>NC_041730.1:79619528-80319528 GCF_004115215.2 Ornithorhynchus anatinus
GACTTTCCTGTCACTATTCACAGCATCACCACCCCCCATCTCACAAATCCATAAACTTGGCATTATCCTAAACTCATCTCTCTTATCCAACCCATATATTCTATGTCATGAAATCTCATCTTCTATTTTCACAGTATCTCTAGAATCTGATCTATCTTCTCCAACCAGACAGCTACCACATTGATCCAAGCACTCATCCTTTCCTGCCTAGAATATTGCATCAGCCTTTTCAATGACCTTCCTGCATCCTATATCTCCCTTCTCTAGTTCACACTTCCCTCTGTTTCCCAGATCTTTTCAAAAAAAACAAACCAAAAAACCCAAAACAGTTCTTCTCGCTCCTCAGAAACCTCCAGTGGTCACTCATCCACCTCTGAGTTAAATAGAAGCTTCTGACCTTCGTCTTTAAGGCACTCAGTTCTCACTTCACTAATCTCCAACTACAGCCCAACCCACACACCTGGCTTCCTTAATTCCAACTGTAGCCTATTTTCATCTATCTTGTTACCGACCTCTCAAGCACGTCCTGCCTCTAACCTGGAACTCCCTCCCCATTCATATCCTACAGACCACCCTTCTCCCCAACTTCAAAGCCTTATGAAAACCAAACCTCCTCCAAGAAGCCTTCCCCCACTAAATCCTCATTTTCTTTACTTGCTTTTCCTTCTGCATCACCTATGCATTTGGCTCTGTACACTTTAAAGCACTTGATATTCACCCCATAGCATGTGTATATGTATCGCTAATTTATTTTAAGGTGAGACTCCTGTTCTAGACTGTAAGTTCCTTGTAGACGGGGAACTAGTCTACCAATATAATTTTATCCAACTCTCCAATCTGGCCTCCATCGTCTTCACGCCACAGAAACCTCCCTCACAAAGGTCACAAATTTCCCTCTTGCCAAATCCAACGGCCTCTTCTCCAACCTAATCCTCCTCAACCTCTCAGCTTCCTATGACATTATTGACCATCCCCTTCTTCTTGAAACATTATCCAACCACGGCTTCTCTGACACCGTCCTTTCCTAGTTCTCTTCCTTTCTCTCTGGACACTGTCTCTTTTGTGAGTTCCTCCTCTGCCTCCTACCCCCTAAATATGGGATTCACTCAAGGTTCATTTCTGGGACCCCTACTATTCTCCATCTAAACCCACATCTACATCCCCAGCCTTGGGATATCTCTCTCTCTCTCTCTCTCTTTCTTCTTTCCTCTTCCTCCTACCTTTAAGACATCTCTACTTGGCTGTCCTGCTGATTCCACAAATTTATCATGTCCAACCAAACCCCTGATTTCCCATCATTTTTTCTATTTCACAAGCCTATTATCTTGGTGTTATCCTTCTCATCTCTCTCATTCAACACACATATTCAATCTATCATTAAATCCTGTCAGTTCGAGCTTCCCAACATTGCTAAAGTCTGCCCTTTCTTCTCCATCCAAACGGTAACAAGATTAATCGAACACTTATCCTATCCCACCTTGATTACTGTATCAGTCTCCTTGCTGACCTCCCTACCTCCTGCCTGTTCCCACTCTAGTCCATACTTCACTCTGCTCCCCAGATCATTTTTTTACAAAACCATTTAATCCATGTTTCCCTACTCCTCAAGACTCTCCAATGGTTGCCCAGCCACCTCTGCATCAAACTCCTTACCACTGTCCTTAAAGCAGTCAATCATTTTGCCCCCTCCTACCTCACCTAGTGGCTCTCTTACAACCCAGCCTGCACCTTGGAGTCCTCTAATGCCAACCTACTCACTGTACCTTGATCTCATTTATTTTGCTGCTGATCATTGGCTCACGTCCTGCCTCTGACCTGGAACCCCCTCCCTCTTTGAAGTTGGGGAGAGTAATTGTCTGTCGGATACAAAGGCTTACTGAAGGCACAACTCCTCCGAGAGGCTTTCCTTGACTAAGCCTTCATTTCTTCTCCCACTCCCTTCTGCATTACTCTTGCACTTGGATTTGTACCCTTCATTCTCCCCTTCCTCACATAAATATAAACATATACATACTTTATACAAAGCCATAATTTATTTATGTTAATGTCTGTCTCCCCCTCTAGACTAAGCTTGGTGTGGGCAGGGAATGTCTACCAACTCTGTTACATTATATTTTACTCCCCAAGCACTTAATACAGTGTTCTGCAGTAAGTGCTCAATTCAGTTCTTTGAACAGTGCTTGGCATGTAGTAAATGCTTAACAAATACCATAATTATCATTATTATTAGATACAGTTGACTGATTCCAAGTGCTTAATCCAGTGCTCTGCAGAAATGTGCTCAGTAAATACCATTGATTAATTGACATGCTATTACATAAGTCTTTGAGATGTTTCATCATTTATTTTCTCAATTTCCACATTGATTATATTTAATGAACAGTAGAGTTGGGATGTGAAGTGATATGTACCCAGTGGATGGAATGTGGATGAAGGAAGTTTGGTGGCAAGGATTAATCAAAATAAAAATTACGATCAACTTGACAAGATAGTTTGAATAGAGAAGCCATTGTATTAGAAGTCTTATAGCTATAGTATTGATGCTTTTTAATGCTATTTATCAAATCTTCTCTTGGAATTGGAATGATTGTTTTTCACTGTTACTACACTGGGGCTGTGGTGACTTCTATTCCTGCACTTGCACTCCTATTTTTTTTCTTTATATGGTACTCGTTTAGCATACGATACTGTATGCCAGGCAATCACTTTTATTGAGGGCTACATACTGTGCATAGAATATAACATAACAGACTTGGTAGACTTGTTCCCTGACCACAATGAGCTTATAGCCTAAAGGGGTGAAACAGACATTAATCTAAATAAATTACAGATATGTACATTATGTCCTGCGGGGCTGAAGGGGTGAATAAAGGGTGCAAGAACAAGGGTGATGCAGAAGGGAGTGGGTGAAGGGAAATAAGAGCTTAATTGGTGAAGGCATCTTGGAGATGCACTTTTAGTAAGGTTTTGAAGGCAGGGAGAGTTATCGCCTGTCAGATCTGAAGAGAGAGGGGTCCCAGGACAGAGACAGGATGTGGAAGAGAGATCGGTGGCAAGATAGACCAGATTAAGGTATAGTGAGTAGGTTGGCATCAGAGGAGTGAAGTGTACAGGCTGTTGTAGCAAGAAATCAGGGAGGTGAGATAGGAGAGGTCAAGGTGTCTGAATGCTTTAAGCCAACAATGAGGAGTTTCTGTTTGGCATGCAGGTGGATGGGTTCTTGAGGAGTGGGGAAACATGGACTGAATGACTTTGTAGAAAAACAATCTGGGGCAGCAGGGTGAAGTATGGACTGGAGTGGGGAGAGACAGGAAGCAGGGAAGTCATCAAGGAGAATGAGGCAGTAATCAAGGTAGGATAGGTTAAGTGTTTCAATTTACATGGTAACAATTTGGATAGAGACAAAAGGGCAGAGTTTAGTGTTTCTTTGAAGGTGGAACCAAGAGAATGTGGTGACAGATTGAATATATGATTGTCAGGAACTGTATTAAGTGCTGGGACAGACACAACTTGATCAGGTTGGACACAGTTCCTTTCTCACATGGGGCTTATGGTTTTAATCCCTTTTTACATATGAGGTAACAGGCAAAGAAAAGTTTAAGTGAATTGCCCAAGGAAATACAATACAAAAGGGGCAGAGCCAGGATTAGAATCCAAGTCCTCTGATATCTAGCCCTGTGTTCTTTCCACTATACCCACATTGTCCCACAACCTATGTGTACCATTCCCTGTTAAGGTTCAGGACAGGCGCAGAGCCCAGTAGCATGAGCCTGGGGTGAAGGGTCGTTTGGCACTTCTAAACAACTCCTCCCAGAATGCCACATCCATACCGATTGTTTCATGGAACCCACATTCCAGTTTGCTTTCATCTCTGGACCCTCCTGCCATTCAGCATTAAAACCTAAGAAACCCAAATCATAGAGAGGTTTGTTGGGATCTTGTGTAATAAAACAAAAATTGTCCCACTGTCAGAATATGGAAAGGGGGAGCTAGAGAGGATAGAAACAGTGAAAAAAGGATCTCATTGTCAGTAGCACCATCTTTGAAAAACACCTCAAGATCATTCCCTCTTTGTTTCTGTGTTCTGAAGTGGTGAGGGTAGAAGGGATGATTCCAGTCTTTCTCTCTCTCTCTCTCTCTCTCTCTCTCTCTCTCTCTCTCTGTGAGAGAATGTTGGTTTAAGATTAGAGCCATCTCTCCCCTCCTCCACTGTTTCAACTGGTTCTGCCTAACCTTTGCTTCAGTCTCTTTCCAGCTCTTCCTGGGTCTCTTTGCCTCCTGAGTTTGACCCCAAACCATTAGGCTTTCTTCCTAGCCTCTGATTCTTCTGCTTCCTGCACATCTCCTCTCTACTTATCATTGGGATTCATAAGCAGTAGATGATGGATTCTTCCAACTATTATTATGTATTTAATCATTGAAAAAGTGAATTTGGCCCATCCGTCATACGACAGGCAACAGACATGTTGATAATAAATCTGTCTCAATAAGAGATTAATGATACCTTGTGAAACCCCATTTTAAAAATAAATGTGGCCTTTCCTTAATTGAGGAACCATTTTCTCCAGAATTATGAGTTTAAGAAGCTACTACCTTAGGGTAAGGAGATCATTCCCTTTGTTCCATTCGGGAAACTAACATGTCCTGTAGGGAGCAGTTAAAAATCTTAGTTTTTCAGTTTTTCTCTGTGTTTGGGTGGCAGTGTGGACCAAAGCAGGTACCACAGCAGGAGGGTTGCTCTGGGGATGGGGGAGAAAGGGAGGATAGAGAGGTAGGACCAGTGAAACTCAGCTACGAGGACCCCAACTTTTCTTACTGTCTGCTCAGCCCTCCTGCTGTTCCTTCAAGAGAGTTGAAGGAACTTACTGTAATTCGATCCTGTTTATCTTACTATCCACTCCTTGATTATGTTCTCCTTCTGACCTAAAACTCCCTTTCCCTTCATACATGACAAATCACCACTCTTTCCACCTTCCCCTACTAAGCCTTCATTTCCCCTACTCTAGATTCTGTGTTCATTTATTCATTCCTTCAATCACATTTATTGAGCTTACTGTGTGCAGAGCACTGTAATAAGCAATTGGGAGAGTACAATATAGCAATAAGCAGACATATTCCCTGCCCACAACAAGCTTACAGTGTAGAGGGGGAGGCAGGCATTAATATAAATAAATAGGTTACAGATACGTACACAAGTGCAACAGGCCTGGGATGGGGGAAGAATAAAGGGAGCAAGTCAGGGCCATGCAGAAGGGAGTGGGAGAAGTGGTGTCCATGCACTTGGATATATACACTTCAAGTATTTGATATTCATTCCACCCACAGCCCCACAGCACTTATGTACATAGCCATAATTTTTTTAATGGCTGAATCCCCTTGATACTTGTAAGCTCTCTGTGGGCAGGAAAGTATCTGCTAACTCTATTGTACTGTACCTTCCAAAATGCTTAGTGCAAAGCTCTGCACACAGTAAACACCCAAGTAGCACTGATCAATTACCAGAAACCCTGGACATAAATTTAAGGAAATCAACCACTTAACACTCATGGAGAAGCAGCCAGCCTAAGCATGGGCCTAGAAGCCAGAAGACCTGGGTTATAATAGTAGCTCTGCCACTTGCCTGCTCTGTTACTGTGGGCAAGTCATTTAGCTTTTCTGTGCCTCAGGTTTCCTCAACTGCAAAATGGTGATTCAATACCTATTTTCTCTCCTACTTAGATTCTGAGCCCTATGTTGGACAGGGAATGTAACTGACCTGATTTACTTGTATCCCCTCTAGACTGTAAGCTTGTTGTGGGTAGGGAATGTCTGTTGTTATTGAACTTACCCAAGTTCTTAGCATAGTGCTCTGCACACAGTAAACTCTCAATGTATATGATTGACTGTCTGACTATCCCAGTGCTTAGAACAGTGCTTGAAGCATAACAACGATTAAACAAATACCATTAAAAAAACCCTGGCTACATTCATCTTGTGGGTTGTCAAATGTGTTGTTGATTATTGTGACTATAGATTTCTTTGTCATTAAATGAGAATAATATTGTTAAATATTACACACTTGAATCAAAATTTGGTGCTAGATAAACTGACCGAATAGATAACTTATTTAACAGTGCCATCTGTAGTGGATATGATTCAAAATGATCCATTTGTTGATTTCAGGTCAACTGATGAAAACTGTGTTTTTCATTTTCTTTTTGGAAGAAAGGTGCACACTTTTCTAAAGTGATCTATGTATACTGTTTGATTACCTTAATTTCAAATTGTGTATATTAAAAAAATAGCCATTGGGAATGTGTACCAAATTGTACTAAAACTATAAATATGATTGCATACAGCAACTGGACAGTACTTAATGCATTCCCTGAAGCTCCTAACCATCGCCTGTCATTATTTCATGACATACTGAGCTTTCCTTTCCACATGATAGGGGCAATGCCAAAATTAGGTAACCTATCCAAGGATGGGAGGGTGGCAGAAAGGGTTGTTGAGGGATTGACCCAATCTTCCATGTTTCTTGCTTCACTAATTGGCCTGACCCTTGCAGAGATCTGACCTTGTTTCCTAGCCTGCTTCTTTGGAATCCCATTGTTGGTGAAAAGTTTCCTCAGAGAGCAATACCTCTTCCAAATGCCACCTGCCAGCTTGGTCTGGACATTGCAACAATCTCCCTACTCCTCTCTGCTTTTTCACAATGCTTTATTGCTAAGCAGAAGAGGGGACTGAATTATAGTCAGCCAGGGTGAATTTGAAATGACAGTAAGCAGCCTTAAAGCTCTCTGAGCTTCAGACTGGTGGTTCTATCTGCCTGGCTGTTAAGTTCAGTGTTGGAGATGGATAGGAAGAAGGATGATAGGTTGCACAGTTGCAGGTGCTGCTAACATTTTGTAGGGGCATAAACCACTAGCAATGCCAGGTCTGGGTTAGGACCAATGTTTCCTCTAGTCTCATATCCAGAAGCCAATGTATGGAGGAATGCACCAAAGCATGGAGGAATTGTAAAATGAATGCCCTCCTGATAGAAAAATGGAACTCATGGTTAGGGATGAGTTTTTGAACATCCTCTTATTCTCTCCATCTTAACCTTCCCTCTAAAAATCTATTGTGCACTGTTCATCCAAACATTATCCAAATCACTCTTGAGCCTGGTGAAAACTTCAAGTTTCATGGTGCTCTGAGGTGCAAAATAAGTGCTTAGTGCAGTGTTTTGCACAGAGTAAGCACTCCAGAAATATGATTGAGTGGCTGAAGTACCTTCTTTGAGTAAATGAAGTTGATGTGACTAGGGTACTGGGTTGGAAATCAGGAGCTGTGGGCTCCACAACTGCTTTTCAGACCTTGGCAAGTTCTTCTCCCTCTTAGTCTTGAAGGATACCTATTGGTATGTCAGGCAGGGACAAGTGATCCTTAGAAGCTCAAGATGCTAAGTAGAAATAGTTTATTCTAACCCAATGGGTTGTGAAATTTTGTGGTCTCCTTCAGTTTTGTGTTGGTGGTGAAAGTGCTGATGCTCACGAAGGTATAGAATTTGGGAGAGAGTAATCTTGTTTGGGGACTTGAGCTGAAAAAGGCTGCAATTTAATCAAAATGTCATATCGGAGGGTCTGCTCATTACAGCATTAGCTCATGGAAAATTACCTGTAAACACACCATTGCTTTACAAAATGGGCCAAGAAGATTAGTAAAATGTCTAATGTGTTGACTTACTTCAGTAGGCCTTTAACTGTTAAAGTTCTCTGCATGCTTGCATTCTCTACCACCTATGGATCTGTAGGTGAAAGGTGATCTCTGCTCTTTCAAAAAGGTAGAACCATCTCCTTATCACATTAAATAAAGTCAGGAGCAGAGCTGGACCATCTAGCAGAGCCCCTTACGTGACTCATGATGCAGATGATAACATATAGGTCCAAGCCATCAGTTGGCATGGCAGCAGAGGAGGAAGAGAGTTTTGGGCAGCCTCACTATGCCACATGTGCCCAGCCAGGACCAGGTGGGCTTTTTCTGGGTATCTGAGGCTTTCAGGTAGGGGAGAAGTTAGGAGGTTCCCCATTGTGATCAAGTGGTCTAGTGTTGTTCTGATGTGCCCTCCTCCCCACTCGCTCTCTATACTTCACCTGATAGTTTACTCTTCTGAAAGCAAAGGCAGCTGAGGGTGTAGGGCGGTGTGGAGGAAGAAGAGACATCCACCTGCTTCCCCCTGCCCCCCACACACCCAAACTGTATAAACACACCAAAAGCAGTGAGGCAGCATCTCTAAGAATAAACGTGTGTGTGTGTGTGTCCCACGCCCAACATACACATGCTTACACATGTCACCTCTGCCTGGGGCCTTGAACCTTTCATTTTGTGTCCAGGGTTGGGGACCTGGATTGAGGAGGGGCTTGGAGAAATGACATGCAGCCAGGGCCTGGCAGTCTACTGTCTTGGGTGAGGGAGGAGAGGGACACTTAGGAGGAGGCAGGAGTATCCTCTCTGTTACCAAAGAGTATTTCCTGACACTCTCTCCTCCCCTGTCCTCCTCAACTCTTCATTCCAAAGTTTGCTTTCCCTAAAGCAGTGGTGACTGCAGGGTGGGAGAGTGGTGAAGGAAGAGGGCAGCAGAGAAGACCTCCTCAATCTTACCTCCCTCCCATCAAGTTGTGGTGACACCCTGTTACACAGTCAGAAATGAAGAGCGAGGAGGTCCATAGATTGGCATCTATTTGGGTTAATTACTGGAGGCAGGAGGATTTTAAAGCAATAACCCAGAACCCCAGACCTTTCTGGGAGAACTTTGGGCCATACAGGATCCTTTCTCTGGGTTGCCCATTCCTTGCAATTCAAAGAGCATAAAGGAGGCATCCTTTTTTTTTTTCCCTCTTCACAAGCTCCTCTATCCTCAGGACATCAGCTGTCTCTTCATGAAGGTATCTCCGTAGCCTGGATTCTCACTGGCTCCCCCATCTCTAGAACATTTCTAAATGGATGTCCCTTCAGCACCTCACACTCAATCTCAATCCATGTCCCATGTGGGGCTCACAGTCTTAATCCCCATTTTACAGATAATGTAACTAAGGCACAGAGGAGTTAAGTGACTTACCCAAGGTCACGCAGCAGACAAATGGCAGAACTGGGATTAGAACTCCAGATGCTTCTGACTTGTGGGCCTGTGGTCTAACCACTAGAACATGCTGGTTCTCCTCTGTAAGAGGAGATGTGCGGGCACTGGCAGCCTTGTGGGGGCCATTTTGCACATCTACATTAGACTCCATCTTTGGAAGCAGTGGCATATTAATAATGTCAGGAAGGGGTGTAGTTTTGTTAGGAGGGACAGAGGTCCTAAGTACAAGGCCCCTGGGCTCAGCCTTAATATCCCCTCTGTTAAAAATACAGCCTGGCCTTAACTATTCTCTTTATAATTTGGCAAATTCAGTTGTGATCTTTTTCCCACCTTTAATTTCTCCAAGACAATCTATTTAGTAAACCTGTAGAGAGGCTGTTCCATCCTGTTTGCTTATCTCTCTGTATCCTCCAGCTCTCTTCTCTCCTCCCTAAAATGTGGCAGACCAGAACTGCATGGTACTTTAGGTGCTGGACTGCCATGAGGGGATGTAATATGAACAGGACTCCTGGGTTCTAGTGCCGCTCTGCCATCAGAAAGGAAGCTTTCTGGTCTGAAAATCCATTCCAGACATGGGCAGATGAACCACAAGTCTTCAAATAGGTGGCTAACGTAGGCGGTGAAGACAACAGTGGATGCCATGAGGATGATTAGGCAGGCTGTAGCACTAATAATGATAATGATGGTATCTGTTAAGCACTTACTGTGTGTCAAGCACTGTTCTAAGAGCTGGGGTCGATACAAGCTAATGAGGTTGGACTCAGTCCCTGTCCCCCAGTCTTACTTCCCATTTTACAGATGAGGTAATTGAGACAAAGAGAAGTGAAGTGATTTTGCCCAAGGTCACACAGCAGACAAGTGGCAGAGCCAGGATTAGAACCCAAGTCCTGACGCCCTGGCCTGTGCTCTAGCCATTAGGCCATGCTGTTTCCACTCCAGCATGGCAGCTGTACTCTGCTGTGATGGTTTTGGCCATAAATGAGTCTTGTGTGAAACAAGGCAGCATGCACATTTCATAATGTGCTGCTCTTCTGCCAAACTACTCTCTGGCTGCCTTTTGTGCTCCAGTGAGACCATGACAGGCAGGGAAGAGAGTGTGAGTGGCATTATGCAAAACATTATCATTCTAAACACTTCCTCTGGGCAGGTTCTAGATCCCTGAGTCTGAAAACTGAGGCTCATCCCTTGGTCCTACAGGGAAACTTCATCCATACAAAAATGTTCACTATGGATAAACTAAAGCCAACCTATTATCAAGACCCCCCCTGAAGAACAGCATTACAAAGTTCAGTATTCGCTGGTCTTATCCCAAGTAGTCAGGGATAAGTAGTCATTTCATATGGCTTTGCTAGATAGCTTATATCCAAACTTGGACAGTTACTTCCTCTGATCTTAAGGTATCTGTTATCGGCATCAATAATTATCTGCTATTGAGAGCTCATTAATTAGGTTTCTAGATTTGCGGATGTCCTAAGAGAGGGTCACTAAGCAGAATTCAATTTGCATTCTGTTTGTATAATTAGACAATGAGGAAGAAAAAGAGCTGAAAGCCAGTGGAAAAGCTGAAACTGCAACTAACCCTTTTGGGAAAGTTTTGTGTCCCTTGACTTTTCCTAGCATATTTTTGAGCAAGAGGGAAAAAAACACTCTCCTTTCCTTCCTCAGGCCAGACTATCTCCAAAAGTCCAAGTCTCCTAAAGACTCACAATGCAGAACCCTCGGGCCATTTCCTAAACAGTCAAGTAGCATGATCTGGTAAAGAGCACAAATATATGCATCACAGTAGCTAAATTCTAATCCTGGCTCTTCCATCTGCTAGCTGTGTGACTCCGGGCAAGTCACTTCATTTCTCTGTGCCTCTGTTTCCTCCTCAATCAATCATATGTATTGAGCACTTACCATGTGCAGAGCTCTGAACTAAGCACTTGGGAAAATACAATACAGTAGAGTTGGTTGGCACAATTCCCGCCTTCAAAGAGTTTACTGTAAAATGAGGATTAAAACCTTTTTTTCCTTCCTACTGAGACTATGAGGCCTATGTGGGACAGGGTCTGTGTCTGACCTAATTATCTTGTATTTACTCCAGTATTTTTGTGTGGGCAGGGAATGTGTCTGTTTATTGTTGTATTGTACTCTCACAAGCGCTTAGTACAGTGCTTTGGACACGGTAAGAGCTCAATAAATACAATTGAATTAATGAATGAATATTTAGTACGCTGCCTGTCATGGTCTGACCGGGGCATAGAGGACAACCAGGGAGCATGTGGCAGAGGGATAATCCATTGGGAAGCGCATATGCAAGCTGAGCACAGTGCTTAGTACAAATTCTATTACAGTTATTCTTGCTATCATTATTGTCATTAACCCCAACATGGCCCAAGACCTTTGACAAAGGGCCCAATAAATTCACTACAGAGGATCGTCTCACTCACAAGAGCTAGGCCAGATTTTTCTGATTAAGTGACAGGAAGAAGAGAATAGGAGAGGTATAGATTCTACTCTATAGAAATATGAAAATCTTGGGGTGCAATCCTCCCCTCTGTCTGTCAATTACAGGAAAATTAATATAAGAAATTATAGTACATATTAAGCACCTACTGTAAGCAGAGCATTCTAAGGGCTGGGAGAAAACACTCAAGCGCAAACTATAATGTGCAATTTATAGTTTTGTTTAAAATGCCAACAAGTGGCCCAGGCCAGCTTTTGATCTTGCTATTTTAAAACCTCAAAAACAAAGACGAATCTGTTAAGTGGAAACACACTAAATAGTACAAATGAGCTCAGTTTAACAGGGTAAACAGGCTTGTTTCCCTCTAAAGTTTGATTTTAAATAAAAAATTAATTACATAACTTCACAAAGATTTTACCGTGGAGTCTTGTCTTATGCTATCGAGTTGTCTCTGACCCATAGCGATGCCATGGACACATCTCTTCCAGGACGCCCCACCTTCATCTGCAATCGTTCTGGTAGTGTATCCATGGATTTTTCTTGGTAAAAATATGGAAGAGGTTTACCATTCTCATTCCATACAGTAAACTTGAGTCTCCACCCTCGACTTTCTCCCATTCATTCATTCAATAGTATTTATTGAGCACTTACAATGTGCAGACCACTGTCCCAAGCGCTTGGAATGTAAAATTCGGCAACTGACAGAGCAATCCCTGCCCAATGACAGGCTCACAGTCTGGGATGCCACTGCTGCCTGGCAAAGGTGAATTTTGACTTGTAACAGATTGCCTTCCACTTGCTAGCCATTCCCCAATCTAGGAATGGAATGGATATTCCTCTCTTTAACTCTTCCTCCCATAGTCGAAGCTGGTAAAATACTGGAAACTCTTCAGGTGCAACCCTGAGAGGGAACTGTGGAGTCTGACTATTCATAATTGTCAATTTTTATTATGGGTTAAAATATTGTTCTATATCTGCAAAGACTGAGATCTAAAGGAAAGTTTGAAAGGGGGTTTTATCTAAAGAATGCAAGATATTGTGTGTTATAAACTTGACCTGTTTTATTAAAATTGGATGGTACACTTTTGAAACTACTGCTGTTGCGAGACACGTCCTTCCCTATCCTTTTCCCATGTATCACGGTGGTGATTGGGTAATATTTATTGACCTCCCCACCACAAACACTCACCAAATGTCCTAGGGAAAGAAAGAGCATGCTTAAAGGTATTCCTTGCCCTTACGAAGCGTGTGTTATTTAGAATGAACCACACCTGTAATGTAATATGGTATCACTCACAACTCATTGTAAAGATTGAGGTTGCACACATAATGTATTCTACAGGGCATGCCATACATAAAACACAAGCTAAAGTGGTATTCCATGCACAGTGAATTTTCAAGTGGTCCATCAAAGCCTTTAACCCACCCAGCCAGAGTTTGGGGAGTTGGTATTATCTGCAGTGCTCTGCATGCAGTAAAGCCTCAATAAATACTACTGATTGATTGCAGGGTGAGGGACTAGGTGGGACGTACACGTTAGGTGTCCAGCTCCTGGCCAGAGTGCTTTCTCCCTATAATGATGTTGATAAATACGGCACACAGCCAGATGCTAATTTGCTTATTTCAGGTGTGCTGACAGAACTGATAGCATGATTATGGAAGGGAAGCACAACTTTTTTTTAATGGTATTTTGTAAGTGCTTGCCATGTTCAAGGCACTATATTAAACTCTAGGATGGTATAAGATAATCAGGTTGGGCATGGTCCCTGTCCCACATAAGGCTCAGAATCTTAATCCCCATTTTACAGATGAGATAACTGAGACACAGAGAAGTGACTTGCCGAAGGTCACACAAACAAGTGGTAGAGTCAGGTTTAGAACCCTGGTCCTCTGATTCCCAGGCCCATGTTAAGCAACACTGATTCTGCTTCAGCTTTTGTGTTCAACATTCAGCCCCTCTCATGGCTACTCTGATCAGTACCTTTTCAAGTCTCCTGGAAGGGTGATTATAAAATCCATGCAATGCTATTACTTGTCTTGCTATAAATTGTTCTTTGATCTCAGAGTTATTTTCAATTTACAGTTCTAGGGTGTTTTTGTTTTTTGTTTTTTTTTGGTAGTGCTCAAAGCATTAAGGGCTGGCAGACTGAAAGCATGCCATGGACATTACCAATCATAATCCTATTGGGAGAAACAATAGGGGTTTCATTTTCTAATAAGAGTTCCCTTTGAAAGTTCCCTGAATGTTTTCTTTTTTTCATTCTCTAGGATTTTGACTTTCAATTGTGCTCATGGTTCAGAAACCACTCTTCCGCAGATAATAATAATGATAATAATGATGAAAATGATAATGGTAATAATACTAATGACCTCAAGTGCTTACTTTATACCTAGCACTGGGATAGATACAGGATAATCAATTTAGACAGTCTTTGTCACATGTGGGATTCAGAGTCTGAGGGAGAAAGAACAGTTGTTTAATCCCCAATCTGAGGGAAAGCAAACTTAAGTGACTTGCCCAAAGTCTTGCAGCAAGCGTCAGAGCCAAATTTAGATACCAGGTCTTCTGAGTCCCAGGCCTGTGCTCTTCCCACTAGTTCTCACTGCTTTCTACTAGTCCATTTATACCTTGGCTCTGTGTAAGAAAAGATTTAGTATTAGACAACGTGATGTCAGAAAGCCCTTAACACCATTCAGAGGGGGCTTGCGAGATGTCTTTTTCTTGTTACAGTTTCCTAACGCTTTCGACCTCACTTTTCTAGGAACGTACCATAGAAATGATTCCTGAAAGTATAGTCTCAGAAGGCGAAAGTGTCAGTGATGATGATGAGCTGACACTTGGTATATATGCTGACAATGTGGTCCAATTACTTATTTCCAGGTCTTGGTACCACTGCCAATCTGTACTTCGAAATTTCCCACAATGATCAACTCTGCAGAATTTTTGGGCCGATCATAGAACTCAAAAGGATACCTGGGTGCTAATCAACTTGTCTTCTGTGTGACCTTGCACAAGTCACTTTACTACTTTGTGCCACAGTTTCTTCATCTGAAAAATGGGGATTAAGAGTGGGAGCCCTATGTGGGACATGGACTGTGTCCAACCTGATTAGCTTGTATCTACCCCAATATCTAGTGCAGCGCCTGGCACAAAGTAAGTACTTTACAAATATCCTAAAAAAAGCACACAGTAGAAAAGATGAAATGATATAAATAGAAAAATAACATGAGGCAAAGATCAGAGTTTGACAAGTCTGGTGTTAATAGCCTTAGGGTGTTTCTGCCCAGAATCCTTTTAGTATCCAAACTTCCTAAAGTTCTAAATGTTTAGGGAGTCACACACTGCAGTTTAAATCCCCCTTAGCCCCTCAACCACACGGCACATCAGGATCAGGGGCCCAGTGGGTCACAATGCCTGGCAAACTTTATCACATAAAAATATGGAGAGATGACACCATTTTTTCAATGCTCTACACAATTTCACTGAAAAATCTTTTCAATAGACTCGACTGGGAAAAGGGAATGGGTAGGGCTTTTAAGCATATGACATATCCTCTCTTTCCACACCCATTATGGTATATTTGAAAGCAATGCTGAAAAAATGAAATGCAGTAATTAGGAAGGAAAATGTGTGATTGCATGACATTGGGCTGGGAATTAATTTCTCAATGATGCAATAAAGGCTCAAGAAACACTGCCCAAAAGGATGTATTTATGTAGATAGTGAAAAAATTGAAGCAGTGAAAAGTTACAGCCCTAGGAATAAGAACAATACAGTGAACAACAAACAGTAAATGCAACCAGTTGAGAAAAGGTGCAAGAAACAAAATGGCTCCCTTAGGTGATGAACTGCCCATAAAGATGGAAGCATAACTCTTTGACCTCATTTCCCTATTATCAAAATTTTGGTCATCAACCTGCAAACAAAACAATTGCCGTGGAAGTGAAGAGAGTCTTGAGGAGAAATCCTCATTTTAAAACCATGTCCAAATGGAGCAATTTTTTCAAATGGTATTTGTTAAGCACTGACTATGTACCAGGCACTGTACTAAGCTCTGGGATAGATCAATCAGTGGTATTTATTGAGCATTTACTGTGTCCTCCCTCCTCATCTCCACCAAACTAACTCTCTTCCCCTCTTCAAAGCCCTACTGAGAACTCACCTCCTCCAAGAGGCCTTCCCAGACTGAGCTTTCCCTTTCTCTCTGCTCCCTCTGCTGCCTCTCTGCCCCCCCCTTTACCTCCCCTCAGCTAAGCCCCCTTTCCCCCCCTTTCCCTCTGCTCCTCCCCCCTCCCTTCCCCTCCCCTCAGCACTGTGCTCATCTGCTCATTTGTACATATTTTTATTACTCTATTTATTTTGTAAATGAGATGTACATCCCCTTGATTCTATTTATTGTTATTGTTTTTGTCCGTCTCTCTCCCCCGAATAGGCTGTAAACCCATCAATGGGCGGGTATTGTCTCTATCTGTTGCTGAATTGTACATTCCAAGGGCTTAGTACGGTGCTCTGCACATAGTAAGCGCTCAATAAATACTATTGAATGAATGAATGTACTATACTTGGAAGAATAATAATATTCATATTTGTTAAGCACTTACTCTGTGCAGAGCACTTTTCTAAGCACTGGGGGAGATACAAGGTAATCAGGTCGTCCCACGTGAGGCTCACAGTTAATCCCCATTTTACAGATGAGGTAACTGAGGCACAGAGAAGTTAAGTGACTTGCCCACAGTCAACAGCTAAGTGGCAGAGCCAGGAGTCGAACCCATGACCTCTGACTCCAAAGTCCAGGCTCTTTCTGTTAGATGTTTTCTCTGCCTTCACCAAGCTTACAGGTCTAGAGGGATACAAATTTACTGGGTAGGACACAGTCCATGTTCCACAAGGGGCTCACCCATTTTACAGATGAGGTAACGGAGAATAGAGAAATTAAGTGACTTGCCGAATGTCTGTTATAGTATGAGAAGCAGCGTGGCTCAGTGGAAAGAGCCTGAGCTTGGGAGTCAGAGGTCATGGGTTCGAATCCCACCTCTGCCACTTAGCTGTGTGAATGAGGGCAAGTCACTTAAATTCTCCGTGCCTCAGTTACCTCATCTGTAAAATGGGGATGAAGACTGTGAGCCTCACGTGGGACAATCTGATTACCCTGTGTCTACCCCAGTGCTTAGAACAGTGCTCTGCACATAGTAAGCACTTAACAAATACCAACATTATTATTATTATTGTTATACAGTACACACGTAATGGAAGCCACATGACTTAGTGGAAAGAGCATGGGCTTCGGAGTCAGAGGTTATGGGTTCTAATCCTGGCCCCACTACCTGTCAGTTGTGTGACTTTGGGTAAGTCACTTCACTTCTTTGAGCCTCAGTTACCTCATCTGTAAAATGTGAATTGAGCCTCTGAGCACCACGTGAGACAACCTGATAAATCTTGTATCTTCTCCAGTGTTTAGAATAGTGCTTGGAACATAGAAAGCACTTAATAAATGCCATAATAATTATTATCAGGAACCAGGTCCTTTTATTCCCAGGCCTGTGCTTCTCAATTTGGGAGCATATTGACATCAAAGGAGGAGTTCAAACTCTACACCAGGAAAATAACTTATAGATTGGTAGAATGACAACAGAGGCACTAGATATTACAATGGCCATAGCAAGGACAGAACCCAGAAGCCTAACAAGTTCTTGGAAGTGAGAAAGCTCACACTGTTGCTTAAACGTTTCAGCAAAGGAAGAATAACGTCTCAGGCCACACCAGTGCATTCATTCATTCACTTGTATTTATTGAGCTAGAGAAGCAGCATGACTCAGTGGAAAAAGCATAGGCTTGGAGTCAGAGGTCAAGGGTTCTAATCCCGGCTCCGCCACTTGTCAGCTGTGTGACTTTGGGCAATTCGCTTCACTTCTCTGTGCTTCAGTTCCCTCATCTGTAAAATGGGGATTAAGTCTGTGAGCCCCACATGGGATAGCCTGATTACCTTGTTTTCCCCCAGTGGTTAAAAAAGTGCTTTGCACATAGTAAATGCTCAACAAATGCTATCATTATTATTATTATTGAGCTCTCACTGGGTGCAGACCACTGTACTAAACACTTGGGAGTGTACACTAGAACAATAAACAGACTAATTATAGCCCACAATTAGTTTATAGTTAGAGAAGCATCTGGGCACTCTAATCTTGCACTCTGGATGGGTTGCTATATCATCCAGGAAAGCGATTGTAACCTGCCTACCAAACCATGTCACGATGCAGCTATTGTCTGTGATTCTTCTCGTTCTTCTCTAGTCCAGGGCCATTGCTCATGTTGTAACATGGATGTGCTTTGGAACATTTTAGGAACTTCCCTGCTATGGAATTCCTCAGCTTTGTGCCACATCAGTTTTTTCCGAACAAGATAGATTTCTGTTCTCCTATCTAACAGCTCAGATCGCAGGAAACAGAAAATGTTTGCAGAAGATCTCGAAAAACCTGGGTAGATCCAGTGACAAAATGCTTAGGTTAGGGATGGATGCAGCGCAATCGAAGGAGAATAGAAGGATTTGTCATTAGCTTGGGTGAAATGGACAAGGATAAACTAAAAGAAAAGGAAAAATTAGCATTTAAGCTGGACAAATGATAAAATTAACTGTTTCTGGATTTAATATTTCAGGACCTCTGTCCCTGGTTAATATTCAGTTCAGGGTTTTGCAAAAATTGAGGCTTTTTTCTTCTCTGGCCTACTGAGTGCTTTTTTAATGTTTCCAATATTTTGTGCTTATCTAGATAATGTTAAAATACTGGCTCAGTAGACTGTTCCCTTCCTACATAGTTTGTATTACTTCAAGAATAATAATTTGTAGCATTCTGAATTTTCTCCTTCATATCACACTAGAATAGAACAGTAAATTTCAAACAAGCTCAATATCCTTTCATGGTATGCTGAAATTCTTGGGGCAGTGTTTGCTTCTTTTTTCTGTCACTCTTTAATTCATGTAAACTCTTTGCTATGGTCGTCTTCTTCACTCTCCCAAATGGAGGTTTGCTTCTACTTATTTATTTTTACTTTTCTCCTGCTTCACTAAACATTTATTTTTTGCCTAGAGTACAAAACCCATTTCAGACCACGAGGAACCATAGAATCACAGTTCTTGGGTGAGAGAAACTCTGACCCTCCCTCACTCCTTCATTCTATGGCTGTAGTTCAGATTGAGCACCAAGGAAGGTTCCAGCCATGACTCTGGTTTCACCTGAGAGATCCAGCCTTCTGAGCACAGAAGCGTTCATGTGGGCATGCACGTACCAGAAAAGACTGTTCAACAGGGCAGCAAGGCACAACCCACATCATGGAGATGAGCCCTTCTCCATGGACTTGATTGCTCTCCAAGTTAATCTTACAGTCTCAGCAAAACTATGGGACCACTGGAAAAGGTGAGAAATAGGGTCATATCTTTCTCCTGGATACTTACTTATTCATATCGATGTCTCTTCTCTCAACTGTAAAATCATTATGGCAGGGAATGTGTTTGCTAATTCTGTTGTATTTTACTCTCCCAAATGCTTAGTACAGTGCTCTGCCCATTGTAAGTGCTCAATAAATACCACTGATTTACTGATTGGGTAAACCTGGAGATAAAACTTGGCCGTATTTAAGTGACTCCTCAAGTCAATCGATCATTTATTGACTGCTTACTTAGAACAGAGCACTGTACTAAGTGCTTTGGAGAAGACAGTATAACAAAGTCAGCAGATGCATTCCTGGCCACCAAGAGTTTACAGTCCAGTGGGGAAGCAGACATTAATATAAATAAATAAATTAAGGATATGTACGTAAGTGTTGTGAGGTTGAGGGAGGGGTGAATAATGGGTACAAATCCAAGTGGAAGGACAACATAGAAGGGAGTGGGAGAAGCTGGAATGAGGGCTTAGTCGGAGAAGGCCTCATGGAGGAGATGTGCTTTAAAATAAGGTGTTTTTAGTAAAGTTTTAAAGGTAGAGAAAGTGGTCTTTTGTCAGACACAAAGAGGGACGGTATTCCAGGCCAGAAGCAGGACATGACTGAGGGGTTGGTAGTGAAGTAGACAAGACTGAGATAGAATGAGTACATTGGCTTTAGGGGAGCGAAGCATGCGGGCTGGGATGTAGTCGGAAATCAGAAAGGTGAGATAGGAGAGGGCAACTGGATTGAGTGCTTAAAGTCTATGGTAGGGAGTTTCTGTTTACTGTGGAGGGAAATGGGCAACCACTGGAGGTTGTTGAGGAGTGGGGAACCATGAACTGAATAGTTTTGTAGAATAATAATCCAGGCAGAAGAGTGGAGTATGGACTGGAATGGAGAGGGACAGGAGGCAGGAAGGTCAGCAAGGAGGCTGAAGCAGTAATTAAGGTTGGGATTAATGTTGAAGCTGTTTGGATAAAGAGGAAAGGTCAGAATTTACCAATGTTGTGAAGATTGAACTGACAAGATTTGGTGAAAGATGGAATGTATCATTTGAGAGAGATAAGGATAACGACAAGATCAAAGGTTTATGAGATAGGGAGGATGTTGGTGTCTACAGTGATGTGAAAGCCATGGGGAGGATAGGGTTTGGGTGGAAGAAAAGGTGTTCTGCTTTGAACATGTTAAGTTGTAGGTATTGGTAGGGCATCGAAGTAGTGATGTCCTGAAGGCAGGAAGAAATGCAAGACTGCAGAGAAGGAGAGACATCAGAACTGGAGATATAGACGTGGGTAATTGAAGCCATGGGGTGGAATGAGTTCTCCAAGAGAGTGGATATAGATGGAGAATAGAAGGGGGAACCCAACACTGAGCTCTGAGGGACTCCTACAGTTAGAGGGTGGGATACAGCGAAGGAGCCTGTGTAAAAGACTGAGAAATAGTGTCCAGAGAGATAGCAGTAGAACTGGGAGAGGACAGTATCGGTGAAGCCAAAGTTGGATAAACATCTCCAAGTGTCAAAGGCAGCAGAGAGATTAGGAAGGAATAGAGGCTACTGGACTTGGAAAGAAGGAGATCGCTGTTAACCTCCTCTGCAGGAAGATATAGGGCCCAATGGCTCGGGGCAAATGATGAAAAGAAGTAAAATTCTTCCCTTTCTAAGCTGAAATTCACATGGACTTGTAGATTTTTTGCTCTCTCCTCCCCACCCTTCAGCACAAGATGCTCCCCCTGAATTACATTAAATTGAATTTTCAGAATGATGGTACTTGGAGTGCAGAAACAAACAGCTTTGCCCTCAGGCAGGAATCATTACTCACAAGGTGTTTTAAGAGTCTTTCATGAAAGGTAATCATAAAAAGGCTCTGCGATAGTCAGTCATCCTGGAATGACTGTATGATGAGGATTGCACATAGACAAGAAGACATTGTGAATCACCTTTCAGAGTCAGTTTTGTATTATGGTCAAAAAATAAAAACTCCAAGAACTGAGGTTACATCCCAACTTGTCCCTAGGAAACTCCACACATCAAATAATTTCATTTGCAAAAAGAGAACTTAAATGCTGCCTCCAAATTCTGCTATGTGGGCAGCATGCTGTCCAAAGCTGCAGCGATACAAAAAAAAAATGGAAAATCAAATCAAGAAGGTGAGTTGGTGGAAATGGGGCATTTCACAAATAAGCTACTCCACTTCAAATGTTCTAGAATAAATTGAGATTGGCTCAGAATGCCCTGCAAAAATGATATTCTCACAGATGTGATATTGTTTGTTTATTAACAATTATCCAGAAGGTCAAGCCAGTTTACTTTACACAACTGTATTGTTAATGAGCCTCAAGTGTTAGGGTTTTCTCTCCTGTTCCCCAAACCTCTTACACTGTGGTGATTAATAACTGTTTTTACACATTTTTGAACAGTTTGTTTTCAAGCATCACCCAGTGAACTTCTTTTCAGACCAGATCTTTCACAAGGCAGTGGATGTTGGCCTATCCCCTAAACTTACAATTGGTTGGATGTGGAGTTTAACTAGGGAGTGCTTCCTGGAGGAGGTGAGCTTTTGGGAAGATTTTGAAGATGGCAGGACTTTGAAGATGACCATTCTTGCCAGTCTTTTCTAATTTTAATTAAAAATAATGGATCATCTCGATCAAAATATTCTGCTGCTATTAGTTCTTGTTGATCTTGATCAGCTGATGCTGTGAGTCCCCCTCTAGACTGTAAACTCCTCGTGGGCAGGGAATGGGTCTACCAACTCTGTTATATTGTTCTCTTCCAAACTCTTAGTACAGTACTCTGCATGCAGTAAATGCTCAATAAATACCACTGATTGATTAATTGGCCCTTTTAAGACACTTGTAGGTCTTTCAAGGTCTGTTCTAAAGGATGCTTGCTTTGGTGATAAGGTTGTCAATTAATGTCTAGGGGCTGTCTGTCATTGTCTCCCAGAGGCTGAGTTCAACAGAGTCAGTCTTGCTTTTGGGATCGTTCTTTCTGGAGCACCTTTGACTTCCTTCATTTGCCAATCTTTTTTTTTTTTCTCCAATACCTTCTAATTCTGTCCCTGGAGCCACAGAGGGAAGCCACAGATCCATGCCAATCAGAGCTGGCCAGGAGATCTTCAATAGAGATTCATCACAGTGCTGACAAGATAAAGTAGAAGATTGCTGGTAAATGAATAGATATTAACTCAGTAGTTATCACAGCTGTCGGTACACGATCTTCATAAATTACAGCATCTGTCTAAAATTCACAACAAAGGAAAAAGATAAACCTTGTAAGCCATGGATGGATTATTACCAACTGCTTTTGAGATGCAATGTTGGTATGGATTCTGAAATACTTGCAGAATTAAGGGAAAATAGTGTTCTTCTGAAAAAACACAAAGGATTATTAATGAAGGCCTAATGAATATGGGAAACAGCTGCTTTTGGAAAGGATCTGAAATTGCACTAAGATAATTTTATCTTCAACCTTAAGCTCAAACCCTGTCAGAGTAAAATGCAGCAATTTTGCTATATTAAATGCTAATTTATATTTTTTCAAAAATATCAACCAAGAAGCGCCTGTTATAAAAAGAAAGACATTTGAACAGTTCCCATATTAACATGGATTACCTGACGATTAGCCATAAAAACACATCACATTTCCAGTTCCACACTGATGCCATTCCTTTATGCTCCTCAGTTTTCTCATCTTTAAAAATGGGGATGAAATATTTGCTCTTCATTGTCCTTAGATGGTGAGAACATCGTGAAGCAGGTATTGTATATTATCTGTATTATTACATTCACTCCAGGGCTTAGTACAGAACTTGGCACATAGTAAGTGCTTACCAAACACCTCAGTTATTGTTGTTGTGGAAGTTTTTCTCTCAATTAAATGTTGATTCAAAAGGCCTCTGAGCTTGTTCAGATCTTCTCCATATTCCCCACAGGTGGAGATCTCACCCACAGGGAAGAAATGTCAACCAGTATATCACATTGTGATCCTGTATCAGAAATAGATATCAGTTCATTAGCAGTGCATAAGTAACTAATTGTAAAGGTTTGACTTTCCTTTTAACTGTAGTTTTACTGGAAACAGTGACCATTAATCAGTTACACATGAGTTCCCTGCAAATTGTAAATGAAGGGATATGTGGCTTCTGCTACCTAAACCCAATGCAGATTGCTCAAACAAGTTTAAGGGTCTGAGGTCTGGTGAGTCCTACCAATAATCATGATAATTGTGATATTTGTTAAGCACTATGTGCCTAGCACTGTACTAAGCCCTTGGGCTATGTATGAGATACCTCCTCCAGAAAGTATGGAGATTGCCCTGGATCAAAGAGGACTTACCAGTGAGAGAAAAATTGCTTTTATTGATAAAAACAGAGATCTTTATATTACTTCAGTAAAGCGATTTGGCAAGGAAGAAAAAATTATAAAACTCGGTAATAATGCATATTAAAGAGCGTAATAACATCTTAACATATAGTATAATGGCAAGAGAGACCATTTCCATATATTGTCTCTTCTGCTTCTGACATGATGGAATTCTCAGGATCAGCTTTAGGCTTATTGGACTTGCCCTGTTGATTTGGCCAATGTGCTCAAGACCCTTCACATTTCATTTCACTTATGGATGCTGATAACAGTCTTACTTTCTCTAACTCTGTATCTTTTCCTGACTTTTGGGATTGAAATACTTCTGCAACAATTGTTTCTTTAATTAGCAACTAGATAATGAGATCATGTTCTTTGGGGCTTCACTTCCTTTAGAAAAGGAGGAAGGTCAGAATTGTGAGGAAAACTCAATCTCCAAGGGCTCCTTCCCCTCTGCCTTCAAACATGCCCACGTCTCCCCCATCCTAAAAAAACCCGCTCTTGACCCCACTTCCCCCTCCAGTTATCGTCCTATCTCCCTACTACCCTTCCTTTCCAAAATCCTAGAACGAGTCGTCTACAATCGATGCCTAGAATTCCTTAACTCCCATTCTCTTCTAGACCCCCTCCAATCTGGCTTCCGTCCCCTCCACTCTACCGAGACTGCTCTCTCTAAGGTCACCCATGACCTCCTTCTTGCTAAATCCAATGGCTCCTACTCCATTCTGATCCTCCTTGACCTCTCTGCTGCCTTTGACACTGTCGACCATCCCCTCCTCCTCCATACCTTATCTCACCTTGGCTTCACGGACTCTGTCCTCTCCTGGTTCTCCTCTTACCTCTCTGGCCGATCATTCTCGGTCTCCTACGCTGGAGCCTCCTCCCCCTCCCATCCTTTAACTGTTGGAGTTCCTCAAGGGTCAGTTCTTGGCCCTCTTCTGTTCTCCATTTACACTCACTCCCTCGGTGAACTCATCCGCTCTCACGGCTTTGACTACCATCTCTACGCAGATGACACGCAGATCTACATCTCCGCCCCTGTCCTCTCCCCCTCCCTTCAGGCTCGCATCTCCTCCTGCCTCCGGGACGTCTCCACCTGGATGTCGGCCCGCCACCTAAAACTCAACATGAGCAAGACTGAGCTCCTCATCTTCCCTCCCAAACCCGGTCCTCTCCCAGACTTCTCTATCACCGTGGATGGCACGACCATCCTTCCCGTCCCGCAGGCCCGCAATCTCGGTGTCATCCTTGACTCGTCCCTCTCGTTCACCCCACACATCCTATCCGTTACCAAGACCTGCTGGTTTCACCTCTACAATATCGCCCTTTCCTCTCCACCCAAACGGCTACCTTACTATTACGGGCTCTCGTTATATCCCGGCTAGACTACTGTGTCAGCCTTCTCTCTGACCTCCCTTCCTCCTCTCTCGCCCCGCTCCGGTCTATTCTTCACTCCGCTGCCCGGCTCATCTTCCTGCAGAAACGATCTGGGCATGTCACTCCCCTTCTTAAACAACTCCAGTGGTTGCCTATCAACCTCCGCTCCAAACAAAAACTCCTCACTCTAGGCTTCAAGGCTCTCCATCACCTTGCCCCTTCCTGCCTCTCCTCCCTTCTCTCTTTCTACCGCCCACCCCGCACGCTCCGCTCCTCTGCCGCCCACCTCCTCACCGTCCCTCGGTCTCGCCTATCCCGCCGTCGACCCCTGGGTCACGTCCTCCCGCGGTCCTGGAACGCCCTCCCTCCTCACCTCCGCCAAACTGATTCTCTTTCCCTCTTCAAAACCTTACTTAAAAATCACCTCCTCCAAGAGGCGTTCCCAGACTGAGCTCCTCTTCCCCCTCTACTCCCTCTGCCATCCCCCCTTTACCTCTCCGCAGCTAAAGCCTCATTTTCCCCTTTTCCCTCTGCTCCTCCACCTCTCCCTTCCCATCCCCACAGCACTGTACTCGTCCGCTCAACTGTATATATTTTCGTTACCCTATTTATTTTGTTAATGAATTGTACATCGCCTTGATTCTATTTAGTTGCCATTGTTTTTACGAGATGTTCTTCCCCTTGACGCTGTTTAGTGCCATTGTTCTTGTCTGTCCGTCTCCCCCGATTAGACTGTAAGCCCGTCACACGGCAGGGACTGTCTCTATCTGTTGCCGACTTGTTCATCCCAAGCGCTTAGTACAGTGCTCTGCACATAGTAAGCGCTCAATAAATACTATTGAATGTACTCTTTCAATTATTTTTTTTTAACCATCTGCCCCAATCTTATCATTGCGTTAGTGGTTGACACAATTGGATTATTGTTAATGTGAGGATTTTTCAAGAGTACAACTATTAGAAAAGCCTTTTCTAACAGGAAGGCTCAAAAATAGAGATAAACTTTGAGTGGATCAATCTCACTAGAACAGCAAAGCTTTAACTTTACTTCTAAACTATGTGATTGGGTTTGAATATCTCTAATGGGGCCCCTCAGTTCCATCTTCATGCATTCACAAGAACTGATCACTAGTGATGCCATCTTCAACCTCCCAGGAAGCATTATTTGGCTGAACTAAATGGGGCTCTTTCCACTTTCTCTGCCCGGTGAGAAGAAAAGGCTGCTTGCTGTGAATATTAGAACTCCCATTATAGGACTAACCAGTTTCATCTGAGCATCATCTTTAAGATCTGGGTGCATGGTTAAAGGCCCTCTCCAATTTACTCCCCTGCTTCTGGATGGGCTAGATATAGACCATCCAAGTAAGATAATGTTATTTTCTTTAAAAAAAAAAAAAAAGGGGAGGGGGGGGAGTTGACAACCCGTAGCTCCAGCTATATCTGTCTCCTCTTGATACCAGGCGTGGCTAGGAAAAGCATGTCCCCAAGGATTTAGCCCTGGAAGGGTGATGCCCTTTGGCTTGCACACACAACTTTGTGTTCAGGCAGTAGCTGGCTCCTCCCTGCCCTGTCCTTTTGAGCCAGAAAGTGTCTGAAGACAAGCTAAGATGGCGGCTCCACCCCTGGCCCTGTGCCCCATCTGGTCTGTGAAGCTCACATTGTCCTCACCACATGGTGTTCCAAGCTGGAGCCTATCTTTCTTCCCATCACCCCCTAGTCAGAAGGACCTGGGTTCTTATATCGGCTCTACCATTTGTCTGCTGTGTGACCTTGGGCAAGTCACTTAATTTCTCTGACCCTCAATTACATCACCTGGAAAATGGAGATTAAGCTTGTGATCCCCACGTGAGACATGGACTGCGTCTGACCTGATTATCTTATATCTACCCCAGTATTTAGAACAATGCCTGGCACATAGTTAGTGCTTAATAAATACCATAAAAAAAGAAGTAGGGTACTAATGTGGGCCAGCCAAACCAAGTAGGGAAGGGAACTGTTAAAACTCCAGGGGCACCAGAGGCCAGATGTGTAGGTTTCATGCTGGGTAGGGAGGAACGAGGGAGGAGGTGAGTTTGTTCCCTCTCCTGGGCACTGTACACTTGGAAAAAGAGCAAGGTTTACGCCCTACATGTGCCAGGCCTGGAGCAGAACAGCAGCAGCGGTGGTGCAGCAGGAGGAGGAGAGGAGATGAAGACCTCTGTAGTCAAGGGGTTTTGCCATTCAATCCTCTGCTCTCCCCTCATTCTTCACAGCCCACTACCATCTTAAAAGAATTAAAAATAGGTTACCTCACGTGTTCTCTCAGAGAATGCCAATGCAATTGCACGTCCACATTAGCCAATATCTCATATGACTCCTTCCCCAGTTCCCCAACCAGGCAGTTTTCTGGTGACTTGTAAAACGCTTTATGGGAATAAAGCGGAGTTTATTGGGTGAAGACCCTTATTCCCTGGCTGTGCCCCTCTCTTTGCCAAAAGACATCAAAACCAGAAGAGACCCAGTATCCTATCACCCAGAGACCAGCTCACAGGCTAGAGGGGCAAAACCTAGTTGGGCCTGAGCATGAGAGCCACAGGGGGACTGCTGTAGACACAAGATAATCAGGTTGTCCCACGTGGAGCTCACAATCTTAATCCCCAGTTTTCAGATGTGATAACTGAGGCACAGAAAAGTTAAAGTGTCTTGCCCAAGGTCACACAGCAAAGTGGCAGAGCCCGAATTAGAACCCATGCCCTCTGACTCCCAAGCCCGTGCTCTTGCCATTAGGCAATGCTGCTTCCTTCTCCCTTATGTCAGCAGGACTTCGGGTAAATTTCCCAACAAGTCTGTCTTTCTCTGTTGCTTCTTAGCATCTTATATCTTAACTCACAATCCTACTGTAATCTTGAAGAGCAGGTTCACCTAGATACAGTCCTCCTATGCAGGAGGACTCATCATTAACCTTTTCTTTCTCGCACATGCCAAAATGAAGTAAACTGTGTTAATATGTGTTAATTTTATGATTGGCTGTTTGTGCAACAATTGCTCAGAAGTTTCATTTTGTTTGGCTCTTCTGCATAAAGTTGCCAACCATTGCTTTAAAATCTTCTCGTAGCATCCTTCCTCAACTGGCTAGAGTTCTTTCTTATGTCTAGTCTAAGCCTTATTCCCACCATCTGCAGCATGTTGACAGTTGCATCTTCTTCATTTTATCATCCTGTCCATTTGCATCTCTACAAGGAGCAACCCAAATATCTAAAGAGCATTATGCTCATGCTGCTTTTTTCAACATTTTGGGCCACCACATAAATGTTCTATTCGTTAAGAGCCTTCCCTTTTCTTCTATTTTAACTAGTTCCTGATCTTTCCAACATTTCAAAGGTGCAATTAAGAAGCAGCATAGCCTAGAAAAAAGCAAAGAACTGGGAGTCAGAGGAACATGGGTTCTAATCCTGGCTCTGCTTATTGCTTGCTGTGTGACCTTGGTCAAGTCTCTAAACTTCTCTATGTCTTAGTCTCCTTAACTGTAAAAATGGGGATTCAATACCTGCTCTATCTCCTACTTTGTGAGCCCCATGTGGGACAGAGACTGTGCTTGACCTGATTCATTTGTATTTACCCCAGGGTGTAGAACAGTGCTTGACATATACTAAGTACTTAACAAACACCATAAAAATAATCACTTTCTTCCCCTTTTCCAGTATTTGCATTATTCTCAAATACTTTTTCTCATTGGCATGTCTTTCAGACTACATAGCGAAGGCCAACCCACCTTGATTTAACAAATATCATTTTTTAAAAACATATCAGGACAGCGGGTTGGGCCAGCAAAACCAGGAAGAGAAGGTAGTGGTCCAGACCAGGACCACCATCTGGGGCATTTCTGCTTGTCAAAAAATTCTGCACTGGCAGAGTTTGATCAGGGATTCACAGAGAGAATTTGATAATGTCCTTTCTATCATCAGTCAGAATCAGGGATGTGCTGGGGTGTTCCACCACATTTTTCTGCTCGATGGTTTTCCTCCAGTGGAATGCAGCTTAGAGCTGTGTGGTTTCATTGCTCCAGATATTATATTATTGGAACTGATTCCCAGATCTCCCTTGGCTTATTCGCACAAGCCACAATGGACAATTTGCGAGAGCAAACAAGACACGTCTTACCCCATGTGTTTTTTCACAATACATAGTATCCTCTTGACATGTAATTAGATAAGGTTTTCTTTTCCTCCTTAGGGAAATGGATATTCTGACAATTGATCAGTTTCATCTCCACTGAGTCAATGATCTTTTTCTGAAATAGCTTAGGAAAGCAAATTCATACTTGTGGATCAATATGGTGAGTTTCAGATTTGATTTGTATAGTGCCCTTTGTACAACTATCTCTGGCAAAAGCATATAAGAAATTGAAACCTTCACAAGCAAGTGATTAGTACACTACCCAATAGTGTAACTTTACAAGAGTCATGTCATTACTTCCACCGTGGAGAACAACAGCTTTTAGGGGGAAGCATCACTGGGAAGCAACATGGCTTAGTGGATAGAGCAGAGTTCTGGGAGTCAAGGGAGTAGTTTCATCTTGTCTTCAGGTGATGGGAAGATGTGTTGTGAAGTGCTTGCTTTGAGTCAGTCAAGTAATCAAGCACACCCAGAGGTGATCAAGCAGGCCTAGATCTGAAACCGCTCAGAGAGATGGGAGGCAAATGGAAGTCCTTGACCATTGTACTGCCACATGAGAAATGGACTACCCTGATTAGCTTGTATCAACCCCAATGCTTAGTATATCTGGCTCATAGTTTGTGCTTAATACCCCGCCCCCCCCCACCCAAAAATAGGATTCCCAGTCAAAGAGGAAGGGAGAACAGAGAAAGAGAACAGGTATTTTATTCCCATTCTAAAGATAAGGAACCTGCGGTAGAGCAAAGTTAAATGACTTTCCCAAGGTCGCACAACAGCCAGGTAGCAGAACTGGAACTAGAACCCAGGTTTCCTGAGCCCCAGTCCTGTTCTCTTTCTACTAGATTTCTCAACTATGACACAAAAAGACACAGTTGGTTTCTGCTTATATCAAGAGGTCGACTAGCACATTCTCTATTCTGTTTCTCCTAGCTACAGTGGTGTTGGTGAATAAGGAAAAAAAGAAGAGAGAAATTTGACTAACCCAGAAAAAGACCTCTTACTAGGGAGTTTAATTTCCATAAGAGTCAGAAATATTATAAAATGTTCTCTCAAATGTCACTTTGTATTTGTAGAATGCATCCACATGCCAAATGGCTTAAAATATTACCATATGATTTCACTTTCCACAGCTGTGTTTGTTAAATACATTGTACCACAAATGATCCCTAAAACATTGGAGTAGTTGTAAATACTTTACCACATTAAAAATAATTATTGCATTATTCTACATTTCCTTAGCTGTTTCCCTTCTGTCATCTATCTGAAAATGCTTTTAAGACTTCAGAAAAATGTCTGTTTCTGAGCTGATTTAGACAAAAGTGCATCAGAGCCTTGCAGAGCCTGGTGGATTTTTACACTATGCGCTTCTCTGCCTATGCCTCATCTGACCATCTGTAGTCTGACCATGGGTGCCTTACTGAGGCAGGCAGGTGGGTAAGGTTCAGCTTGTGTTCCTTTGGCTCTATTTTATTAGGCATCAATTATCAAGGCTCTATATTCATGATGGGTGACTGATACGAAGCCTTCCTCCTTAATAAATAATCCTGAATCATTTGCTATCTCGCTGTGAAGATGTGTGTGAAGGTTTTCGTATGTCTCAGTTTAGAAGTGCTTTAATGACAGGTTGCTATAACAGCACCTATTAAACGTTTTAAAAAACGTTTACCCACGTCCCCTCAGCATGGATGCGTGGAGTGGCAGATTGAACAGCTGGGACTCACAGGTGTTTAATTTTGGACTTTCAAATTATGAGTTTTCTGTTACACCAAAAAAAAAGACAAACTAATAGGATGAGAAGGAGACAATGTAAGCTCCTAAATGGTAGGGACCATATCTATTAACTCTGTTCTACTATCCCAAGTGCTTGGTACAGTGTCCTGCACAGAGTAAGCATTCAGGAAATGCTGGTGATTGACTGTGACAAAAAAGACAAAGGCACAGAAACAGAGATAAAAACAGAAAGAGCATGGTCTAATGGAAAGGCATAGGTCTGGGAGTCAGAGGACCTGGATTTTAAACCCAGCTCACCACTTGTCTGCTGTGTGACCTTGAGCAAGTCACTTTACTTTTCTATGTTTCAGTTCTCTCATCTGTAAATTAGGAATTAAATCCTATTCCCTCCTATTTAGACTGTGAGTATCCTGTTGCATTGGGACTGTGTCCAGCTTGAGCATCTTGAATTTATTCCAGCATTTAGTATAGTGCTCATTGCATAGTAAGCACTTAACAAATACAACAAAAAGAAAGGGAGATTGAATAGAAGAGAAAGATAGAAAGAGGTGGGGTAGAGAAGAAAGAGAAAATCAGAAAGAGATAGAGTAGAAGAGAGCATTGTACTAAGCACTTGGGAGAGGCAAGCAGAAAACTAGAGTAGTGAAAAGGAGAGAAAAAGAGAGGAGGAGGAGAGAGGGGGCAGGAGGGAGTTGACTGGACTGAGCGCATAATAGTGTCAAGAGAGGGAGTTTTAGAAAAGATACAGATGAGTCAATTCCAGAGAAATGCCCAGCAAGGTTTACTTCTCTAGTCTTCCACCCAAATGTACCTGGTAGTGTTACTCAGTGGAATCTCCTATGATACTTTCTCTCTCTCTCTCTCCCGACTGTAATCCCCACTCTACCCGCTAAACTGCTTGCGGGCAGGGAAATTGTATACCAACTCTGTTGTACTGTTCTCTCCCAAGTGCTTAGTAAGGGCTCTGTGCACAGTAAGTGCTCAAAATATACCGATTGAGTATTGTCACCACCTGGAAGTTATTGTCTGAATGTCTCTCCAATTAGTTTGCAATTCTTTGAGGTCATAAAAAGTGTATTTTGCTTCTCTTGTACTCTCCCAGGTAACTGACACAATACTCTGTAGTTGGTAGGCACAAAATAAATACTTTGGATCGATTGCCTGAAAGAACAGTTAATTCTACTTAAGCATTACAATTGGTGTTACCTTCTGAACTTTATCATTCGGCAGTGTGGGTTACTTAGTGGGTTACTTACTTCTGCATCATGTATGCGCTTGTATCTGTGACCTCAGGAACATTTGATATTCACCCCACCCCGAACCCCATGGCACTTTTATGCATATCTTTAAATTATATAATAGACATAATTATAAATTATACACCCTGAAGCAGTGTGGCTTAGTGCAAAGAGCACGGGCTTGGGAGTCAGAGGTCATGGGTTCGAATCCCACCTCTGCCACTTGTCAGCTGTGTGACCTTGGGCAAGTCACTTAACTTCTTTGTGCCTCAGTTACCTCATCTGTAAAATGGTGATGAAGACTATGAGCCCCACATGGAACTACTTGATTACCTTGTATCTACCCCAGCACGTACAACAGTGCTTGGCACATAGTAAGCGCTTAACAAATACCAACATTATTATTATTATTACATTACAAATTGTTCAAATCAATGTCAGTCTCCCCCTCTAGACGGTAAGCTCATTATGGGCAGATAATGTGTCTGCTAATTCTATTGTATTGTACACTGCCAAGCGCTTAGTACAGTTATCTGCACATAGTAAGCACTCTATAAATAACATTGATCGATTAATTAGAAGCAAGGATACATTTTATTTTATCTCATGGATTAGTAAATTAGTAGTCACATGCTATGCCTGATCTCTCAATGTTTTCTGGCTAGTAAGGGCTCTTTGTACTGGGATTCAGAAACTGTTTCTTCCAACAAAATCAAGACACTTTCCCAGCTACTTGTTGGTTATCCTAATAGCACCCTTTGAGGGTAAAGAGGATCCACTCTGTTCATTCTCATCTTACAGATGGAAAAACAGAGGCATAGAGAGATGGTGTGTGATAAACCATTATGCAGCATGGCTTAGTGGAAAGAGCACGTGTTTGAGAGTCAAAGGCCGTGAGTTCTAATCCCGACTCCTTCACCTGTCAGCTGTGTGACTTTGGGTAAGTCACTTAACTTCTCTGTGCCTCAGTTCCCTTATCTGTAAAATGGGGATTAAAGACTGTGAGCTCCATGTGGGACAACCTGATTACCTTACATCTACCTCAGTGCTGAGAACAGTGCTTGGCAAATAGTAAGTGTTTAACAAATACCAACATGATTATTATTATTATTTTCTACCCTCATCACTAAGTGATGGTTTCCTCTGCTCATTTTTCTGAGGCCAATTCAGCTCAGTAAGTATATTAGAAGACTATTTTCCCCAACCTGACCTGGGTTTTTAATTTTTTGTAGAACATTTTATCTACTTCACAATAAAGTTTTGTTGCCCTAAATATTAAATAACTTTACAAGCTCTTACAATTTAATAATTACTTTAATACTCTCACTTTTACTTTACCAATATTTAGTTATTAGAAGATCATATTTTTAATAGCTACAGCACCTACCAGTCTTTAATTTTAATTGGATTTCTTATTTAGCTTTCAATATAATTACTAGAACAAGGAGGAAATCAAATCAATGCTTGAATTTCCTCATGAAACTAGCAACTCGGATTCATCCTTTTATTGCATGAACAAGCTGATTTGGGAGGATCATAAATTGCCAGCCTAAAGCTTTCCTGTTGATTGAGATATTTGAATGCATGCCAATTTTAGCCAGACTTCTCCCACCCCCCACCTCCCTACGTGGAGGGGACGAGTGGTCACTGCGAGGACCCCATTGCTGACTTCACCAGCTTCTGATGGGGGTGAAGAATGGATGATTCCACCAGCTTCTGGCAGTTGACGGAGCCACGGAGGATTATTCCGCCAGTTTATGGTGATGGGGGGAGACTGGTGACTCCACTAGCTGAGCCGGGGCGGGGGAGGGTGCAGATGATTTCACCAATTTCTGTGAGAGGGGTCAGGGGAACTTGGGAAAAGCCATGTCTTCTTGAACCTTCACAGAGACATCAAGCAGGAATTTGGGCAGGACTTGCTTCGGCAACCTTTGGGATTGGGGTCAGGGCATTTTATACGATGATCCTGGAGGCAGCAGTTGTCTCTCTGTCTCTCACAGTGGCACAGAGGGATTGCCAAGTAGAGGGGAGTCAGTGGGGGAGTAGGGAGGAGGGAGTCTTTCCTGGGAGTTGCTGGAGAAGCCAAGTCATCAATATCCTGAAAGATTTGTCTGATGCAATTAAAATAATAATTGTAATTATAATAATAGTGGTATTCATTAAGCACTTACAATGTGTCAAGCAATATAATACTTTCTGACACAGCCCTTGCCCCCCATGGGGCTTATAATGTTAGTGGGAGGGAGAACACTTGTTCGATTTTCATTATCACGATGAGCAACTGAGGCACAGAAAATTAAGTGACTTGGCCAAGACCACACAGCAGACAAGTGACAGAGTCAGAATAAGAACCCAAATCCTCTAACACTCAGGCCTGTGTTCTTTACAATAGGCTACAGTGTTTTTCAAGAGGCCTAGATTCCCTTGCTCTTCTCAACCCCACATAGCATTGAAGCCACTAACAACTGTATCATCCACATTTCATTAGCCCTCTGATTTTAACTAAAGGTGGCTAATGAATGGGGAATATTCATCTGTATTTCTTGTGTCTTCTCATTTCACTGTAAAGCACAATTCCTGATATGTTTATAACAATGAATGTTCAATAAACAGTATCTGCAACTGTCCTTCAGACTGAAAGCTTATGCTGCTCTTGGTGAGATCTAGTCCACATAATGCCTGAGCTGAAAAGACGGATTTATGATGAGCTCTCCATTCTCCTTCTTAACTTCCTGATTTTCTCAGCATTTTGGCACAAGAAAGCCATTCTAAGCCAGACTGCTGCTTCTGCGGCTGCTGCCTCACGTCACTTTAATACTAATAATAATGGTATGTATTAAGTGCTTACTATGTTCCAAGCACTGTTCTAAGCACTGGGGTAGATACAAGCTAATCAGGTTGTCCCACGTGCGGCTCACAGTTTTAATCCCCATTTTACAGATGAGGTCACTGAGGCACAGAGAAGTTAAGTGACTTGCCCAAAGTCACACAGTTGATAAGTGGAGGAGCCAGTCATAGAACCTACAACATCTGACTCCCAAGGCCATGCTTTTTCCACTTTACTGATATACCACATTGATTGAGACTGTCCTTCACTGTCTCTTTAAAATGTTTGTTCTTCCTTCTCTCTGTTAGTGTGTGTCCCATTCCACTTCCCACACCTAACAGCCATTTGGGTAACCTGACATCATCCCTTCTCCTGGCATGCCCTGGGACCAGCATTGCTTCACTGAAGGTGAGCTGTCTGCATTCCAGCACTGTGATAATGTGTTATGATGAAAATAAGGTGTTTAAGTGCTTCCTATGGACACTATACTAAGCTCTGGGTTGGATCCAAGCAAATCGAGCTGAACACAACCCCTGTCCTATCTCTCAATCCCCATTTTACAATTGAGGTAACTGAGGCACAGAGAAATGAAATGACTCGCCCAGGGTCACACAGCACACAAGTGGCAGAGCCGGGATTAGAACCCATGACCTCTGACTCCCAAGCCCGTGCTCTATCAACTGTGCCATTCTACAGCCTTCCATTCAATATTGTGGAAAGCTGAGCGATGGTGCTGGTGAAACTGTTTAAGAAGCAAGATCAGTTAATAAATCTATTGCATTTATTGGGAGCTTACTGTGTGCAGAGCACTGTTTACTAAGCATTTGGGAGACTACAATATAACAGAGTTAGTAGACACATTCCCTACCCATAATGAGCTTACAGTCTTGAGGAATGAAAGTTTTCATAACCTTAGAGAAGTCTGAACACCTATATTGTCACATAGACCTCTGCTTCGTATGAAACTTCATACTCCGTTACCACCACCCTCTGTAACAAACTCAATCAAGAGGTTTTATTGAGGGTTTCCTCTGTGCCAAGCATTTTATTAAGCACTTGGGGGAGTACAAGGCTGTTAATAGAAATGATCCCTACCCTCAAGGAGCTTATGGTCTATATAGCAAAATAAATTACAGGCAGGGGGAAACAAAAGAGTTAAAGATATCTAAGTTCTCCCCAATCAGTAGCCACCTTTATTTAAAACCACATATTAATGGAATGGGAATGATAGAATTGTTAGTGACTATAATGTTATGGGGAGTTAAGAAAAGCAGAGGGATCTGGGCCTCTTGAGAAGCAGTGGGACCTAGTGGAAAGCACATGGACCTGGAGGGGAAGGTGGAACGCCTAAATGTAAATTCCTAAAGTGTTTTTAATTTGATTTTCTACTTTATCTGTTCAACATTGGATAACATATTGTAGGTGAGGACATTAAATTCTGGTTGGCCATTGAAAGTGTATGACCAGTTGTAGTAACATAGTATTGTAGTTGGATAGGTGATATTTGGGCATTTGACATTCACCCCACCCACAGCCCCATAGCATTTATGTAATAACAATAATAATAACGTTGGTATTTGTTAAGTGCTTACTATGTGCCGAGCACTGTTCTAAGCACCGGGGGAGATATAGGGTAATCAAATTGTCCAATGTGAGGTTCACAGTCTTAATCCCCATTTTACAGAAAAGGTAACTGAGGCACATAAAAGTCAAGTGACTTGCCCGAAGTCCCACAGCTGACAGGTTGCAGAGCCGGGATTAGAACCCATGACCACTGACTCCTAAGCCTGTGCTCTTTCCACTGAGCCACGTACATATCTATAAATTATATATTCTACATTTATTTATATTAATGTCTGTCTCCCCCTCAAGATTGAAAGCTCACTATATGCAGGGAACGTGGCTCCCAATTCTGTTTAATAATAATAATAATGTTGGTATTTGCTAAGTGCTTACTACTTGCAGAGCACTGTTCTAAGCCCTGGGGTAGATACAGGGAAATGAGGTTGTCCCTTGTGAGGCTCACAGTCTTCATCCCCATTTTACAGATGAGGGAGCTGAGGCCCAGAGAAGTGAAGTGACTTGCCCACAGTCACTCAGTTGACAAGTGGCAGAGTCGGGAATCGAACTCAGGACCTCTGACTCCCAAGCCCGGGCTCTTTCCACTGAGCCACTGAGCCACGTTGCTTCTGCTTCTGTTGTATTGAACTCTCCCAAACAGTAGTGCTCTGCACACAGTAAGTACTCAACAACTACCACTGATTGAAATAGCATTGATTGATTATTAAGCTAAAACAGTGTGCATAATTAGAAATGTTATCCATCTTGAAACACCTTAAAATGAGGCACAGAGGTGAATGCTCAGTATGCGTTTTACAGTCCTTCAATTTTCACTTTACAATGATAATCTCTTTTATGACAATAATTCCAGGAGCACAGGGGTTTATGGGGGACAACTCAGGAGCCATGGGAGAAGAGGGAAACAATATTTACAGTTGTAATGTGATGCAAAAAAAGAGGTTTAAAGGAGATGGGGGGAAAAGACAGAGTGGGAGAGGGAATTGTCTGATGACTAGACATTCATTTCACTTTTGAAAGTACTTGGCAACCCTCTCTCTCGTGGAACCACTCATACTCAATATAAAGATGTGGATCAATCAGAAGCAGCAGCGTGGCTTAGTGGATGGAGCACGGACCTAGGAATCCAAAGGACCTGGGTTCTAATCCCGGCTCTATCACAAACTGTGTATCTTGGGGCAAGTCGCTTAAATTCTCTGGGCCTCAGTCACTTCATCTGTAATAATAATAATAGTACTTGTTAAGTGCTTACTGTGTGCCAAGCACCTTTCTAATCTCTGGGGAAGATACAAGATAATCAGGTTGGACACAGTCCCTGTCCCACATGGGGATCACAGTTCTAATCTCCATTTATGGATGAGGGAACTGAGGCAGAGAGAGGTTAAATGATTTGCCCAAGGTGGCCTGTTGAAGTCTTCATGTTCTAAATCTCATAGTTCTTCTCTACAATGGATTGCCAGAACTGGTCAAACCCGAGGAAATACTGAGTTGTTTTTTGAACTTTTTAAGAGGGAATGAAACTGTAAAAATGTTTACAGTAAAGCATATACTGTAAAACTGTGTAAAATGTAATGCAATTAATATTTTTCATCCAGCATTTTAATTAACTGGATAGATACAAAGATGTTGGTTTTCCTATTTCCTGTAGATTTTCTATGCTTATGGAACTATATGCTCCTATCAAATTTATTCCTAGGGGATAGAATACATGGAACTCTGCACTCTCTTCTTTCACACACAGCAGACAAGTGGGAGAGCCAAGATTAGAACCCAGATTCTTCTGACTCCCAAGCCTGTGCTCTATCCACTAGGCCATGCTACTTCTCTGTAAACTGGAGATCAAGAGTGTGAGCTCCATGTGGGATAGGGACTGTGTCAATCTGATTACCTTGATTCCACCCCAGGGCTTAGAACAGTGCTTGTCACATAGAAAATGCTTAACAATTAATTAATTATTAATCAATCAATGGTGTTAATGATGCTTACTATGAGCAGAGCACTGTACTAAGCACTTGGAAGAGTTCAACAGAGTTGGTAGACACAATCCCTGCCTACAACAAGTTTCCAGTCTAGAAGGGGAGTCATACATTAATAGAAATAATTTAGAGATATGTTCATAACTGCTGTGGAGTCAATTGGAACTGAAAACCAAATGTCCAAGTACTAGAGCAGACACTAGGGTGGATACAAGGTAATTTGTCAGTTGTAGTCCCTGCCCCAAAAAGGGCTCACACTCCAAGAACAAGAGAGAACAGGTATTGAATCCCCTTCTTACAGAAGAGGAAACTGAGGCACAGAAACACTAAGTGACTTGCCTAAGGTCACCCAGCAGATAAGTAATGGAGTCAGGTCCTCAGGTCCTCTGATTCCTAAGCTCATGCTCTTTCCGCTAGGTCAGGCTACTTCCTTTTGCACTTATTAGCTACATTTGTTTTCTGTACCTTTAATTTGCAGATGTCCATTGTTTCATTAAGTGTGGAAAATGGCCACTAACCTAAGACATGTTTTCAGTGGAGTGTTTAATTAAATAATCAGCTATGCAGACACAAATCCATAGATGGTTAATATGAAAATTTAGGGTCCTGTTAAAGTCTTCAGGATCTTAATCTTACAATTTGTCCTTCACTACAATGGATTGCTAGAACTGGCCAAAGTGGAGGAGTTCCTGATTTAGTTTTTGAACTCTGTAAGAGTAAATGAAACTGTAAAAAGAGATTAAAAGTGTAAAATGTAATGCAATTAATATTTTTCACCTGGCCTTTTAATTACCTAGATAGATACAAAGATGTTGGTTTCTCTGTTCCCTGCAGATTTCCCATCCCTACGGAACTATATGTTCCTATCAAATTTACTCCTAGGAGATAGAATACATGGAAATCTGCGCTCTCTTCTTTCACATACAGGACTATGAGAATTGCAATTGGACTTTAAAAATGGTACCAAGCCCTGTTATCAAGAGGAAAAGGGAAAGAGCTGACTGAGGTATATCACTGATGTTTTTTGCTGACACGCTGCTCCCAAGCAAGTGACTGAAGAATGTTGTTAGTCATGCACTGCCTGAATCACAATGCGGCTTCAGACCACAACCTAGCAAAGTTAACATGACCTTTGCAGATGACAGATACAAGAGAAATTTTGGGAGCATCATCAAGCCTTCTATATAGCATTCATTCACTTCACAAAAGCGTTTGATACCTGAAATAGACCTGTGTCCTAGAAACTTCTTAGTAAATTGGGTGGCTCATTCACCAGACTGTGAGAGTCATCAAAAGCAAAGAAACTTCTGCAGACTGGTGATTATTCCCTAGAGGTAGACCTGCACTTACCTTTCCATATGCACACACGCATATGCACACACATAAATACGCACACAGAAAGATCCTGTGTTCTAATCTAGGCTCCGACACTTGTCTTCTGTGTGACCTTGGGTGAATCATTTCATTTTTCTGTGCTTTAGTTCCCTCATCTGTAGAATGGGGATTAAGACTATGAACCCCAAGAGGGGCAAGTACTGTGTCCAACCCAATTAACTTGTATTCACCCTAGTGCCTAGTACAGTGCCTGACACATAGTAAGCACTTGACAAATGTCACAGTTGTTATCATTAGGAAGCTCTTAAAAAAAGTCTCTACACTAATTTAGAAAGAGGGCTGTAGGAGATTGAATTAGTCACCACCCAAGAAGATCCACACGTGACCAAACTTGTGAGATAAGTTAGCAAGCAAAGGGTTCTGGGTAAATGGAAGTGATGTCCCACAGCCCCTTTAAAACAAGGAGCTCCAGGATCATTGGATCACCCTATCACTCCTGCAGACCATGGAATGGAGGCCTATATACTGCTCTGCACATAGTAAGTGCTCAATAAATACTATTGAATGAATGAATGATTCTACAAGTTGCAAACCCTAAGATGCCTCGTCAAAGATTATTGCTTTGACCTGTGAGGAGTCTGAGGATCCTCCCTTTCAATTATCTTTATTGACTTATTTTAACAGTGTTGTCTTGGATTGTTCAATTTTTAACTTATCAGTATTCTTAACTTCATGCTATTTTTCTATACATTTGTTGATCTCTAATGACAAGACCAGACTGAGAGCAGGGCAAGCTCCTCTTTATGTTTATTGTTTTTTCTTCCACCTTCATGTCCTTGTCCTGGATTAGGCTAAGAAGCAGAAGCTTTTGGTTAATCAACCAATCAGTCAACAGTATATATTGAGCACTTCCTGTGTACAGAGCACTATACTAAGGTTTTGGGAAAATTCAGTAGAATTGGTAGACATGATCCCTGTCCTCAAGGAGTTTGCAATCTAGCAGTGGAGGGACTGTAAGCCCGTCAATGGGCAGGGATTGTCTCTATCTGTTGCCGAATTGTACATTCCAAAGGCTTAGTACAGTGCTCTGCACATAGTAAGCTCTCAATAAATACTATTGAATGGAGAAGCTGTGTGGTCTAATAATAATAATAATGATAACATTTGATAAGCGCTTACTCTGTGACAAGCACTGTTCTAAGCACTGAGAGAGACACAAGGTAATTGAGTTGTCCCATGTTGGGCTCACAGTCTTCATCCCCATTTGACAGATGAGGGAACTGAGGCACAGAGAAGTCAAGTGACTTGCCCAAAGTCACACAGTTGATTGGTGGTGGAGCCGGGATTAGAACCCATGCACTAAGGGACAGAGCATGGGCCGGGGAGTCTGAAGACCTGGGTTCTAATCTCAGATCTGTTTCTTGTCTGTTGTGTGAGCTTGGGCAAGTCACTTAACTTCTCTGTGCCTCAGTTTACCTCATCTGTAAAATGAAGATTAAGAGTCTGAGCTCCATGTGTGAAGCAAACTGTGCCCAACCTAATTAGCTTCTATCTACCCCAGTGCTTAGTATAGTGCCTCACCCATAGTGAATGCTTAACAAATATATAAATAATACGGATAGTAGCAAGGAATAAAGTATAAAGATAAGTATATGAGGGAAATGGGCTTACTAGTGTCCAAGTTCTTAGGTGTGCAGAAGTGAAAAGTAGCAGATGGAGAGGATATAGAATGGACATATGAGAAAGTAATCAGGGAATACCTCCTGGAGGAAATGTAATTTCAGAAGGGCCTTAAAAGTGAAGAGAGCCATGGGGAGAGAGAAGTGATGAGGGAAGGAGTACCAGGTGGAATAGAGGATGTGAGCCAGAGGTTGATGGTGGGACAGAGGGGTGAGGCCCAGTGAGTCAGGTTGATCTAAGAGGGAGTGATGGACTACTTACTGTGTATAGTGGGAAAAGAATAAGGATTCATTCATTCAATCATATTTTTGAGCATTTACGGTGCAGAGCAATGTACTAAGCTCTTGGAAAGTACAATTCGGCAACATATAGAGACAATCCCTAACCAACAATGGACTCACAGTCTGGAAGGGGGAAATTAGAGAGGGGAGAGAGCTGATTGAGTGCCTTAAAGATCATGGTCAGAAGTTTCTAAATGGAAGAATTTCTGAGGAGTAGGGAGGTGTTCGCAGAGCAGGGTTGCAGAAAAGTGATCCTAGTAGCAGGGTATGGTTAAGAAAGGAGAGAAATTTGAGGCAGATAAATCAATGAGGAAGTTGACACCATAGTCAAGTAGGGTTACGGCAAATGACTGGACCAGCGTAGTGGCAGTTGGAATGGAGAGGAAATGGTGGATTCTAGGCATGTTCTGGAGGAAGAATTAACAAGATTTGGTGACAGATTTACTAGGTTTTGGCTTTTTTTAAGTGGCATTTGCTATGCCCTTACTATATGCCAAGCACTGTACTAAGTGCCTGGGTAGATACAAGTCAGGTTGGATACAATCCACCTCTAATTCCCAGATGGATTCACAGTCTTGATCCAGGTTTTACAGATGAGGTAATTGAGGCACAGAGAAATGAGTTGTACAAGGTCAACAGCAGACAAGTAGAGGAGTCAGGATTAGAACACAGGTCCCTTTGACTCTCTGGCCCATGCTCTATCTACTATGACAGGATGCTTGAAAGAGAGGGAGGAATCAAGGACTCCAAAGGAAGCCTGGTTTCCCTGCCCCATGCCTCCTGGCTAATGTAGTGAAAGCTGTACAGTTCCATATATGCCAGATCTATGTATTCTAATTTTAGTTTTCATTACCATTCATTCAACATCTTCAACCAACACTTTTATCACTGAGCTCCATATAATTGTTAATTGTTTGTACATAAGTAGGAAACTCATACTCAACAATAATGTTCAAACTAGATCCAGACAACAGGAGGTCAGTAAATAAAGCCATTTCTCTTTTTTATTGATCCATATGTTCTTCCACTGACCTGGCTCAAAAATGGGCCTTCTAGGGGTGCTGACTTCTCCTGTTCCTGGCTTCTTGGTTGGTGCAGTTAGTGCACTGAGGAAAAGTGTGGCCTAGTGGAAAGAGTGTGGGCATGGGAGTCAGAGGACCTGTGTTTTATTTCTGACTTTGCCACTTGCCTGCTGTATGATCTTGGGCATATCCCTTAACTTCTCTGTGCCTCAGTTTTCTCACCTGTAAGATGGGGGTTTAATACTTGTTCTCCCTTGTACTTAAACTAGCAGCCCTTTGTGGGATAAGGAGAGTGCTTAGTACAGCACTTGTCACAAAGTGTTCAACAAGCACCACAAAAAATGCATCTCCTGGATTCCACTGAATCTGCTCCTCATTTGGAACTTGCCATTTCAGACTATGTCACTCAGTAATAAGGAAAAGAGTGAACAGAAGTCATTTTCCACTGAACTATCATTTCTCCCCTTACTATCCTGAATGTGCTTTGTTAGGGAGGAGCTTCACCTCCTCCTCTTCAACATCCCATGCCTGTGCTCTTTAAGATAAGTAACATTTTTTGTTGTGGTGCATTTCTAAAGGCTAGTTCTTTCATTTTAATAATGTTGGTATTTGTTAAGTGCTTACTATGTGCTGAGCACTTTTCTAAGTGCTGGGGTACATACAGGGTAATCAGGTTGTCCCACGTGAAGCTCACAGTCTTCATCCCCATTTTACAGATGAGGGAACTGAGGCACAGAGAAGTTAAGTGACTTGCCCAAAGTCACACAGCTGATAAGTGGTGGAGCCAGGATTAGAACCCATGACCTCTAACTCCTAAGCCCACGCTCTTTCCACTGAGCCACACTGCTTCTCTAAGATCTCAGATTTTAGATCTCAGACTGGCCAGAATCATAACCCAACCCATGCAAAACTGTCTCTGACAGTGGCATCAGAATGCTTGGAGTTACAGGATGATAGTTCTTCATCCTTGTGATTGGAATATTTAGGAAAGCTTTCTTCTAATAACTCACTTCAGACGACAAATAGTCAAGAAATCTCACTTGTACCCACTGATGCTTCCTGTGGTAATAACTTACCCCTGTTTCATTCCTGCTTAGTGAAGATGTGCTTCCTTTTTCTCTTTCTTCATTGTTGTCTGTAGAAATTTTAGTGATTCAGGTGATTCAGAGTTGAATACTGACATTAATTTCTGTAACCTGGGTAACATCGTTCAGGGAAGGATCAATCAATTAATTAATCAGTGGTATTTATTAGGCACTTATTTTGTGCAGAGTACTGTAAAAAGTGCTTAGAAAAGTACAGTACAAATAGAATTGGTAGACATGATCTCTGTCCACAAAGAGCTTACAGTCTATAGGATAGACCAGAGTTAGAAAACCTCAATTATGAAGGGATGGATGTCTTTTGGTGGTTTCAAAGACAGAGTTTAGAACTAATGTGACATAAAGATTCAAGCAGAATTGAAGGTACTCAGAGGAATTGTAGTGTTCAACCTTATACCTTATTTATGGCTAGATGATTTAGACCTATGAGACGTCACTTTCAAATTCTAGAGTAGTCCCATAACAGTGCCAACCACAAGCAATACACATATGAAGTAACAAAACAAGATCCTAAATAAAGCGCTTCTACAATACATCAAAGGAACGATCATCCCATCAAACTTTCTATGTGTGGGATGTGTAAAAAGGATGGATGAAGGTAGGATACCCAAATAACTGTTGTTTGGAGAACTGAAATAGGGTAATCATAAACATGGTGGACAGGAAAAAAAAATGAAGGAAAAACTCAAACAGTGTGTAATAGAAGAGGACTGCCATATTGGATAGATCATCGTGTCGTGCAGCAATCAGAAATGGGATGATTGCCTTGGCTTCAGGAAGTTGGTGATACCAAGAGAGGAAAACTAAAACAGTGCTAGACACTGTTGGTGACAAATGCAAAGGTACAGCCAGGAACAATATTCATAGTACCAGATGTGGAAGGAATCGATACGTCTACAGCTGTGGTGCTACGTATCCTGAACAGCCCTCGGTGAGTGGCGAAAAGCTGAAACTAAATTCCTCTAGTCACAATTCATTGCATTCATCTTTTTCTATGTCTTCTGTGTTGTTTTTCTGTTTCAGAGTTTCAAATTGCCTTTTAAGTCTATTGTAAATCCCTCCCCCATTATGCTGAGATTGCGAGCTTTCTGGAGACCAAAGACAGGGCTTAATTCTCATCCTTGTATATTTTCTTCTCAGGGTTTAATGAGTCTAGCATTTTGCACGACATTGGCATTCCATAAATATTTCTGAATGCTTGAAGGATTATAAAGCACATGTTGGTCTTTATCAGCCACACCTAAGCACTGATAATATCTCACTGTCAGACCTTAGTAGAATAATCTTCAAACTCAGTGGAGAGCTATCTAAATCACATGAATAAAAAGAGCAGCCAAACTGTCCCAGGCACCTGGAACATCAAGCCTACTCTTCTGCTTAAAGTAGCAGTAGTATTTATTGAATATTTCCTGCATGCAAAGCACCGAAGTATTAGGAAAGAAAACATAGGTGGGAATGAAAGGCTCACAATCTGGGTCTGTCATTAAATACATACATATTTATTATTTATATTGATGCTATTGATGCCTGTCTATTTGTTTTGCTTTGTTTTCTTGTCTGTCATCCCCCTTCTAGACTGTGAGCCCATTATTGGATAGGGATTGTCTCTATTTGTTGCCTAATTGTACTTTCCAAGTGCATAATACAGTGCTCTGTACACAGTAAGCACTCAATAAATATAATTTAATGAATGAAAGATATATGTATATAAATATACATAAATACATATATGATTTCCTGAATATGGGGTTTTGTCCTAGAACTTATCAAATAAAAACAGATATCACTTAAGGTTATAGAGAAAAGGGCAAGGCACCAAATGCTGACACATGGCTTAAGAGGGAAAAAACGTATTTTCAAATGTTTCAAAGGGCAAAGAAATTCCAAATATAAAGTAGCATGCCCTTTAATAAATAAGGACAATGATGAAATCACACAATCACAAAACAGTTTGGATATTGAACAGCTTTTAAAATTGATATTTAATGTCTTGTTTTTACAAAGTGCTTAAACAGTCACTGTTGCTATGGGAGTCCTCTTGAGGTGGTAAGAGATAAAACTGACAATGAGACTAAACCACAGATTCAGCTGGCAAACTTAGTAGGTTGAATCAGTGGTCAAAGATACTGAAAGAAAAATGTTTAAATGAATATTAGATTCAAAATGAATGAACTACTATGTTATGATAAAAATTATGCAGTAGAAACCTAAATTACAACTGGGAAGAAATTGAGAAGAAAAAGGAGAACATATCTGAAGGACAGAAGAACCACCAGATACCATGTCATTAAGAAGAAAAAATCAGTGCCAGGAAAAATTAATTGGTTTTCTGCTAGATTAGCCAGATCCATAAAGGATGAATACAGACTTGTATAAATTGCATTATTTGTGGGATAATTTGGGGCGATTAATGTGGATTTTATATTTCACTACTCCCCCTCTTCCCTCCTCTCCCCAGCCCCCACACACATTGAATTACAGCCAAAGCTCAACGCTCCTCCCAGGCTCCCTTTCTCATTTTACATTTCCCCCAGTTCTGCCACCTTGGTCACTTGCTCACAAATTTATCCCTGGCTACAGTATCTTTCCTCTTCAAATCTACCAACTCTCTGTTCTTCTCTCCTACCCCCCACCAATCCCCCCAAAATCCAGGAGGCACTTTCTGATTAAATTCCCCCTCTGCATATGATAATTGCCACCCTCACCGCACAGACAATTCTCAGTCCTGCTGTATCCTGATAGTCATATACCCTACTTATTTATGAAATTGCTTACTAAGTTCATCTTGCTATATTGTACCAGTAGCATCTCTGTATCTTCTCTCACTTCTCCACTATTACACTATTCGTCAATAATTAGTATTGATTTATCTGCTCCAGTGAAGTGTAATCTCCTTCTTCCTAGGGGTTAGTATTTAGTGTAGTGCTCAGCACACAAGCATTCAGTAATTACCAGAGCATGTTGATTCTTCAACACACATTTCACTTTGAATCTAGTATAACAGGTGGGTCTCCTGATGGCTGATAGTTACGATTCTCCTGAGGTTCCTTTGAGATCACAATAAAGTCCTGTTTTTGTGATTATTCACATTTGCTTTTTTGGTCTGTTTGCCTAGGGAGGTTAATGAAGGCTCTCTCCAAATAAAGATGCACCTGACATATCATAGATTTCTCCAAAGTATACTGCGATGACATCACAGATACCATTTCCTGGAAGTAAGCAAATGTCAGGTAATACTAGGGTTTTTCTCCAGGAGAACTCCTGAACTTCTGACTTACTCTAGAGCTTTTAAGAAAGCTGTCCCTTCAGGCCAGTGTGATGTCTGCTGCAGTGTCTGAGGCTAAATAAATAAATAAACCTATAAAACTATTGAAAACTTGACTGCCTAGTATATCATACCAGGTGACTGGCTGTTTAGTGCTATCTTGCAAGCTAACATTCAACCCTCACCCTTGAGGTGAAGGTAAGGGACTTACTGGAAGAGGAACCCAGACAAGGAGTCTGCCCTAACGGGGACTATATTACGCAGAAAGCAAAGGACATTGCCAGTTCCTAGATGGGAACCAAAAACAGCAAGATCCTTCAGAGGTCCTTCTTGGCACCATCTTTCTACTCAGACTAGGTAATTTATAAAGGAGTCGAAATGGGCCATTTTTCTCTGTTCTTCATTTGTTGCCTTGGGTGTCAAACACTACTCTGTCTTTGTCTCTCATGGAATAGGACTCCCCATTATAACAAGTGATTCCTTTACCACCTAATGGAATTTATCCTGTCTGTGAGAGAAGTGTAGGCCAGCCAATTTTAGGTTAGCGTATTCTGTTAATTTCCCCTTTATTTGCTCCAGTCCTCCTCTGAATTAAACTCCTCTTTTTGAATAGTGACAGCTCTTTTAAGATGTACACAGTTATCCTAAATGCCTCTCAAGAGCTACTCCAGGTACTATCTAAAAGATCTTCTAATGCTTCATTTCATTACTTTGAAGGAGTGGGATTTTTGAGGATCATCCAAATAATAATTACACCTAACACTTTTTATTGCAGGGAACACTGTTTACCAATCCCTTTCATAGTTTTTGGAAAAAAGTGTACTAAATAATTCAGCGTTTTTCCAGTGAAAGCACTATAAGGGTTATTTGGAAGAGAAATACTTCAGTGTCTAAAGTATGGTCTGTAAAATTACAAAATTATTCCTACCAAGCAGGAAAATTGTGCTTCTTTTCTTAGATGATACTGCCGAAGTTGAGACTGTATCCATCAGTGTAAATTAATCAATCGATCAGTGATATTTATTGAGTGCTTACTGGGTGCAGGGCACTGTACTAAGCTCTTGAAAGAGTAAAATACAATAAGGTTGGTAAAAATGATTCCTGCCTGCAAGGAGCTAACAGTCTAGAGCAAGCCAATGTAATTGACAGGAGAATCTGTAGCTCACTTGCTCACTTTTGCCACGGTAATATGGTATTCCTCCTTTTCGGTCCTTTGCCATATGGGATGATGCTAAGATACCACTGGTTAAGTATTTGGAAAATTTATGTTCTTTTGCCAGCAGAAACTTTGCTTGAGTTTTTTTTGTTTTTTCAATAGTGATGATGATTTTTGATGACTCTTATAGAATAAGCGGATAAAAGTTAGAAAGTACGTATGGGCTTCTTTTATAATAAATTTATCAGGTTGCCTCAGTGGGTGACAGTAATTAAATCAATTGCTCTTCAAATGATATTTTTTTTAATTTTTATGGCAGAGTGCCTGGCTTTAGAGCACAGGACGTGAGCAATATTCAATATATTTTTACCCCAGCATTTAGTGGTCTCAACAAAATAAGCAGTTAATAAATACCATTACTACTACAACTACTACCAATATTACTATTAATTCTTCCAGCTGCACAACTTCCTGTGGAGGGAAGTTGTGTGATTATGACCCATCATCTGAGAAAGCATTGTTTGTCTTAAACCTGCCACCTTCAAGCTTCATTCTGCAGTTTTGAGATTTAGGAATCACATATCCCATGTTTGCACTTGTCTTCCCCCTTCAGGATTGGTGTAAATATGAATCTATCCCTTCTCATCTTTCCGCATCCTCATTTGGAAGCTGTTTCAACCCTCGATCAGCTTATTATAATGTCTCTGTCCAACAGTTAAATTCAATCTCTTTGTATTGCCTGGAGATTTTTTTTACAATTAAATTAGCCTTGACTTGATGAATTTTCATTTTACAGTTAATTAAAACAGACCTTTTCCTGCATGAGCTTGACGGTGGCCTTGCAAATCTGATCTTATTTAAAAAAAAAATGAAGGCAAATTACACATTGCATTATCTGGGGGTCACCATTTAGAAGGGATGATAACTTAGACAGTCTTTTGCCACTCTACTGCTTAGGATACCAAGCGTCTTATTGAAATACAGACCAAGAGGGCACAGCAATAAACTCTTCACAGAGGAAATAATAAAGTTAAACCAATATCTCCATTTTTGGAAAGCATTTGATGTCATCTCTCAAGATATTTCTATGTGAAATGGGATTTAAATTGTCTTGGAGTTGAGCATTCTCCTATGACCTGAACACAAATTGAAGGGCAAAGAAACAGAAGCAGGTCTGGAGGCAGGAAGATATTTATCTTATTGTCAGAGGAAACACTGTTAAGTGGCACTTCTTTCAGTAGATATGTGAACAGGTGGAGAGAAGGGAATAAATCAATCAATTGATCACTTACAGAGTGCAGAGCACTGTACTAAGTCTTGTGGGAGTACAATCCAATAGCACTGGAATATATGTTCCCTGTCCATGATGAGTGAATGGCCTGTTGACAATAGGGAACTCCACTCCAATAGAATGAGCAGTGTTTTGAGCACCTCTTAGAATAACAAATTATGCACGTGGTCAGAAGAATCTTACAAAATTGGACAGCATGTAAAATCCAGTTCAAATGAGAAATATGCATGTGAAGAAAGCCACTAAAATGGAAGAGAGCCGAAGGAAACGGTGACAAAGAAATTTGTGTAATGTAAAGTATTAATGGGAACCTCAGTGGATAAGAATCATGTAACCTGGTTCTTTTGTACTCTCCCAAGTGCTCAGTTGAGTGCTTTGAACACAATACGTTCTCAAAGAATAATGATGGTATTTGTTAAGCAATTTCTTTATGTCAGGCACTACTTCAAATGCTGGGGTAGATATGAGTTCAGACGCAAGTATTTATGACACATGGGGCTCACGGTCTCAGTAGGAGAGAGATCAGATATTCAATCCCCAGTATACAGATGAGGAAACTGAGGCATGAAGAAATTAAGTGACTTTGACCAAGGTCACACAGCAGGTGAGTGGCAGAACTCAAGTCTTCTGACTCCCAGCTCCCTGTTCTTTCCATTAAGCCTTGCTGCTCCCCAAGGGCTGTGGATTGAAAAGATAAAATTGAGGTTTTGTATTCAGAAGCAGTGTCCCAGTTAGGATGCATATATGGATGAAAGTTAGAAACAGCATTTGGAAACAGATCCTCGAACAAGAATGTGTGTCTTTTGAGGAAACCAAAGGATCCCAGTTTTGTTGGTTTACAGATGTGCTCTCAGGGCGAGAGCAAATTCCCAGGTCAGAGCAGAGAATTGGGAGTTCAAATGTACAAACGAGTTGTGTTTAGTGCTGCCTACTCACAACTCACCACAGCATTGAATGGTTATGCAAAATCAGACCTTCTTTAATGCATAGAGCTCTTAGAATGATTTTATCTGAACAAATGGCTAGCTAAAAGACACAATGGGGGACTACTTTAATCAGCTCTGACATATTTCTTCTGTGGAAATTACAACTTTTAAAAGTGGGTGCTTTTGTAGAAGTTAATACTGGAAAAGATGGTTGAATATGTAAAAAGAGCTGAATGTGTAATATGCTGTATGCATTATACGTATTTCCCCCGCTCTATGTGCTACTCAGCTGTGAATCCAATGCATCTAACTCCCAATGCAAATGGGAATTAAATAAAGATATCTAGTTTCTTGGAGCTTTACAATTTCCATAGATTTTTATCAATAGAATAAATTGAATGTCTCCTAGTAAATTTTTTTGGTACTGGAGCGCTGTTATATTGGCATCCCATGGATCATATTGTTCATTTTAATGATGTAAAATGTTGGCATCGACTTTTGCATTAATGTCCTCTATAAATTTAGGCTGTGGGATCTAAGCCCACTCTTATAGATTGGTAAATTAATTCTCCTCTAATGCTGAAAATGCTGTCCTATTTATCAAGAGCAACAAATCCAATATTTCTGTGGTTAGGAATTCAACACTAGAAACTACTGGACTTTTTAGATTTAAACTAGGAAGTAAATCCACCAGCGGAGGTCTATAAAACAAGGCCCCAAATCTCTGAAGGATGTTAGAATCGGCCAAAAGTGTTCTTTATTAGGTTGCAATATTTATGGAAACTTCAACGGCCAAAATTAGCTGTTATCCAGTGACACACTGTACCTTTCCTTAGGTTGCATTGAAGCTTTACCAAAATCAAATCATTATCTACTTCTGTTTGGCTAGAATGATCTATTATTCATCAATTTCTCCAGTTTCAATAAATAACATGAAGAAGGCCAAATTTTTTTGTGTGAGGGCTCAAGGTATTTCTAGAGAGGATCTGTTAAAGTGGAAATTGTTGGCAGAGGCTAGTTGAGAAAATATTCAAATCTCGACAAGTACTGATTTTAGTAAGATGTTTATCCTTGCTGCGTCTTCTACCTACGAACTCCATTTCCTACTACATTTCCCAGGCGCTGCTGTCGAGGTCTCAGATATAGTATGTTTTGTGACCACAGATTGTCAGTTGACAAGCAGCATGGCGTAGTGGATAGAGCATGGGCCTGGAAGTCAGAACGTTGCGGGTTCTAATCCTGACTCTGTAACTTGTCTGCTGTGTGACCCTGGGCCAGTCACTTCACTTTTCGTGCTTCAGTTACCTCATCTGTAAAATGGGGATCCAGACTGGGAACTCCATGTGGGACAGTGGCTGTGTCCAACCTGATTTGCTTGTATCCACCCCAGTGTTTAGTACAGTGCCTGGCACAAAGTAAGCATTTAATAAATGCCACGATTATTGTAATCAGTATTATTAATTATTAGTCAATCATATTTACTTAGCTCTTACTGTGTGCAGAGCACAGTACTAAGCCCTTGGAAGAGTACAGCATAATAATAATGATGGTGTTTGCTAAGAATTTACTATGTGCCAAGCACTGTTCTAAGCACTGGGGGAGATACAAGCTAATTAGGTTATCCCACATGGGACTCACAGTTTTAATCCCCATTTTACAGATGAGGTAACTGAGGCATAGAGAAGTTTAGTGACTTGTCCAAGGAAACACAGCTGATGTGTGAAGCTGGGATTAGAACCCATGACCCCTGACTCTCAAGCACAGGCTCTTTCCACTAAGCCAGGCTACTTCTCTAACAGTAACAGTGAACAGAAACATTCCCTGCCTACATCGTGTTTATAATCTAGAGATTGCAAACGTTCTCTCTACTAGCTGTTCTTCAGTACACACCACTGGGCACTAAAGAAGTGGGTGACAGAATGTGAATCAATCAATCAGTGGTATTTAATGAGTGCTTCTATATGCAAGACATTGTACTAACCTCTTGGTAAAGCACAATACAATAAAATTGGTAGACAAGATCCCTCCTCACAAGAAATATATAGTCTATAAGAGCAGCATTAATTAGGAAAACAGAATTTAGTCAACAAATTATGCTAGTTAGGCAGAACACTCTTCAGTGACAGAAGATTAGACAAATGATTAGAAAATAATAATGTTGATATTTAAGCACTTACTATGTGCAGAGCACTCTTCTAAGCACTGGGGTAGATACAGGGTAATCAGGTTGTCCCACGTAAGGCTCACAGTCTTAATCCCCATTTTACAGATGAGGTAACGGAGGCACCGAGAAGTTAAGTGACTTGCCCAAAGTCACACAGCTGACAGGCGGCGGAGACAGGATTAGAACCCATAACCTCTGACTCCCAAGCCCACACTCTTTCCACTGAGCCATGCTGCTTCTCTAATAGAAACAAAAGACAGCATAGGCCTCCCATGTGCATTGTCTATGCACTTGCATCTGTTTCTTTTAACCACTGGATATTCACCCCACCCTCAGTCACACAGCATTGAAGTATATATTTGTGATTTGTTTTAATGTCTTTCTCCTGTTCTAGACTGTAAGTTTCTTGAGTGCAGGGATCTTGTCTACCAACTCTTTGGTAATTTACCAAGTTGGAAAGGAGAAGCAGTATGGCCTAATGGATAGAGTCCCAGCCTGGGAGTCAAAAGGACCTGGGTTCTAATCCCCACTCTGCCATTTGTCTGCTCTGTGACCTTGGGAAAGTCACTTGACTTCTCTATGCCTCAGTTCCCTCATTTGTAAAATGGGGATTTAGACTGTGAGCCCCATGTGGGACATGGGCTGTACATAGCCTAATTAGTTTGTATCTAACCCCGTTGCTTAGTACAGTGCCTGATGCATAGTAAGCACTTTAAAATACCGTTTAAAAAAGTGTTTAGTACAGTATTCTCTCCCCGCTTCTAGACTTTGAGCCCGTTGTGGGCAGGAATTGTCTCCGCTGCAGAATAGTACTTTCCAAGTGCTTAGTACCATGCTCTGCACCATAGTAAGTGCTCAAGAAATATGATTGAATGGATGAATGAATGAATATTCTGCACACAGTAAGTGTTTAATAAACACCACTGATTGATTGATTCTTCAGGCGCAGGGCCACTTCAGTGAAGGAATTCCTCCTCATTTAAAAGTCTTCTTGTGTAGGTGCTCCAAGCAGACAGATATTGAAATGCAGAATTTCCTGAATTGATGGAATTGTCAATCAATCAGTCTATCAATAGTATTTATTGAGGGTTTACCTGTTGCAGGGCCCTGTATATGCATAGCCTCTTAGATATTTGATAGTGTTTCCAGCCTCAGAGAGATTTAATAATGCCTCATAGCTGGTTGAGCGGGAAGTTTCTCAGTAGAGTGAAGCATATTATAATGGTAGTTTCCAGACCTCATTTACATCATAAAACAGATGAGAATAAAAAATGGATTAATCCTGTGTCCTGCTTTGCTCTGATAGTGCTGGGGCAAGGTTGGGGCAGGACAGCTTTGAATGACTTAAATGACCGCACTAAGATTCCAAATAAGCTTCTCACAGTAGCCTAATTTCATTGGCAATTGCTGGTGATCGGATCTGTTGTTGATGACAAATGCTTTTTGTGGTGAGATCTAACAAGTGTTAAGTGTCTTGGAAATGATACCTGAACTTTTCCTGTACCTTTTTTTCAATGGTATTTCTTAAGTGCTTACTAATGTGCCAGGCACAGTACTAAGCACTGGGAGGAGATAAAGCTAATCAGGTTAGACACAGTTCATGTCACTCATGGAGGACACGGAATGAATCCCCATTTCACAGAGGAGGCAACTGAGGTACAGAGAAGTTAAGTGACTTGCCCAAGATCACCCAGCAGACAAGTACCATACCGGAGATTAGAACCCAGGTTCTTCTGACTCCCAGGCCTACGGTCTATCAGACCACATTGCTTCTCAGGCCACGCTGCCTCTGTTGTCTTGCAAAGATTGTATCTGCTATGCTACAGTTTAATCTAACGTCATTTTGTGTTTTAAGTAGTGCGTGGTCGACTACAGTTTTCAATAGCTTGTCCAGAGTATTCTTGGTAATGTTAAGTATCTTGGGGATGATCCCTACCCTTTTCCTTTGCCCGCCCTATTGCAAAGATCACATCTGCTTTTCAGCACTTTAATCTAAAGCCATATTGTGTTTCAAGTAGAGCACAGTTCACTATATTTTTCAATAATCTGTCCAGAGGATTCTAGCTAGAATCTTTTCAGCCATCAAAGGCAAGGAGATAGTATGGAGGACTGGCTGTACTCACAGCCCTAATAGTTCCCTGAAATTAAAATGCCATGTTTCACAGAGCTGGAGTTACTTCTTCCAAAAACAGTAGTTTAATGTTGTTGTAGAGCACCTGTCTGATGTACTTATTCTCCAAGATGTAGATATTTAGTCTTCTTGATAATCAGGCATTTTCTTTTATAGCATTGGTTGAATTTTTAGCTCAAGTTTGGCACGTGAGCCCACATTGTGGTTCACTGACAAAACAAGGAAGTTTTGGAAGGGCAGTAGGGGATAGAGAAACTAAAAGGACAACAAAACTGAAAGGTTTTCTCTTTGTCAGCAGATATTGACCTGCAAATATACTGGGTATCTTCAAATTTTCAGTAGAAAAGGTTAATTCTATTTAAGGGATTGCAATCTCCACCTCTCATGAGGTAGATGCCTTTGTGAAGAGGAAGTGAGTAGAGGAAAAGGCTGAATTTTGAATAGAACAAGAAAGATTTTTGTCTAGGGACCAGTCATCTCTGGTGTTTGAGGAAGGTTTCTGGGAATCCTGAAATGTTGGATCCTTGAAATAGATGAGTGAATTAAATATAAACAAATTATTTGGACAAAATGTCATGCACCCAAATATTCTGAAGGAATTTGGAGGGGAAGTTGAAATTCTCCACTGAGAGTCTATAACCTATTGCTACAAATGGCCCCTTAACTGGTATATCATCAACACTGAGCCCATCTACAAGATGGATTCCAAAAGTGAGAAGCAACATGGCCTAGTGGAAAGAGCACAGACCTGGGAGTCTGAGGATCTGGGTTCTAATAAAAGCTCTGCCAATTGTTTGCTGTGTGACCTTGGACAAGTTCCTTAACTTCTCTGTGCTTCAGTTTATTCATATGTAAAATGGGGGTAAAATCTGTTCTCTTTCCTACTTGGACTGTGAGGCCCAGATGGAACAGAGACTGTGCCCAAACTGATTATCTTGTATCTACCCCAACATTTAGAATGTGTTTGACACATAGTAAGCTTTTCATAAATGATATTATTATCACTACCATTATTATTATTGCCATTATTATTGTGACCTCAAATTTATACCTGGAAAATAGGTATAATCCATATATAGATGAAGGATCGGTGAGTACATAAAATAAACCCATCTTCTGGGGGAAAGAGAACATAGTTCTCAAAAGGTAAACCATATGTCAGTAATTTAATAGAGTTCATCTAGACTGAAAGCTCCTTGTGGGCAAGGAACATGTATATCAACTCTAATATATTGTACTCTCCCAAATGTTTAGTACAGTGCTCTGCAAACCATAAGCACTCAATAAATGCCATTGATTAATTGATTAATACCTGTTCCTTCAAATCTTGCAGGATCAGTCAAAAGGCCAAACAAAATCCTGGGAATCACCAAAAAAGGAATGCAGAAAAATTGATACAGTTTTGCCCTTCTAAAAGAAATGGCACCCAGCACCTGGAAAAACAGAATAGAACTGGAAAAAGTACAGAAACAGGTAACTAAGGTGATCAAAAATTTGCAAAACCTCTGACCAATGCTAGGTTGAAGGGATTAGGTCTATTCAGTTTGGAAACCTGTGGGCTGAAGGCTGTGATTGAAGTCTAGGATATCAGGAAGCAGATACACAAGGAGAACGCAGAACTGGTGCTTACGAAAGCAGGGATTTAAAGCAAAGCTCATTGACGCTGAAGGGTGGTGCACTAAAAAAGTAAAAAAAAAAGCTCTCTTTACAAAATGGTGGATAAATATATGGCATCTCTTATCTCAGGTTGTTGTGCAGGCCATAAATATCAGCAAGAAGAGCTTGGATAAATCATGGAAGAGTGGGCCTCTGTACTTAGGGTTGTTAGACCTTTCATCCCTAAACATTAGAATGGATGTGAGCCCCATGAGTAAGGTATGGATGGTGTCCAATCTGATTTTCTTGTATCTACCCAAAACTTGAATCAGTAAACACTTAACAAATACGACAATTATTATTACATCCAAGAAGGCAATCACTTTACTGCTCCTCCAAACATCATATGCCTATGGTCAAAGACAGATTTCTGGATCTGATTAGACCATTGATCTGAAGAAGAAATGACAATTCAATTTTTTCGATGTTTTATGTTCCCCTGAATAAAACCACGGGCATTGGCTTCTCAATCAAACAATTCTTTACTTCAATTCTTACTAGTCTTCATGGTGTTTTTAATGCACATCTGCAGATCCTTGGCTTAGCTCCACAACTATGCCATAAATCTCACTGCTCAGGCCTGAGCCGTGCCTGACACAGTGACAGGAAAGAAAGACTTTATAAGACATCCAGACAATTTCATAACAGCACTGCTGATACCTGACAAGCTGGTTGCCATGTCACTTTCAATGTCTGTGTAGGCAGTGATGCTGAATTTTTAAGAAAAAGTATTTCACTTCATAGGATTGGTAATACTAAGCAGCCATGGACTCCTGCTAAGTAAATGTTAAGCATTAGCTATTTATCAGCAATACAGCATTTCACTTCCTAAACAAGAGAGAGACATTAAGATGCATCCAAGATCTTTATCATGGAGCATCATTGGCATAATCATCATTTGGCCAGGAGGCTTGAGGTAGGTTTACATCATAGTTGGATGTGAATTGACCATTGCCTGGTAAATTCCACATATTCGTTTCTGATGAAACTGATGTATTATAAAATGACATCAATCAGCTGGGTGTTAAGCTCATGGAGAATGGAGGCACATGTAAGACACTTCACCCAAGTATTGAAATAGTGTTATGAAGGCAAAGAACTGCAACAACCGTTACCACTATGATCAGTGAATGGGTGACTCTTAATAATAATAATGTTGATATTTGTTAAGCACTTTACTACGTGCCAGGCACTGTTCTAAGCACTGTGGTAGATACAGAGTAATCAGGTTGTTCCACGTGAGGCTCACAGTCTTAATCCTCATTTTATAGATGAGGTCACTGAAGCACCGAGAAGTCACACAGCTGGCAGATGGCGGAGCTGAGATTAGAACCCATGACCTCTGATTCCTAAACCCGGGGTCTTTCCACTGAGCCACGCTGCTTCTTAAAACATGTGAGCAGTATCAGCAGATACAACTAGGACTGGTTTAATGAGTGTGACTCAAAACAAGAAATTCAGTGTTAATTCCTTGAAATCCTAAGCCTTTGACAGGAGGGGTGTTTGCTAAAGACTCAATGTATATGATGGCAACAAGAGGCGTGCATTACAAAAGATGAAATAGCAAGGGTAAAGAGATACAAGGTAATGCAAAAAGATGCCAAACCAAGAGGATTCTACACACCCCACATGGATCTTTTTAAAAATAATAATAATTGTGGTATTTGTTAAGCAATTACTGTGCTTCAGGAACTGTATTAAGTACTGGGGTGGTTACAAGTAAATCAGGTTGGACACAGTCCCTGTCCCACATGGGACTCACAGTCTCAATCCCATTTAACAGATGAGATAACTGAGGCCCAGAAAAGTGAAATGACTTGCCCAAGATCAAACAGCAGACAAGTGGCAGAGAAGAGATTAGAATGCATGACCTCCTGACGTCCAGGCCTGTGCTCTTTACCCCAGTACTGGTCAGGAACTGCGCCCGATCAGGTTAGCTTGTAGCTTCCCCAACATCTAGCTCAAAACTTGGCACACAGTAAGCACTTAAATGATACCACACATAGCTAATCTAGATTATTAGATGTTATCTGTGGTCTTTCTGAGTACTTATTATGATGAGAGCACGGTACTGAATGTCAAAGCAGATACGAGATTGAGCTATAATTATATGAAATCTTCCACATTAGTTTTTTATTGATTAAGAGTTTAGTATGCTAAGTGCTGCGGGAGATAAGACAATCATTTCAGCAGCCCTTCTACAAGGAAATAACACTCAGAGGAAGGGGAAGTAGGTATTCCTTTTTTTAGAGGTGAGAAACATGAGGCACAGAGAAGTTAAGTCCTTTCTCAATGCCACACAGTAGGCCAATGGCAAAGCTGGGATAATAATGTTGGTATTTGTTAAGCACTTACTATGTGCAGAGCACTGTTCTAAGTGCTGGGGGAGATACAGGGTAATCAGGTTGTCCCACATAAGGCTCACCGTCTTCATCTCCATTTTACAGATGAGGTAACTGAGGCACAGAGAAGTTAAGTGACTTGCCCACAGTCACACAGCTCACAAATGGAGGAGCCAGGATTTGAACCCATGACCTCTGACTCCCAAGCATGGGCTCTTTCCACTGAGCCACACTGATCCCAGATTTCCTGACTCAGGCCCATCCTTTTCCCATTAAACTATGCTGCATCTCTAGACAGGAGCATAAATTTGTGGTCACAAACACACCTCTATAATGAAATTTATTGAGTTCTTATTGTGTACACTTTGCTAAGAGATTTGAGACACACTTGGTAGACACAATTCCTGCCCTCAAGGAGTTTATAATCACAGAGAGTAACAATACTCCAATGAACACTTTAAAATACTTCCACTATTAAGGATGATGCTCTCAAAGAGGAGGTAAACTGCCAACATGTGAAGCTATGACTTTTGCTAGTACATTTAATGAAATCCCCATTCATTTCCTCTTCTCCCACTCCCATCTAGATGCACCTTATACTGGGCTTTGCACCCTATAATCACCTCTCCCTCAGCCCACGGTACCTATGCAGATCTGTAATTTATATTACCGCCTGTCACCCCCTCTAGACTGTAAGTTCATGGTGGGTAGGGAACATGTCTACCAGGAAGCCTTCCCGAACTGAGCCTTGCCCTCGTCTTCTTGTCTTCTCCCACTCCCTTCTGCACCACTCACACTTGTTCCTTCATTTATCCTCTCTCCCTTCCCCACGGCACATATATATATATTTTAGAGAAGCAGCGTGACTCAGTGGAAAGAGCCTGGGCTTGGGAGTCAGAGGTCATGAGTTCGACTCCCAGATCTGCCACTTGTCAGTTGTATGACTGTGGGCAAGTCACTTCACTACTCTGGGCCTCAGTTCCCTCATCTGGAAAATGGGGATGAAGACTGTGAGCCTCACATGGGATGACCTGATTACCCTGTATCTCCCCCAGCCCTTAGAACAGTGCTCTGTACATAGTAAGTGCTTAACAAATACCAACATTATTATATATATATGTATATATATGTATATATCTGTAATTTAATTCTTTATTTAGCTATTCATATTAACATCTGTCTACCCCTCTAGAGTGTGAGTTCGTTGTGGGAAGGGAATGTGTTTAATGTGATATTGTATTCTTCCAAATGCTTACTATAGTGCTTTGTACATAGTAAGTGCTCAATAAATATGATTAATAATAATAAAACCACCCACTAAAAAAAGCACAGTTGCAGTCCAAAGGACAGCAGTCTATATAAGCTCACGCAACCCTTTGCCAAAGAGTTCCCTAACTCCAGGCGCGGTGCTTAACTTTTAAGTGATTTTTGGAGAAAGATTTTCTGTTCATAGAATATAAATGCATTTCTTGGTCATCTAAAGATGGAAGAGGACTTGGTGAGCCCAAGTGAAGTTTCAGCCAGGCAGACCCTGGTTCCAGCAGCGACTCCTAGTAGATAATGCACTGCCTTGGGAGTGAGAAGGACTTGAGACCTAATCCCAACTGCACTACTTGTCTGCTGCATAACCTTGGACAAGTCATTTAACTTCTCTGTGTCTCATTTACTTCATCTGCAAAATGGGGATTACAAATGTTGTCCCCATGTGGGACGTGGACTGTGTCCAACTTGAGTATCTTGTTTTTTTGAGAAACAGCTTGGAAAGATCATGGGCCTGGAAACCAGAGGACCTGGGTTCTCATCTCACCTCCTGAAGAGAAGCAGCATGGAGTAGTGGATAGAGCACGGGCCTGGGAGTGAGAAGGTAATGAGTTCTAATCCTGGCTCTGCCACTATGCTTCAGCAAGTCACTTCACTTCTCTGGGCCTCAGTTACCTCATCTGTAAATGGGGATTGAAACTGTGAGTCCCACACGGGAAAGGGACCATGTGCAACCCAATTTGCTTATATCCACCCAAGTGCTTAGTACAGTGCCTGGCATATATTAAGTACTTAACGAATACCATGATTATTGTTATTATTATCTTGGCTCCGACATTTGTCTTCTATGTGACCTTGAGCCTCAGTTATCTCATTTATAAAATGGGGATTAAAACTGCGAGCTTTATGTGGAACACAAATTGACACTGTCCAACATGAGCCTAATATGGGACAGGGACTGAGTCCAACCTGCGTCAAACCTGTTTGGTCACATGGCTTCAATTACCACCTCTATAGAGATGATTCCCAAATGTACATCTGCAGCCCTGACCTTTCTCCTTCTCTGCAGTTTCACACTGCCTCCTGCCATCAAAACATTATTATTTGGTTATCCTGCCATTACTTCAAACTTAATATAACAAAAACAGAACTCCTTATCTTCCCATCCAAATCCTGCCCTTCCCCAGACTTTCCATCACTATAGACAGCACCACCCTCCTTTTTGACTCACAAGCCCATAATCTTGGCATTATCCTTGTCTCCCCTCTCTCATTCAACACACATATTATTCAATCTACCACTAAATCTAGTTGTTTCAACCTCCCCAACACAGCTAAAATCAATTGGCGTAGCTCAGTGGAAAGAGCACAGGCTTGGGAGTCAGAGGTCATGGGTTCATATCCCAGCTCTGCCAGTTGTTAGCTGCGTGACTTTGGGCAAGTCACTTAACTTTTTGGTGCTTCAGTTACCTCATCTGTAAATTGGGGATTAAGACTGTGAGCCTCACATGGGACAACCTTCCCCTCTTCCCCTCTTCAAAACCCTACTTAAAACTCACCTCCTTCAAGAGGCCTTCCCAGACTGAGCTCCTCTTCTCCCTCTACTCCCTCTACCACCCCCCCTTCACCTCTCCACAGCTTAACCCTCTTTTCCCCCCATTTCCCTCTGCTCCTCCCCCTCTCCCTTCCCATAACCTCAGCACCGTACTCGTTCGCTCAACTGTATATATTTTCATTACCCTATTTATTTTGTTAATGAAATGTACATCACCTTGATTCTATTTAGTTGCATTGTTTTTACAAGATGTTCTTCCCCTTGACTCTATTTATTGCCATTGTTCTCGTCTGTCCGTCTCCCCTGATTAGACTGTAAGCCCGTCAAACGGTAGGGACTGTTTCTATCTGTTGCCGACTTGTTCATTCCAAGCGCTTAGTACAGTGCTCTACACATAGTAAGCGCTCAATAAATACTATTGAATGAATGAATGAATGAACAACCTGATTACCCTGTATCTACCCCAGAACTTTGAACAGTGCTCTGCATGTAGTAAGCACTTAAATACCAAAATTACTTATTATTATTATTATTTCTTCTCCATCCAAACCCCTACTATGTTAATTCAAACACTAATTCTATCCTGCCTTGATTACTGTATCAGCCTCCTAAATGATCGCCCAGCTTTCTGTTTCTCCCTACTTCAATCCACACTTCATTCTGCTGTCCTGATCATTTTTCTACAAAAATCTTCACTCCTCAAAGAACCTCCAGTGGATGTCCAAAGAGAGAAAGAGAAACTTCTCACCAGTGAATTTAAAGCACTTAATCATCTCACTACTCTCCTACTTCAACCCAGCCTGCACACTTTGCTCCTCTAATGCCAACCTACTCATTGTATGTCGATCTTACCTATCTTGCCACAGACCTCTCACCCACGTCTTGCCTCTGGCCTGGATGCCCTCCCCCTTCAAATCCAACAGACAATTACTCTTCATCCCTTCAAAGCCTTAGTGATGGCACATCCCATCCAAAAGGTCTTCGTTGACTAAGTCTTCTTTTCCTTTTCTTTCACTTTCTTCTGTGTTACCCTGACTTGCTCCCTTTATTCATTCCCCCTCCCAGCCCCACAGCACTTAGGTACATATCCATAATTTATTTATATTCTTATCTGTCTCCCCCTCTGGGCTGTAAGATCACTGTTTCTGTTATATTGTTATATTATAATTCCCCAAGTGCTTAGTACAGTGCTCTGCACACAATAAGTGTTCAATAAATGTGATTGATTATATTGTATCCACCCCAGCTCTTAGTACAGTGCCTGGCACATAGTAGATGCTTAACAGATACCATAAAAAAATCACCCTTGAGGTCACCATCACCTTGGAAAATATCTCGTTTGAACTGTGTCAAGCAAACAGTTCTTTGAGCTCCTGTGACAAATTGCTACAAAAACTGCCAGTGTATGGCCTTGCTAGACTGTGATAAAAATGAGGTTAGGGACGCATCAGCCAATTGCATGATGGAATCGTTTTCACATGGATGTTAGGTTTTGCCCTGAAATGACAAATGAGCAAATAGCCAATCTTGAAAGCTTCTTCCTTTAAAGGGCAAAATGCAAAGTTTATGTGGCAAAGTCATTATGCTTCACTTTCCTTATATTTTGGAATTAAAAATTGAGAATATAATTTGTGATACCTAAGTACTCTCCTGAAAAGAAAGTACTGGTATTTCAGTCAGGCAACCTTGCTGCCTCACATTTACATTGCAGAAATTATGAGGTAAATTAGGTTTTATTCTTTCCAATAAAAAGTAAAATAGCAAATAAGTGAGTTGTTTGCAGACCAACATTGACTTCTGCAAACTTACTCAAATTTGATCTGAGCATTTGGAATACAGCTCACTTTGTTGTTTAACAGTCAATTCTTATTCTTCAAACAGTAGATTATAAATACCAAATCATTTCCCACTTGATAAAAATGGTTTCCCCTGATAATAAGCATTCCATGCCCAGAGCCTGGTTTCTCTTATCTGGATATGTTGATAAATGAAAATCAGATAAATCAAAGTGAAGGCATATTTAATGCTGATAAGCTAAATTGAATCTTCAGAGCTGAGAATAGTATAAATCGGTTTCTTTTGGTATTATACATAAAGTAAGCAAGACCATTTCTTTCTTAATAGACACATATTGAATTGTGTGCTCTGAAAAGAAATGAAATATGTCATGGAGAAATACTCAGGCCTGTGAAGTGAATCCAAAAGAGATAGATTATAAGACTATTTTAACTGTGTGGTACAGATCTTCCAGAGGCAAATTGAGATTTCTTGTGATGGAAAATTGAAGGAATTTTTGCTTCCCGTTCATTTCCCTTAGTTACAGCTTTTAAGTCAGAAAACCTGAAGTGAAATCCATCCCATGGAAACTCTGTTAGAGAGGTTAAGGATTGTTGACATTCTAAACCTTGGATAATCCAATACATCTTTTCTTTTCACTTTGGTTCTTGTACTTCTTTCTCTTTGATTGGTAGCTTCCTCTTGAATGTTGTGATTAGCAACTTTGATTTCTTTTCCTCCTTAGCCAGATACAGCTCTCTGAGCAAGGAGAGGTGAAAAACCAAATAAAAAAAGAACCAGTGGCTGGCCATCACTTTTTGTTTCTCTGTGGTTGAAGGCTGCACTGGAACCAAAGTCTCCTACATTTAAGTTTGGAGGACTCTGTGCAGCAGTTGGGAACCTTTTTTAAGCACTTACTGTGGGCAGGGCATTATAATAAGCCCTGGGAGAAAATACACAGGTGAGAATTAAATAAGGTCTCGGTCCCTCATGGGGCTCATAATCTATAAGGCTATGTCTTTTCATGATACCTGGTGCGATTCAAGATCAGAGGCTTTGGCACTGCCAGGGTGGTGACGCCATTATCTTCTCCCTCCCAGAAATATGGACTGGAGGGAGCTGGCTCACAAAGCCTCTTTGAACTTGAAATAGGGCAAGGGGTATCAAGATGGCAATTCACTCCTTGGCTTTTGCCAGCAGAATGTGGATTCAGAAAAGGAAGTAGAGGGATCCCCAGTGTCCTCACCAGATGGCAGGACAGCTGGAGTTTCTCTTGCTCTTCCCCTCATGCCCATCTAAGCAGCTGGATTACCAAAGCTGGCCATTCTAAGTGAGCAGGAAAGGATGGAAGTCAGCCCACCAAGGGCACTGAGGGCTGTGTATACCAGTTTAGCTGTCTGCCGGGGAGGAAGTGCAGGGGCAGTCAAAGTCAGCCCCCACACCAACCAGGTGTTCTGTTCCCCATACTTGGGCATCATAGTGGTAAGCTATATACTGACAGGGCACAATAGCAGGCCCCACTCCGGTACTGGGCTCCTGGTCTTGCTCCTCTTATATGCTGATTTGGCAGCAGGGGGCCAGAATAACCCTGCTCCAAACCACACACCCCACCTAGGCTTCTTTCTGTATTTCTGTCTCTTTCTATCTCCCTTTCCCCCCCTTCCTTCCTTCCTACATTGTTTTTATTCTTCCTTCCTCTCTCCTCTTCTCTACACCCTCTCTTCTTCTCTGCCTCCCTTCCTTCTTTCTTCCCTTACTCCCACAGCTCTTCCCCCTGTTTTTCTTTACTCCTGTCCTGAATTGTATGAGGACTGGCCCGTTTCATACCAGCTGCTCAGAGGTTTCATTTTATTTTACTCATCTGCACAAAAAGGTTATAGACCCCTGATTTAAAGCTTTCCTAGCTGTCCAGGTGAAGGAGGTGAGAGATGAAACACATTTTGATAGAGTCATGTTTGAATCTTATTTCCCTTGGGAGTCCATCTTAGTGATTTGCTAAATCTATCTAGAGTTGAAACTGGCAGTAAGTTTGTATTTTGAATTGACATTATAATTGCATTTTATTTGCTCACCTAAATCTCATACTTGGGAAATGTACACTGTTTGGATTAACTTCTCAGGAGCTAGTGTGATACATTAGTCCTTTGCAAAGAATTCTCAGGAGCAAAACTATGGCAATTTCAATTTCAGGACAACAGTCTCTAAAAGGCCATTTATCAATTCACATATTGAAACTAAATTTATGGCTCAATTTTAGACATTGGATAACCACACCAATTGTCCTTGGCAATTTTTCCAGACTTTTAAACCCTCTAATACTTCCTCATTTTTATCAAAATGATCCCCCTAATAAATATGAATTAAACTGAGTGTAGGATTGAGAAAACAAACATAATGATTATTTTATCCACTACTATGGGTAGGTTTGGGAAAAGTCAAAAGGAAAGATATGGCAGAACTTGAAGCAGTATGCCCTACTAGCAAGTACGTAGGCTTGGGAGTCAAAGCACCTGGTTTCTAATCCTGATTCCACCCCTAGCCTGCTGCATGATCTTGGGCTAGATACTTCAGTTCTTTATGCCACAGTTTCCTCATCTGTGAAGTGGGGATTCAATACCTGATCTCCCTCCCTTGTGGACTGTGAGTCCCATGTGGGACCTGATTATCTTGTATCTATATTAGCTCTTAGTGGAGTAGTTGGCACATAGAAAACACTTTAAAAAATCACCATTTTTTTATTACTGGTCATGGGTCAGGAGGTTGCTACTGAAATGCTAGCAGGAATCTAGGGTATCAAAGCAGGACAAGAAAATGTAGCATTAATGGCATTTCCCATCTATCAAGATTGATCTGAGCTGGTCCTTTCATACTGCCTTTTGTTCAGAGCAGAGGCTTGGCTTAGCTTCAGGGAAGGAGAAATTCAAAGATTCAATAGAGAAGAGCAAAATAGATGAAGATTTTCGTGATAGTTTACAATTATTTGCCCAGAGAAAGAATGGCAATCTTATTTTCAAGTGTCCAGAGTTGAAGATGAAGGGAATAGTCTTTAACTGCAGCCAGAAAGAGTTAGGCAAACAAATTAAGGGGATCTCTGGATCCAGAGAGTCTTAAATTAGGGATTTGGACTGTAGCCCAGAGAGATAATGCTCTGATGAAGTCTAGCCAGACTGCAGAGGGCTAATACTCTATCCATAAATGGATGCCTCTGGATTAAGTGAAATCTAATAGCTGAGTGCTGCTCATCCACTGCCCTTCCAGGACTCAGGGTCTGCCTGCTACATAGACAACAATCAGTTATGCCCAGGATTTTCTCTGCCAACTCCTCCTAGTCTGGCACAGGGAGGAGAGAACTGACTTAAGGGAAGCAGTGTGGCCTAGTTGAAATAGCAGAGGGCTGAGTAAGGAGATCTGGGTTCCAGTCCAGCTCCACCATTTACCTGCTGTGTGACCTTGGAAAAATAACTTAATTTTTCTGTGCCTAGTTTTCTCATCTATTCGGTTCTCCTTCAATCTTGGACACTTAGGCCTGTCCTGCGAGGGACAGAGACTGTCTGATCCGATTGTATTGTATCTACTCCAGCTTAGCCCAGGGTCTGACATAAAGCAAGTGCTTAAAAAATACTATGTAATGAGATCAGGAAAAATAAGCCAGTGGATGTTTGGAAATTGGGTTAGGGCTTGGGGGAGGACAGGTGATGCAAAACAGAACATTTAGGGATAAAAGGGTTTTATTCATTTAATCATATTTATTGAGTGCTTACTACTTGCAGAGCCTTGTACTAAGCACTTGAGAGAGTACAGTATCACAATGAACAGAAACATTGCCTGCAGTGATCTTATAGTCTAAAGGGAGAGACAGACAATAATTAAAAATTATTTTAATAATAAATAAAAATTAAATAAATCAAAATAAATAAATAAATAAATTACAGATATGTACATAAGTGCTCTAGAGCTGGGAAGGGGCATTGACAAGACAAGGAAAAGGTTCCACAGCTCTGGAGGAAATGTTGAAGAAAAGACTCACAAACAAGTCTGAGTCATGGTAAGTGTTGTGGGAATTAATCCAACGATCAATCTTATTTGACCCCTTACTCTGTGCACAACACTGTACTAAGTGATTGGGAGTGTACAATATAACAGAGTTGGTAGACACATTCCCTGCCCCAAAGTTTGCAGTCTAGAGGGAAACTGTACTTCTAGACACCAAAGATCTCTAGAGGAGTTAATATGGCTGATATTTCTAGGATAAGCAGCACTTCCAAATTCAAGCTGGTTCATAAAAGATGTTTAAAACAGTGAGCCTTCGGCCTTGCAGTACAGTACTTGCCCACTTCTGAAATGAACTATAGATCATTTCTCCCCTGTGGTAAAAGCAGACATCATGCAGAAACTCCTAGTTCCTTGTGCAGAAGAGCTTTACTTAGATCCCATTTGCAACCCACAGAACTGCTTCCTCGGGGAAGACCTTTGGGGAAATGTGTATCATTCCTGTCAGGTATGTGCTTGTTTCTGGTCCTCTACATATGTTTGATTGTCTACATTTTCTAGATAAAGAAACCTTCTGACATCATGCATCCTTTACACATATCTTTCCCACTTTATGAAGAAACTCTGCATTTTGACAAAAGCTTTAAATTACTCTTCAAAATGATGCTCCTGTAACATTCAGGGAAGATAAACCTTTGTAGGAAAATGCATAAATGAAATATAATGCATAATGCATATTTTATACAAAGCATGTTGCCTTCTGAAATCATACAAGTCTTATTTTGATTATTTTGGGTACCTAATCACTGAGTCACTCCTCTGTTTTCCTGTTTCATAAATTGTATAATCATACTGACTCTTGAAAATGAAGTGGTTAATATTTTATGGTTGGAGCAAATTACTCCATTTTAGTACAAGTGATTTTAGCAGAATGGAAGGGTTGAGAATGAAATGTCTGATTCGTATGAGTGGGAAATGCTAAACATTGATAGGTGGTCATCTCACAAAATGATCACTGAAATTCAGCATACCAGTATCAGCGTCATCATCAATGATGTTAGGGAATGTGTCTTTATCGTTATATTGTACTCTCCCAGTCAATTAGTACAGTGCTTTGCACACGGTTAGCTCTCAATACACACAGTTGAATGAATTAATTTATTTAGATATTTATTTATTGAGGGCTTACTGTGTGCAGACCACTGAAATAAATGCTTAGAAGAGAACAATAAAAGCAGAGTTGGTAGACATGTCACCTGCCCACACGTGCTTTCTAGAAGGGGAGGCAGATAGTAACATAAATGAATAATTTATATATATGTCCATACGTGTTGTTATTGGCAAACTTTTTTTAACAGAATTTTCCCAATTATTTCTTTCCCAGTGTGTCTGTCCTCTTCGCTCTTGTGAGCCTCTAACTGAATTGTTATCAGTGTATCATTCCCCAAGGTATCGAGTAATGCTCTGCACAAAAAAAGCAACTAACTTTGAAATATCAGTAATAGTAACAAAGCAAAAATAGCAGCAATCACATAGTAATTACCATAATAAAAATAATACAACAGTAATAACAAGGATAATAACTCCCCATTAGAAACAATTAAATCTAGAATGACCTGCCTCAGGAAAGTGCCTCCATTTTCAGTAGGGAAATTTTCCATTTGAGAAGGATTATTTTACTTTATCCAGTACCTGGGCTGGGAAATGATTCCTGCTGACTTTATATTAAAAGATTCACCACAATACTTGTCAAGTTTTCAATTCAGATGCCATATTGTCTGAAGCTGCCCCTAACTGCAGCTTTAAAATATTTCTGCCTCCATTGTTTGCAGTTACTAAATTTCAACACAAAATGCAAGAACTATTTGGGAATGGTCCTGCATCAATTCTCCTCACAAATCCCACCCAGCGAAGCATAGCTTTAGTGTTTAGAGACTGACTGTATTCCAGGGTAAGTTGTCTCTCAACTTGTCTTGCCAGTTAATATTGTTTGGTCTAAAAATAATGCTTGAAGGACAAGCACTGTCCTAAGCACTGGCATGGCTACAGGGTAATCAGATTGGTCCACTTGGATCTCACACTTTTAATCCCCAATTTACAGATGAGGTGACTGCGGCACAGAGAAGTTAAGCGACTTGCCCAAGGTCACACAGTGGACAAGTGGCAGAGATGGGATTAGAACCCACATCCTCTGACTCCCAAGGCCATGCTCTTTCCACTCAGCCACGCTGGGGTCCCAGCTGTAGCCCTAGGAAAAAATATTGGCTAGTGCTGTTGTGAAGTCTAACGGGTGTTTTATTATTGCTTCTGTGTAGATCATTAGCTCGAGCTGAAGATTGAGATTGTACTGCATTGCAGTTACACTCTCTCTCTGACAGGCTCAAATAGAATATACTGGTCTTCTTGACCCCATTTTCTAATTTCTTGTCTACCATCAAATTGTTGTCCAGTGGCTGTCTAGGTAAAAATAATATTAATAAGTGTTTACTATGTTCCAATTTGTTACCATGGGCTATGCTATGCTATCCTATGCTAAGCACTGGAGGAGATAGAATGTGATCAGATCAGACACATACCCTGTCCCACAAGAGGATCAGTCTAAGAGAGGGGGAACAGGTATCTTGTCTCCATTTTACGGATGAGGAAACTGAGGCACAAAGAAGGTAAGTGAGTTGCCTAAGGTAGTACAGCAGGAGAATAGCAGAACTGGATTAGAACCCAAGACTCCTGAATCCCAGTCCTGCATTCCTCCCTCTAGTCAATGTTTAGCATCATGTTCCCGAAGAATATCTTCCATTGTTTTTTGAGTTTTGGTGGTGCAAGATGATATATGGCATTTGTTTTCTTCCCACTTACCAGTAGTTGATCGTATCTGAAGATGGAGAAAAATACTTTGCGTGTCAGTGTGGACTTCAAGGCCACACTCTTCCATAATTAGCAATTCTTGAATGGCTGCATCTAGAATCAGTCAATTGTCTATGAAATAGTGAAGTAGTATTTGTTAAGCACTTACTATGGGCCAAGCACTGTACTAAGCTCTAGGGGAGATACAAGCTAATCAGGTTGGACACAGTCCATGTCCCACTTGGGGCTCACAGTCTTAATGTCCATTTCACAGATGAGGGAATTGAGGTACAAAGAAGTTAAGTGACTTGCCCAAGCCACATAGCCAAAGAGTGAAGCAGCATGGCTTAGTGGAAAGAGCACAGGCTTGGAAGTCAGAGGTCATGGATTGTAATCCTGGCTCTGCCACTTATCAGATGTGTGGCTTTGGGTAAGTCACTTAAATTTTCTCTCCTTCAGTTCTCTCATCTGCAAAATGGGGATTAAGACAGTGAGCCCCATGTGGGACAACCTTATTACCTTGAACCTACCCCAGCGCTTAGAACAGTGCTTGGCACATAGTAAGCACTTAACAAATATCATCATCATCATCATTATTATTATTGAAAAGTGGTGGAGCCAGGATTATAACTCAGATCCTTCTGTGTTCTATTCATTAGGCCACACCACTTCTGCTGTATGCTGAGCACCACACTAAGTACTTGGGAGAGCACAACACAGCAGGACTGACAGACAAGTTCCATGCCTACAACAAGCTTACTGTCAATAGGTGGAGACAGACATTAATATAAATTACAGATACGTAATTGCTGTGGTCATCACCCTGTCTGCTCCCTTTGCTCTTCCCCCACCCACTCCCAGCCTTAAATATATATCTGTAATTTTATTTGTTTGTATTGATGTCTGTCCCCTCCACCCCCTAGATTGTGAGCTCACTATGGGCAGGGATTGCCACTGTTTATTGTTGTAGCGTTCTTTCCCATGTGCTTAGAGTGCTCTGCACACCGTAAGCACTTAATAAATAAATACAATTAAATGAATGAAAGACCTCTTGAAGGAGATGTGCTTTTTAATAACGCTTTGAAGGTGAGGAGAGTGAGCTTTCATGATGCAACCTTTTGAGTTGGGGAGTTTTACAGGGGATTAATAGTGTATTTTAATGGCAGCATCCTGGTCTCCTGTTGCACTGTCAACAGCATGGTAGCCTTAGAATACACTGAACAGGACTGGGACTACAACATATCTCTGCTTGATGCCTTGGGCTATACGGAAGGGATTTGACAGGGTAAAATGGACAATCATTCCAAAGTGAAGCACTTTCAGAATCTTAATACATTTCTCAGAGGAGCCAAAATTCCTAGGCCATCTACTGGTGCTACCAAATGCTTACGTCTTTGAAAACTGAAGTCTGAGAGTCGATACCTCTAGATTTCTTGTTTCTGCTTGCTATTTAGATCATATCCACTGCCACGCTATAGTCTGAAGGCTTATTGTGATTCTGGGTGCCTGGGGGTTCAATAATACTGCTCAGTAGCCAGTCCAGGAGGATTCTGACTAACATCTCTGCAGCAATGGAGAGGAGTTCGATGCCTTGAAAGCTACTGCAAACTGTTCTTTTGCTTTTCCTCTTGAAGATCAATCAATAGATTAGTGGTATTGTATTGAGCACTTCCTGTGTGCAGAAAACTGTTCTAAGTGCTTGAGCGAGTACAATATAACCGAGTTTGTAGACGTGTTCCCTGCCCACAACGAGCTTGAAGTCTAGAGGACGAGCTAGATGATGAGAAGAGTAGCATCTGTAAGGTTTGTAGCATTTCCCCAGTGTTCCCTATCTTCAATTGAAGAACTTGTGTAAGTGTTCAATTAGTTGACCCATCTGTGTTTGTAAGCCTCAGCAAGAATAATAATAATAATGATGATGATGGTATTTGTTAAGCGCTTACTATCTGCCAAGCACTGTTCTAAGTGCTGGGGTAGATACAAAGTAATCAAATTCCATGTGGAGCTCACAGTCTTAATCTGCATTTTACAGATGAAGTAAGTGAGGCACAGAGAAGTTAAGTGACTTGCCCAAAGACAAGACAAGGGCATAGACATAGAGGAGCAAGGATTAGGACCCATAACCTCTACCCCATTCTCTCCAGGACCCCCTCCAATCTGGCTTCCGTCCCCTCCACTCTACCAAGACTGCTCTCTCTAAGGTCACCCATGACCTCCTTCTTGTCAAATCCAATGGCTCCTACTCCATTCTAATCCTCCTTGACCTCTGAGCTGCCTTTGACACTGTCGACCAACCCCTCTTCCTCCACATCTTATCTCACCTTGGCTTCACGGACTCTGTCCTCTCCCGGTTCTCCTTTTATCTCTCTGGCCGGTCATTCTCAGTCTCCTTCTCAGGCACCTCCTCCCCCTACTCTATCGGTGTAGTGGATAGGGCATGGGCCTCGGAGTCAGAAGATCATGGCTTCTAATCCCAACTCCACCACTTATTGGTTATGTGACTTTGGGCAAGTCACTTCACTTCTCTGGGCCTCAGTTACCTCACCTGGAAAATTCATTCAATAGTATTTATTGAGCGCTTACTATGAGCAGAGCACTGTACTAAGTGCTTGGAATGTACAATTCGGGAACAGATAGAGAAAATCCCTGCCCACTGATGGGCTTACAGTCTAATCATGGGCTTACACTCTAATCGTGATTGCAACTGTGAGCCCCACGTGGGACAGGGACCAGATTAGCTTGTATCAATCCCAACGCTTAGTTCAGTGCCTGGCACATAGTAAGTGCTTAACAAACACCATAATTATTATCATTATTAAATGCTTAGTACAGACAGAACTTTTTTGCACACAGGAAGGGCTCAGTGAATACCACTGATAGATTTACTGATTGATTGATTCCTCACTTGTGATGAGGCCGAAGCCATTCTTACTCTGGACATATTCCAATAATGGATAGAGGGCCTTATATATTTAGTGATGTGAAGCAGTCCTTGAATACTATCCATAAATCAGTCAATCAATCAATCAATCGTATTATTGATCACTTTGTCTGTACACAGTAATGTATTAAGTACTTGGAAGAACACAATATAACAATATAACAGACACATTCTCTGCTCACAGTGAGTTTACAGTCTAGAGCCTTCTTTAACTTGTATTTTGTGGTACAGATTTTCATAAACCCCTCTTTTGTCTGGATCACGAGACCTGCACAGTAAAGCAGTTGGGTCTAGTAGCTATAGAGTGGCGCTGGAAGTCAAAAAGACCAGGATACTAATCCTGGCTGTGCTACATGTCTGCTGTGTGACCTTGTACAAGTCTCTTCACTTCTCTGTGCCTTAGTTCCCTCATCTATAAAACGGGGATTAAAACTGTGAGCCCCGTATGGGACAAGGACTGTGTCCAACCTGATTCATTTGTATCTACCCCAGCGCTTCACAGAGCTTGGTACTTAGTAAATGCTTAACAAATGCCATTAAAAAAAGTACTTGTTTGATGCAAGTAGTCATTTTATCTCAGAATCACTGAAGGTTTGAGGGTCACTTTTCGATGTAGTGGTAGTACTGTCCAGCCTTCAATTCATTCATTCAGTCAATCATTTATTGAGTGGTTACTGTGTGCAAAACACTGTACTAAGCACTTTAATGCATCTGAGTATCAGACAGTGCTATGCCCAGCACTTTATTCCATGCATGAGGGTTAGCAAGCAAATAGCCACCTGATATTCCAATATGCAAAGGCTATTCTCTTAGTGTGTGTACTGAATAAGTCCCTGCATCATAACTGTGCAGCTTATCAGTTTGGGTTGAGAAAGTTTTTTTAGAAAAACTTTTCTAGCTACTTTTTCTCCATTTGAAATGAAAAGCACAACTCTAAATATGGCTCCTCAAACACCCAGGATGCTAATGAATTCTGGTGTTGCCTTTTTTAGAAAAGAGGCGAATAATAGCCTGAACTAAGTGTTTGAGTAAGACTGTTGTCTTGTTTTTCACTGATGATTGTATGTTGCATTAAACCATCCATAATCAATCAAGCCATCAGTGGCATTTATTAACCCTTACTGTGTGTAGTACCTCTCAAGGTTGCACCTGGAGAGTTTCCAGTACTCTACCAGTCTCGACTACGGGAGAGAGAGTTAAGCAGTGGCATACCCATTCCATTCCTAGCTTGGCCAGTGGCTAGAGAGTGGAAGGCAATCTGCTACAAGTTAAAACTCACCTGTGCTGGGCAGGAGTGGCATGGGAGAGAATCGAAGGTGAAGACTCAGGTTTACTGTGTGGAAGGAGGCAATGGAAAACCACTTATGTATTTTTTACCAAGAAAACTCTATGGATACACTACCAGAACGATTGCAGATGGAGGTGGGGCATTCTAGGAGTAATGTGTCCATGGCGTCACTATGGGTCAGACAAGACTCGACAGCATAAGACAACAACAACAACTGAGTGTAGAACACCTAACTTAGCACTTGGGAGAGCACAGCTGGTATATATGAGCCCTCCCCACAAGGAGCTTACAATCTATCTCCCACTTATTCCCTTTTAGCAGAAAGTCCACTTTGCTAAATGTCTGGTTGCGAAAAACAATGCAGTCTGAGGCTAGAGGAAAGAATGTCCTTGGGTGCCTTCTCTAGCAGCAAAGATTGCTATGTTCTCATTTAGTTAATAGCCAATTTGAGTGCGATGCTCAAATCTGCTGTTCCAATAGTTAGGCTCTTCCCTTTCCAAGCAATTGAAGCTGAAGTTTAAAATTCCAGGTGTCCATACACTCACGATTTAAAAATGCCCTTCCTTTCCGTAGGATTTATTGATCTTGCTCTAAACGATAATAATAACTGTGGTATTTGTGAAGTACTTACTATGTGCCAAGCACTTTTCTAAGTGCTGAGGTAGATTCAAGGTAATCAGGTTGGACACAGTCCCTGTCACACATGAGGCTCACAGTCTTGATCCTCATTTTACAGAAGAGGTTACTGAGGAATAGAAAAGTTAGGTGACTTGCCCAAGGTCACGCAGCAGACATGTGGCAGAGCCTGAATTAGAACCCATGTCCTCTGACTCCTAGACCCTTGCTCTTTCTACTAGTCCATGCTGCTTTCTCTGTTACAAAGACCTAGCTCTCTGGCTTAATACAAATTTCAGAAATAGTTGTGGGGTGGGGACTGGTCTACCAACTCTGCTATATTGTAGTCATCCAAGAACTTAGTACAGTGGTCTACACACAGTAACCACTCAATAAGTACAATTGATTGATTGATCATCATTTTCCACTGGCTACCAGAAGGTTCAATTTAACTATCAGACAGCACTTTGATTCCACTCCCTAGTACTCTAAAATTGTAAGCCCTAAGGGGCAGAGACCATGTCTAGATCTTATTCATGTATTTTTTTTCCAATGCTTAGTACCATGTTTTACAACATATATAGATGTTTAGTAAATGAATATTATTATTACTACTACTATAAGTCTCAGTGATCTTTGTCCTCATAAAGATACAATTGTGAGCTCTAGGTTAATTTGTTGAATCATTAATACTGAGGATCAAATATTCCCTGAAGTTAACTGTTTAAATTTTATGACTGCTTCAAGAGAGTCCGTCTATCTTCTGGATAGATCTAATGGTGCTAAACAGATTATTTTGTGTGGATCAGTCTTGTTTCTTGGATATGGGTAGATTGCTGTTGTTGGTTATCCTTTTTTTGTGTCCACATTCACCATCTGTAAGGTCCAAGAGAGAAATGGATCTGGAAGTCAGAGGACCTGGGTTCTAGTCCCAATTCAGCCACTTGTCTGCTATATGACCATGGGGAAGTCACTTGACTTATCTGTGCCTCAGTTACCTCATCTATAAAATGGGGAATAAGGCTGTGAGCCCTATGTGGGACAGAGACTGCATCCAACCAGAATATCTTGTACAGAATTATGTACATTTACATTATATATTATGAATTATTTATTGATATTAATGTCTGTCTCTCCCTCTTGAACGTAAGCCCATTATGGGCAAGGAATGTGTCCGCTAATTCTGTTGAGTTGTACTCTCAGCTTTTAGTGCAATGTTCTGCTGAATAAATACCACTGATTGATTAATTGATTGATTGAACTAACCCAGTGCTTAGTAGAGTGTCTGGCACAAAGTATTTACTTAATGAATACAATTAAAAAAGGGAGGGTGTTATATGTTGAGGGTATACTTTGACAAAGGAAAGAGAATGTAGGTTTGTGCCTTAGCAGAACTTGTGAAGGCCAGACAGATAAGGATGCAAGGCAGAAAAGTAATCTTAAAGATGTAAGATGGAATGCCTGGAATATAGATAAGAATGTAAGGCTGACGGCCAGGAGTTAGATGAAAAGCTAGTCTTGTGAACCACCACAAACCATAGCTGAAACCAGTTGAGACCAGGAGATGGGGGTCCATGGAGAAGAGTAGATACGAGTCCTCCCTACTAACCCATCACAAAAGGATATAGATGGAGAAGAGGACCAATAGCAGACCAATGGACCTGACAGTGGGATGTACAGAAATGGTTAAACTGTAAAGGTCATTGTGACTCTTTTCAGTTGACACTGTCCCCAGTAGATCACCTATTGAATCACAACTGACATGGTGCCCCTTTTTGATATGCTGGCAGTAAAACTGCAATTGCTGCTTCTTATCACCTCCTTGTTGTAGCTTTGCAGCTTCCCACCACCAGAGATTGAAGCTGTTTCTTTCTGCCTCTGAGTGACTTTGTAGCATGAGCCCTCTGGGGATAATATCTTCCAGGGCTAATGTTGTCATTCCATCATAGCTTGTAGCTCCCTTTCTTTCAAACCTTTGTTTTTTTTAATCACCCTATAACTCCACCTTATGAACTGAGTCTAGTATTTCCCTTGGACCAGGGTATTCGCCATTTCTGAAGTCATTTGGAGGGTGTTTGCATGGCTCTGCTTCCTGCTTGCAGACCTTTGGTTGTTTGGCAAGAAATGGCCAAAGCCAAACTCATCCTTTTCCTCTCTTCCCACTTCACACACTGGATGCTGGGTTCCAATTCATCCTTTTCACTGGATCATGTAATAATAATAATAATGTTGGTATTTGTTAAGCGCTTACTATGTGCAGAGCACTGTTCTAAGCGCTGGGGTAGACACAGGGGAATCAGGTTGTCCCACGTGGGGCTCACAGTCTTAATCCCCATTTTACAGATGAGGGAACTGAGGCACAGAGAAGTTAAGTGACTTGCCCACAGTCACACAGCTGACAAGTGGCAGAGCTGGGATTTGAACTCATGAGCCCTGACTCCAAAGCCCATACTCTTTCCACTGCGCCACGCTGCTTCTCAATAATGATAATAATAATAATAATAATAATAATAATGATAATTGCGGTGTTTATTAAGCACTGGTGTAGATACAAGGTAATCAGGTTGGACACAGTCCATGTCCCTCACTGGAGTCACATTCTTGATCCCCATTTTACAGATGAGATAACTGAGGTTCAGAGAGGTTAAGCGACTTGCCCAAGATCCCAGAGCAGGCATGTGGCAGACCTGAGATTAGAACACATGATCTCTGTCTCCCAGGGCTGTGCTCTTTCCAGTAGCTCATGCTGCTACCCGACAGTTGTTGATTTCCACTGATTTTCTTTGCCAATTGAGTGGTTGCTTACACCTTGTAATTTTCACTATCCACTTAGGTACACTAGCGTTGGGGTATTTTATTTCCAACAGCTACTATTCTGAAAACAATTTCAAACTACATCCAACAGCTCAATGTTGTCATTACAGTTTACTCTGTGGAAAGTAGTGCACGTTTTAAAGACCAATTTTTTTTTCCCCTCTTAGATATTTGGGAATATTCAAAAGCTGTATGAACTGTGAAAATATTTTCCTTCTTACGTGTCATCTTTAAGTGTTTTCTTTGTTTTATATATATTTACATTGGGTATGTTTTTTTCTCAGTGATTAGATTTCTTCATGGAATCGATTGGATACTTGATATAAATCCTTATAATCTGCAGCAAATAATACCCAGAGGACATTTTCAAAGCAGAATTAGTGATAACAGGAGCATATGTTTCTGTTTAAGTGAAATGTGGTAAATCTAAGATAGGACCTTGAATGCGGTCCCAAAAATAAAGACAGTTTACTAACATGGAAACAGTGCTTAAAAGCACGGAGCTCCACCCGACAGGATATGTTAACAGAATGGATGAAAGCAGGATATTCAAGGAGCTGCTCTGTGGTGACTTGAAAGGGGCTAGTGCAAGTCAGGAGGGCAGAGCAATGGGTTAAAAGATTTAGCGAAGCCCCGTCTTCAAACATTAGCAGTTGACTAGTGGGAGACCACTGACAGAAAGAGAACACTTGCTCCATTCTTTCTTCCCTCTCTGATCACCGTTTTCAACCACTGACTTTCCAGTGGCACCTGCCCCATCGCTTTCAATCTGATTCTTGTATTTCCTTTCCTAAAAGAACCCTCCTTCACACCCTTCCTACCGTTCCTTTTCAAACTCACTGAGTTGTCTGCAACCGTTACCATCACTTCCTCTCCTCCACTTCTCTCCTGGACTCCCTGAAATCTAGTTTGTGCCCCTTTTACTCCATGAAAACGGCCTTCTCTATGGTCAACAATGGTCTCCTTGCCAAATCCAGTGGCATCTACTCAACCTAATCCTCCTTTACCAGTCAGCTGCCTTTGACACTGTGAACCTTCCCCTTCTGGAAATGCTGGCTTCACTGACACTGTACTCTCCTGGTTCTCTTATCTCTCTGGCTACACATTTTCAATCTTTTTCATGGAATATTCCTCTGTCTCCCACCTTCTAATAATGGATTTCAGAGACATAAAAGACTCAAGACTCAGTACTGGGTCCCCTTCAATTCTCCACTACTCCAACTCCCTTGGAGAACTCATTTGTTTCCACAGCTTCAACTACCGTCTCTCTGCAGATGATTCCCAAATCCATTTAACCAGCCCTGACCTCTCTCCTTCTCTGCGGTCTTATGTTACCTCCTGCCTTCAGGCCATCTCTACTTGGTTAGTCACTGAAACTTCAAACTTAACATGTCCAAATCAGAATTCTTCATCTTTCCATCCAAACCCTGCCTTCCCCTAATTTTCCCAAAACTTTAGAAACCACCCTTTGCCTCCATGTGTCACAAGTTCATAATCTTGGCAAAATCCTCAATTCATCTACCTCATTCTGATCACATAAACAATCTGTCACAAATTCCTATTGGTACTTCCTCCAAAACATCTCTAAAATCCACTGCTTCCTCCTCATCCAAACTGCGGCCATACTGATCCAAGCATTTATGTCCCACCTTGACTACTGCATCAGCCTCCTTTTGCTCTCCCTGCCTCCTGTCTCTCACTTCTGCAGTCCATACTCTGCTGTCCAAATCATTTTTCTGACAGATGTTCAGTCCACCTCTTCCCACTCCTCAAAAACCTCCAGTGATTGTCCATCCACCTCCACATAAAAAAAAGAAAACACAAAAAACCCTTGCCATTAGGCTTTAAGGCACTCAATTAGCTCTATCCTATCTTCCTTTACCTTGTTGGACTCCTACTACAATCCAACCCAACCCCTTCACTCCTCTAGTGCCAACCTACTAACTGTTCCTTGAACTCATCTATCTTGTCCCCAACTGCTTGTCCATGTCCTGCCTCTGTTCTGAAACTCCATTCCCATTCATATCTAACAGGCCACCGAACTCCACACCTTCAAAGTCCTTCTAAAATCACATCTCCTCAAAGCAATCTTCCCTGACTAAGCCCTCATTTCCTCCTATTTGTACTCCCAACGCTGTCACCTGTGCACTTGGATCTGTACCCCTTAGGCACTTGATATTCATCCCACATTCACACTATATTCACCCCACCTCGAGTTCTACAGCACTTATCCACATATCCATACATTTTCCTTATTTCCTCTATCTGTAATTTATTTTAATGTCTGTCACCCCTTAAACTTTAAACTCCTTCAGGGAAGGCATTATGTCTTCCTACTCTATTGTATGCTTAGTACAGTGTCCTGCACTCAGTAAGCACTTACTAAGTATCATTGATTGATTGATTGATGTCCAGTTTTCATAGTCATATCTACTCCATCCTAATCCTTCTTGACCTCTTGGTCGCCTTTGACATAGTGACCGTCCTCCTCTCCTGGAAACATTATCCAACTGTGGCTTCACTGAAACTATCCTCCTACTTCTTTGCCTATTTCTCTGGCCACTTATTTTCAGTCTCTTTCAAAGGTTCTTCCTCTGTCTCCCACCCCAAAACTGCAGTAGTCTGTCTATTCTCCATTTAAATTCACTCCCAGGGAGAACTCTGCTGCTCTCATGGCTTCAACTACCATCACTTTGTAAATAATTACCAAATATACATCTCCAGCCCTGATCTTTCTCCTTCTCTGCATCCTAGTATTTCCTCCTGCCTTCAGGACACCTCTACTTGGATATCCTGCTAACACCTCAAACTTAACAGAACGTCTCTTCAATCCAACAATCAAACTACATATATACACCTGGATTCTCTCCTCACCCTAACCCCTGCTCTCCCCCTGACTTTCCCATCATTGTAGAGAGCACCACCATTCTCCCTCTCACACAAGCCCATAACCTTGGCATTTTCCTCAACTTATGTCTCTCATTCAACCTATATATTCAATATGTCACCAAATCCTGTCAGTTCAACCCTCATGACATCTCTAAAATCCACCCTTTCCTCTCCATCCAAATTGCTACCAAATTCATCCAAGCATTTATCCTATCTGCTTAATCCAAGCACTTATCCACTCTGATTACTGTTTCAACCTCCTGACTGTCCTCTTTGCCTCCTCTCTCTCCCCTGTCTGGTCTGTACTTCACTCTCCTGTCTAGATCATCATTTGCCTATAAAATTGTTTAGTCCATGTTTCCCCAGTCCTCAAAGAACCTCCAGAGGCTGCTAATCCACCTCTGCATGAAACAAAAACTCTCTAATAATTATCTTTTAAACACTCAGTCGCCTTTCTCCCTTATACCTTCCTACTACAAGTCAGTCCACAGACTTCACTGCTCTAATTCTTAACTACTCACCTTGATCTCATCTATCTCACTGCCAGCACTTTTCCCACTTCCTGCCTCTGGCTGGCCACATGCACCCCTTTCACATCCAACAGATGATCACTCTCTCCCACCATCAAAGCCTAATTAAAAAGCAAATCTCCTCCGAGAGGCCTTCAGTGACTAAGCCCTCATTTCCTCTTCTCCCACTCCCTTATGCGTCAACCTTGCACCTGCATTTGCTCCTTTTATTCACTCCACCCTCAGCCCCAGAGCACTGCCTATATCTCTATAATTTATTTATCAATATTCTTTTCTATCCCTCCACTCCAGACTGTAAACTCCTTGAGGGAGAGAATATGGTTATCAACTCTGCTAATATTGTACTCTCTCAAGGGCTTAGTACTGTGCTCTGGACACAGTAAGCTCACAATAAGCAATACATATGATTGTCTGACTGATGAAAAGGTTTAGGCAATGTATTTGCCCTGAATTTCATCTGTTTAGTCTGAATCTTGATACTGTGTAGGTTCCACACTCAATTTGAGGCTCTTTAAGGGCACACTAATCTTCTTAATTTGGTTTTTCACCCCTTGTCTTACTTTAAATCATCGGGCTATTAGCTTCTCAAGTAAAAGAATGCAGTAAAAGCATTCAACTCTTGATTGCTGATGTGGATTTTTGTGTGTAGACTTTGCCATGTGGGTTTTGGAAGAACCCTGGTTTCTTCTACAGAGTTCTCTTTAATCCACAGTGCTTTCTTCATTTTGAGAAACAATTCATAGTTTTGCAGATGTGCTTGTGAGTATGTATCGAGACGACTGTCATCAGCAATGAGCAGCTCTTTTGCAAGGTGATTCCGAGTCTTGATGAAGGTCTCAGCCTTTTGAGTTAAAAGTGCTTCCTGAAGACTGGGAATTGAATTTTGACATCAGCTTTCATTTTCCTCACTGGGTCCTCAAACATGGCCGCACACAATAGGTTAAACAGAATTGAGCACAGTCCTGCTTTACTCCTGTAACGACACAGAAAGGCTCTGAAATGGCCTTTCCACTTCTATTAACAGCCATAGTATGATGAAGGTGTTTTAATAACTTAATTAAGTTCTCTGAGCAGCCATACGTTTTGAGTGTTTTTCAGGACCCAGGTTCAGATTATTTTCTGTGATACAGGAGCATGGTTTTGAGGACTTGATATTTCCCACATTTTTCCTGTATTTTGGCCTTATGATTGCTGTCTCTTTCATTCATAAAATCATTTCATTCCAAAGGCATTCCATGTTTCTTCTGCTGTAACATCCATCATTACAATTCCCCAATTTTGAACTCTAATCATGTCTAGTAAAAGAGGGCATGGCAGTCTGGGTTTATATATAACTTCCTTTTCTTCAGACTCATTTTCAATCTATATCATTCTCCTAATTCTGAAAAATAGTTCAGAATTATCTACTTTGGGTGTATGTACACAAAGTTCATGTGAGAGTTCAGCAATTATCCAGTGTATTTTGAAACATCTGGAAAATTTTGGCTAACCCATTTCCCTTTCATCAATAATAGACTTTTGTGGCCTGAATAATTAACATGATTGCTTCTTCAATTGATTTCTGTTCAACTATGTAGGCAGAGATATGTCCACTTAACAAAAGCCAATTCTATATTGCCATTATAAGAGCAGAATTGCAGTATTCCCCTGGAAAAGCAAGATGAATAGAATGCAGTGTCCAAACTGAGAAAGAAGTTTAAAAATAGAAACCCCAGAAGGAGCCATTAAGGTTTCTAAGAGCATGGTGATAGGGGCCTTCATTAGATGAGAAGCAGCATAGTCTGGGAGGTAGAAGACTCTATCTGGTTGTCTGGTAGTCAGAAGGAACTGGGTTCTCATACTGTCTCCTCCACTTGTCTGCTGCGTGACCTTAGGCAAGTCACTTGACTTCTTTGTTCCTCAGTGCCCTCATTTATAAAATGGGGATTAAGACTTTGAGCCCCATATGGGACTGGGACTATCTCTAATCAGATTATCTCATATCTACCCCAGCACTTAGAACAGTGTATGACACATAGTAAGCGCTTACCAAATACCATTATTATTATTATGTCTCCTCTGGACAAGAGCAATGATTGTAGAATTGTTCCTTCAGTGTTAACTAATACATCCCAGGCCTGCTTTCTCAGACCTCTCCCTGGCCTACTCTGGTCACTTGACTCTTTGGTTCTATTTTTTCTACAGGAACAGAGGGGTAAATTGAATTAAAAGTGCTACTAGTGCTGAGGAAACACAATGTGTAATTACAACATTAATTTTGTTTCTTTAGGCTAAGGTAAAATTGTTTACTAGGCCAAGCACTCAAAAGCTCTATAACTCTTCATATGAAGTTTCATTAAATGGGCAATACACCTTCAGGTTATCTAGGCTGGTGTGGCTTGTGACTATTAAATGAGTCTACCCATAGAAAAATGCTGCCAGGCAAATGTATTGTTTATCCTTAAAAGATGGGTCCTTCCCCACCGTAAACATCAGGTTTATATTAAATAATTTTACTAATGCAGAACTATTTAAAAAGGCATCCCCCAAATTCCTGATTTCAATGAATGGTTGTTGCTCTTCCTTGCTCTACCCAAATCCCCATTTTTATTTCTGGTGTTTCTACAGGGAACCCACATCAGTTAGGTTTATAATTTCAGAGATATCACACTGTTTGGCTACTGACAGTCACACCACTGGCAGGGAGGAAGAATCAAATAACCTCATATAAATAAAAATCAAATAAATTCCTATAGTCCTTGAATCCTTGAAAAATGCTGGCTCTTTCAAAATCACTTCCTCCAAGTCAGTGAGCAAATAGCATGGCCTAGTGGAAAGATCATGGACTTGAGAGTCAGAAGACCTGGGTTCTAATTCTTGCTCTGACACATCTACTGTGTGACATTGGACAAGTCTTGTTTAGCATCTTGGGCCTCTGTTACCATATTTGTAAATGGGAATTAAGATTGTGAGCTCCTATGTCCAACCTGATTATCTTGTATCTACCATAGTGCTTAGTACAGTGCCTGACACATAGTAATCACTTAACAAATACCATATAAAAAATTATTTGGATATCAAACTTTTCAAAATTTTAAAAACTGTTTAGTGACAATATTTCCGTTCTGTAGTTACTGTCTCTGGCCTGGAACACCCGTCCTCTTCATATCCTGCATACACTCACTCTGCCCACCTTGGAAGTCTATCAAAGACACATTTCCACCAAGAAGCCTTCCCTCACTAAGCTCTTATTTCCTCTTCTCCCACTCCCTTTCTCGTCATCCTTGCACTGGGATTTGCTCCCTTTATTCCCCCTCCCTTGTCCCCATAGCACTTATGTACCTATCCATAATTTATTTATATTAATGTCTGTCTCCCTCTCTAGACTGAAAGCTTGTTGTGGGCAGGGAATGTGTCTCTCAGCCCCATTATATTGTATCTCAAAGTGCTTAGTACAGTGTTCTGCACACGGTAAGGACTTAATAAATACCATCGATTCATTGAAGAGAAAGTTCCACTATTAGGTTCCATTCCAGAACCAACCCCAATAATAACAATCAGCAATGAAAAGATGGAACATTTTGATAGGAATTGATTATTGAATCAGTCTCCTTGCTGGCTTCCCTGCCTCCTGACTCTCCCCACTGCAGTCCATACTTCATTCTGCTGTTTGAACCATTTTTCTACAAAAACATTGCCACAGAAGGTCCTCACCACTGGCTTCAAAGCCCCAAATCACTTTGTTCCCTCCTACCTTACCTCGCTACTCTTCTACTACAACCCAGCCCACACACTTTGCTCCTCTAATTCCAATCTTCTCACTGTACTTCTATCTCGTCTACCTTGCCGCCAACTTCTCGCTCACATCCTACCTAACTTCTTCATATCCAACAGACCATTACTCTCCCCTCCTTCAAAACTTTATTTAAGGTACACCTCCTCCAAGAGGCCTTCCCTGATTAAGCTCTCCTTTCCTCGTCTTCCACTCCCTTCTGAATCACCTAGACGTGCTTCCTTTATTCATCCCTCTCCAAGTCCCACAGTACCTATCTCCATAATTCACTTACCTTTTCTCTGCCTCAGTTACCTCATCTGTAAAATCAGGATTAAAACTGTGAGGGCACTCCCCTTCTTAAAAACCTCCAGTGGTTGCCTATCAACCTCTGCATGAAACAAAAACTTCTCACTCTAGGCTACAAGGCTCTCCATCACCTTACCCCCTCCTACCTCTCCTCCCTTCTCTCTTTCTACTGCCCACCCCACATGCTCCGCTCCTCTGCCACCCACCTCCTCACCATCCCCTGTTCTCGCCTATCCCACTGTCGATCCCTGGGCCACATTCTCCCCACTGTCTTGGAATGCCCTCAGTCCTCACCTCCGCCAAATTAATTCTCTTCCCCTCTTCAACGCCCTACTGAGAGCTCCCCTCCTCCCAGAGAGAGGCCTTCCCAGACTGAGCTTCCCCTTTTCCCTCTGCTCCCTCTGCTGCCTCTCTACTCCCAGCCTTTCACTTCCCTCAGCTAAGCCCCCTTCCCCCCCATTCCCTCTGTTCTTCCCCCCTCCCTTCTCCTCCCCTCAGCACTGTGCTCGTCCGCTCATTTGTATATATTTTTATTACCCTATTTATTTTGTTAATGAGATGTACATCACCCTGATTATATTTATTGCTGTTGTTTTAATGAGATGTATATCCCCTTGATTCTATTTATTGCTACTGTTTTTGTCTGTCTGTGTCCCCTGATTAGACTGTAAACCCGTCAATGGGCAGGGACTGTCTCTATCTGTTGCCAATTTGTACATTCCAAGCACTTAGTACAGTGCTCTGCACATAGTAAGTGCTCAATAAATACTATTGAATGAATCTGGACTGTGTCCAACCTGGTTAACTTATTTCTACCCCAGCACTTAGAACAGTGCCTGGCACATAGTAAGTGCTTATCAAATGCCATAAAAACAAATATATATATATATATACCCCTAAGCAAGTCTCTGCAAGAAAAATCCCCTTAAGATCCCCAAGCACCACCCCAGTTAGGTTACCATACAGAATAAGTCTATATGTCAAGAGTTCAAAATAATTGGGTTTACTGGAAGGGCATGTATGGTAATTCCAACCTGATCCCTTAGAAAATTTTCTCTGACCCATACTGCCCAGATCACTGTGTACCAAGTCCTCTCTCAACCCTTTCCTACATCACACTTTCCTCCCCAGATATGCCTTAGGTGGGTTTCTCTGTTTCCAGTGCTGTTTCTAGGGGTCTCCAAGGCATTCCTCAGTTTTTTGTATTGTTCCTGGCTGATGGTCATGTGCAGAGGAACATTACAGGATACTGAAAGGTTCAGCTGGAATGAACTTTGTATATTCATTCATTCATTCATTCAATCATTTATTGAACACTTACTGGGTTCAGAGCACTGTACTAAGCCCTTAGAAAGTACAATTCTGGAGATCCCCTCTGACAGTCCAAGACGGGCATTCTCCTTATCCAACTTCTTTGCCACTCTTTGTGTCCTCCTGTTCATGGACGATTATCTTCTCTTGTGCCCTTTGTTACTACTGCCCTCCTACTGACTGACGATAACTTTCTGCTTCCAGCAGCTGTTGCCTTTTCGATGTGATTTCTTCATCCAGCCCTTTTGACTCCCAATCCATTTCTATCCCTAATACTAACCACCTCAACCAGCTGTGCACCCTAATCACCCCAACCATGATTACCAGTTGATTAACCCATTAACTAAGTATGCTATTTAGGTGACGTTATGAAAACACTGTATCAATCATTTGTGTATCTGTGTGTGTGTGTGTGTGTGTGTGTGCATATATATTCATTCAATCATATTATCGAGCGCCTACTGGATGAAGAGCACTGTACTAAGCACTTGGAAAGTACAATTCGGGAACAAATAGAGACAATCCTTACCCAACAACAGGTTCACCATCTAGAAGGGGTTCACAGTCTATATACATAGATACAGAGAGATGAATAGCGAGAGAGAGAGAAAGAACACTGTCCTTATTATTGAAAGTGACTCTACTGATTCTATTCATGGTTGCGAATGTGATTGAAATGACAGACATATGACAAACATTTCCTCCCACACTGTATACAAATTGGGATACCATCCTGCTGTAGTTATGGGTTTGACCCATACTGGGTTTATCTTCACTTTCAACTATGCCTCGTGGAATCCTGATTTTTACAAAGCTCGCTCTTGAAGAGATCAACCCGTCTCGTGATAGCTGTCAACCAGGATGATCTTCTTCCTGCTACTGTGGTTGGCCAACAGTCCACTACGATACTGGATCATTTAGGAATATACTTTGCTATAACTTTGAATTATTTATGCAACACTCCCGACATACATGCCCCATTTCTTTTCACCCTATAACAGCTGCTTGGCCACCTTGCTGTCAGTGCCTTACATAGAAATTGTTCGCACTTTACATACTTCCATATGTTAAATTACTGAGGTTTTAGCCACATTTCCTGTAATATCGTTTGGTGATGAAATTGGTCCGCCATCTTTCTCGAATTGCTCAGCATCAGCATTTGTTCATAGGTTTGAGTAGACACTGTATTTACTATTCTCAAGAGCTGTGTATCTCACACGTGTTTGCAAAATAAAATTAATTTGACAATATATACAAAGCTTGAAATAAAGTGTACTTTTTAGTTTGGAAATATCAGGCAACAAAAATTACAACCTCTTTTGAAATAAATGAGCAGTAGCAGTGAAGAATAAAATGATGCATTTTATTTTATGGGTTGCTGGCCATCCACTGTTTCCAATTATAGTAAATCAAAAAGGAATTTAAGTAGAGAAATTCCTTTCAAATTTAGCCAAACTATATCTTTATACAAATTTCATGCTTAGTCAGACAGTGAAGGCATATGGTTTGAAGAGAAAGGTGGCATTCTGATATATTTTGAATAGTTCAACGCTATCACACTTGGGATATGCAGCAAACTGTAATTGACATTTTTCTGTGTACATTTATGACCAAGTTCTTTTGGGAGAAAGAAAGCGTCTCAAGGGATGCTTGATGCTGAGCCAGGTACCGCGGTGACCCAGGAGAGTGCACCTTTCACCAAGGCTCGCTTTCAGTCTGAGAGACATCTCACATATGAGGAAAGGCCAAGAATAGAACCTTAAAGACCCACATTAACAATCAATCAATAGGATTTATTGAGTGTCTACTCTGTGTAGAGTTCTGAACTAAGTGCTTAAGGACAGAGCACTGTTTCTAAAGAAAGGTCTACCACAAAGGCATTCCACAAAGTGAGAAGCAGCATGGCCTAATGGAAAGAGTCCGAGCCTGGAGGTCAGAGGACCTGGGTTCTAATCCTGCCTGTTCCACCTGTCTGCTGTGTGACCTTGGGCAAGTCACTTAACTTCTCTGTACCTCACCTACATCATCTGTAGATTGGAGCTCAAGACACAGCCCTGTATAGGACAGAAACTTTGACCAATTTGATTATCTTGTAACCACCCCAGTGTCTAGTACACTGCCTGGAGTTAACAAACAAAAAAATTACAATAAATTAGAAGACACAATCTCTGCCCTTAAAGACTTCAAGACAGAGAGACCGGCAGTAAAGAACAAATAAGAGAAGCAATAGAGTATAAAGGTATTTACAGAAGGTTTATGGGGGTAGGCTGGTGGGTATACAAATGTTTAAGCGATATAGAAGTGCTGAAGTGGCAATATGAAGTCAAGTAGAGGCAGAAGAGGTGAGATTAATCATGGAAGGCCTCCTGGAAGAGACATGGCAATAATAAAAATAGCTATAAATGTGTTTTTTCTAAAGTGCTTACTATGTGGCAAGTTGGTTAATCTATCAATCAATGGAATTTGAATGCTTACTGCATACAAAGTACTGTACTAAGCACTGTACAATGCCAAAGCACTAGTAGGCACAGTTTCTGCCCTCAAGGAGTTTATAAACCCCAAACTAAATACTGAAGTAGAGAAAATGCCATCAGATTGGACACAATCCCTATCCCCACATAGGGCTCACAGTCTAAGGGGGAGTGAGAAGAGGTATTTCAACCCTATTTTACAAATGAGTAAACTGACACAAAAGTTCAGTGACTTGACCAAGGTCACCCAGTGGGCAAATGAAAGGGCCAGGATTAGAACCCAAGTCCTCTGAATCTCAGATCTATGCTCATTCCACTAGGCTACAGGACTCTGAAGTCAGGATGAGTAGTGGCCTGCTAGATGTGACTAGGGAAGGAGTACTAGATGGAAGAGAGGGCATGAGTAATGGGAATTCTGACTGTGAGCCCTATCTGGGACAGGGACTATGCCCAAAGTGATTAGTTTACAGTTACCTGAGCACTTAGTACTGTGCCTGGCACGTAGCTTAACACAAAGTGGTTAACACATAGCTTAAAAAAATCAAAATACTGATGTATTGATTATAGCACAACTCCCTGCACATATTCTTTGCAGTTCACTGCTCCAGAAGTTGCAAGTAACAATAATAATAATAACAATAATAATGAACTGTTGTATTGGTTAAGCACTTACTCTGTGTCCAGCAGGATTCTAAGTGGCTGGGATAGACACAAGGTAATTATGTCAGACACAGTCGCTGCCTCACATGGGACTCACAGTCTTAGTAGAAGGGAGAACAGGGATTAAATCTCCATTTCACTAATGAGAAAACCGAGGCAACTAAGTGACTTGTCCAAGGACACAGAGCAGGAAAGTAGTGGAGCTGGGATTTAAACCCAGGTCCTCTGACTCCTAGGTCTGTGCTCTATCCCCTAGGTCATGCTGCACTTCCATTTCTCTTACTCCTACTACCCATGACCTCCTCAGTCTACCTGTGGAGTGCAAAGGAGTTACATTAATCTTGGGCTGATTGACATTTCAGAGGCAGCAGCCTGTCTTAGCCTGATGCCCCGAACTATTCTCTCCCTGTCACTGACATGTAATGCTCCATGCTGGCGGTGAACACAGCCAAGAACCGATTTTGTGGGGGACATAAGCAGTCAGGAAGGTTGGCTCTCTTGCTGACATAACATAAGATTTTCCTGTTAATAAAGGGACATTTCTTGCTGGTCTCTTACTGCTTAAGAAATTTTAATTTAGGAACTTGAACTGCATGCTATTGCTCATTAAATATTCGCTATCCCCCCCTCATCACTATCAGGTTCATTTAAAAAAAAATATTGAAAGTTCTAGGATGCATCAATTCCACAAATTAGCTTTTAAATTATAGTTTTTAAAATTTAAAATCCCCACTGCTTTATGGAAGGATAAAAGCTAACAAGGAGAGAAAATGTTTTTCTTATATTTGTAAAAAGCCACATTTAAGAGTGTGATAATTTTTCACTTGGACTTTCTCTGCCTTTCTGCTTTCTTGGTGACAAGACATGAAAGTTTCCTTTTATAAAAGAAGTACTTTCTTGTGAGAAAGGTTTTCCTATCTCAGATTAAAACAAATTCTCTGTTTGGGCCCCTCACACATTGTTGTAGGGATTCTGGTTAGGTTCCAACTAGAGAATTATCACCATGGCTCTCTATTAATCACCACACTGGGTGACAGATTTCACAACTTGGTCATGGCAAAATGCTAAATTTAATTATTTTCTAAGTGAAAAAAAGACTTATGAATACAAATGAATGCTTCCCCCCACGGGTAGGAAGTTATTACAGATGTATTTACAATACCTTTGAAGAAATGGGAAATTTTGAGTCCTTTTCTTGCCAGAGAGCTACTTCCTTCCAGCTCTATGCAAACCCTTCTCTACAGTAGAGCTAGAGATTAGAGGCAGCATTATTAGGTCACTTCTCATCAGAGCCTAAAGTCTCCCAGAAATGTGAGATGGTTCTCCACCCTTACCTGGTCTTTCTTGAACTGGATCCAATCCTCTACATTCAGCAGCTCCACTCAAAAGGTGATTCCATCCAGCCCAAGCTGTGGTCCCAAACTGGTTTCTCTTGAGTTGTGCCAGGCTTGACTCAGAATGGCAACAGTTTCCAGCCCACCTGGGTTGTTTGGTCCAAACTGGGTTAAAAAGGAAGATGAGGGTATAAGCTTAACCACTTTTGGGGAGAGATGGTCTTAGCAATCAGAGCAGTTGTGGGAATTGACCTGCTCACCATTATCATCATTATCATTATTATTATGGTATTTGTTAAGCACTTACTATGTGTCAAGCACTGTTCTAAGGGCTAGGTTAGATACAAAATAAGCAAGTTTGCCACACTCCCTGTCCCTTGTGGGGCTCACAGTCTAGGTAGAAGGGAACATCAATCAATCAATGGTATTGATTGAGTGCTTACTGTGTGCAGAGCACTATACTAAGCAATTGGGCGAGTAAAATATAACTGAATTGTTAGACATACTCCCTGCCCACAAGGCCTATGCTCCTTCCCCTAGACTACACTGATTTCTATCACTAAGCAGAAGTAGCGATAACATGAAACAATGTGGCTTAGTGGAAAGAGCACGGATTTGAGAGTCAGAGGATGTGGGTTCTAATCCCACTCCACCACCTGTCTGCTGTGTGACCTTGGGCAAGAAGCAGCGTGGCTCAGTGGAGAGAGGCTGGGCTTGGGAGTCAGAGGTCATGGTTCAAATCCTGGCTCTGCCACTTGTCAGCTGAGTGAACTTGGGCAAGGCACTTAACTTCTCTGTGCCTCAGTTACCTCATCTAGAAAATGGGGATTAACTGTGAGCCTCACGTGGGACCACCTGATTACCCTGTATCTACCCAGCGCTTAGAACAGTGCTCTGCACATAGTAAGCGCTTAACAAATACCAACTTTATTATTATTCTCTGTGCCTCAGTCACCTCATCTGTAAAAATGGGAATTAAAAAATGTGAGCCTCCCGTGGGACAATCTGATTACCCTGCATCTACCCCAGTGCTTAGAATAATGCTCAGCACATAGTAAGTGCTTAACAAATACCATAATTATTATTTATCAAGTGCTTACTGAGTACTGAGTACTCATTAAGGGCAGTGACAATTGCTTCTAATCGGTACTTACCATTAATGCCACATTCAACTTTGGGAGCAGTTCCACCACCCCTACCGATACATGGAAATATAGAAAAATAAAGAGATCCTAGACAAAAACTACATTACCAGTACTGAAGCAGTGCTTGTCACAGAACACCTTTTTGGAGGGAGAATTGAGTAATGAGAATAGACTGTGGCAGGAAACCCAAACAGCTGCCCTGCGGTACAATGAAATGGCACAGTAGGAAAAAAGTGAAACGAGGAAACTACTTCAAGGCACAGTGAAGCAAAACCTCAAATTATGTAGAAAATAGTAGATTATTGGAAAAAAACACAAGAGACAGTTCAGCTTGGCATTCAGCTATCAGAAATGGGATGACTGTCTTGGGGCTGAGATTCAGAAAGATCATGATACCAAGAAGAAGAAAACAGTTTCAGGCACTGCAGGTAACAAATGGAATAGTAGAGCAAGGGGCAACTTTTACTGCACTCAAAGTGGGAGGGATTGTCAGCTACAATCCACTTCTGCATAAAACAGAAACTCCTTCCTATTGGCTTTAAAACCACTTAATCCCCTTGTCCCCTCCTATCTTTCTTCTCCGATTTCCTAATGCAACCCAATCTGCCCACTTCACTCCTCTAATGCCAGATTTCTCACTGTACCTCAGTTTCATCTCTCTCACCACTGAACTCACACCTATGTCCTGGCTCTGGCCTGGAACTCCCCCTTCGCACCCAACAGACTGACTCCTCCCAATTTCAAAGCCTTATTAAAAGTTTTTGAAAAGCAGTGGAGTCTAGTGGAAAGAGCATGGAACTGGGAGTCAGAGAACCTGGGTTCTAAGCCCCATTTTGCCACCTGTCTGCTGTGTAGTCTTGGGGAAATTACTTAACTTCTCTGTGCCTCAGTCACCTCATCTGCAAAATGGAGATTCAGTACCTGTTCTCCTTCCTACTTGAACTTTGAGCCCCAAATGGGACCGGATAGTCTTGTATGTCCCCAGTGCCTAGTAGAGTGCTTGGCACATAGTAAGCGCTTAATAAATATCATTAATTATAATCATTATTATTATTAATAAAAACACATCTCCACGAAGAACCCATCCCCAACTAAGCCCTCATTTCCTCTTTTCCCACTCCCTTACACTTGGATTTTCATCCTTTATTCACCCCACCCTCAGCCCCACAACACTTATGTTCATAATCTGTAATCTATTTATATCAATATCTGTCTCCCTGCTGTAGATGGAAACTCTGATGTCTACCAAATCAATTATAGTGTACTCTCCTAAGCACTCACTACATTGTTCTGCACACAGTAAGCACTCAATAAATGATGGCTTAGTGGAAAGAGCATGAGCTTGGGAGTCAGAGGATGTGGGTTCTAATTACGGCTCTGCCACTTGTCTGCTGTGTGACTTTGGACAAGTCACTTAACCTTTCTGAGCCTCAGTTACCTCATCTGTAAAATGGGGATTAAGACTGTGAGCCCCATAAGGAACAACCTGATTACCTTGTATCTACCCCAGCACTTAGAAAAGTGCTTGGCACATAGTAAGCACTTAAATACCATAATTATCATTATTATTAATAAATATGATCAATTGATTAAATCTGTCAGGTGTATCATCTTTGAACCCAAGAAACAGCCATATATACACAGCCATCTGAGAGGAATCAGACTCAAATGTACTTTCAACCCCTCTAGGCTGTAAGCTTGTTGTGAGCAGGGACTGTCTGTTTATTGTTATATTGTACTCTCCCAAAAGTTTAATACAGTGCTCTCCATGTAGTAAGCGCTCCATAAATACAACTGTCTGCATTGAATGAATTAATCCCACTGAATTGAATGAATTAATCTATCATTTGTAAATTATTTTCCCATGACCAATTGATACTTCTCCCTAGGTATTGATCTGGAAATTATCTTCTTTCCTTTCCTTTAGACAAATATGGCAGCATTTACATGACAGAAATAAATATTGGGAGGAAATGTAACCCAGATCTAGTCTTTATGTTTTAAATGCCTATTCTCATATGTGCCAGTTAATTCCTCACCCAAATGTTCTTCAAACCATCAAGTAGATCCAGCTTGAGTGATGATGCTAATTGTTTTTCTCTCAAGTGGAAGTATTCATGGTATGGGGACTTGAGATGAAATGTGAAGCATGATCATTCTACTCTGGCTCTAAATCCAAAACCAATTATTCAATCTGCCATAAATTTTGACTTGCCTGCAACAATTCTGCTTTAAACCACTGCAAGACCACATCGTTATTTTTCACTCATCAACCTCATTGCCTTCAATCAACCCCATTTGTCCCCAACCTCCAGCTCTCTAAAATCTCCTATCTTTCCATTTCTAATGATCAATAACTTCACATCCTACATAAGGAAGAAGGCCATAGGCATCAGACATAATCCTTACAGATGCTCTCTCTTTTACCTCCATTTGCCTCTCTCTGCCAACATCAACCTTCTTCTCTCACCTGCTGTCTCTGAGGAGATAGTTTCCTTATATGGAGGGCTAACTCTCCCACCTGTGTCATGGATCCCATCCCCTCTTACCTCATGAAGCACTTGACCCTCAACCTCATTTCCTTTCATTGCTATTGACATTTTGCCTTCGACTTTGCCCTCTTCCTCACTATCTTTAACATAGAAAATTCTAAACCAAAATTCTCTTAACTATCCACAGTCCCATCATGTGATTGGCAGATTGAGGGGGGTGAGAGGAGCAGAATAGGACTCTGTGTGTGTGTGTGTGCGTGTGTGTGTGCACACACCAGGGGGTGGGGCAACAGCAAGATGAGAGCCCAAGGGAGCAGGGGATGGATTCTTTGGAAAAGTAGACATCAGGACCTTTAGGTTGGCTGCTCCTGTGCAATCCAAGAAATCAAAGCTCTCTGAGTCCTGTCTTCTGCATCCAGATTTGCTTGGCCTTGTTGATCTCCCTGCCTGGAAGCAGCATCCACCTCTTCTCTCTCAACTGAACTTTAAAAGGCCAAAGGCTGGCTTACTGATCCTCCACCTGCAGGACTGGCAAGTGGGTGGCTGCCCTCTCTCTTAGCACCTCAGTTGATAGGGCTAAGTCCACCCCACTCTAAGATCCTGGGATTCATCTGTCTGAGGTCTACTCTCCATGGAATCTGACTGCTCAAACTGGCCAGGTGGAGGAGAATGCGCTTAGGAGATTGAATGTGCTACTATCCACGCTACAGAGTCTAGCTGTCTTCTGGGACCAGGTATGCCTCCTCACACTGGGTCCTTGAATAATCAGGACATTCCTGGAATGAGACTTAGGGGAAGACATACTATGTTTTCAAATGTATTCATTAAGTGCTTATTATGTGTCAGACACTGTACTAAACTCTGGGGTAGATACAAGATAATCAGGTTGGATACAGTCTATGTCCCCACATGGGGCTCACAGTCTTAATCTCCCATTTTACAGATGATGTAAATGAAGCACAGAGAAGTTAAGTGATCTGCCCAAGGTCATGTAGCAGACAAGTAGTAGAGTCTGGATTAGAATCCAGGTCCTTGTAATAATTCCTAGGCTCTATCAAGCAGGCTATGCTGCTTCTCATGGTACTTACATATCTTGTGTTGATTTAGTTGTTTGGGTGAAGCGTTGGGAGTCTATGAATATTTTTGCTGTTGTGGGATATGCAGGAACTCTGGTACTACCTTATACCAATCACCAGCACCAGCAAACTAAGTCCCCATATTACCCCCTGCACCCTGGTCAGCTACCCAGAAGCTCTTCTCCTTCACTTCAGCCAAGATAATCTGCTCACGGACTTCCACACACTCATGTTTTCTATTGCTGTATGTAGGAAACTCTCCCACCTTCTCCATGATCTAGTTCTTGTAAAATAACTTCCCTTCATTCTAAAGATTACACAAACTCCCAGCTAAAGCCGAGGATGTATTTCCTTCTGCCAGAGGGGTGTGTTTGTGTATCCCTTATATTCTCTTGAAAGTCTTTACTGCTTATGTTGTATATTTGTTTTCATCTTGTCTGCCCTTTCCTTTCAAAGCTCTTTGAGGGATGGTGTGTTTTTTTTTTATTTTGTAACTATCTCATATTAACAATCTCTATGCTGTTTTAATAAAGCAATAATGGAATTTATTAAGCGTAAGAGCTGGGAAAAATTCACAGGTGAAAATTAGGCACAATTAGATACTTCTAGCCACACCATCTGACATCTTTTATTTTACTTTGTATTTAGTCCTGTCTTCATCTTTTATCTTTAGGTGCCTTAATTTTATTTTTTCTCCGTGTTTCTGTTGCTGGTCCCCTTTCCCACTTATTCTTAGATTGTGAACCCCTTGATGGACAGGGATCTTGCCTAACTCTCAGCTATGCATTCTTTCCCAGCACTTGATATAATTCTTTGGACTCAAAAAGTGTTTGTTTAATCAATAAATGAATTTTGTTTGAGCTCTTATAGCCACCCCTGACTCTCAAGGAAATAAGGGAAAGGATTCAATTCAGTCCTATTTATTGAGCACTTACTGTGTGTGGAACACTAATAAGTGCTGGAGAGTATACAAACAACAGTAAACAAATACATTCCCTGGCCACAATGAGCTTACCAATGACAGACCCAAGAGGAATGATGAAATAATAAAATAAATATATGTTAGCAATGACGTATGCAACAAGATGAATAGGGCATTAATCAATTAATCAATTAATTCAATCGTATTTGAGCGCTTACTGTGTGCAGAGCACTGTACTAAGCATTTGGAAAGTACAATTCAGCAAAAGATAGAGACTATCCCTACCCAACAATGGGCTCACCATCTAGAAGATGGAGTCACAGTAGTAGTAATGGTAAAAGTATTTAGAAAGGGCTGGTTGTATGTGGAGTGCTATACTAAACTCTGAGGAAAAGATACACAGCTGAAAGTTAGAGTACCTAACCCTCAACTCATAATTTGTAAATAAGGGAAGGAAGAGTGCCAGAAACACACAGAAAGGATGCAACAGTAAACACACACACACAAAAAGTAAAGAAAAGAACTATGATTAATGTACCATAAGAGGGATGAGGCATCTACATTTGTGAATAGATGACTTTCCCTGCTTTTAAGACTGTTTGATTCCTTCTTTATTTCTCATCAATCTCTGCTTCTTGAACCATGGGTCAGTTTCTGCTCTTACACATTTGACTCTAACCTCAAAGACACATATTAAGAATGCATTTCCTTAGCGTATAACATGAGAGCTCTCAGGAATTGATTTCATTGGCCTTGTCATTATAATTTCAAAAACTATAGATGGTTATTGTTTTTCATTGTAAAGAGGAGAATGCCAGCTGTAAGCATGTGACTTGCCTTCAATGGTTATTTGGGGTGAGAAAATGACAAACTGAGCATCAGAGAAGTGAAGTAACTTGTCCAAGGTCACACAGCAGGTAGAAGATGGAGCCAGGATTAGGACCTTAGTCCTTTGACTCCCAGGCCTGTGCTCTTTCCACTAGTCTGTGCCGCTTCTCTTTTAAATAAAGTCCCACAGTAAGTGAAAAGTCGCATATGACTCACAAACCATAATTTGCCCCTCCTTGCTATATTCAATCAAATGAGAGGCCTGCCTCAATTTTTCCCCATAGCTACAGACCCAAGCACAGAATTTTTTACTGTAGTAGTAATAATAGTATTTATTAAGCACTTACTGGGTCCAGAGGACTATTAAGCACTGGGAGAGAATACACAGGTGGGAATTAGACATAATCCTTGTCTCTCAGTGGTCTCACAGTCCTGTTTAACTTTTTGGTATGCTGCCATGCTTGAGAATTCAATGAGGAATCGGGAAGTTAGAGTCAAGGTTACCCTCCCTAACCTCTGTCCAACTCTTCCAATTCCAAATGTTTTGTACATGACTCAAAAATCTTAATGATGGTCACTCAGAAATTCTATTCTGAAAATTGTTATTAATCTCCTTGAGGGAAGGATCTTGTCTACCAACTCTCTTATGCTCTCCTAAGTGCTTGATACAGTGCTCTGCACCCATTCAATGTCAATAAATACTTTTGTTGATTTAAACACAATGAAAAACCCTTAGAGAGCACATTTGAATACATGGTTATTATTTTTGTTATTCATTAGCACTTACTATGTGTCTAGAACTATTCTAAGCCCTGGGGGAGATATGAGTTAATCAGGTTGGATAATCTCTGTCCCACATGGGACTAACAGCCTAAGTAGGAGGAAGTACAGGCACTGAATCACCATTTTACAGATGAGGAAACTGAGACACAGAGAAGTGAAGAGAAGAAGCCCAAGATCCTACAGCAGGCAAGTGGCAGAGCTGGGATTAGAACCCAAGTCCTCTGACACCTAGGCCTGGGTTTTCTCCACTAGGCCACACTGCTCATATGACAATAGAGTACTACCCAAAAGAGCACTTAACGAAGTATAGTTTCCCATAGGAAATTGGTTGAAATGACCAGCAGACTTGGATTTTCCCCATGGGTGGGATGAGTGGAGGGGCATGAGAAAATCAGTCCCTCTTCCTTTGAATGGAAGAAACACAATAACCTCCCAAACTAGGCAATCATGACTACCTGGTGAATTCCATCCATAACTTCTGTGACCGTTTCAGAGATAATTGGGCCTATGGCCAGAAATGGAAATACTGATGTTTAATTCTTATGACTCAAAGGCAAATTAGAGCTCTGGATTCAAGAGAACCTTCCCACCCCAGTCTCTGTTGCGTTTATGCCACTGACAACTTACGGCTACTTTAAGCCCCTTTAGCTCTAGATTGGTCTACATTCCCATTTCCTTAGCACAACTCTATCTTGGCTACAGAACTGAAAAACTGGTTTCAGCAGAGAATTTTGTCAGGGAAGGCAAGAGTGACAATATTTTCTACCACTATGCTCTTTTCTGCCAGAGATCTACTCCCACTGGCAGTGATTAAAATTGGGAATTCTGGCTACTACTAGTTAAGGACACCACAGTATTTTAATGATGCTATTAGGCCACGCTCTTGTAAATGTGTTTCTTCACTCTGGGCTAAAGAAAGCCTTTAGCTATTCCTTTAGATCAGAAGAGCCAAAACATGAGACAGTTTCTTCAGAACTGTCAAACAGAAACACACAGAATTGTATTTTGAAAGTATAAATGACAAGTCTTTGGGAGTGTTGAAACATTTTTAGATTTAACTGCTGTGACCAGGAATCAAAACACCAGGCTCACATTGCTAATGGTTAGGGTTAGATTTTTTTTCTGAGTTTGGAAAACACATTTCAAAGGATAGTAATCAAGTCTTCATTTTGTATCTTTGGAGCAAACTTGGTCCATATTTCACTCTGCTGCTCTGATAATTTTTTTTACAAAATCGTTCAGCCCATGTTTTCCCCACGCCTCAGAAACCTCCAGTGCTTGCCCATCCACCTACACAATAAAAAGAAACTCCTTACCATTGGCTTTTACAGACTGTCACCTTGCTCCTTCCTACTTTACCTCTCTGATTTCCTACTCCAACCCAGCCCACACTTGTTAGTCCTCTAATGTCAACCTACTCACTGTACCTCTATCTCATCTATTTTACCACCAACCCCTCACCCATATCCTGCCTGGAATGCCCTCCATCATATCCGATAGATAATTACTCTTTCCACCTTATTAAAACCACTTCTCCAAGAGGCATTCCTTAACTGATCCTCATTTTTTGTTCCTCCACTTCCTTCTGCAATTTGTTACACTTTTATTCACCCCACCTTCAACCGACGGCACTTATCTACGTATCTGTAATTTATTCATTTATATTAATGTCTGTCTCTCCCTCCAGACTGCAGGCTTCTTATGGACAGGAAATATCTCCCAATTCTACTACAGTGTACTCTTCCAAGCACTTAGCACAGTGCTCTGCACACAGTAAGCTCTCAATAAAGGCAACTGATTGGTTTAAAAGAAATGAAAAATAAAGCAGGCTTTATCTTTGTTTATATCTTAAAGTTTCCTGGCCTGTGACATCTTTAAACAGGGTTGTCAGAGATAGGGTGATACCACACTACTTCCTGGAGGTAGGGGTGTTGGGAGAATATTCTTCCCAAAATTAAAATCAGAGAACATCGCTCCCCATTACTTTCTAATTGCTTTTGTCTCCTCCCCTCTCATGGTGGTAGTATTTCTTAAGTGCTTACTGTGTGCAGAGCACAGTAGTAAGCACTGGGAAAGAGTATATAGGTAGGAATTACACACAGACCCCATTCATAGAGGACTCGCTATCTATGTATATTGATGGGGGAAAAGGACTGGAAACCGACGCATGGGGAGCAATTTATTCATTCATTCTTATTTATTGAGTGCTTACTGTGTGCAGAGCACTGTACTAAACACTTGAAAGTACAATTCAGCAATGCAAGAGAATATTAGAACAGCTTAAGGGACAAAAACAAATACACAAAATTATAACAGCGTGGCTCAGTGGAAAGAGCCAGGGCTTGGGAGTCAGAGTTCATGGGTTTGAATCCCAGCTCTGCCACTTGGCAGCTCTGTGACTGTGGGCAAGTCACTTAACTTCTCTTTGCCTCAGTTTCCTCATCTGTAAAATGGGGATTGACTGTGAGCCTCATGTGGGACAACCTGATGACCCTGTATCTACCCCAGCGCTTAGAACAGTGCTCTGCACATAGTAAGCGCTTAATAAATACCAACGTTATTTATTATTATAACAAAAATCAGTAGGGATCTGTGAGTAGAATAGAATTTCAGGCTTTTTGTGACTGAGTCTACAGCTTACCCATAGCCACAGCAGTAGATACTGCCACTAGCTCTTCTGAGGTTTTTTAGGGAGGCCTCATGCTGCAGGTACTGTTCTCTTTCCCACTGAGGTGGTGGAAAGCAGGATGGAGTAGGGATACCTCGATGGTGAGGAGGCGAATAGGTGTCGGTTTCTGAGGAAATAGTGTGGCTGGAACAGAAGCATGCCAGAGCAGGGGTCCTAACGGGTGGGGAGGGAAGGCAGGTCACTGTCTCAAGGTGACCCTGGGGTACCGACCATCTCAAGGTCGAATGCTATCTCGTGACCTCCTGAGCCAGCAGGTGGAACTCAGAAGTGAGGGTGGGACACCACCCCCACACCCGAAACTGCCAGATTGACAGCCCCAACTGGGAATACAGAAGGTGCCCCTCGTCCCCGTGCCAATCAAATTAGGAATGGAGGAGAGGGGAGGGCAGAGATTGGATAAACTGAGGCCAGAAGCTGGAATGGCCTAAGGGCACAGGTGATAAATACCTGCCTCCTTTAACCTTCTGTGCAGAGGAACTGGACTTGCAGCAGCAGGCTGCAGGTCGCCTCTGTCCACAGCGTGAGAAGGCCACTCCGCCCGCACCGAGTGAGGAGGCATGGGATGGGTGAGTGTCCTTTCCTACTGAGCACTCGTGGGATTGGAAGCCAGATGCTTCACCATGGGTATGTAACATTTAAATGGATTTGATGTCTAAGTGGGTGCTTCTGCAGTGGGAGGTGAATATGGGGGGAGCTAGCTGCCTCACCACGTGCAAGTAGCGCATACGTGAACTTAACGCATAAGTGGGCTTTAACGTACAAGTGGGTCTAACGCATAAGTGGGTTTTAACGTGCAAGTGGGATTAACGTCTAAGTGGCTTCCTCCTGAGTGGGTGCGCACATGGTGGGAAATAGCCGCCTCACCACGTTGTGAGTAAACCATAAGCGAGCTCTGCCTGGGTGGGCCCTGGTGTCTGCCCACACGCAAGTAACATACCAGTGTATTCCTCCCATTAGGAAAGCTCTAACCCCATATTCCTCCCAAAGGGGAAGCTTTAACACCATGTTTCCCACAAAAGGGAAGGCCCACTGTCGTGTCTAAATAATTAATTCAATTCACCCTTAGGAATAAATTCTATACAAAACTCAGGTTTTCCATCCCTGGCCTCTTTCTCTCTCTCGCCTTGCCAATTCTGAAAGAACCTGTCCCCGGCGATGGGTGACAGTCACTCATCCACGGTGAGGGGGCCGAGGGCACGTAGGAAGGCAAGGCCGCAACTACTGGCTGTTTCAACCGGCTGTGGTGGAAAAGGGCCAAGAGGGCAGAACAGCAGTCTGTATACCTGGCCCAGAGTGCATGGGGCATACAGGGAGCAGTCATTTAAGTTGGCCGAGTTCGGGAGTGTCGAGAGTATGTAGAGGCAGATACCGATTCTTTCACTCCCTTGCAATGGTGAAGAGGGTGAACTCTACCTTGTCTTCCCGCTCCACTGTATCTCGCCTTGCTGGCTCTAACTGCCTCAGGGATGCATCACACATCTGTAGCTTGGGTATGATCTGCTTTTCTTTGTGCCTTCTCAGCCTTAATGCCCAACCACTAGTCCCTCTTGCAAGATTTCAGGGCACAGTTTAGAGTCACGGAGCACAAGTCACTTTTGCGGGAAGCACTCAGAAATGAGGTAACTCTCTGAGAGCAGAGATTTCAGGAAGATTGTGAAACTGAGAGAAAATTTGGGATTGAATAGTGTAGGAAGAGACATTCTTCACATGCAGGGGGTTTGGTGGGAATTGTCAGCCATACTTTGCTTTTAAAAGCCATACTCACACACTGATAGATTCTCACTGTCAGTAATCAATCAGTGATATTTATTAAGTGCTTACCATGTTCAGAGTACTATACTAAACACTTGGGAAAGTAAAATATCAAAGAGTTGGTAGATGTGATCCTTGCCCCAGAGGAACTTACAGTCCAGTGGAAGAAGCAGTCATTAAAATTAATTACAGATAGGGGAAAGAGGAGAGTGTACCAGAATGACAGCAAATGGAGATGGGGCGTTCTGGGAGAGATGTGTCCATGAAGGCGCTATGGGTCTGACAGCATAAGACAGAAGTGCTGTGGGGAGAATATCAAAGTACTTTAAGGTACTCAGGCAAGTGCATAAGTGATGGTGAGGAGAGGGTGGATAAGGGAAATAGAGGTTTAATCAGGGAAGAACTTGAAGTAGATGTGTTGTGTTTTTTAGGAGGGTTTTGGGGGGGGGGCAGCATCTTTCCTCTCCCTCTCCATCTCTCCTCAGGTCTCCTCCTCTCTAGAACACTTACTCCCATTCAAGTCAGAAACCTATATTTGATGCACTTTGATATGGCTTTGTTTCCATCCCAGTTGCAAGTGGCTGCTCATGTCATCACTGGATTAAGATTTTAAAACCAAAGGCAGTTCTCTGTCAGTCCTACTGGCCTCACTGACATCTCAGTCCCCAGACAAGTTTGTGTTCATTTGGGCCAGTAATTTCTACTATATATCTGTTCATTTCTGTTTTTAAAGGAATTGTTTTTCAAGCATCTAATGGCATCATTTCCTTGTTATCCCAAAGCCACGAGGTAGATGCCTTATTTCTATCAGTTTCCTAGACAGCACTAGATGTCAAATAGACATCTCATTTGTCAAGGATTACAGCATCCTTTTCTAGGGGACCATCCTATTGTGAGGGATTGTCAGATCCAAAATCACTGATTGAGAGGCTGCTGTTTGAAAATGTTTGTTTTATTGAGAGGGGAACAATCTGCAGGGAATGCTGAATGCTTCACCGTGAACCATGCTGATGAATATTTCTGAAAAGAGAAAGAAAAGAGAATCCCTCAAGTCATCTCGACCATCTGATTAATGTGATCGATTCGCTTAACGGAACAGCTCAGCATTGTCCCATTCAGAAACATCTATTCCACGCAGTGTGGCTTTGTAATTTCTGCAGGTTAGGGTGTTTGAGAGGGTGGAGAGGTGGTGAAATGGGGAGAGGGATCTGGGAAAGGAAAGTGAAGATGGCCAGACTGCTCCTGGAACTAATCAGAAATTTACTTCCTGCAGCCGTAGAACTCAGGTCGCAATGGCTGATGAAGGTTAATGGTAATCACAGTGATCAGTGTCATGCTAATTGTTCTTTTGAAAGGGTGGATATTATTTGTATAAATAGCACACTTTAAAGGTTATAATCTACAGCTTGCATTCAAATGGAGTGTGTTTTTATAAGCTTTTTTAAAATTTAAAGTTGGTATTATTGCATAGTTTGGGCAGGGTTGCCTTGTCTTTTTCTGCTCTTCGTACCTTAACATGAATGGCTACGCTTCTCCTTTCTACATAGAAGTGGATAGAGTTATTCTTTGTGTTTGAAGGTGGGGCTCCTAACAGCAAGCTCTGGATGAAAACTGTTAGATGTGAGTTTGACTGAAGGGATTGATAGGAGACTGAAACTCTCACATTACATTTGGACTTTACAGAGGACTGTGGGCAGATTTTATCAGACCAGGAGCTTCAATTAGTCATACATAGAGTCCTCTGACTGGAAGTTGATTCCTTTACCTGGCTTTGAATTGGAACGACATTGCTAAATATGATGATGGGGGTTAATGTTACAAAGGACTGAAAAGCAGTGTGGCATAGTGATGATGATGATGATGATGATGATGGGCCTGGGAGTCAAAGTCATGGGTTCTAATCCCAGCTCTGTCACTTACCTGCTGTGTGGTCTTGGGCAAGTAAGTCACTTAACTTATCTGTGCCTATTACCTCATCTATAAAATGGGGATCAAGACTGTGAGCACCATGGGGGACAGGGACTGAGTCCAACCCGATTTGCTTGTATTCATCCCAGTCCTTAGTACAGTGCCTTGCACCTAGTAAAAGTTTAATAAATATGATAATTAAAGGATTCTTTAGATAATGTTCCCTCTTCCAGCTAATGTGGCCTGACTTCTCTAAAGGCCTTGTGCCTTCTTTTATGGGACAGTCTGTTATTCAAACTTTACGAAATGGAAGGCAAAGGAAGGATGACACAATTCTCTGATGTCTCTGTCTTAGCAGGATAATTAAAAGAAGGTAAATCGGAACATCTCAAACTAGGTTGGAGGAAGCCCATATTAAAGGTGAGGAGACATATGGCCTGCCCGTAAGGCTGGACTGGCCACCAGGAGGGCTAGAAGCCAATGTGTCGGTGCCAATATGGCTCCACTTGGTTTCTTATGGCTGTAAGAGGCTCCTAACTTTTGTATGGAGTGCCCAGCCAGTAAAGGGGTGTATGGACAGGGGCAGGAAGAAGTAGTAATCTTGAGAAGGGAGAGAGAGGTCTTCATGGAAGAACTGGCAGCACTCTCAGGCCCTAGAGAGGTCACTTCCTTCCATCCCCATCCCTGTTCTTGGCCATTCATGCTGTCCCACCAGCCACCATTACCTTCTATAGTCACCGTTACCACTTTTATGCGCACAGTTTTAATGAGAAGCAGTGTGGCTTAGTGCATAGAGTTCAGACCTGGGAGTCAGAAGGACCCGGGCTCTAATTCCAGCTTCCCATCTTCTCTGTTGTGTGACCTTAAGCAAGTCACTTCTCTGTGCCTCATTTACCTCATCTGTTAAATGGAAATTAATATTGTGAAATCTACTTGGGACATGGATTGTGACAAACCTGATTAGCTTGTATCTACTCCAGAGCTTAGTACAGTGCTTGACACATAGAAAGCACTTAAATACTCCCCCCACACACCAAAAAAAAACAACCCTCTAAATCTATCTCACTCAACTTGATCTTCCTTCTCTGCAACCTCACATCTTCTCCTGCATCCAGATCATCACTATATAGATGTCCCATCATCACTATATGCTCAGTATGTCCCAAACTGAATTCTTCCTTTTTCCTTCCAGCTCCTTTCCTCCCCCAACCTTTCCCTCTCACAATTGATGCCAGCACCATCCTTCCTGTCTCTTAAATCTGTAACCTTAACATCCTACACTCCTCTCTCTTTCAGCTCCCATATTGCCTCTCACCAAATCCTGCCATTTTTCTCCACAGCATTTCCAGAATCTGCCCATCCTCCTCATTCAAATGGTCACCATGCTGTTTTAGGCACTTATATCCCAGTTTGACTATTGCATCAACCTGTTCTCTGATATTCCTGCCTCCAGTCCCTCCCTGCTCCAGTCCAATACCTCATTCCCCTGTCTAGACTATTTCCTAAAACATCATTCTGCACATCATTCTCTCTGACCTCCCTTCCTCCTCTCTCGCCCCGCTCCAGTCTATTCTTCACTCCGCTGCCCGGCTCATCTTCCTGCAGAAACGATCTGGGCATGTCACAGACAGGGACTGTGTTCATTTGTTCATTCAGTCTTATTTACTGAGCACTTATTGTGTGCAGAGCACAGTACTAAGTACATGGGAAGTATAATTCAGCAACAAATAGAGATAATTCCTGCCCACAATGGGCTCACAGTCAAGAAGGGGAGAGAGAGACATCACAACAAGTAACCAGGTATCAGTAGCAACACTTTACATAAAGAGAATTATAGGTATATAAACATCATTAATAAAAAGAATTATAATTATAAATATATTCATATATATGCAAGTTCTGTGGTGCGGGAAGGGTAGGTAACAATATTAATGGTGGTATTTGTTAAGCGCTTACTATGTGCCAAGCACTGTTCTAAGAACTGGGGGAGATACAAGATTATCAGGTTGTCCCAGGTGGAGCTCACAATCTTAATCCCCATTTTACAGATGAGGTAACTGAGGCACAGAGAAGTTAAGCAACTTGCCTAAGATCACACAGCTGACAAGAGGCGAAGCCAGGATTAGAGCCCACGACCTCTGACTCCCAAACCTGTGCTCTTTCCACTAAGCCACGCTGCTTCTCTAATAATAATTTGTGGTATTTGTTAAGCACTTACTATGTGCTAAACACTGGGTAGATACAAGGTAATCAGGTTGTCCCACGTGGGGCTCACAGTCTTAATCCTCATTTTCCAGATGAGGTAACTGAGGCATAGAGAAGTTAAGTGGCTTGTCCAAAGTCACACAGCTGATAAAATCGCAGAACTGGGATTAGAACCCATGACCTCTGACTCCCAAGCCTGTGCTCTTTCCACTGAGCCAAAAGGTAGAGCCAGGGAGAGGGTCAGGACAATGAGGAGGGTGGGAGAGCAGAGGAATAGGTGGGCTTAGTCTGGGAAGGCCTTCTGGAGGAGGTGAGCATTCACTAGGGCTTTGAAGGGGAGAAGTGTGCTAGTTCGGCGGATTTGAGGAGGGAGGGCATTCCAGGCCAGAGGTAGAGCATGGGCCAGGGACTACTGGACACTATGTGGACTCCCTAAGCCTCATCCACAGCATACCAAACTACCCGAGGCTCAGGTCACTAAGATAAGTCTAAAAGCAAAACCACTTGGTCTTAGAGAACAGCAGAGCTGAGATGGGAGGTGTCTGAGGAACAAACCTGGGAGAGGCACTTTGTCTGACCAGATTATCTTGTATCTAATCCAACTCAGTACAAAGCGGGTACATAGTAAGCACTTAACAGATGCCATTATTACCGATAAATACCTTTATTAGTATTGGCTGCTTAGTTTCATTTTTATAAGTTGTATCTGTGCATTTGCTCTCCAATTACATATTTGGCAAACTTTACCTGGTGCTCTTTCTCAGCAGAACATCTGGGATTGAGCTGACAATTTAGGGAACTCTGCTTTAGATTTACCCCAGGTATAGAACTAAGCTTTGATATAGAAGTGAGCTTTGATTATTAAGACTAGACCTGTGTTTTGGGCATTACAACTGTCTTATATGTTTTACCTGCTTATTAAGAACTAAGTTCCTTATGGGCTCGGATGGTGTCTATCAACTCCAATGTACTGAACTCTCCCAAGGGCATAATACAGTGGTCCGTGCACCCTAAGCGCTTGCATACTGCTGATTGATAGTAAGTGTCAGTGTTTGTGAATGTTAGTGGGTGATGACCGGATGGAAATTCTCTCCCAGAAAGGAGGTGGATATCTGGGAAGAATGACTTTCAAAGAAAGACTTTTTAGGAAACCAGGTGATTATTTTAAAGAACTTCCACTGATCTCTGGCCCTTTATTACAACAGTACTCTGGGGCCATCATTAATCACAAGGAAAAAGGTTCTCAAAAACAGAGTAGCTTTGCATGGTGGCCTTTGAAACTCTGCCCTTCCATTTCCAACCTATGTTACTAATTTATTTGTTTTTAGCTAATAAGAGAACTTTGTCTAGGGCTGTTCTGTGTGATTTGTTTTGTTTGTGCCTTGTGTTTTGCTGTTTGCTTTTTTGGTTTGAATTCATGTATTTGATTTCCCTTGGGACCTTAGTATCTTTTGAATCCTGCTCTTGTTACAAACGTTTTATTGCATGGCTTTTGAGGTGTTCATTTAAATGAAGTTTTGAGGGATGGGGAGAAGCCAGAAGATCAGTTAATATTAAGTGCAACAAGAAAATCGTGAAGGTTGAGGTAAAGCTAACACAAGGCAATTACACTGGCAAGAAACAACCAATATATTTTACTCTACTGTGACATTTTAAATAAATACCCAAACTGAGAAGAATTTCAGCAAGCAAAATATGCTCCTAGTCTATTCCTATTAAAAATAGTTCATTTCCATTAGTCTTCTCTAGATTTATATGATTTGCTAAAGCCTGCGAGTGGATGATGTATCTGCGATAGATAATCTGAAATGTGAACTGTTTTTTGGTTTCTCTCAGGAAAACTTGGCTAAGTTTTTTTTTTATTTTCTCCAATCAAGTACAGATAATTATGTCTATCTCTTAGTGTCTGAAGTAGCTGAATTTCAAATCATGCTCAATCACTAATTCCTGACCTTGGGTTGGTGTTCCTGGTTACTTTGGAAGGGGACTGTAATCTTTACTTCTAGTATATGAACCCCTTGTCAGACACAAATGAAGTGCTCCATAAATGCTGATGGTGATGATTAATAAGCAAGTGGAGTATTTTGCTAGTGCTATAATGTATTTGCTTAAAATCTCGTGCCAAAGCTGACGGCACATGCTTTTATGCTCATCCATGCCTCATTATCAGATCTGTTTGGAATCTCATTTACTCTCTCATCTTAATTTTTTTTTCATTTTCCCTCACTATCTACTACTAACCTTCATCTTTTTCTATTTCTCCCTCTTTGTGAGCATCTCCCTAATAGACATTCTTCTCATAGGAGCCCTGCCAAGTCTCACCCATTATTTCTGCTGCATCTGACCATGATCACTGTGACTGTATGAAAGCATACTATACCTTTTGCCATGACATGCAGCCATGCTCTAATCTGTTTTACAAAGAACACATGGGCAGATGCAGATTTGGGCACGTTTCTTGAAATATCTTGGTTTTACCTCTCAATTCCATATATGCTTCAATTTTGTTGTCAATTTCTAGCTGTGAGTTTCAAAATGAAAGCAGATACTGCCACTGTTTATTGTAGCATTTATTGCTGCAATCATAGAAAAAGACAAACAACTTCAAAGTATTATTAAATTTGGCCACTCCTAGCTAGCTCACTGTATTTCACTCTTGTGTGGTAAAATTCCACATCTATTGATTTCATTTTCTCTTGCCTTTCACTCTCCATAGCTCTTGTGATCCACGGCACTATCCGACTTCAGGATTGTACTCTCTCAACTGGGATTTTGATTTCTAGCTTCAGTCTCCTTTCTTGGCTGGGGGTGCTCAATATTTTCTGAACTGATTCTCAGGAAGCTGGTGTGGCCTGCTCCCAGTTGTGTGGAGAAATGAGAAGGAGTGATGACATGAGAAAACGGGACAGCCTGGAAATAGCTTCTCTTTTTCGATTTTGGAAATAGACACAGAAGAATCAGTGAGCATAGGTATCCATCATTTCCTTGGAAGAAGGGCAAACCTGAGGCTCTGGTTCAGTGGGTAAGAATTCTTAGATTTTGATTGAAATAATGAATATGTTAAATGCAGTAAAGCATCCCTGGAGTAGAAAGGATAGAGAATCCCATTTCAAGTGATTATAGCTGAATTTATTCAAGGATGTCACTATTACCAGTGAGATCTTAATTCTAATCATGTGTGCAAGTGGAACCGAAATGACCAAGGGGAGATTGATGCACTGAAACCAGAATTTCAGGGCCCAGGCTCCGTGCTCTTTCTAAGGCTACACTGTCTCTTCGTCTCCTTGATTATTATCATAATAACAACTGTGGCATATACTAAGCAGTTATTATGTTCCAGGAACTGTACTAAGGATCAGGGTAGATAGAATACAATCAGATCAGACACAATCTCTTTCCCCTACTGGGCACACAGGCTAAGGGGAGGGGGAATAAGTAGTTTGTCCCAATTATAGAGGTGAGAAAACTGAGGCAAAGAAGTTCAGTGAATTGTGAATGGTGGAGCTGGGAATAGAACCCAGATCTCCTGACTCACAGCCTTGTTCTCTTTTCACTAGGCCACCCTGCTTCTCACAGTGATATTTTTTAAGTGCTTAGTATGTTCCAGGCACTGAGGAAACTGAAGCAGAGAAGTTAAGTGACTTGTCTGCGGTCACACAGTAGACAGGTGGCAGAGCCAGTATTAGAACCCAGACCCTCTGACTCCCAGATTCGCACTCTTTCCAGTAGGCCATGCTTCTTCTCTAAGAATTTCTTCAGGAACTTTTAACACAAATGCTGAACCTTAGTCTTGAGTGAAGAACTGCATCTCTACCATTTATCCAACTCTGGTCTCGCATCTTAAAATGAAAAACCAACGTAGTGAGACGAGAGACTTTGCCAACTTGTGTCAAAAATGACAGTCATCGTATTTCCTAGCAAAGAATGAAACGATAGGAAACATTAAGAATTAGGAAAGCAATGTGTCTTTAGAAGTCCAGATGTGAACATTTTATATTATATAGTCATAATAATTCCTCCTTATCAGCCATCAAGAATATTTGTCAGGAGAATTACCATTAGAATGTAAGTTGCTTGAGGGCAGGGATTATTTCTACCAACTCATGGCTCAGTGGAAAGAGCCCGGGCTTGGGAGTCAGAGGTCATGGGTTCTAATCCCAGCTCTGCAGCTTGCCAGCTGTTTGACTTTGGGCACATCACTTAACTTCTCTGTGCCTCAGTTACCTCATCTGTAAAATGGGGATTAAAACTGTGAGCCCCACGTGGGACAACCTGATCACCTTATATACCCCAGTGCTTAGAACAGTGCTTTGCACATAGTAAGTGCTTAACAAATACCACCACTTTTTTTTTTACTCTCACAAGTATTTAGTACATTGCTCTGCACAAAATAAGCACTCAAATACCACCAATTGATAGATTTTACAGAAAGAGTAAAAGTTTTCATTGCATTGGAGGAAAATGAAGCCATGTTCTTGTTACAGACTGCACTGGTGACAACATTGCTGTCTAGGCCAGATTCTTAGGGCTCTGGAGAGAAAGGCAGGAACAAAAATCCTGCTTGGCACAGGTTCTATTTACCCTATGAACCTCAAAGCCTAGAAAGGCATCGATAGTAGCTGTATGCTTTCTGGTGTGGATCAGATCACTGATAAGCAGGGAAGATATGAGTAGTTTGGAAGTAAAATTGCCGGCAAATATTTATAGCAAATGCAAGTTCTTAGTAATGCATTTCATTCAAAAATATGCCCTGTGGTGGTAGACTGCCCTCCTGAAATGGGCATGCAACTGGGAGTCAAGAGACCCAGATTCAAGACCTGACTCTCTATATTTTTACTTCTTCTGTGCACTTGGACAAGTCACTTGACTTTTCAGTGCTTCAGCTTTCTCATATACAAAATAATGATAAAATACCAGTTATCTTTCCCTCTGAACCACTGAATTCAGAGACAGGGCCTGTGTCCCTCTCTTAAATCTACCCTCTACCTGTCTCTTAAATCTACCCTCGCATTTAGCATGGTGTTCAGCACATAGTAAGTGCTTAATACCATTATCATTTACCTCAAATCTTTACACAGACTTGCATTATTGAGTCCTTAGTGCCTAGTATTGTATATGTAGGTTGTTAATCTTAAATATTATAGAGACTAGGGACTCTAATAAGAAACTTTACATGCCCCTTCGGTGGATTCTTACTAATTTTCATGACTTATGGGGAACAGCAACAGGGAGAAGATGATGGAAGCAGATGTTAACTTTAGAAAATGCAATGTTTGCCGATAGTCTTGAATTCAGTATGGAAATCTATATTAAACCTTTCAAGTCTACATCAAAAGCTTACTCATCAGAAAAACTGAATACATTCTGTGAGTTAAATCTAGAAATAACAGACTCAAATTCTTCACTGTATAACTATTTGAAGATAGAGTTCCAGGAGCATTTATACTGACAATTTGCTAAATGCAGGTAGGAGGAACTCTCTAATGACCTCTCTTGACTGGTTAGCAGAGAAGTTGTGGGATTGTATTTCACTACCGTAATGGTGCAAATAATTAGAAGACAACAGATATTCCAGCTCAGATTGCATTTGGGTAAATACTCTGTCAGGCTGCAGCACTGTTTTAATTAGGGGACTTATTGATGCTATTGTGGTATGGAATTAGATTTATAGTGTACAAATCCTGACCAACACATACAGGGGCTTGTTCAAAAATCTTTGCCCTGCCAATAGGTTACTGCAGCAAAATTGGAATAAGATGGTAAACTCCCTGAGAGTAGGGATCATAACAATAATAGTATACTTGAGTGCCTATTGCAAGCCAAACACTGTACTGAACCCTGGGTTAGAGAGAGTATTATCAGATTAAACACAATCCCTTTACCACATGAGTCTCACAGTCTAAGGGGAACTTGATGTCTTCCATCTCTTTTAGACACCCAAGTGCTTTAGCAAAATTAAATACCACAATTACTAATTATCATTAGCCAGAGATCTCATTTGGATCATTGTTCTTTCCTTTCCTTCCCTTTCTCTTCTCTCCTCAATCCTGTTTTGCCAACATGACTACTGGAGTGAAGTAAGGTAATGACAAATTTGTAAAAGGAGGCTTTCGGCATCCTCATCTGTGCCTTAGACTGGGGCGTGGGGTAAGGGGCTGGGGGCAGTGAATGTGAGAGGCAACTTCTATTTTGCCTCCTTTCCCCAAGCCTATATTTTAAGGGTGAGTCCATTCTTCCCTGACTTGGTGGGTAGCAGAGTGTCTGTCAGGCCTTACCTGACTGCATCAGACCAATGTGAATGGAAGGTGGGGGAAAGCTTATCTTCAATACATTCCCAGCGGCCTAACTCAAAGTAGCAATTTGACTCAGTAGTAATAAACTCATGGACAGGGAACGTGTCTACCAAATCTATTATATTGAACTCTTCCAAGTATTTAGTGCAGCGCTTTGAACACAGTAAGTGCTCAATAAATACAATTGATTGACTAGGAATGATTTGGTGATGGAGAAAGTTTATAGGTTATCCTTCATACTGTACTAATCATTTGGGAAAATATAATAGAGTTTCTAGATGTGATCCCTGCCCACAGGGTCATTCAGTCTATCAATCAGTGGTATCAAATACACAGGGCACAATGCTAAGCACTTGGAAGAATACAAGAGTATAAATAGACATGATCCCTGGTCCTCTAGACGGTGAGCTCATTGTGGGTAGGGATGTCTGTTTAATGTTATATTGTACTCTTCCAAGAGCTTAGTACAGTGCTTTGCACACAGTAAGCGCTCAATAAATACGACTGACAGATTGAGGAGCTTAAAGTCTACCAGGGTGGTGGCTATCCTGGGTGGCGAGGAAAGGATGAATCTGGGAGAGATCATGTAGGATGATAATCTCCCCCGATTAGACTGTAAGCCTGTCAAAGGGCAGGGACTGTCTCTTTCTCTTACCGATTTCTACATTCCAAGCGCTTAGTACAGTGCTCTGCACATAGTAAGCGCTCAAATATTATTGAATGAATGAATAAATAATCATGTAAATCATGTTGGAGCTTAGTACAGGGCCTGGCACATAGTAAATGCTTACAAAATACCATTAAAAATAAAAAAAAAACCCTACAGCACTCCCCGCAAAATCATCAAGCATGAAACTTAAAATGAAAGGTAAGCCAGGAAAGAGCATGGGCCTGGGAGTCAGAGGACCTGGGTTCTAATCCCTGCTTTGCCACTGGCTAATTAAATATCCTTGGGCAAATCACATAACTTCTCTCTGTGTCTGTTGCCTCACCTGTAAAAGGAGGATTCAGTACCTGTTCTCCCTCTTACTTAGACCGTGAGTCAGCATTTATTGCAATGCTTGGTTCAGAGTAAGTGCTTCACAAATACTACAACTATTATTATTATAATCATTTTATTACAAGCAACGAGCTCTTAGAATACCATCAGGCCACCAGCATAGAAGCCACACTCCTCGTATCACACCTCTGTAAAGTGGAACCAACCTGTAGGGTGGAGACTGGTCATTCTCGGTCTCCTTCGCTGGTGCCTCCTCCCCCTCCCATCCTTTAACTGTTGGAGTTCCTCAAGGGTCAGTTCTTGGCCCTCTTCTGTTCTCCATTTACACTCACTCCCTCGGTGAACTCATTCGCTCTCACGGCTTTGACTACCATCTCTACGCAGATGACACGCAGATCTACATCTCCGCCCCATCCTCTCCCCCTCCCTTCAGGCTCGCATCTCCTCCTGCCTCCGGGACGTCTCCACCTGGATGTCGGCCCGCCACCTAAAACTCAACATGAGCGAGACTGAGCTCCTCATCTTCCCTCCCAAACCCGGTCCTCTCCCAGACTTCTCTATCACCGTGGATGGCACGACCATCCTTCCCGTCTCTCAGGCCCGCAATCTCGTTGTCATCCTTGACTCGTCTCTCTCGTTCACCCCACACATCCTATCTGTTACCAAGACCTGCCAGTTTCACCTTTACAATATCGCCAAGATCCGCCCTTTCCTCTCCACCCAAACGGCTACCTTACTATTATGGGCTCTCGTTATATCCCAGCTAGACTACTGTGTCAGCCTTCTCTCCGACCTCCCTTCCTCCTCTCTCGCCCCGCTCCGGTCTATTCTTCACTCCGCTGCCCGGCTCATCTTCCTGCAGAAACGATCTGGGCATGTCACTCCCCTTCTTAAACAACTCCAGTGGTTGCCTATCAACCTCCGCTCCAAACAAAAACTCCTCACTCTAGGCTTCAAGGCTCTCCATCACCTTGCCCCTTCCTACCTCTCCTCCCTTCTCTCTTTCTACCGCCCACCCCGCACGCTCCGCTCCTCCGCCGCCCACCTCCTCACCGTCCCTCGGTCTCACCTATCCCGCCGTCGACCCCTGGGCCACGTCCTCCCGCGGTCCTGGAACGCCCTCCCTCCTCACCTCCGCCAAACTGATTCTCTTCCCCTCTTCAAAACCCTACTTAAAACTCACCTCCTCCAAGAGGCCTTCCCAGACTGAGCTCCTCTTCTCCCTCTACTCCCTCTGCCACCCCCCCCTTCACCTCTCCGCAGCTAAACCCTCTTTTCCCCCTTTCCCTCTGCTCCTCCCCCTCTCCCTTCCCATCCCCTCAGCACTGTACTCGTCCGCTCAACTGTATATATTTCCATTACCCTATTTATTTTGTTAATGAAATGTACATCGCCTTGATTCTATTTAGTTGCCATTGTTTTTTACGAGATGTTCTTCCCCTTGACTCTATTTATTGCCATCGTTCTCGTCTGTCCATGTCCCCCGATTAGACTGTAAGCCCGTCAAACGGCAGGGACTGTCTCTATATGTTGCTGACTTGTTCATTCCAAGCGCTTAGTACAGTGCTCTGCACATAGTAAGTGCTCAATAAATATTATTGAATGAATGAATGAATGGAACATGTTAGGAGAATGGCTCATCCAATAGCTCTTCTACAGTGAACTGAAGTAGCATAATTATATACAGTCAGTTAATTTGTTTTCACCACCAGAGTTGTAAATCAATCAGTCGTACTTATTGAGTGTTCACTGTCTACAGAGCACTGTACTAACTGCTTGGGAGAGTACAATATAACAGTTGGTAGGCATGTTGCCTAACCACAAGCAGCTGACCGTGTAGAGGGAAACAGCATGGCTTAATGGAAAGAGCACAGGCTTGAGTCAGAGGATGTGGCTTATAATTCCAACACTGCCACCGATCTGCTCTGTGACCTTGCTCAAATCACTTAACTTCTCTGTGCTTCAGTTACCTCTTCTGTAAAATGGGGATGAAAACTGTGAGCCCTACGTGGGACAACCTGATTACCTTGTATCTACCCCAGTGTTTAGAACAGTGCTTGGCCCATAGTAAATGCTTAAATACAATCATCATCATTATTATATTTTTATACCTGCTTCCATTATAGTGTAATTTCTATGTGGGCGTGTCACTACTTCATTTTGTACTTTACAAGCATCTAATACAGTGCTCCAAGTGTGTACTCAGTAAACACTATTAGTACTACTATTACTGAGAAGCAGTGTGGTTCAGTGGAAAGAGCCCGGACTTGCGAGTCAGTGATCATGGGTTCTAATCCTGGCTCCCACGCTTGTCAGCTGTGTGATCTTGGGCAAGTCACTTCAATTTTCTGTTCCTCAGTTACAGCATCTGGAAAATGTGGATGAAGACTGAGAACCCTACATGGGACAACCTGATTACCTTGTATCTATCCCAGCGCTTAGAACAGTGCTCGGCACATAGTAAGCGCTTAACAAATTATTATCAACATTATTATTAACATTATTACTATCACTTCTACCACTACCACCACCTAGGTTTGGACAGATGGAGCACTTTAAGTGCACAGTGCAGCAAATGATATGGCAGAGAATTGGGGCAGTTAGGAAACGGGTCAGTCTGGCATTTTGCAATTAGAAATGGTTGGATAGACTGTTTTAAGAGGCTTTAAGAAGATGGTTGTATCAGGAGGGAGAAAGAGAAACAATACTAGGCATTGTAATTAATGCAGCAGTACAGTACCGAGCAATGTTTATAGACCCATGATGCAGAAGGGATTTTCAGTCAGACTAGTTTGACAGCCACACCTACCCGCCCACACTGATATAAAATGAATATTTTTCAAGTCTCATAATCAGATTGCTTAAAATACCACTGCTAGATCTTTATTGGATTCAAAATTTCTTTTTTTTGTACCCAAAATATGTTGGTGATTACAACTGAGTAGCACATTTACCTTAGCAGTAAGAGGACATTACTGTTTAACTTTCCAAATTCATGTTGTTTGATAATTTTCCTACAAGTTTCAGCATTCTTTCCTACTGTATTTCAAAATCTCCCCTGAGAATCATCTTGTCAGATACTGTCACTCTCATGATGTGTCTCTCCAGATCCTTAAAGAATTTTTCTCTTCATCGTTATCAGTCACGGAGGGGGTATGTGTCCTCATGATTGTGGTATGATGCATCCCTTTTAGGGATGAACATTGGTTTATTCATGTCCTCACTAATCTGGATCATTCTACTTGCAAAGCCTAAGGCCAGGAAGGCAGTATGGCCTAGTAGACAGAGCATTGGGAGTTAATCATGCAGCAGTAAGCTGTCAGGAAATACAATTGAATAAATAAATGAATTCAATCATTTATTGAGTGCTTATTATGTGCAGAGCACTGTTAAGTATTTGGGAAGGTACAATATAACAATAAACAGACACAGCCTGACCACAATGAGTTTACAGTCTAGTTCTAGTCTCAGTTCTGCTAGCCTCCTTTGTTGACTCTCTGAATCTTTCATTATCTATAAAATGCAGATACAATGTTTACTCTCTTTGCCTCTAAGACTTTAAGTCCCAGGTGAAATAGAGATCCTATCCAGTCTGATTATCAGGTTTCTACTCAACTATTGTTTATCACAGTGCTGGGGCACATACTAAGCCCTTAATAAATTACATCTTTATAATTGTCATTGAGTATATGCCTGGTTGAAATGCCTATGCCTGTGACTCTGTTCAGAGGAAGGGCAACCTGTCCATCAACAGGAGAGCTTCAAGGCTTAGTTCTGCAAGGTCAACTCTACCTCCCTCTAGCCTGGAAATGCATGCAATTCTCGTTTTTTATTATATTTGTAAAGTACTTATCATATGTCAAGCACTGTTCTAATAGCTTGGATAGATACAAGGAAATCAGAATGGACAGAGTGTCTGTCCCCCATATGCTCACAGTCCAAATTGGAGTGAAGAGGCTTTAATTCCCATATTACAGATGAGGTAACTGAGGTGCAGAGAAGTTAAGTGACCTGCCCAAGGTCACTCAGCAGACAAGTGGCAGAGCTGGGATTAGAACCCAGATCCTCTGACATCCAGATCTGGGCTCTTTCCATTAAGCTATGCCCCTTCTCATTAGCCATGTTTCCTCTCAATTGAATGATTGCTGTGCCTGTTTTCCCACCTATTCTAGTGCCCCTCCTCATCCCAGGTGAGCAGTGTATTCCTATATGAGCCTGATCAGAAGTGCAGGATCCTGGTCCTCAATCCAATGATTCTGCAGAATTTTTAAGAACTACCCCAGTTGTAGTTGTGATGCTGAGAACTCCTGGATTGGCTACTCACAGAGGACTTCTAGATTCCAAGCTACCTTTTGGCAGGGAATGTGTCTACCAACTCTGTTATATTGTATAGTCTCTCAATGCTTAGTACAGTGCCCTGTATGCTGAAGCACTTAATACAGCTGATTGATTGCACTGACTTTTGTTTTGACTTTCCCACCTCCAGTGGGACAAGCACCTGAGCTGTTTATCCAGTGGTATGATGGGTTGAGCTGAGCCAGGCACATTCTGTCTCCCTATTCCTCTATGGCCAGCAGCAGGGTGGGCTAAGGTGAAGGTTGCCAACCCTATTTTGAGGGCAAATAAAGCCAATTCAGAAGACGCTACAGTCCCATTTGCACCCTTTACCTCACTTTAGCTCTGACTTATCTTGTATTCAACTGCTTTTCTCATTCCCTCCTTCTCCCTCATCTGGTGTCCCCATCAATCAGTGGTATTTATTGAACACTTCCTGGAAGAGCACTGTACCAAGCACTTGGGAGAGTATAATACAATAAACTTGGTAGACATGTTCCCTGCCTACCAGAGTCTTTCACCAATGTTGAACCTCATATAATTCCTACACTAAACATGATGGGAACAGCTTCCACAATGTGACCCCTCTCAGAATCGGACCTGGAGAATTTCCAGTACTCTACCAGTCTCAGCTATGGGAGGGAAAGTCAAGCTGAAGCCTACCCATTCTGTTTCACTTTGGGCAGTGGCTAGTGAGTGGAAGGCAATCTGCTACAAGTCAAAACTCACCTGTGCTGGGCAGCAGTGGCCGGAAGGGAGTCGAGGTGGAGAATCAGGATTATTGTGCAGAAGAAGGTAAACCACTTTTGTATTTTTACCAAGAAAACTCTATGGATACACTACCAGAATGTTTGCAGATAGAGGTGGGCCATTAATTATAATGGTATTTGTTAAACACTTACTATGTGCCAAGCACTGTACTGTTTGGGATAGTACAATAGATTTGGTAGACACCTTCCCTATCTACAAGGAAGTCTTTCACCAATCTTGAGCCTAACATACTTCCTATGGTAATAATAATTATAACAATTATGGTATTTAAGCACTTACTATGTGCCAAGCACTGTTCTAAGCACTGGAATAGATACAAGGTAATCAGGTTGGAAACAGTGCCTGTCCCACATGGGGCTCACAGTCTTAATCCCTATTATCCCTATTTAATGATTCATTCATTCAATCTTATTTATTGAGTGCTTACTGTGTGCAGAAGACTATAGTAACTGCTTACGGTTAAACAATACAACAATAAACTCACTCAGTCCCTGTCTTGTGGTAAATGAGGCACAGAAAAGTGAAGTGACTTGCCTAAAGTCACACTGCAGACAAGTTCTGGAGCCAGGATTAGAAACCACATCTTCTGACTCCCAAGGCTGTGCTCTTGTCACTACTACTACTACTAATAATGTTAGTATTTAAGTGCTTACTATGTGCAGAGCACTGTTCTAAGCGCTGGGGGAGATACAGGGTGATCGGGTTGTCCCACGTGAGGCTCACAGTCTTAATCCCCATTTTACAGATAACTTCTCTGTGCCTCAGTGACCTTAAGTGACTTGCCCACAGTCACACAGCTGACAAGTGACAGAGCTGGGTTTCGAACCCATGACCATGCTGCTTCTCCCAAACATGGTAAGCATGATGGTGCTTATACATGATTTTCCTTAATCAGGGTTAGGGCAACTTGGGAGATTGTCATGAAAGAAATGCAGAGGATCATGGTGAAAAAATGGTGCACTTTTTTCTCCCATTCCTCCCTGGTCGAAGATTTTTTCCCTCTTAGCCCTTTACTCCTCAGGACTGGCTCAACTGTGTCCTCCACATGGGGAACCAAGAGCCTCCCTGCCCCAAATCCTCTTCTACTTCTAAGGGGAAAGTCACAGATGCCCCCAAAATAGGCATTATTAGAGAGAGCAGGGTCTCCCCGGCTTATCCCCTGCCTCTTCGTAGCCTGAGTCTACTAATGAAGCAGTGCCTCAATATCCGATCACTGAATAATATGAAGAGCTTCCAAAAGGCACGGGGGACTTGGGAGCTCAACCAGAGATATTTGCTCAAGGATCATGGGCTTGGTCTTGCTCAAGGTATAAAATCCAGCCAAGTTGGAACATGTAACAAGAAAACTGGATGCAGCTGTTAGAATGCATTAGAGTACTAGGATATTCTTCCACACTTCTGTCTAAAATGGAACTGCTTATCTTCCTCCCACCCTCCATAAACCCACTCCAGCTCCTCAGTTTCCCATCTCTATATACTAATAATAGCAACATCCTCCCTATCGTAGAATCCCACGATCTCAGTGTCATTATTATTATTATTATGATGGATGTCTCATCTTTCAAGTTTTATATTTAATCTATTGCCAAATCCTGCCTGTTCTCCCTCACAAAGTCTCCTGGATCCACCCAGCAGCATGGCATAGTGGATAGAGTGCAGGTTTGGGAGTCAGAAGACCATGGGTTCTAATCGCAGCTCTACCACTAGTCTGCTCTGAGCTTCTTGGGCAAGTCACTTCACTTCTCTGTGCCTCAGTTACCTCATCTATAAAATGGGGATTGAGACTGTGAGCCCCAGATGGGACAGGGACTTTGTCCATCTTGATTTGCTTGTATTCATTCAGTCGTATTTATTGAGCACTTACTGTGTGCAAAGCACCGTACTAAATGCTTGGGAGTGTACAGTGTAACCAACAATTAGACACATTCCCTGCCCCCAGAGAGCTCAAAGTCTATCCTCATTCCACCCCAGTGCTTAGAAAAGTGCCTGGCACATAGTAAGGGCTTAACAAATATCATCATAATTATTATCATTATTATTACTCTCAACTCAAACAGCCCCCACCCTGATCTCAACTAGATTCTTGTATCAGCCTTCTCACTGATGCTTCTGCCACCAACTTTTTCTCTCTTCATAAAACACTACACACTCTTGCATGGAACTTTATCTCATTGCATTCCCTTGGCCTCCAACCCCACAAAATTCTATGCTGGCTTCCTACAGTGTTCCACTGCAAACAAAAACTCCTCATAATCAAGATTCTATACCAATTCACTCCATCTAAGGTAGGTGTGTGTGTGTGTGTGTCTGTGTATATAAGTACAACTCTTCTTTCCTACCTTATTATACTGTTTGTTTTGCCCATTAGGAAATACCTAGCCCTTTGTAGGTCACTATCCAGGAATGGCATTGTCATTCAGATTTTGCACAACTGTATTCTTGAGTGTTCCATCCAGAAGGAATTGGGCTAGATTGTTTCTTGCAATGAAGGGCAGGGAGATTTTACAGTACTTGAGCTTCCCTTTCCTCTTTCTGTTTTCCCTCCTCTCTCCTCTTGCCTCCTGAAAACACTGATGGTGGTGGCATTGTGGAAGGTTTGTGATAGTATGAGAAGAAGCATGGTTTAATGAATAAAGCATGGATTTAGGAGTCAGGAGATAATAGATTCTAATGGTGGCTCCTCCACATGTCAGCTGTGTGACTTTGGGCAAGTCACTTTACTTCTCTGGGCCTCAGTTACCTCATCTGTAAAATGGGGATTAAGACTGTGAGCCCCATGTGGGACAACCTGATTTCCTTGTATCTACCCCAGGTCTTAGAACAGTGCTTGGCACATAGGAAGTGCTTAACAAATACCATAATTATTTATTCTGTGTGACATATATAGAAGGTATATGAGGATTAAATCTCCCCCAGACTTGAGGGTTACTTCCAGGAATGCCAGGTGCTTTTCATTTTTTATGGTTTTTTAGGCTCTGCCTTGACATTTTGATTAGAAGGCATATCGTTTTCTTGGTACCTGAATAGGATTGTTTGTGTGTGTGTGTGTGTGTGTGTGTGTGTGTGTGTAGAGGATGATCATGATATTGATGGATTATTGTGTCCTGTTTAGTTGAATGAGTTGTTTCTGATCTGATTTCTCTCTCAGACCTAACATGGTACTTGACATGCGGAAATCACTTAATAAATGCCATCATTATCATTAATGAACAACAGGCAGTGTTACAGCAGTTGATCCCAATAGCCCAAGAGGCTTGGGAAATACTGGCTTTTTTTGCGGGGTGGGGATCACTAAATACTTACTGATTAATAGTCCAGGTAGTATTTACCCCCTGCTTGGAAATAACTACTTCTCAGTCAGCTACTCTGGGTCCTGGAAATTTAGAATACCTACAGACCACATGAAAATGTCTTCTACGTTGCTCAAGCCCAAAATGATGACCTTCATTCACCTGCACTGAAGGAGTGAATGGAAAGACTACTCACCAAGAAACGAGCATTTGCTATTTGCCCCACCCTCTTATATACATGAATGTGCATATATTTTGTACATGCACTTCTGGACACATCTATAAATTATATATTGTATTCTCCCAAGTGCTTAGTACAGTGATGATGGTGATGGTATTTAAGTGCTTACTATGGGCCAAGCACTTTTCTAAGCAGTGGAGTAGATACAAGGTAATCAGGTGGTCCCACGGGGGGCTCACAGTCTCAATCCCAATTTTACAGATGAGGTAACTGAGGCACAGAGAAGTGAAGTGGTTTGCCCCAAATCACACAGCAGACAAGTGGCAGAGCTGGGATTAGAACCCACATCCTCTGACTCCCAAGACCGGGCTTTTGCCACTAAGCCACACTGTTTAATATGATTGAATGAATGAATATTATAAATTATTGTCATATTACTGCATCTGCAAGCTCACTGTGTTTATGAAGTCTATTGTACTGTACTCTCCCAAGCACTTTTGTACAGTGCTCTGCACACAGTCAGAGCTCAACAAATACCACTGATGATGATAACACCCCTGACCTCTGACCTCACTGGATTCCCAAATCTCTAGAGAAGCAGGAAAATATCTCTAGCCCTATTTTCCAGATGAAGAAACTAAGCCTGAAAACAATTCCTTGGCTGCTTCTAAACCTGCACAGAATTAGGGAATTGGATCATTTTATGACCTCTAGATGACCCATCTATTGGATGAAACATTTACTGGCAATGAAGATGAAGACTTGTACTCTGAGCACCCAAAAATTACAACCTTAGAGGGTTCCTGTTATTCGCTACAGGACAGAGTATCAGCACAGAGTATTTTGCAAAAACTCAGCAAAAAAGCCTCATTACCAAGGTGGTAAATCATTCATCATGTTGCAAAGCTTCTGCAATATTGCAGGTCTTTTTGCTTTTGTTTCAAAGCAATCATTTTACTTTTTATCGATGTTCAGAAAGCCAGAATGGAAAACATGCTGATTTGGAAGACTTCCATAGTTCTGTGAAGTTTTATGAACAAGAATTATATGTGTCCTGAAGCAAATAGAAGCCCACGAGGTTAGCTCTTGATGCAAGGACAAAGCATCAAATAACGGATTATCTGTCTGATGGAACATATCGGAAAATATTTCAGGTGGCTATGTTTATGTCACATGTCAAACAGACAATAGGAAATGGGAACAAGTCTTTATTAAGAATCTGGAAATGGTTTGGTGGGGCCCAGAGATACGAATGAGAAAGCCTCTCAAATGTGATGGGACATTTCTTTAGACTCTCTTGTCTCCGGATCAGAGAGTAATGCAGGCATCTTCCTGCATGGAAGTTGATTTAGAAACAATATAGGCTACTTTGAATAGTTTTGTCCTGTTAATTAAATTTAGAAAATTGAAAATTTAAAAAATTGCTTTCTGAGGACAGCTATTTGTCTTTAGCAAAACGACTTCTTCTCTGAAGAATAAATCACTGAAAGCATCAGAATTATTGCTTAGGAAGATGACACAGTATGCCTGTAGAAGAAACTTGATTTTGTGAGAGGGTTCACTTTCAACGCTATTGTCTATTGAAAGCACCTCTGAACGCAAACTATTCTTTCCAAAGTCCAATTTCATTTACGTCCACCCTTAATCTGAGATAAATTTTGAGTACTCATTCAGTCGAATTTATTGAGCACGTACTGTGTTCAGAGTACCATACTAAATGCTTGGGAAAGTACAGTATAACAATAAACAGTCACATTCCCTGCCCACAGTGAGCTTACAGAAGGGAAAGCAGACATTGATATAAATAAATTACAGGTATGTGCATAAATGCCGTGGAGTTGGGAGAAGGAGATGAATGAAGGGAGCAAGTCAGGGCGATGCAGAAGGGAGAGGGAAAAGAGGAAATGAGGGCTTAGTCAGGGAAGACCTCTTAGAGGAAATATTCTTTTAATAAGGTTTTGAATGGGGAGAGCATAATTGCTTGTTGGATTTGAGGAGGGAGGGTGTTCCAGGCCAGAGGCATAACATGGGCAAGAGGTTGGTGGAGAGATATACAAGACCAAGGTACCCTGAGAAGGTCAGCATTAGGGGAGCAAAGTGTGCAGGCTGGGTTTTAGTAGGAGAGTAGCAAGGTGCGGTAGGAGGGGACAAAGTGATTGAATGCTTTAACACCAATGATTAGTTTTAGTTTGTTGTGGAATACATGGGCAACCACTGGAGTTTCCTGAGGAGTGGGGAAACATGGCCTGAATGTTTTTGTAGAAAAATGATCTGGGCAGCAGTGTGAAGTATGGACTGGTATAGGGAGACACAGAAGAGATGGGAAGAGAAAGAGTATGAAAAGCTACTTCCATTCTACCCATATACTCCTTCCAATCTTTCCTATACTTTTCACTTGGATGATTAAATTAAAAGAACTACTTTCCATAGCTGACAAAACTGTAACCACCACCCCAGCCTAGTCACACCACCCTCTCCTCCATCACTAAGAGAATCCCTGTCCCTTGGGTGTAGAAAAGGCGAACAGTGAACCTGAAACAAACCCCTAGTGACAGGTAGAATATTGAAAAGGATTAGACTGCTGGACTAGAGATGGCAGTGACAGAGCAGAGGGGAGTTGGAAAACTTTTGTACTTTCTTATGATACTTGTTAATCGATTACGATACATCTAGTACTGTTTTAATGTGGAAGCGGCATAGTTAAGTGGATAGGCCCCAGGCCTGGGAGTCAGAAAGCTCTGGGTTACAATTCCAACTCCCCTACTTGTTTGGTTTGTGACCTTGGGCATGTCACTTCACTTTCCTTTGCTTCAGTTACTTCATCTGTAAAATGGGGGTTAAGACTATGAGCCCAATGTGGGACATGGACTATGCCAAAACAGATTAGCTTGTATTTACCCCAGTGTTTAATACAGTGCCAGGGACATAGTAAGGGCTGCATGGTATAGTAGATAGAACAGGGGCCTGGGAGACAGAAGTTCATGGGTTCTAATCCTTGCTCTGTGACTCGTCTGCCATATGACCTTGCACAAGTCACTTCACTTCTCTGGGCCTCAGTTACCTAATCAGTAAAATGGGGATAGAGACTCTGAGCCCCATGTAGGGACAGATTTTTATCCACCCTAGCACTTAGTACAGTGCTTGGCATATAGTAATCACTTAACAAATATCACAATTATTGTTAGTATTAATAAATACCTTTTAATAAAAGAGTTGTGTTAGATATCAGTTAGTCAAGTGAGAAACAGTCCCTGTCCCACAGGAGACTCACAGTCTGAGTAGGAGGGAGAATGGATATTGGGTCCCCATTTTACAGATGAGGAAACTGAGGCATGGAGAAGTTAAATTAATTTTCCAAGGCCATACAACAGGTAGTTGATAGAGCTAAGATTAGAACCCAGGTCCTCTCACTCCTGGGACCATGGGTTCTAATCCTAGCTCTACCAACTGCCTGTTGCATAATAATTACAGTGATAATTGCCTAGCAGTTGTTAAGGGTTTGCTTCCACTTCACAGTCTGCCTCTTCTAGCCCTGGGGCACAGGGATTCTCCTTAGTGATGATAGGGAGGATGATGTGGCTAGACTGGGATGGTGCTTGCACTTTTGTCAAATTTGGAAAGTAGTTCATTCATTCAATCATATTGATTGATAGTTTACTGTGTGCAGATCATTGTACTAAGCCCTTGGAAAGTACAGTTCAGCAACAAATAGAGACAATCCCTACCCACAACGTGCTCACAGTCTAGAAGGGTGGAGACAAATATCAAAACAAGTGTACAGGCATCAGTAGCATCAATATAAATAAATAGAATTATAGATATATACATATTAATATAAATAGAATTATAAATATATACACATGTACATAAATGTGTTGGTGGGGGGAGGGGGTAGAGCAAAGGGAGCAAATCGGAGCAATGGGGGACCAGAGGAAAAAGGGGGCTTGGTCTGGGAAACTTCCTGGAGGAGATAAGCCTTCAATAAGGCTTTGAAGGGGAGAAGTTAGGTACAACACATGCAGATCATATATGATCCCTGTCCTACATGGGACTCACAGTCTAAGTGGGAGGGATGACATACATTTAATCTCCATTCTGTTGAAGTCAAATGACCTGCTAAAGGTCTCACACAAAAAGCAAGTGGTGGAGACAGAAAAAGAACGCAGATATCCTGAAACCCAAACCTCTGCTCTTTCCATTGAGCAAGACTGCTTCTTGTTGTTATTGAGTAATGATGAATAAGAGTGAAGTATTATTCTCTTATTGTTAGTCTCATAGCTGTACATGGACTAGTTTTGCTTTGTTTCACGTGTTCTATCCTTGCATGTTCTTCCCTCTATTGTTTTTTAGAATTTCAACACCTTGCAGGGAGGGGTCCACGCCCCTTAGACAACATAGACAGTGTGTGGCAGTTTTGCAGAGTTGGAAAGTTTGGAGGAAGACTAGGTTGAAGGGGGAATATGAGTAGTTCCAACCAGATATAAGATCATGGGATATTGAATTTCAAGCCAAATATTTAACAGGTTAGGCAAATTTATTATCATATTTTTTGTGCGGTGATTCAGCATCAAGTCAATGTGAACAGCACAATGTTTCAAAGAAGATTAAGCTTTGGGGGAAACTTTTTTTTGTGTGGGCAGGTGTGTGACTGTTTAAATCAGTGTGTGATTTACTCTTTCTCTCCAAGAAAGATAATGATAATAAAGGTATTTAATAATAATGATGATGATGGTATTTGTTAAGCACTTACTATGTGCCATGCACTGTTCTAAGTGCTGGAGTAGATACAAGATAAGTAGGTTGTCCCATTTGGGGCTCACAGTCTTAGTCTTTATTAAGCACTTGGTTAGATGAGGGAGAACAGGCATTTAGTCCCCATTTTACATATGAGGAAACTGAGGCATGGAGAAGTAGGGATATGCCCAAGGTCACCCAGTAGGTAAGTGGCAGAGCCAGGACTAGAACCCAGGTCTTCAGACTCCCAGACCTCTTTTCTTTCCAGTAGGCCAAGCTGCTGCTTAAGCATCTGGCGGGAGGATTGGGGTCATATTCTACAGCATGAAGCAGGCTGGGTGGGTACTGGGTCCTGTTCTATTCAAGTTGCAGGTTTTGTGTATCCCAGCACTGTGTACCACATGAGTACCAGTGTGTACTCATTGTGGAACCAACTGATTGATCTCCACATCTGTGGAACACAGTGAGTTGACACATTTTGTGCTATGAAACAATAATCTGGCAAAATCCTCCAAAGTGATCTGATAAATGAGCAGTTTATAGTGGATACCGATCAATCATCTTTATAGTTTCTGTTACTTGGTCATCCAATCTTCCGACCAGAGGGCAGCCCTGAGGAAGAGGGACACAGAACTTTCTGTGAAGCTTGAAAGGACGAAGGGACTCAGGGGAGAGATTGTGTGGGAGGGGAGTGGACAGCCTGCTGGGGACGCAGGTTTGTGTGGTTTCCTCGGAAACTGATGAGGTTCTGTACCATTTTTCCCTCCTTATACCCTGGCCCCCAGAGTGCTGCCCCATCAGTGGAGGGAGAGGATTTGGAGGGGCTTTGTGGGTGAAGGGGGTGCATCCATCTCACTCCCTCAAATTGACTTTTAGAAAACTCACCCTCTACCATCAATTTTTCAATTTCTCTTCCTGCAGGGACACACATTATGCCAAAAGATACTATCAGTTCAAGTGGCTGGCTTAAGTAGCAACAATTAATGCCCTCTGAATCGACAGAAGTTTTTTTTTTTGAGTATTGCATTACATCAGAAAAGCTTTTCTGTGGCTCTCATCAGATAATACTCTAATTATTGTTCCCTATGTCAGGAATATCTTCCTGCTTAAGAGGCACCATGAGTCAACTCTGATCATAATATCTAAAATGCTGAACTGACCCTTCTCTAAGATGACAGTATTAATGAAACAGCAATGGTGTCTGACTGACTCTATTCTTTGGGTCACCTAAACCTCATTTTAACAAGTAGAGGATCCTTCAAATAAATGAAAGCGATACAGATGAGAAAATCACTAGAATTCAATCTTGCAGATCAGTTACCAAATGTGCTAGGTAGAAAAGAAAATTGAATTAGACATACCTGCTAATTCTGTTGTATTGTACTCGCTCAAATGTTTAATACAGTGCTCTGCACATAGTAAGCACTCAATAAGTAGCATTGATTGATTAATGGCAGACCCCAGTTCTGGCAGCAGCCAGCTTTCTATCTACTGTCCTTCAATTTTGAAGATGGTGCTACTCATGGTAAGAACCTATCCTTGCATGTCAGTGGGGCTGGAAAATCTGCTGGGTGACCCCCCAACCTACCTTATTGTATTCACATAAGGACAGGTCCTTGCAGAGCTAATAGGTGGGTCAGTAAAACCTTCTCAATTTTTGAGCCAGTCTCTTACTATCTCAATCTTTGCTCAACAGTAGTAACTCACCTTCCCAGTAGTCTGCTATGTCACTGTCTGAAACTATACTTCACCATCCCATTGAACCATTCTCTCCATCTTCTTGGCTTACATATGCCCATTTTCAGTTCACAGTAACCACTGGGTCATCCTGCTGAACATCATTTTCTCAGAGGTTTGGTTCAGTGGAGCTGTGTTGCCCTGATGAGAGGAATAATACTGGGGGGCTGACAGTATTCCAGTATCTCAGTAATTATCCTGGCCAGCCATTTGATGTTGAATTTGTTTCATAGGCTCCTTGGGTGAAACTGTCCCAGAAGAAGGAAGGAAGTGCCTTTTTGACTCTGACATAAAGATGGATACCACAACAACCTTAAAGACCCTCAACTTGGTGTGTTGCTTGAAGTTCTTTTGTCTTCAGACACTGACTTTCATTTTGCTAAAAACCATTCTAGTTTTTTAACCCCATTTTTCTATTTCTTTGCTGATTGGTGGGTCACTGGACAGTTTACTGTGCAGGTAGATAAATTCAGTAAAAGATTTAAGATTTGGGTTGCTAATGAGAAACATAAATGAGGGCACAGTGCTCTATACATAGTAAGCATTCAGTAAATTCCAGTGATTGATTGTGTGTAGGATTTCCCAGGTATCAGCCAGTACAAGATGGTTTTCTTTAGATTTAATATCAGTCTATAATGTGGTTTGAGTATGTGATGTTTCTACATCATAACATATTTTTGTAGACCTCTATTTTGTTAATATTATTAACAGCTGCAAGATGTAAATGATTTGTGGCATGCAATTTTGACCATTAAAAATCTTGGTGCCTACTAGATCGGCAGAATTGCTCAGAAGTTGCAATCGGCTGTTCACTTTGTTGGTCGTGGCTGGAATTCTTCATTTCAATAAGGCTATTGTGATATTGTTGCCAGGTCTCATCCAGATCTCTTTATTTACAATGAACTTAATATTTAGCTTCCTTGATGGTTTGGTTGCCCTTTTTTCATGCAGGATTCGTGTTCTGTTTACTCAGTTTGGAAAATATCAGTCTTACAATGTATGCAGAAGTCTCAACTGATAGATGTCAGCAATGAGAGGCCATTATTTAGACTTTGTATGCTTCCATGGTGTCATTTTCATATTTGGGAGATGGAGCTGTGTTGATTATAAGCTGATGTTTGATGCATCCACTGAGCTGAAGTTTTTTGGGTTTTTTTAAGCAAGATCCCAAGCAGTGAAAACCAATGACCCGCCACATTTACTATTCTATAGGAGAAAGAAATATCAAGATTCCTGCTCACAAGGAGCTTACTCTCTCTTACTTCTGTTCCAAAATGGGGGGGAAAAGAGCTAAAAGCTTTCTGAAATGAATGGCAATTTGGAATAATTGAACGTGAGTTACTATAAACAAATCATTTTAAAATAAAGGAAATTCTGGTTGTTTTGCAATAGCCCAGCAGATATTCAATATTAATATGAGATTCCACCTTATTAGAGTCTGAAATACACTGACAACACTTGAAATAGATAATCAATTAAGGATTTCTTTTCCCTAATTAAGACTAAAAACTAATTCAGACAGATACCCTGAAATGCTTTTATAGTTCTCTTGGACAAGAATGGAATGACTATGCTATTCCCTTCTCTATTTCCTCAACTTGGTATTTAAGTCCTTACCCTCTAATCCCTTAGGTGCTCATTCCATCCTCTTCCCACAGAAATTAAGAAAATATCGTTACACTGGGTTGCTTCCCCTTCCCATCAATAATTTATTCTAGTTGTCTCCCTCATTAGATAAGATCCTGGAGGGAAGGGACTGTGTCTAATAATAATAATAATAACTGTGGTATTTCTTAAGTGCTTACATGTATGTCAAGCACTGCTCTAAGTGCTGAGGTAGATACAAGTCAATTATGTCAGGCCTAGTACCTTTTACATATGGGGCTGTAATACTTTTAGGAAGGAACACAGATAATGAATTCCCATTTCATAGATGAGGAAACTGAAACTCAGAGAGGTTAAAGTGAATTATCTTAGGTTGCACAGCTGGCAAGTGCCAGAGCTGGGATTAGATCCCAGGTTTCCTAGTTCCTAAACCTGTGCTCTTTCCACTAGACCACACTGATTCTCCTGCCTAACTACTAACCCCATCAGGCATGTCTCAGCTGGGACACAGCCAACTTTCCAGAACTCAATTTGAAAAAAGTTCCAAGATAAAATTGCAGAGGCACCTAATGTTCTGAAAGTCCATTCTCCGGTCTAATGAAATCTTTAATTCCCTGGCCCATAAGAACCAAGTTGCTGCTGACCTGAATGCCCCTGGCCAACTAAGAGTAAAGACTTGTTTTACCTGAACCTCCTTCTCCTGTCAAAGTATGTGGGTCAGAAAAAGCTTAACTAACTTGTTAGAAACCTGTGATGAGAATTAGATAATTGGAGACTACTTCATAGGTGTTAAGTATTAATCTATGGTCCCCTCAAGGAGGAACAGTTCAGAGAGAGTTCATCACTAAGGATCAGTGTGGGCAAATGGGTCTCAGATGGAGAGAAGACCTAGAAATGTTATGTCAAGGTTTTACCTACCACCTCCTTCTCAAAATAGGTGCCTTGCCTGCCATCACTGGCTTTACCCTGTATTTCAGAAGATGAAAAATGTCTTACAATTCCATAAGAAGATGCTGGATGGAGAAAGAAAACTGCACTCCAAGCATGAGATAATCTTATCTTGAAATTCCTGCAAATGAATTAACTGAATAAGATCAATATTCAATGTCTCTAATATTAGCTTTAGAAACCACTAGGGTAATGGAATAGTTAGGGAATTATTAAGTACTTATGATGGGCCAAGTGCTATACTAAACCGTCCTAAAAATCATATCGCCTTCAAAAAACCTTCCCCAATGAATTCATGACAATCCGGTTGCATTAGTCCAATACCCACCCTTAGCACTTAGGAGTTTTATTTCTACCCTGAACAGTTATGTACATACTCATATTTTCATGTTTGTACATTCAATTATTAATTCAGCTATTTCATCTAAACATGCTTATACTAGTTCTTGCCATATCCTCATTCTTCCTCCTGCTCCCACTATTTAAATACATTTTTTCTGCCTAATTCCCCCAATAGATTGTAAAGCTCCTAGGGGATCGGGGACTTGTATCTTGCTTCTGTTGTACTCTCCTGAGTACTTAGTTCAGTGTGTCTATCATTCAATAGAACTTAAGGCTCATTAGGTCCACATTCTAAGAGGTAGAGAGTGAAATTATTCTATCTATCCCATTTTGCAAATGAGGGAAGTGAGATGCTGCAAGGAGAAGTGATTGTCCAGTTCCATAGAGGACCAACGGTAGAGTTGGAATTAGGACCTCAGTGTGCTGAATTTAAGACCCATGGTTTTTCTGCTAGGCCATGCTGCATAAACCACAAGATGTAATAGTCAATATTAAGTCTGAAAATTCAGAGTGAAATGATAGTTTGGGGAATATGTGAACTTCCCCATGTCTCCCCCACATCCCCAGTTCCTGGGTCATCATGCTTTTCATGATTTAGGAGGATAATCCGGGGGAATGTTATGCATTGAAGGGTACCTGACTGACCAGTGTATTCTCAACAGTTAAATAACACAATTGGTTTCAGCTATTTTCCCCCTCATAATATGATCAATGTATTTTAAAGGGGAAATGTGGCATTTTAATGGCATGTCTTTATAGCAATGGCTCTTTTAACTGAGTCGTTGGAAAGTCATTCTTTTCCACCTTTATTCTTGTCAGAAATATACACCCTTAAGTATTGTCTTTAATGGAATACCCTTAAGTAGTAACCAGAGAGCATCAAGGCTACAAATCTTGTTTGTTTTCTTTCCCTCTAGATGAAACATAGTAAAGGAGGTAGCCACATTAGGCAGTAACAGTGGTTAAATCAGTCTCTCTTTAAAAGAGAAAACTGAGTTTTACTTATAATGCTCAAGCTTTTTTGAACAAACCCTGTCTCTTATGATCTACTGTGGTCTCTGATCTTACTGAAAATGCAGTTGAATTTTTGATTATGATACTCTCAGAACAACATATATCTTCTTTCTAGATGCTTTGATATTTTGTAGCTACCTTCTTGAGTGTGGATCCAAGAAATTCACAGTAACTAGTTACCTAATGAAGGCTGCCTTTAAAAAATGAGATTTAAAATTTAAATCAGATCTTTTATGGAGGCATTTTAATAAGGTGTTCGCTATAAGGTGCAGCGTTGCCTTATTGTTTTGGGTCAGACTTATAAGTATCAACTTTGACCTGGGGGGAAAAAGCAGTACCTGTTTCCCTTATCTATAAAATGCAGATTCTATCCCTCTCTGATTCTATTCTATCTTTGGCATGATGAAGAAAACCCCATTTCAGCCATTTTTCTGCTTCCCTGCTTCCCTGCTTCCCATTGAGCCATGCCATGTTTTCTGGGCTGCTTTGGTAGGGCTGGGGAGGAGAGAGCAGCAGTTTCAGGGGAATCGCTGTCTTTCACCACAGTTGGCAATGTCCCTGGGTAATGTCACATCTGTTCTCCATAGCTAGAAAAGCTGACTGACAGCTAACGGTAGGGACAGAGATACTCTTAGGGAGGAACTTGGATTTGAGCAGCAGGGAACAGCAAGAGGAAAAGTGGCCAGATCAAACCAGACCAGTTCCCAGACAATTGAGTAAAGAAAGAAGGCTTGGGCAGGGCAGGGGTATCTTGTCATCAGGGCCCCAGCTGGGACCTCCACCATTTTTGTGACCCCTTCCAGATGGAAGTAGTGACAGCACAGGCATGAGCAGGGGGTGTACAAGTCTCTGGTCTTCAAAATCATAAAAACACCTGGGTGGGTGGCAAGATCGGTAGCTGGATGTGGTGGAGTGGGCTGGGGATATGGTTGGAATGGGCCATCTTGGGAACCCTGAGGTTCACAAAAGTACTTAGGAACAGTGATAGGGAATGGGAAAAGAAAGGCTACTCTACAATGCACTTTTTTAATTACCTGTAGGACTTGGTCCTCAGGCTTGCCCCCTCGGTGACTGCCATCTTTAACTGTACACTTTCCAAAGGCTTTTTCCCACTGCTTGCAAACATTTTTATGCATCCTCTAGACTGTAAGCTCATTGTGGGAAGGGAATATGGCTGTTAAATTAGTATACTGCAATCTCTCAAGCACTTAGTTCAGTGTTCTGAGCACAGTAAGTGCTCAATAAATATGTTTGGTTCCACCATCCTAAAAAAAAACACCTCCCTTGACCCTATGGCACTCTCCAGTTATCAAACCTCCTCTTTCCAAACTCTTTGGTGACTTGTCTACAACTCCTGCCTCAATCAGTCGTGTTTTTTGAGTGATTACTAGGTACAGAGCACTGTACTAAGTTCTTGGAAGAGCACCATATGACAAAGTTGGTAGATACGTTCCCTACCTACAAGGAGCTCATGGGCTAGAAGGGGAGACAGACATAAATATAAATAAATGAATTACGGATATGAGCGTAAGTGCTAGGGGACTGAGAGGGTGAATAAAGGGGTGCAAATCCAAATGCAAGGCTGACACAGAAGGGTGAAGGAATAGAGGAAATGAGGGCAGAGTTAGAGAAGGCCTCTTGGAGTCGATATGATTTCAAAAAGACTTTGAAGGTAGAGAGAATGATCGCCTGTCATATATGAAAGGGAAAGGAGTTCCAGGCCAGAGGCAGGATATGTGTGAGGGGTCAGTGATGACACAGATGAGAATGTGATACAGTGGTAGATTGGCATTAGGGCAAGTGACCTTACTGGGTTGATAGGAAATCAGCAAGGTAAGATGGGAGGCAGGGAAGGAGAATGAGTGTTTTAATCCTTACAGTAAGGAATTTCTGTTATATGCCAGGTGGATGAGCAAACACTGGAGGTTTTGGAGGACTGGGAAAACATGGACTGAATGGTTTTGTAGAAATCACTGTTCCCTTCCCATCTCCACCCCCTTTGCTCCACAGAAACTGCCTTCTCTAAAGTCACCAGTGGCCTAAATCATTCTAATCTTCCTCAACCTCTCAGCTACCTTCCACATTGTGGACCACCCCCTTTTCTCTGCCTCTTGACTTTCCCACTTCAGGTCTTACTACACTCTGTTGTTCAGATAATTTTTCTGGAAAAAAAGCAGAACACCAGAGAAACAGAAAAAACCCTTCAGTTTGTCTCCATTCTTCACAAACCTCCAGGAGTTGCCCATTCACCTCCACCTTAAACAGAAACCCCTTACAACATCAAATTTAAGGCACTCAATCAACTTGCCTCATCCTTTCTTTGATGATATATTACTACAGCCCAGTCTGCATGCTTCACTCCTCTAGTGCCAGTTTGCTCACTGTACCTTAATCTTGTCTATCTCGCTGCCGACCCCTTGCCTGGCACTCCCTCCCCCTACATATGACAGACCATAACTCTACCAACTTTTAAAACTTTATTAAAAGCACATCTTCTCCAAGAGACCTTCCCTGTCTAAGCCCTCATTTACCCTACTCCCTCTCCCTTCTGTGTCACCTATACACTGGATTGTTAGGCAATGTTTCCCCACTTCTTAAGAAGTTCCAGTGGTTGCCCATCTACCTCCACATCAAACAGAAATTCCTTACCATAGGTTTTAAAGCACTCACTCAACTACTTTGGCCTCTTCTGCCTCACCTTGCTACTCTTCTACTACAACCCAGTCAGCAAACATTGCTCTTCTAATGCTAAACTTCCCACACTACCTCAATCTCGTCTCTCTCACCTCCGATTTCTCACCCACCTTCTGCCTCTGGCCTTAATATCCAGTGGACACTTACTCCCCATCCTTTCAATGCCTTATTGGAGGCACATCTCTTCCAAGATAACTTCCCTGACTAAGCCCTCTTTATCTTTTCTTCCGCTCCCTTCTGTGTTGCCTTAACTAGCTCCCTTTATTCATCACCCCACCTCATAGCACTTATGTATATATCTGTAATATATTATTGTCTGTTTCCCTCTCTAGACTATAAACTCATTGTTGGCAGGGAATGTGTCTGTTATATTGTACTCTCCTAAGTGCTTAGTAGAGTGCTCTGAACGCAGTAAGCTCTCAATAAATACAATTGACTGTATCCTTTAAGCAGCTGATATTGGCCCCAGAGCACTTGCGGAAACATCCACAATTTATTTTAATGTCTCTTGCTCCCTCTAGACTGCAAGCTCCTTGTAGGCAGGGAACATGTAGGCAGGAACTCTAAGTGCTTAGTACAGTGCTCTACACATAGTAAGAGCTCAATAAATTTTATTTATTGATGTCGGGACTGGTTCTGGTCCTAGAATCAACAAATTGCATTTAATTATTTGGGAAAAATATCCCCAAGTATGTTGGTTCACTATACAGCCACACTTCTGAGGTAAATAGTCCATACATATTCTGGAGTACACCTGTAATTAATATAGCTACTTTCATGAATTTGTGATTCAGAGACTTATTGTCCAAAGATTCTCTTAAGTGATTAATGGAATTTAGTGAGTTGTTGTTTAAATAAAAGTAATAATAATAATGCTGGTATTTGTTAAGCACTTACTATGTGCAGAGCACTGTTCTAAGCACTGGGGTAGATACAGTGTAATCAGGTCATCCCACATGAGGCTCACAGTCTTAATTTCCATTTTACAGATTAGGTAATTGAGACATAGAGAAGTTAAGTGACTTGCCCACAGTCACACAGCTGACAAGTGGCAGAGCCGAAATTAGAACACATGACCTCTGACTCCCAAGCCCGTGCTCTGTCCACTGAGCCACGCTGCTTCTCTATTTAAAGAAGTCACCCAACACTGCACTCATGGCCTGGTTTTTCACAAAGGTTTTGAGGTGATGGGATTTGAGGGGTGGTCTGATTATTCTGTCAGTCAATTGTATTTACTGAATGCTTATTGTGTACAGAACACTATACTAAATGCTTGGGAGAGTACAATATAACAATATAATAATCAGTATAGTATCTGTTTAGCACTTACTACGTGCCAGGCACTGTACTAAGTACTGGGGTGGATACAAGCAAGTCAGGTTGGACATATTCCCTGTCCCCATGGGGCTCACAGATTCCATCCTCATTTTACAGATGAGATAACTGAGGCCCAGAGAAGTGAAGTGACTTGCCCAAGGTCATGCAGCAGATAAGTGACCTGAGCTAGGATTAGAAACTGAGGCCTTCTGATTCCCAGGCTTGTGCTCTATCCACTACGCCATGCTGCTAATAGAGACGTTCCCTGCCCAAAACGAGTTTACAGTCTAGAGAACCTCTTTGGAGACAGAACCACATCTAGGCAGACAGTAGGGCAGACATTTCTGCCTTTCATACTGTATGGTTATTTATTGATGTAATTTCTCTTTTTTTGGTTCTTTGGCTCAGGTTTGGGTAGAGACCTCTGGGTCAAAGCATGAGTCATGACAGTAATGGAAGTGTGGTCTTGTGGTAAGAGCATGGGTCAGGGAGTCAGAAAACTTGGGTTGACACCCAGCTCTGTCACTCATCTGCTGTGTGACCTTGAGTAAGTCAGTTAACTTCTCTGTGCCTCTGTTTTCTCAACTGAAAAATGGGAATTGAGCACATGGTCTCCCTCCTAATTTGACTGGGAGCCCATTGTGGGACAAGGACTGTTTCCATCCTCATTACTTTAATGCTTAATACAGTGCTTGGAACATTGTAAGTGATTTTTATTATTCAAAATAGTATTTACAGTGTATCCACTAAATACAGTGGGAAGTACAAAACAGAGAAGTAGCACATTCCCTGCCCACAAGGAGCTTAAATTCTACTGGAGGAGGCAGACAATAACCTATTTACAAATGGAGTGATCAAAGTATATAACTGAATATACCATCGATGTATATATGAAAGTGTTCTGGATGGCTAAAAATAAGTTCGAACATGCTGGAGATTGCTGGTAGGGTTTGTTCGACCTGGGATGCTGGGAAGTAATTATCAGAGGACACTGAATGTGGGGAGTAATATGGCCTGTGAGATCTAAGAAGGGAAGGCGTTCCAGGCCAGGGAAACCGCATGGACAAGGGGACAGAGGCAGGAGAGAGTTTCACCTTCAGTAGCATTAAATCCTCAGAAATTTAGGTGAACATATGCATGAATTCATGTATTCAAAATCTGAGTCATTTTAATCAGCCCGGTCATGATGATGAGATCTTGGTTCGCTTGAAATATCCAGATTTTAAGAGCAAACGCAAGTTTTATTCACAGGATAATAACAATATCGAACACTACCTTGTACCGTTGAAAAGATGTCTGAGAGAGTCTTGCCAGCTGGTCTGGGTCTCCGTGTTCTCTCTTGGAATTTCGGGAAGGGGACAGGTCCCAGGAGGTTTTTGGTAGCTGGCCAACAGCTATGCTGGGCCCCGCTTGTCTCATTAAGGAGCTCGTCAGTTGATATTTCAAAGAAGGAGGGAACCAGTGAGGTTTGTTCTGTAGTTGAAACACTGACATAATAATAATGTTTCTCATTAATTGCTTACTACATGCCAAGCGCTGTGCTAAACACTGGGATAGAGTCAATCAGATTGTATATTGTCCCTGTCTCACATAGGGTTCAGTCTAATTAGAAGGGAAAGCAGTCAGCCAGTCAATCATTTTATTGAGCGCTTACTGTTTGCAGAGCACTATACTTAGTACTTGGGAGAGGACAATATAACAAGAGACACATTCCCTGCCCACAGTGAGCTTACAGTCTAGAGTATGAGTTCTTAGTCCCATCTTTGTATATGATGAAACAGACAAATAGGCAAGTGATGTGCCCAAAGTCACACAGTAAACAAGTAGCAGAGCTGGGATTAGTCTTTAGTTATGAAAGTTTGCCTACTCCTGTCTCCTTGGCACTACTTATTCACTTAGACCTGGACCCCTTTAACACCATCAATCTTATAACACTTATGTTTATGTCCTTATGCTCTACCATTTGCCATACCTGCTATTTATTTTAACATCTGTCTCCCCCTCTAGACTGTAACTTCCTTGTGCTCAGGAATCGTGTCTATCCCAGCTCTGCCACTTGTCAGCTGTGTGACTGTGGGCAAGTCACTTAACTTCTCTGTGCCTCAGTTACCTCATCTGTAAAATGGGGTTTAATATTGTGAGCTTCACATGGGACAACCTGATGACCCTGTATCTACCCCAGCGCTTAGAACAGTGCTCTGCACATAGTAAGTGCTTAATAAATACCAACATTATTATTATTATTATTATTACTCTATTGTATTGTACTGTCCTAAGCTCTTAATATAGTGCTCTGCATACTGTAACTGCTCAGGAAATGCCATTGATTGATTGGGTGTTTGACAAACATCTTTTTGGATAAGAACACATGCCAACAATTGTCCTCTTTTGAGGAGAAAAAAACCCATTCCCTCACACAAAAATCTGAATACTTTATCCTTCCATTCATTTTGAGGGGTTTTCTCTTGCTCAGCCCACATTGGACCATCATTGATTCTCTGAATCTGTGTGGTTACATTCCCAACCACCTTAACCTTAATACGTCATGGCCAACACAGTGTCACCTTGCCTAACAGTCAATATGAGAACAGACATACTGATCAAATTTAAACCTGTTTCACAGCAGCTCCTTGCCCTTTAAAACAAGTGGTAGTATGCTAACTGGATGTGCTGAAATTCATTACAAATGAAATGCAGCAATTTTACTTTTTTCTTGGCCAAACAATATATTATCAGAAAGTCAGTCATCAAGTCAAATGTAGAATTTCAAGACACTGAGAAAGGTACCATCACCATAGTAAACTGTGCTGGGCATGAAGTGACTGTGAATTTATTCATTCATTCAATCGTATTTATTGAGTGCAGAAAACTGTACTAAGCACTTGGGAGAGTACGATATAACAGCAAATGGCACATTCCTGCCCACAATGAGCTCACAGTCTAGAGGGATAAATTAAAGATATAAATAAATTACATTTACAGATGAGGGACCTGAGGCCCAGAGAATTGAGTTGTACATTCCAAGTGCTTAGCACAGTGCTCTGCACATAGTAAGCGCTCAATAAATACTATTGAATGAGTGAATGAATAAGAAGTGAAGTGACTTTCCCGAGGTCACACAGCAAGCAGGCAAGTGGAGGAATCAGGATTAGAACCCAGGTCCTTCTGACTCACAGGTCTGTGTTCTTTCTACTAGGCCTAAATCCTTTAAACAACTCATGCCACTGACCAAAATTTTCAACAAGTTGCTTTGGGCTTTTTTGTGGATTAAAATCCACTGGTTATTTTCTTTATTTAATTTGTCAATTCCCCTTTCCCCTCTCTTCCACCTATCCTTTCCTCAGTCTACCCTAAGTGTCTTCTCTCACTTTTTTTTTGGTGGGGGAGAGCAGTGGATGTGATAATGTTTTTTTTGAAATTCTGTAAAGGAGTAATAATAATGATGGTGATAACTTTGCTAAACAAATATTAAGTGACTTGCCCAAAGTGACTCAGCTGACAAGTGGTGGAGCCAGGATTAGAACCCATGACCTCTGACTCCCAAGCCCATGCTCTTTCCACTGAGCCACTCTGCTTCTCTTAATAGTACAGCAAAGTGGCAATTTCTGGAATGGAATATGTAAGTACTGACTCTGATGGATATGCAACAAATAACCCATCCCACCACACTCCAAGAAGGGTGCAGGGTGGGGGGTGTATTTTTCTGGAGCAAAAGCAAGAGAGAGAACATACCCATAGGCAGCTGTGAGACTATAATCACTAAGTAGTGAAACCTTGCAACATGAAAGGTTGTATGGAATTAAATTGACCACTAAAATGATTTGAATTTTACTGGGGCAACATGGGGAAACTACTGCCTCAACCCAGTTGACAGGTATGATGAAAGACACTAAGAAAACACTGACTTGCTGAACTGTTGGTTGAATATAATCCAGGCCAGGGGACTAGGTTATCAATGAGAGCAGTGGAAATAAGAAAGGGCCAATTAAAGGTGTTTTCTAAAGGTGGGTCATCACTGGGAGCTGGCCAATTTCTAATATGTGTGTTTAGAAACCAAATGGCAAAAGGTGTCCACAGACTGCTCATGTGTCAGCAACTCTGAAAATTATGCCACTTCAGAGTTAGAAGATGGGGAAGAAGTTTATTTGCTAAATTATTTTCTTTCCACTCTATGCTAAGGGCAATCAATTGCTTGGGAGATGGTAGAAGCAGTGTGGCTTAGAGGAAAGAGCACAGGCTTGGCAGTCAGAGGATGTGGGTTCTAATCCCGGCTCCAACACTCATCTGCTGTGTGACCTTGGGCTTCTCTGCTGTGCCTCAGTTACCTCATCTAGAAAATGGGGATGAAGACTGTGAGCTCCCCATGGGATAATTTGATTACCTTGAATCTACCCCAGAGTTTACAAAAGTGCTTGGCACAAGCCTTAAACAAATACCATAAAAAAACCCCTTTGTCATCATAGCTTGAAACAGCTTCAAACGTCAATTAGGATTTGGGTCATGCCTGTCCACAAAGTTATATAAGCTAAATATAAGATGGATGAAAATAAAAAAAACCTTGATTTTCTTCCTACCACTTTTCCCTTTATTCTTGGTCACTTTCCTCCTTCCTTTCTTCTCTCGCAATTGCTACTCAGTGTCTGTTCTATTGCCTCACTTCTTACCATCTATTCTTTAGGCCTTATGATTTTTTTAATAGTTGGTATTTAAGCACTTACTATGTGCCATACACTGTGCTAAGCAATGGGGTAGACACAAGATAATCAGTTTGGGCACAGTCCCTCTTCCACATAGGGCTCACAGTCTTAATCCCCATTTTACAGATGAGATAAGAGAGGCACAGAGAAGTCAAATGACTTAAGGTCACAGAGCAGACATATGGCAGTGCCTGGATTAGAACCCTGGTCCTCTGATTGTCACTCTATCCACTAGGCCACACCATTTCCCTTTCTCTTCTCTCATCCTTCCCCACATTTTCTCTCTGGTATCCATCATTCCACGTATTGACTTGTCTCTAAGATTTCTCTGAGCTTTCTAGTAATACACTACCATGCAAAACAAAGCCTATTCAGATTCTGATTACTTTTCTCCAAATATGAGTCATCTGAATAGTGTAGCCATTCCAAAAAAGGAGAAGCATTTGGGAAAAGAGTTTCTGTCCCCCAGCAAAGACTGAGCATAGATCAGAATACCGAGTATCAGGCTTGAAAACACAGGCTCTGAGTGGAAATATTAGTCCAACAGTGATAAATCTCTAGAGGAAAACAATGCAAAAAGGAGTGTATTTTCAATCATACTTGCATGCCTAGGTGGGGCATCAATGTCAGTAGGATGATCTTGGAAGAGAAATGACAGCTATATGGTACATAATAACAAATAAATAGATAGTACAATGTGTGTTCAAATGACCATGCTATCCCATCTCCTGGGACGGAATCAGAAATTAATTCTCAGTGTTCAGTGAGTCACAGCCTGCCCAGCTGGCACATGAAAATAGGGGGGCATAGAGAAAAGTGGGGTGGGAGATTTCTGCAGAGAAAATTCAGCAAAGGCCATTCAGGCTGGAGAAGCTGAGAACTGATATAGAATTGGAAGGGGTACAGACAATGTCAGAATTGAATCCTTCAGTCCCTGAAATTTCATGCATGAAAGTAGCTATCCCTCCAAACCTACCTTATGATGAACAGTGTTATATTTCCCAGAATGGAAATTGCTGTGAAAGCTTCATTTCCCTAAATGGAAAGGCTTTTCCCTATAATGGAGAAGGGATACTATATGCCTTAATGCATTGTTCTTGACCATATGCTCATTTTGGGGCAGGGAATGTGTCTGTTATATTGTCACACTGTACTCTCCCAAGTGCTAGTACAGTGCTCTGGACACAGTATGCACTCAGTAAATACGACTGGCTTACTGGCATTGCTGGAGGATGAGTACTATGGGTAAGGCTCAGTAGACACAAGTAGAAAGAGAGAAAAATGTATCCTATTGTGACTCAAGTTGTGTGAGGGGGAAGAGCTTTTCTCTAGCCCATCATTTTTATATATTTGAACACAAAAAGCGTTGTCCAGGGATCAGGGTCCATCTCAAACACTGACCACAGTCACTGGCCTCCTCTCAGTAGAGGCACCAGGGAATCCAGTCCAAACAGTGTGGCCCAGTATATTAGAGCACAGACTGGAAGTCCAAAGGACCTGGGTTCTAATCCCAGCTCCTCCACTTGTCTATTGTGTGATCTTGGGCAAGTCACTCAACTTCTCTGTGGCTCATTTACCTCTTCGGTGAAATGGGCACTTAAGCTTTGATTCCCACACGGGACATGGACTGTGTCCAACCTGAGTAACTTGCATGCTACCCCCAGTGCATAACAAGTGCTCAGCAAATGCCATAAAAAGGTTCTTCTCCCCCCACTCTAGGTTCAGGACCATAGAGAGGACAGTGGAGCTGATGTGGCAAAGCTGATACTTTGTTCAAAGGCAGAACAATCTGCAGGTCCAGCTTCTCTGCATCCTGAGCCTTCCCGAGACCCAGCCCATAGTTCTGGCTTCTGCAGTATCCCACCATACCGTGGGAGAGGCACCCCGTTCCACTCTCTTTCCTCCTTTACCCCCAGCACCACCAATCTGTCCACCCTGTAAGACTGGGGGAGTTGGGTAGGGAAATGCCCTCAAGGATCCCGCCTCTCAGGGCATAGATCGGGCCCCAAAATAGCAGCCCCTTCAAGATGGTGGTCCCAGTGACTATTCATTTCACGGCTTCATAAAATGTGGGAAGACCACAGGCCTGGGAGTTGGGAGACCTGGGTTCTAATCCTGGCTCTGCCAATTGCCTGCTCTGTGACCTTGGACAAGTCATTTAACTTCTCTGTACCTCAGTTTTCTCCTCTGTAAAATGGGGGTTCAGTACCTGTCCTCCCTCCTGCTTAGACTCTGAGCCCTATGAGGGACAAGGACTGTGTTAACTTGTATCTCCCCCAGTGCTTAAAAATGTGCTTGAAACAATTAATACCATCAACATCATTAATTTACTGGGACTTGCACTGTGGCCTTTGTGTCCTCCGATGAGAATTTGCAACCTATTGCTCCAGCTACAAAGGCTAGATGTTAGTTCACTAATTGTAAACCCATGAAATCATGAAAATCATGAAAAAAATCACATAACTGGTTTAAACTACAGCACAATAGGTAAACGTTGTGGAATAGGTTTTAGAACCACTTAAAACAATGACTGCAATCAGTTGCTCCCCAACACAAGGTTTCCTGCTGTGTATGCTCTATTGTCCAATTATGGATCTTCAGAAAGGGAGACGCAAAAGCAAAGGGATGTTTTTCTCTTGTCCCATTCTCTTTGATGTAAAGCAGAGCTGGTTTCTTCTAGTCTTGCTAACTAAGTATGAGGAACCTCCTACAAATATGAATTGATTATCCATCACTGCTTCTCTGTAGAAAAGGACCTGGAAAGAAAGATTTCTTTGTAAAAGGTATGCAGAACACTAGCGCAGTTATAAATAAAAAAAAAACCACAACATCAAGAGCGGCTGTGTCTCAAAGAGAAATTTTCACCAATTATTCTAGAAGAGTTGACTGCATTTAAGGACTAACACATTCAGGAAACGTTGAGTTGTAAGACCACTGCTATTTTTAAATCTTTTAGAAAATCAACTGCTGCCAAGCTAACAGCAACAAAAGCTCATTGCTGGAATATTGAAATGTGGCTGAGAGATTCAACATATTTTTCTATTGTTCTGTGAAGTGTTTCTTACCTTCCTACTGAGCACATCGTGTTCAATCCGTAATGCAAACAGATATGGTTCCGATTCATTTCATCCCCATGTTTTACTTGTATCCCACTAAGCCATTCTTTTGGGCCCTGATATCTGTTCATTTAACTCCCTTTCTACTTTAAAATTTCACTTTTTCTTTTCCCCATTGAGTTGCTATATTAGACCATCGGTCTACCATTAAGTTTAATTCAAATACAGTGCCATTTGTTTGGAATTCTAATGGTCAGCTGGCATGAGCTCTGAAGATGAATATTTTTAGCTCTGTGCATAAGAGAACTGATTAATTCTGACCTTTTAATAGGCCTACTCATTAAATATGATTTTGAAATACAAATTCCCTTTGAAAATTCTGTGTGTCGATATAAATCTGGAAAAGAAAGCGGCGCTGTTCGTAAAAGCTTTAGTGTGACTGGGAAATAAATATGGAATCAGACTAAATATTGGGCTCTCTTCCAGATACAAACAGGGACAAGGTGCCTTCCATAGTGCAAACCAACTGAACATTTGTTGCATTCAGGAATAAAACGGTTTGGTGAGATCCTGTTCTCAAATGGCTTTTGGCCAGTACAGGACATTTTGCCGATAGAAGAACAGTCAGGGCTGGCTTCAGGCTTTCAGCTAATGTGAGGCTGGGAAAAATTTGCTTCCCCCTTCAGTTCTGGGCGACAGGAGCCCGGGCTTGGGAGTCAGAGGATGTGGGTTCTAATGCCGGCTCCTCCATTTGTCCTCTGTGACCTTGGGCAAGTCACTTCACTTCTCTGTGCCTCAGTTACCTCATCTGTAAAATGGGGATTAAAACTGAGCCTCACGTGGGACAACCTGATCACCTTGAACCCCTCAGTGCTTAGAACAGTGCTTTGCACATAGTAAGCACTTAACAAATAGCACCATTATTATTATCTGTAAAATGGGGATTAAGACTGCGAGCTCCATTTGGGACAACCTGATTACCTTGTATCTACCCCAATGCTTGGAAAAGAGCTTGGCACATAGTAAGTGCTTAACAAATAACATCATTATTATCATGAGCAACATTGTTGTGTCCTTAGGAAGGATGCTCCTCCACCTTCATGCCCACAGCTGTTTCACTTCCACCACCTGACTGAACTTCTCTGGGCATTTTGGCTCTAGGACTATGACTAATGCTCTGCTAACAGATAATTTATGTCCTGTGTGACACACAACCCTGCTGTCACCATCTTAGAACGAGGCAGAGGCACACGCTTAGCCCTTGACTCCCTCATATTTGCAGGGGACAGTGACATCATTCCCACCACACCAAGTCACCTCTCCCGAAGTGGTTCCTACCCTCAAATACCTTTTGAAGCTGACCCTGGAAAGCAGCAGCGGAAAGGTAAAGGGTCTGGAAATCAAAGGACCTGGATTCCAATCATGGTTCTGCCACTGGCCTGCTGTCTGAACATGGGCAAGTTGCTTAACTTCTCTGTGCCTCAGTTTCCTCATTTGTAAAATTGGGACTAAATCCTGCTCCTTCCTACTTAGACCGTGAGCCCTGTCTGGGACAGGGTCCGTGACTAACCTGATCATCTTGTATTTACCCCAGTCCTTAACAAACAGCATTATCATTATTGCTGTAGCTATGATGACTCCTGCTAATTATAATTTAGGTATTGTTGACACCAATTAAAACATACAGGTACTCCATGAAATGTTTTCAGTGTACACCAGCTTGCATAGGGCCAGCTGGTAAAGCTGTATTTTTACTGATTTCCTTTTTGCAATTTGTTTGAAGCAACAATCGATCAATTTATTTATTATTTACTGTGCACAGCAGTCTATGGAGAGTTTGGGGAAATACGAGAATTAGGAGACACAACCCCTATCTACAAGGAGCTTACAGTCTAAATAGTTAGCATTTAAGAAGGAACTCAATGTCACTTTTGACATGAAAGTTCAAATAATCACTTTCTCTCTATTGAATTGTCAAGAAACAACAGGAATTTTCATAAACTTAGAAGGTAGTTTTTAACAAACAGTAGTAATGACATCTATTAAACTCCCACTGAGTGCAGAATGCTGTACTAAGCTTTTTTGAATAGGGTAAGCAGTTTGGGGAAAAATGATTAGTTGTACTGAAATACTGTTAATAGCCTCCTGGATATATGAAGCAATTGAAGCAATGATTGAATAGACACTTTTATCTGCCTCTTCTTAAATTCTTTGAGCTCAAGACCCATTCCCTCCAGCCCAATTACTTGAGAAGCATCATGGTCTAATGGATAAAGCACGGGACTGAAAGTCAGAAGGACTTGTGTTCTAATCCTGACTCTGCCACATGTCTGCTGTGTGATACGGAGCAAGTCGCTTAACTTCCCTATGCCTATCTCACCTGTAGAAATGGAGAGTAAGATTGTGAGCCCTAAGTGAGACAGGGACTGTGTCCAACCTGATTAGCTTGTATCTACCCTAGTACTTAGTACAGAAGCTGGCACTTGGTAAGCACTTAACAAATACCATAAAAAATAGAGTTCTCTTAATCAGAGGTTAAATCACATTGATAATTTTCTGGTTCATCATTTACTTCACCTGTTTTCTGAAGCAGTGGATTGCTGGGAGACTCTCACAGTGGATAGACCAGATTGGCAGGCTGCAGTCAGAGGGAGGACTATCCTTTTTCAGCAAAAGCTCTGCCAAGATCAGGAGAGCTAGAGGCAGAATTGAAAACAGAAGTAGACCCTGTAACAAGGGTCTATCCTAATTTATGTATAATGAAGAGAGGAGTACTCACACATTGATATTAGCAGTCAGACTTGCACTTCTGGATGGAGTCTCACCGTCAGCATCATCACAGTCAAAAATGAAGGCTAGCTAGATAGACTAAATATCTAAACATTTCTCTGCACACAGTAAGGGCTCAATGAGCACTACTAAGATATATTTCTATTTTAGATTTAAAATACTAAACAGTGTGTTGCATCTATATTGTATATGCTATAGCTACAGTATATGATATAGTATGTAGAAAATAGCCACATATACTGTAGGTATATCTAGCTATCCTTCATATATAGAAAACTTTCTTTAGTAATTGTCGAAGTGTACTCGAATGTGATTAATCCATTCTGAAGGGATACATACAGATTTTAAATACAAATTCATATTCCCCAGCAGTGTACAGAACACCTGAACTGGGTATCCTATAGTGTGTGTAAAACATTGTGTTTCCATAGCCTAAATGATACTTGGAATCATTTCTTTGAAAGATTATTTTTTACGCAGTGTAATGATATCTTTAAAAAAGTTACTTTCAGTTTATAAAACAAAGCACCTAGGACTAAAACAATGCATGTCAAATTAACTTTTGAAATCATCAGGTGCTACAGTCGAATTATTGACTGTCAAATTATTGATTAAATTAATTGTCAGTAAATCATAAAGGCCTCAGCCTGTAATCTATCAGTCGCTGTACCCTTCTCCTTCCTGCAACAGAAGGTAAAAGAGGTCATGAGCCCTAAAATCTTCCTGGATGGAATCTAGTTGTCTGTATCAGTGTGAGGTGTTGGTCTTTTGAAACAAACCCTGATTGACTGTTTCAAACTAATCACTGCAGTCCAGTATGTCCAAATTGCAGTAATAATGTCAAGACTTGTCAGCGATATGTAACTACCTTTCTCTGTCTCTGCAGTCCCACACTCCCTCCTGTCTTCAGGATATCTCTATTTGGATGTCCCACCAGCACTCCCAATTTAGCATGTTCACCACAGAACTTTTCATCTTCCCACCCAAACCTCCTCCTTTCCCTGACTTTCCCATCATTGGAGATAAAAAAAAACCCACCATTCTTCTTGTCTAAAAAGATGGAAATCTTGACATTAGCCTTGACTCATCTCTCTCATTCGACCCACGTAATCAGTCTGTCACCCCATCCTGTTGGTTCTACCATCAGCATCTTCAGAATCCAACCCCTTTCTCTCTACCCGTACGGCCACCACATTGGTCCAAGCAAGCACTTGTCAAATCTTCCCTCACCTACTGCATCGATCTCCTCGCTGACCTCCCTGCCTTCAGTGCCCGTTTCACTCTGCTGTCTGGATGATTTTTCTAAAAACTCATTCTGCACATATCTCCCCACTCTTCAGAAATCTCCAGTGGCTGTCCTTCCATCTACATATCAAATAAAACCTCTCACCAGTGGCTTTAAGACACTCAGTCAGCTCTCCTACCTAATATCACTCTTCTCACATTAAAACACACTCCACACATTAATCCCTCTAATACCAATCTAGTTACTGTGCCTCATTCTTGCCCCTCATGCCATCGACCCCTTGCTAACTTCCTCCCTTCTGCCTAGAACTCCCTTCCCTTTCATATGCAACAGGCCGCCACTTTCCACATTTTCAAACCCCTTATACTACTAATAAAAATTATGATATTTGTTAAATGCTTACTATATGCCAGGCACTTTATTAAGTGCTGGGGTGGATACAAGCAAATCAGGTTGGTTACGGTCCCTGTCCCATGTGGGGCTCACAGCCTCAATCCCGATTTTACAGATGAGGTAATTGAGGTCTAGAGAAGTAAGGAACTAAAATCTTATCTCTTTCAGGAAGCTTCCCTGGACTAATCTATCATCATCATACCCTATTTTCCCTCCCTTCTGCTTTGCCCAGACAATTTGGTCTATACTCCCGAAGTACTTCAATATACATCCCACCTGCAACCCTGCAGCGTTCATGTACATACCCTTATATTCTGCTGCTTCCCCAATCCATAATTCATTTTAATAATTGTCTCTCCTACTAGATTTTAAACTCCTTGAAGGCAGGGATTGTGTCTAACAAACTATTGTGCTTGCCCAAACATTTAGTACAGTGCTCTGCGTACAGTAAGTACTCTGAAATACCACTGATGGACCTTACTTTACAAGTAGCTTACTGAGGACAATTGATTGATTTTTATTTTAACTGACTTGTTTCATAGCAGTCTCAGGTGTTTTTCATTTTGCCCTACCCCTGACTTGTTTCACAGCAATCTCAGGTGTTTTTCATTTCACTCTGCCTTTATTATTGGGTATTATTGGGTTCCCAGTGGGATTTGTCTTCCAATTATAGACCTTCCCTTTTTGTATCTTCATTTTCAGTAACAAGGGACATTTGTTTTTCCTCCAAGACTTTCTCCCTTTCCTTTCTCTTCATCAATTAATCAGACAATTTGAGTGAAATGCTCTGTGTATGTAAGGTAGCAAATTGTAAGTTCTGACAGAGATCGTTTTGATGTAATTAATCTATCAATCATACTTTTGAGCAATTACTGTGTGAATATAAAGAGGGCACCCACCTTTCAGTTTACCCATTTTGTTTTTAAAGAAAGATTTGCTTAACCAGGGAAGTGGGTTTAGTGTTTCCTCTCCAGAACACCTAACCCTTAATTTGAACTTGTTTCACTTCAGTCTGAACTTGGCTTACTGAGCATAGTCTCACCAGAATTATGGAGCAAGCTGCTATCATGCATGGGCAAGCACAATACAAACTAATGTTGGACTTCTGCTGTCAAATAATATTGCAAACACCTGCTAATTAGCTACTACCACCCCAGGATTCGTTCAGAGTTAGTGCTTTGCTGATTTCAGCTGCCCAATAAATTGGACACCATTTTTGTTCTATGAATTGGTATTCATTTTTCAAGTTGAATAGCATTTTCCTTCCTGCATTTAATTCTGACCTTTTCCCATTTTCATGGGTGCCTAATTCCTCTCCCATTCCTATCTGTAGAAATTCCCAGCAATGCCCTGGCCATACCTTCCTCCAAATAATTAATACTGATGATGAAGAAGATTATTTCCCCAACCCGTGGAGCATCCACCCAGCCTCCTCTTCCTCAGTTAAGCAGGTCTTAGGTGTTGTCACTCTGCCCTTTGGATAGCAAATGATTTCCTCTGGAAATCTGAGGTTATTCACCCCCAGCCCCTCAGACTGTGATTCCTGGATGGGACAGGGACTGTGTCTGACCTGATTATCTCATATCTACCCAAATGCTTAGTAAAATGCTTGGCACATAGTAAACACTTCATTCATTCATCCATTCAATCGTATTTACTGAGTGCTTATTGTGTGGAAAGCAATGTACTAAGTGCTTGGGAGAGTATGATATAACAATAGACATATTTTCCTGCCCACAGTGAGTTTACAGGGCTTAACACTTAATAAATACCATAATTATTGCTATCCTATTAAATAAATTGGCAAGTTATTTACCCAAAGTGTTTTATCACAAGCCTACAAATTCTTCCCAATTTAAATATTTACTCCATTGGCCAAATATAGAATAGAAACACAAAGAAATCCTGTACACATTACTAATGCTTCTCCTGCCCAATTTGCAAATTAGTCATCACATAGCATGGAAATACTTTGGGTTTTGTCTTTCCATATTAGTTACAATGCTTGGAGGTTTGCCATGAGAGGAAAAAATTTCCAAGGTTACTTGGCATTTTTGAAAGAAAATGAGAGCTACTTTTACTTTATATAACTGTATATACAGTGTTAGTGTTCTGCTCATTTTCAAAATGAATTGTGCTTTTGTGAATTAATTAACCCATTTCCTTAACATACCAGAATATTATTATCGGGCTGTAATGAAATATAAATGCCCAATTTCTCAAATATTTCTTTACTTTTTCAATCTATAGCTATTTTACTAAATATTAGTTCCTAATTGTTCAAAATAATTTTCTCTACTTTTCTTATTAAAGGCAGAATTGAAAATGAATTTGATATCACAGCATTTAAAATTCATCATTAATTTCATGCTTCCTCCTTTCTACAATGTCTTTCCCCAGGAGATATTTGTACAAGCCCTACTTACTCCCTTTAATCCTTTTGCCTAGAATTAACTATGCTGTCTAGCTGCCCTTATACTTTTAGGTGGGCCTCAAATATTACCACTTCCTAATACACTCAGTTCTTGGACTGCAGGTGTTTTCCCGACATTTTTTGGCTCAGATGGTGTTAAGAAATTAGGGAGTGTTCTTCCAAAAGCACATCTTTATCTGGCTAGATGATTTTTCTTGTGGTAGAAGATGATCCTGCCGATGGTGAAACTGTATTCATAAATGTGAGTGTCTCTGAAAAAGAATCTTACACAGTTTGTCCATAAAAACACAGTAGAGTCTCTTCCCTGGCTTTCTACCATTTGGATGAGCATTTCTCAAACACCAATGATCAGGAGGGGGAAAAAAACATGTCCTTTCAGAGGAAGGCCAACAGAACATGTGCTTCACCTGCTTTTAAAATAGTGGTGATGGTTTGTGGTGAACCATCCACACTCTCTCATCCAGTCCCCCAGGATCAGTAGCACCCACTGCAGTACCAGGAGTAGGGAGAATGGATGGACTGTGAGGTTGCAGAGCAGAATATCTGAGACTTCAATAGTAGCAGACACTACCGTGTCCTCACTCATTTTGTAAGACAATGTTATGTTGGATGTTCAAGTTAGCTTAAAAGTTTAGGGAGCTACGTTTCCCCTTGATTGCAAAAACCAAGAGAATATTAGAAAACAAAAAACACATGAAAAAAATCTTAAAAAGAACAGCACTAGCAACAACAATGAAAAAGCACCTAATGTCCTTCACACACCAGGACCAGAAAATAACAAAAGCATCAAAGCAGGACATATGCAAGTGAACGTGATGGTTACAGTTGGAATCACAGCATTTGCCAGAGCATCTCTGAGCTGATCTGGAAGGCCTGATCCCCAGACACTTCCAGACTGTCAACTATCCTTTCCACTAAGACAGTGATAAGACAGTACATTTTTTCAAAACAGTACAAGAATATCCCAAGTCCAAGAGCACCCCGCTTCCCTTGGTCGGCAGTCTTGCCAACTTTGTAATAATAATAATGATGATGGTATTTTTTAAGTGCTTACTATGTGCCAAGCACTCTTCTAAGCACTGGGGTAGCTACAAGGTAATAAGGTTGTCCCACGTGGAGTTCACCATCTTGATCCCCATTTTACAGATGAGGTAACTGAGGCACAGAGAAGTTAAGTGACTTGCCCAAGGTCACACAACAGACAAAAAGAGGAGCGGGATTAGAACCCATTACCTCTGAGTGCTGCTTTGGTCCTTTCAGCCACACTTGCAGGCATGGATGTGGCATCTCCATCAGAAGCATCATCTTTGATATCAAATGAGAGCTACATGGGCAGCTCATCCTCCTTTGAGCAGAAAAATCTTTCTAGATCCCCTATTTCAGATCTCTTAATTCCTTTAGAAGGACAATTTAACCCACGATTTGCCCAATGTTAGGAAATGCAAACACCGATATCATGTGCAGTTCCAAAGTAACTTCTTTGTTTTCCTCACATCTTCAATATCTCACTTCTTCCCTCTTAATAGAATGCCTTTCTGCATAGCTGCTTGCCTGATTACAAAATCATAGTGCTCATTTTTCAGTCGTAAAGGGAACTGTCCACCTTGCACTTGGGCCTAAACACATACTCACAAAATCGTACAGTACATGAATAGATTTATCAATGAGTGCTTCAACTGTATGGTTTAGAACTCCATGAATTAATATGAAGTTTTTCCTTCTTTCCAATCAAGCAATCAATCATAGCATTTATTGAGTATACCGAGCATTTGGGACAGGAAAACAAAAGGAAAAGATGCAGTCTCTGCTCTCAAGAAGCTGACAATCTAATGAGACAACTATGGAGACAAATAATTCACAGATAGTGACAACAGGAAGAAGAATAAGGATAAAACTGGTTGTAGCAGGATTATGGAAAGAGGGAATCAGTGAATAAATAAATGCAAATGCCTATATAGTGCCGATAAGGCCTAATAGTGCTGAAGATGGGAGTGAATAGATGTGCTGTCAGGGTAGCTGTTGTCTTGATGCCACTTGTGTTGTTTGGAATCAATCAAACAAGACTTCTTGGAGCAGGGAAGGGCCAGGGACCCCGTCAAACTTATATTTCCTGAATGCTTACTATGTGCCAGACACTGTAATTAGCACTACAGAGTAGTAGTACAAATTCATTCAGTTGTATTTATTGAGCACTTACTGGGTGCAGAGCACTGTACTAAGCACTTGAGACAGTACAGTACAACTATAAACATATTTCTTGTCCACAATCAGCTGGGTGGGGGAGACAGGCATTAAAATAAAATAAAATATTACAGATATGTACTTAAGAGCTGTGGGGCTGGGGGACGGGGGGAGGGAAGAACAAAGGGCGCAAGTGAGGGTGACACAGAAGGGAATGGGAGAAGAGAGGGGGTTTAGTCAGGGAAGGCCTCCTGGAGAAGTTGTGCCTTCAGTAAGGCTTTGAAAGGGGGAAGAGTAGCTGTTGGTAGGATTTGAGGAGGGACGATGTTCCAGGCCAGAGGCAGGATGGGAGCAAGGGGTCAGTGACACGATAGGGGTCAATGACAAGATAGGTGAGAATGAGGCACAGTGAGAAGGTTAGCATTAGAGAAGCAAAGTGTGCAGGCTGTAGTAGGAGAGTAGCGAGGTGAGGTAGGAGGGGGCAAAGTGGTGGAGACATTTAAAGCCAATGGTGAGGAGTTTTTGTTTGATATGGAAGTGGATGGGCAACCACTGGGGTTTTTTGAGAGATGGAGTTATATGTCCTGAAAGGTTTTGTAGAAAAATGATCCAGGCAGCAGAGTGAACTATGGACTAGGGTGAAGAGAGGCAAGAGGCTGGGAGTTAATCAGGTTGGATGCATTAAGACTCACAATCTTAATCCCCATTTTACAAACTGAGGCACAGAGAAGTTAAGTGACTTGCCCAAAGTCACACAGGAGACAAGTGTTGGAGTCATGAACACAGGTCATTCTTACTCCCAGACCCGTGCTCTCTCCACTAGGAAATGCTGCTTTTCGCTTGTTTATTTTTCCCAGTGTTTAGTACAGTGCTTTGCACATGATAAACACTTTATCAATACTATCAATAGTGCAATAAGGCAAGACCCCATGGAGGAGCTGGAAATTTGGCTGTGGTCTGATAAATTTAAGAGGGGAAGAAGTTATAATTAGGGCAGAGAGGGAGCAAGGGATGGAAGTTGTAGAGTGAAAACATGTTATAATGGGGAAAAGGGCTGGGAAGTAGTGGGTGAAGGCGTCAATAGGTAGGATAGCTAAAATTCTTAATTCCTCCTGGCACAATAGATCACAGCCCTCCCTTCTTCCAAAGCATCCTATAATCACACCTCCTCCAAAAAGCATTCCTCAATTAATTGCCCTGTATCCTAAACTATATGATCCCATCAGCCAACTCTATGCCCATCCTCAGCACCCTTGTGTAGGTGTTTATTGAACTGCACACTTTTCCTTTGATGAGTCTGGTTGTAAATACTTTGTCTCCTTCCTTATAGCCTAAGATCATTTATTCTCTACTTCCCAAGTGCCTAGTGCAGACCACCGTGCCAAGTGAAACTCAGTAAATACTATTACTATTATTTGAAATGATGCCCATATCTACCTCTATTGCCCAGACCTCCCGCATTTCCTCCTGCCTAAAGGCCATCTCTACATGGATATCACATGAACCTTTCAAACCTAATATGTCTAAAACAGATCTCCTTATCTCCTCAACCAAACCCTGTCCTCCCCCAACTTTCTTATTACTCTAGACAGGACCAACACCTTCTCTCTCTCACAAGCCCATAATCTTATTATCCTATCTGAATCCCTCTCAGTCATCAATCCATCTGTCATGAAATCCTGTCGGCTCTACCCTCACAGCTTCTCTAGAATCTGCCCTTTTCTCTCCTTTCAAACTCCTATCACAGCTACTCAGACAGACATCATTTCCTGTCTTGATTGTTGCATAGCTTCTTGCTGAATTCCCTGCCTCCCGCCTCTTCAGTCCATACTTCACTGCTGCCCTGATAATTTTTCTGTAAAAAATATTCAGTCCATATCTCTCCATTCCTCATAAACTTTCGGTGGTTGTTCAACCACCTCTGCACCAAAAAAACCTCCTTATCATTGGCTTTAAAAGGCTTAATCAGCTCTCTCCCTCCTACCTAGCCTCACTAATTTCCTTCTACAACCCAAACCAAACACTCCACTCCTGTAACACTAACCAACTCTTGATCTCATTTGTCTTGCCACGGACCCCTTATCTATGTACTCCCTCTTACTCTCCCCACTTTCAAAATCTTCCTAAAATCACATCTCTTCCAAGAGGCCTTCTCAGACTAAGCCCTTCATTGCCCTTATCTGCCCTCCTTCTGTGTTGACTATGTACCTGATTGAATATCTATTAAGCAATTTGATACCCCACCCCACAACACATATAAATATCTTTATACTCTACTATTTCTTCTATCCTTCATATATTTTAATGTTTGTCTCCCCCTATAGACCCTAAACTCTTCATGGGCAGGTATCATGTCTACCAATTCTGTTGTATTGTACTCTCCCAAATGCTTAGTACAGTGCTCTGCACAGAGTAAGCCCTCAATAAATACCACTCATTAATTGGAGACCTTTGAAGCCTATATATTCTCGAGGCTTCTTCAGTGGTTTTTGAAGAATAGAGAGACATGGACCAAACAACATTATAAGAAGATAATTTGGTCAGCAAGATGTATTACTGTACTAAGTTTGAAGAGGCTGGAGGTGGGGAAACCAGGAAGGAGGTTGATAAAATAGTCTAATTGTGAGGTAAGAAGAGCTTGAACCAAGTTGGAAGTCTTTTGGATGGAGAGACAAAAAGCCAGAACCTGGAAATATTGCAGAGGAAGAACCCGCAGAAGTCGAAGATGACAGACAGAAAGTGGCCGGCTTCTAGGACAGGTATCTCAAATCTGAGGAATAGATTTTTCTATATTTTCCACTTATGTGTTTGAACATCCCTCTCCTCCTTACTTAGTCTACTTATTCTCTCCATTCTCCGTTCATATTTCTCACTCCTGAATGATTCTTCCTGGACCTTTCTCTCAACATTCCTTTCTCCATCCCATTCCATCCCCTCACAGATTTCTGCTTCCATGGAAACCCCTCCCCAGCTTAAATATCCTCCTGAAAATTCACCTTCTCCAAGAAGTGTTCACCATAGTCCCTGGTCATGTTATCCCAAGAGTTATCTTTAGCACTAATTATATATCTATAATTACACATTTCAAATTTTTAATTCATTGGATTTTACATATTCTTACATATTTAAATGCTTCGTACATATTTTTACATATTTGAGCACTTAATACAGTGTTCTGTATACAGTAAGCACTTAATAAATATGATTGATTCTTGCTAGAATCAATTGACTAGAAATATTTTTTAAAGTTGAAGGTCAGTACAACTTTTCCTTCTCAGCCAAGGGGATTGAGTTTTTCATAAATGTCTTTAAGTTAGTCGTTAGCATAGGAAGGGAAACAGTGTGAACTAGTGGAAAGAACATAGGTGGGGAAGTCAGATGACCTGGGTTCTAATTCGTGTTCTGCCACTAACCTGCTGTTTGGGACACTGAGGTAGTCATTTAACTCCTCTGTGCTTCAGTTTTCTCATCGGCAAAATGGGGATTCAGTACCTCTTCTCCCTCCTACTTAGCTAGTGAACCCCAAGAGTGACAGGGATGGTGTTCTACCTGCTTATTATGTATCCATCCCAACGTTTGGTAAAGTGCTTGGCACATAGTAAATACTTAAGCAATTTGGCAAGTATCATTAATAGTATCTACTAGGTTTGCATTTCTTAGAGACACAGCTGGGATGCCAGGTTTCAATCTTCATTCTAGGACTGAAATATGTGGTTTAGAGAGCCATTCTAACATAGAAAAAAGAGATAGTCACACCTGGGGTGAGCAAGATTGCCATTCCATCACTACTTCTGGAATAAGAGTCACCAGCAGTAACAACATCCAGTTGGGTATGATTGCAAGGAAGCTCCTGAAGATTTTAATTTGGATTTTTATCGTGCTAAGTGAATTGGATCTAATACAGTTATAAGGGGGAAAGAGAAATGGACGCTGTTGGGCACAGACTCATTTCTTATTTATTTTGCGAGGAAGTATAACTAAGAATCTTGAAAGTGAGAACAGGTTGAAGAGTTCTAGGCATCAGTTTGACCTACAGCCAGTGTAGCTCAGTGGGACCACTCAACTAAAGAATTGTCATTTCTCAAACATTGCATAGTAATGCTCACTGAGGAGGAGTGGAAACTTGCACCATACCTGAAGGAACTGCTTGGAAATATTCTCGTAGGCCAATTCCATTTTAATGGTTTCCAACCTTTTGACGATTAGTTACAGAGCACTCTGCTAGAAAATCCATTTTTGCAGGTCCCTTGGGTGGCCACTTGAGAGATACATAAACACACATTGGCACAAGTAGCAGAGCCTGTCTGGGTATATAAATAACCTATTAAGCTTCCCATCTGACCAGAATAAATTTAATCCTCCCATTTAATTCTTATGTAATGCTGGTTGTCAATTACATTTTGAAATAGGAAAACCTCTGAACAATGGCAACGATTGTTTTCCTTCACTCACTTTGACCCAGCTGCTTCCGAAACATCCACCCATGCAGTCTCACGTGGAGTTTCATTTTGCCCAAATCTCAGAAATTCTCACTCAAGTACTGGTTTTAATCCAACTCTTTCTATGCTTGTGGCTCTTTACATTACATCTGTTGTCTACCTTGGCACTTCAGGGGATAACTAATCATATATGAGAAAATAAACCAGAGCTCCCATGTAGCTCCACCACCAAAATCACTTCATATCTAACAGGCTTTAGGACAGATTTCTTTCTTAAATGGAATCCTTTAATTGTTGTAATTAGATGCCTCTTCAACATTATATGGATAATGGAAATGCTTTAACACGAAGCTTAAAAAACTTTTGTTTCTTTGACACAAGTCTTGCCTTCTACTGTTTTCAGTCCAACCTGTTACACCAGCATCATTATCACCATTCTTCAAGGAAGACAAGAAGCCTTCTTTCTTTCCAAGGGTATTTAACTTGTCAGCAGGGCATCGTTAACAATGTTTTTTAGGAGATCAGTAGCAGCAAATTAATTTTACTGGCACAGTATCACAAGATTCAAAGAACATCTTGACTTCAGAGGTTCCTTAAAATCATTTCTTTGATGTGATCTTTATTGAGGCTGGTGGCTGAAGAAACTAAGACAAATCCAACATATCTCTTCTAGTTCTTTGTCCTGAGTATTTTTAAGAGTGATATATTTTGTTATCCTTCTGTTTGTTATCCCTTTGTTGTCCTCTGTTAGAAGACTTTTGATGTATTTATCCATATTATTACCATTATGGAAATCAAAAATCTAATAGAAATTTGAAGGAGATCAGAATTCATTATAAATATCATGGGAGTGATCTGTTATACATAACAATATAAGGCAGAATATGAGATAATAGTGATCAAAAGCAATAATAAAACAATAGGAAATAAGATCTATTGATATATGGAATTTCTTGTGCTGGGTAGCAGCGACATGGAAGACAGTCGAGGGAGGAGACTCAAGTTTACTGCATGGGAGGAGGCAGTAGTAAACCACTTCCATATTTTTACCAAGAAAACTCTATGGATACACTACCAGAATGATTGCAGATGGAGAGAGGGGAGTTTTGGGAGACATATGTCTCTGGTGTCGTTATGGGTTGTAAACAACTCAACGATTTAAGACAAGAATACAAGTGGGTTGGTTTAAAGATTAGAGATGTTCTTTCCCACATAGTAAAATAAGAAATTCACACATCTACAGGCAAAATCTGTAGCATGGCCTACAGGATAGAGCACAGATCTGAGAGTCAGAAGGACTGGATTTTAATCCCAGATTCACCACTCATCTGTTGTAACTGCTTAGGCAAGTTCAATTCTCTGTGCCTCGGTTCCCTCATTTGTAAAATGGGGATTAAGACTATTAGCCTGATTTGGGACAGGGACTCTGTCTAACCTGATTTGTTTGACTCCATCCCAGTGGTTAGTACAGGGCCTGGCATATAGTCAACTCCTTGCAAATGCCACACTCATTATTGCTAATGGTATTATTATGATGATTATTTTTCCATAATACAGATACACAGCAAGATCATCATTATCAATGATATTTATTGAGTGCTTACTGTATACACACCACTGTACTAAGTGCTTGGGAGACTGAGCAGGACCTTCAGCTCTGTGTCAAATAGAAGAATAAGGCCATTGATTGCTTCTTGGATTCCCTGTCTTGCTACTTTAGGCTGTTTTTCCAAGTTGATGAGTTTTTTAATTTTATGAGTATTAGTTCGTAGCATTGCCAACTAATGAACCTTCAGGCAGAGGGGGCTTGGGAAAGAGGACAGTGCTTGTTCTCAGAAGTTATCTCTGGGTTTTACCTTCTGTCCCTTCTGTCTCTTTCTTTTATGTTCCACTGGGGGACAAATCCACTAACACAGCAAGAACCTACCCTTACTTGCAAACAATGTGGGAGGGAGGCTGATCCTGCAATCTCCTCTTCAGTCCTATTTGCATACATGGATAGGACTTCACACTTAGTAGTATCTCCTCTGAATATGAAGAACAGGTGTATATTTTTATATATATATTATGTCTGGGAGAGGGTGAGGGGAGAATCAGACAGTGATCATTGTGCCCAGTGTCCAAAATTGCAACCTGATAAAGGGAAAGGGAATTGCCCCAAATACTGCAGGTTTGTGGGACCTTGATCACAAAAAAGTAGTTTCTTAGTTTTCAGCTTCAGAGGTGACACTGGATGGTCCAGCCACCATTAAATTGACTATCAAGCCTGAAGATTTACTCTGTGTAGCTTCTTACAGACATTAACAGATGTGTGGTAGCTAGTACTAAACACCTGAAGCCAGGGCATTAATATTTAGCGTGAAAATTAATATTAGCTTTTCCAAGTTCCATATTTCTACTAAAGGAGAAAAATTTTCCCCTGTTTTCTAAACATTATTCATTCTGAATGAATGATTTTAAAATGAACCAGGGCAGAGTGTTTGTAAAAAGCTAGATAAGATTGTTTGTTAAATTACTGGCTCCTGTTTTTGGACTGGTGAAATTACCATGCTTTGTGTACTCTTAATTCAAGGTCTCAGGAAGAACCTTTTTTTGAATAGACATATGAAAGCCATTTCATTCATGCTAACAGAAATTACTCTAAAGTATTTTCTTCTTGCAATTCTAATAGATAAACCAAAATATCACATGCCTTATTAAACTGTCTTATCTCTTATATAATTCCATTTTCAATGTCATTAAGGTTATGCTCATTTCTACAAAGAAGCTGACATGTGAATGACTAAATATGCATTTTAATGCCGTGTCATAAAATTCCCTGCTCCTATTTACCTTTCCTAATGAAAACTGACTAGCATTGGAATCTGTACTTTGGTTATCGCATGCTCGAGCAAGTCTTTGATCATTTGAAAAACATAGTATTTAGACAGTTTTAACAAGGAAAGGTCAATATGACTATGAAAGGAAGAGTGTTGCTTAAGAACACATTTACAAGATTACTACTGGATCAGGCCTAGTCCAGTACTGGAGAGAAACCCTGATGTGGTTGTTCTCCTGCAGCACTTCTTGTGGTAATGAAGTCTATTCTCCTTTTCTGTAAAAAAGTGTTTCATTTCGTTTGCTTTGAACCTACAACCTTCAAGCTTCATTAAGTACATTCTAGTTCTAATGCTGTAGCACCTGGGGAACAAAAGTTCCTGTTGACCCTATCTACAATCTGCACATTTTTTGAAGACTTTAATCATATCTCGTCTCAGCCTTTACCTTTCAGGATTGAACAGATTTAAACTTTTTTTTTGTATACTGATGCTTCCCCAACCTCTTGATCATCTTATCTGTCTGGGTAATAGAAGTATTAACACAGTACTCAAGGTAAGTGCATTCATCATGTACTTTCTGGATGCAGTGCATTTTGCTAAGTACTTGGAAAGCGCAAAATAAGAAAGATAAATATTCCCTCTGCCCACAAGAAGCTTACATCCTAATGGAGTAGAGAGACCTAAAAGTAATAATGATCATAAATGTAATCAAAATAATCAATTATATTTCTCGAGCATTTAGTTTGTACAGAACACTGTACTAAGCACTTGCGAAAACACAATATAGCAGAGTTGGTAGACGTATTCCCTGCCCATAATGAGAAGCAGCGTGGTCTACTGCATAGAGCATGGGTGTGGGAGTCAGAAGGACCTGGATTCTAATCATGCCTCTGCCATTTGTCTGCTGGATGACTTTGGGCAACTCACTTAACTTCTCTGTGGTTCAGTTACCTCATCTGTAAAATAGGTAGTAATACTGTGAGCCCCAAGTGGGATATGGACTGTGTCCAACCTGATTTGTTTGTATCTATCCAAGCACCTAGTACAGTGCCTGGCACATAGTAAGTGCTTAACAAATACTATTTCCATAGTATTTCCATTGTTATTGCCAAACAAAAAAAGGACTGAAAGTCTAGAAGGGGTGATAGACACTAATATAAATAAATAAATTATGGAAATGTACATAAATGTTGCGGGGCTGAGGTAGGGGTGAATAAAGGGTGCAAATCCAAGTTCAAGGGTGATGTAGAAGGGAGTGGGAGAAAAGGAAATAAGGGCTTAGTTGAGGAATGCCTCTTGGAGAAGATGTCTGCTGTGTGGTCTTAGACAAGGCACTTAACTGTGCCTCAGTTTCCTCATGTGTAAAATGGGGATTCAGCATCTGTTCTCCCTCCTACTTACACTGTGAGTTCCATGTGGGACAGGGTCTGTGTTCACCTTGATTATCCTTTACCTACCCCAGTGCTTAGAACAGTGCTTGACAAATACCATAACAACAATGCTAATTACTGGTGCTCAGGGCAGTCTTCAGTTATTACAAAGCAAATGAAACAGGTAGAATCCCTGAGCACTAGAAGCTTAATCTAATAGGCAACATGGATGTGGAAACAGGCCATTTAAACACACACAAAACTATTGAGCCTACACAAATAGGAATGAAGGAGGAAGGAATAAACCCAAAGCATTATACTAGGGATGAGCCAATTGATTTGGAAGCAAGGAGTGAGGAGCCAGTCCAGTCAGTATGCAGATAGAATGGGGACAGGGAGATATTACCCTATTTCTGTCTCAACACATAAGCCCGTCTTCTAGACTATAACCCCTCTGTGGGTAGGGAAGATGTCTACCAACTCTGTGATAATATACTCTCCCAAGCACTTAGTACAGTGCTCTGCACACAGTAAGTGCCCAATGAATAAGATTAATTAATTAAACGAGTCACAGAAAGTTTCTGCCCTCTATTTCAATAACAGCAAGTAACAGTAATAATGCTATTGATTCTTTGCTCCGCTTACATCTATCAGTGGTATTCAGTGAATGCTTACTATGTGCAGAGCACTGTACTAAGCCCTTGGGAGAATACAACAGAGTTAGCAGATGCATTCCCTGCCCATAGTGTGCTTATGGTTTAGGGAGAAATAGATGTTTTCAGAAAGCATTTGGAGACCTGTGACAAAGGATACTCCATTTCATTCTTCTGCTGCATAAAGATGTTTATATATCAGAGCTCTTCATAAACTCCTCATTAGCTGTGCACACATCTCTGTGGAAAAATTCACTTTGTAAGATCTTTAAGCAAAGCCCAATTCCATTCTTATATTTATCATTTAAATTATAATAGCTAATTCCCTTCTATCAGTGAGTCATAGGGTTCCTATTTGCTTTCCAAAGACAAACTTTTTACCCCTCACCTAGCCAGGAATTTAGCAGCATTGGTCCAATGTATACTGTATGGTTGCCCATCCACCTCTGCATCAAAGAAAAACCCCTCACCATTTGTTTTTTTGAAACACTCCATCACCTTGCCCCCTCCTACCTCACCTCGCTACTCTCCTACTACAACCCAGCCTGCACACTCCTCTAATGCTAACATTTTCATTGTGGCTCGATCTTGACTATCTCGCCACCAACCTCTCGCCCACCTCCTGCCTCTGTCCCTCCCTCCTCAAGTCCGACAGAAAGTTACACTCCCCGCTTTCACAGTCTTATTGAAGGCCCATCTCCTCCAGGAGGCCTTCCCTGACTAAGCCCCCCTTTCCTCTTCTCCCACTCCCTTCTGTGTTATCCTGACTTGCTCCCTTTGTTCTTCCCCCCTTCCCAACCTTACAGTATTTATGTACACATCTATAATTTATTTATACTAACGTCTGTCTCCTCTCCTCTAGACTGTAGGTTCATTGTGGGCAGCGAATGTATCTGTTTATTGTTGTACTGTACTCTCCCAAGCACTTAATATAGTGCTCTGCACACAGTAAGTGCTCAATAAATATGACTGAATGAATGAATGATAAATAAATTGAAAATGTCACTGATAATTGAAAGGTAAATGTAGTCCAATAATCCAATGAAGGAGCATGGTCTGGTGGATAGAGCACAACCCTAGGAATCAGGAGGATCTGAGTTCTAATCCCAGTTCTGCCACTTGTCTGTTGTGTTATTTGGGTAATTTAACATCTCTGTGCCTCAGTTTTCTCATCTGTAGAATGGGGATTAAGACTGTGATGTGGGACGGGGACTGCATCCAACCTGAATAATTTGTATCTACCCCAGTTCTTAGTACACTGACTGGCACATAGTAGGCAATTAAGACATACCATTAAAAAACTCCTTCCCTTCATGCTTGAAATTAATCCTTTCCACACTGCCCCCTCCCCACTATCTTTCATTCAATAGTATTTATTGAGCGCTTACTATGTGCAAAGCACTGTACTAAGTGCTTGGAATGTACAAATCGGCAACAGATAGAGACAGGCCCTGCCCATTGATGGGCTTACAGTCTAATTAGACATTCTACATATCTCCTTACTCCTCCTTCCTAAAATCCCAACTCTTTTAAAGAAGTTTTTTCCAGGCATTTTCCACAATTTTCTCACTATCCCAAATATGTATATTGGGTAGTGAGAAACTAATAGGAAAAAACTTGTATTTCCTCTCTTTTTTTTTTTTATTTTCAACCACTCAAGTTGCAAGTCGTTTTTATGTCTGTCTCCTCCATTAGAATGCATGCTCCTTGTGGGTTGGGAATCTGCCACTTTGTTATGCTGTATGTCCTAAATGTTTAGTACAGTGTACCGCACCAAGAAAAAAAGTGGGCATGCAAATATTGCTACCACTGCTTCTCAAAACTGACTCTCATGATGGACTCTGCATGGATTGCTCTTCCCACTCCATGTTGCAATGTGAATGTCGTTTGTGACTCCCTATGTTTCTTCCATAAGCTTTAAGTCACAGTCCTTTGGTTCTATCCACACTATAGCAGTATTCTCTGATCATAGTTTGTGCCCCATCAGCACATTTCCCAACATCCTCTTTCTCATATTTCCCTTGCTTAGGGATTTGCTCTTTGACTATTGACCAGTGACAATTTAACTGCTGAGTTACCTGCTAAGAGAGGTACCAACTGATGGGAATTAGGTAGGAATAAAGCTATGAATTGGAATTAGTGAATACAGAGAAGCACCGTGGCCTAGGGGAAAGAGCCCGGTCCTGGGAGTCAGAGGACTTGGGTTCAAATTCATTCATTCAGTAGTATTTATTGAGCACTTACTATGTGCAGAGCACTGTAGTAAACTCTTAGAATGTACAATTCTGCAACAGATAGAGACAATCCCTGCCCAATGACGGGTTCTCAGTCTAATCGGGGGAAATCCCAGCTCTAGTCCTTGCCTGATGCGTGACCTTAGGTAAGTCACTTAACTTTTCTGTGCTTCATTTCCCTCGACTGAGAAGTGGAAATTCAATACCTGTTCTCCCTCCTTTTTAGACCGTGAGCCCCTTGTTCAATCATTCATTCATTCATTCATTCATTCGTATTTATTGAGCGCTTACTTTGTGCAGAGCTCTGTAATAATTACTTGAAAAGTACAATTCGGCAACAGATAGAGACAATCCCTACCCAACAACGGGCTCAAAGTCTAGAAGGGGGAGACAGACAATAAAACAAAACAAGTAGACAGGCATCAATAGCATCAAATAGATAAATAGAATTATAGCTATATACACATCAATCGTGAGATCTGATTATTTTGTATCTACCCTAGAACTTAGTTAAGTGCTTGACACATAGTAGGCACTTAACAAACACCATAATTATCATTATCATCATTAGTTCAAATATGAAGCCGGTAATTGGCAGCCTAAAAAAACCACACACATACACACTTTTAAACTGAGAAAGAAATGAATTTCAAACTCCCATTAAGCAAATATTTGGGGCTGGGGCTAACAGGAGCCTAACCTTTGGACATAGGTACAACCTAGAAACAAAGACAACCCAATACAAATTTCTTTGGCAAGCACATGTTATTATAAATCCAACATCTCTAAAACCCAGGATACATAGATATGCTGCTATGATCTTTGGGGTCAAGCAGATGGTACCCATTAAAAACAGACAAAACACTATAAAGGGAATAATTTAATTGATGTTTGAACCAGTCTGAACAGACTTAGCCTTTTGATAAGTGAGCTGCTTATTCATCATGTTGCTAAGTCATGATCTGACATGTTTAATTTTCCGATAATTCTTCCTCGCCTTTGCTCAGAGAGGGGAGGGAAGTTCCTGAAAGGGGATTTTACTCAGCCAAATGCCCTGTTAGTCTGAGAGCCTAAAGAAATTTCAGTTGAGGATCTTATTTAGAATTAAAGAAGTGTTGTATTTGTCGGGGGGCGGGGGGATGGGATTTTCCTTTCCCAAAGATCTGTGAGCTAGGAGAAAGGGGCAGCTCCCAAGGTAAATCAGACCAGAGGTGACAACGGGGGAGTCCTGGTAGTAGGCTTTTCCTCTATACTGTATGGTCCTTGTAGGCAAGAAATATATCTACCAGCTCTGTTGGTGTCGTATTCGTCCAAGTTCATAGAACACTGCTCTGTACATGGTAAATACTCAGTAAACACCACATGGATTGATAGTCTCAGATGCTTTAGAAGCAGTGAGAAGCAGCATGGCCTAGTGGATAGAGCAAGGACCTGGAAGTTAGAAGAACCAGGCTTCTAATTCTGGCTCTGCCACTTATATGTTGTGTGACCTTGGGCAAGTCACTTCACTTCTCTGTGCTTCAGTTCCCTCACCTGTAAAATGGGGATTAAGACTGTGAGCCCCTTGTGGGACAAGGACTGTGTCCAACCCAGTTTACTTGTATACATTCCATTGCTTAGTGCAGCACATAGTAAGTGCTTATTAAATACCACAATTATTATTATTATTATTCTTAATCCTAATGCTTCAGTACTAAAGGCTAGGGAATCTCTACTGAAGAGAAGCAACGTGGGCTAGTGGAAAGAGCATGGACTAGGAGTCAGAGGAACTAGGTTCCAATCCCTGCTTCTCCACTTATCTGATGTGTAACCTTGGGCAAGACATTTGACTTTTCTGTCCCTTAGTTCTCTCATCTGCAAAATGGAGATTCAATACCTGTTTTCCCTCCTACTTAGATTGTGAGTCCTATGTGGGACCTGATTATCTCCCCCATTCCTTAATACAGTGCTTGGCATATATAAAACACTTAACAAATACCACAAATACCACAGAAGAGGTAGGCCCCCTGAGGCAGGTAGTGGAGGCTTGTCTTTCAGATCCCTGGGCAACAGAAATGCTTTCTGCTTCCACAGAGTTTCAGTCTGTTGGAATTTACTAGGGGTCACTTAGAACAGTGTTTGGCACATAGTAAGCACTTAACAAATACCATAATTATCATTATTAAGACGTAAGCTTGGTTTTCTTTACTCTCCTCACATGGAGGTCTGGACTTTAAGCCTGTAAACTGAAGACTGGATTTGAGAAAGGACCCAGGAGTATCCCTCAATCCAGGAAGGGGTTCATTGAGTGCAAGAATCCTTAAGGAGGGTTTGAGCTTGTCACTGGAAGTCCGAGCCTGGAAGGGAGAACTTCCATGGGTGAGAAATTGATTGGATAGCATATCCTGTGGATGGGACTATGTGAAGACTTGTTCATGTACACATGCATTATTGCCATTATTGTGGTCAAAGATTAGGATGTTGTGATTGTTAGAGCAGCTGATGAACTCACAAAATCTTTTTAACAGCTGCCACTGGATGATTTCAGGCATAATCCCTATTGTATCTGGCAAGCTCTTGGCAAAAAATAGCTGTCCTTTCTGACATTCATTAACCCAACTGTTTGGACTAAACTTCCATGCTAAGAAGCAGTGTGGCCTAGTCGAAAGAACACGGGCTCGGAATCAGTGGACCTGGATTCTAATTCTGGCTCTGCCACTTGTTTGCTGTGGGTGACTTCGGGTAAATCACTTAACTTCCCCGTACCTCAGTTCCCTCATGTGCAAAATGGGGATTCAATAACTGTTCTTCCTCCTAATTACACTGTGAGCCCCATGTGGGACCTGATTATCTTGCATCTACCCAAGTGCTTAGTTCAGTGCTTGACTTTTAGTGAGTGCTTAACAAAGCAGTGTGGCCTAGTGGCTTAAAGCACCGGCCTGGGAGTCAGAAGGACCTGGGTTCTAATACTGGATATTCGATTTATCTGCTATGTGACCCTGGGCAAATCAGTTCCCTTTCCTGTGCCTCAGTTCCCTCATCTGTAAAATGGGAATAAAGGCTTTGGAGCCCCATGTGGAACAGGGACAATGTCTAACTTGATAGGCTTGTATCTACCCCAACACAGTGCAGTGCCTGGCACAAAACACTTAACAAATACCACAATTATTATTATGATCAATATAAGCTATAATTTATTCCCCAAAAAAGGTTCGTTTTTTTCCCCAGATTTGTTCACCATTCAGTCTGGAAGCAAGGTCATACCTCACAGTGCAGATGGGCAAAACACAGTGCAAAATTCAGTCAGGAATGGCAGTAAGCTTTACTTAGACATACTAGGTACGACCTGCCAAAAGATTTCTATTTACTCATTGAGTCCTTGGAGAATCTTACTTCTCCAGTGTGTGTCTAAATGAAGGAAAGGGTGCTTTGAGAAGAATTATAGATACCATGAAAACACTTCTGATTTGCAATTACCCTAAAACCAGAAAAAAGCAAAAGAGAAAGAAAAGAAAATCCTGGAGATTGAATATCCTAGGAAATGGTCTTTGCCTTGAGAAAGGACAGTCTGAAAATGAATGCCTTGAGGGGCTATTTTCTGGCAGTAAAGAGTCTTTAAAAGGGCCCATTCTTCCTTTTGTTTTTTTACTGATGACACTACTTCCTTGAGAACAATTTCAGTACATTTGTATTGGTTTTATGAAAGGGCATGTGAGACATATACAGACCTCATGTAATGTCCGTATAATATTTCCATATGTTTCATTCATGTGACTAAAAATTATTTTTACATGTTGTTATGATATTCTAAAAAGTCTTCAGTAAATTTCAGCACTGGTATAGCTAGAGAGACTGCAAAATAGATCTAAATAGCAGTGTTGCTTAGTGTAAAGAGCATAGTTGTAGAAGTCAGAGGACCTGGGTTCTACTCCCAATTCCGCCAGTGTTCTACTGTGTAACCTTGTGCAAAGTCACTTAACTTCTCTGTGCCTCAGTTACCTATCTGTAAAATAGGGACTAACACTGAAAGTCCTCTGTTGAACAGGGGCTGTGCCCAACCTGATTACTTTGTACCTACCCCAGTGCTTAGTACAATGCCTGAAATATAGTAAGCACTTCAAAAATACCATAAAAAACAATTCAAGACAGCCCAATCATTCATTAGACTAACAGTAGTGTGATGCTCTCTAAAGAAGCAGGCAACTTCATGTCTTTTAAAATGTTTCTGGACACAAAGATCATTTCAAAAAACTATATGCAAAAGAAGACATTGGTTTATCTCTTGCATGAGCAATTTAAGTACAGTTCAAGAGTGCCTGATTCTGTTCCAAATTAATCTGTTCCAAATTAACAAAATAAACCCTGACTCTGAAATTTCCAAATTTTACCTCTTAGTATGTCACCTCATTCAAATCACTCAACTTCCAAAATTAGTGCCTTCTCCCATGGAAGGTCCATATTCAATCTGGCACCAAATCCTGCCCGTCTCACCTTCACAACATCACCAAGATCCTCCCTTTCCTCTACAACCAAACGGCTACTATGTTAGTGCAATCACTCATCCCATCCCGACTCGATTACTGAACCAGCTTCCTTTTTAACCTCTAACCTCCTGCCTCTGTCCATTGCAGTCCATATTTCACTCTGCTGCCTGGATTATCTTTCTACAGAAACATTCAGGTCATGTCATCCCACTCCTCAAAAATCTCCAGTGGTTGCCTATAAACCTCCATATCAAACAAAAACTCCTCACTTTTGGCTTCATAGCTCTTCCTACCTCACCTCCCTTCTCTCCTTCTCCAGCCCAGCCCACACACTCCTCTCCTCTGATGCTAACCTTCTCACTTTGCCTCGATCTCAACTTTCTAGCCACTGACCCCTGGCCCATGGCCTACCTCTGGCCCGAAATGTCCTTCCTCCTCAAATCCACCAATCACTCTTCCCTGCTTCAAAGCCCAACTGAAGTCACACCTCTTCCAAGAGGCATTCCCAAACCAAGCCACCTTTCCCTCAGCTTCCTCCCCCTCCCACGGCATCTTGACTCGCTCCCTTTGCTCTCCCCCCGCCACTCCACAGCACTTAAGTATATATGTATAGATCTATAACTCTATTTATGTTGATACCTATGCACTTGTTTTTTTGTCTATCTACTCACCTCTAGACTGTAAGCCCACTGTGGGCACGGATTGTCTGTCTTTATTGTTGAATTGTACTTTCGAAGTACAGTGCTCTGCACACAGTAAGCACTCAATAAATATGATTGAATGAATATTAGTTGGCCTGCCCAAAGGTTTAGCTTGTTGAATTTTCCACTGGAGTCATTATGGCCTGATGGAAAGAGCCTGGGACTATTAAGAACGAATTATGTGGTAAAGGCTAATGTAGATAAAACAAAATCAGATCAGAACAAGTTTCTCACACAGTGCTCTCGGTCTGTGAGAAAAGTAGAGCAGACACCTTCTCCCCATTTTACAGATGAAGGAACTGGCTCACAGAGATGACTCCTCCAAGGTCAAGGAGCAGTGGGAGCTAGTGGGAGAGGTGGAGACTCAAGTGATGTTTCAAGTTCTTTCCATTAGGCCTCACCACCTCCAGTGGAAAATTCAATAGGCTGTACCATCGGTCAGACCAACTAATAATAGATTGGTTATGGACCTCTGGATTTTGTTCAAAGTGCACCTTAGTGGTGTCCTAACATTTTCTACCTTGTGATGTTCTTCGTTTGTGTAAAGTTATAAAGCAGCAGGAGGACAATGGAAGAATTCATATATTGGAATTTCCTTGTCAGTTCCAAAAATGCATTTCATTGCCCTTTGGGTTGCCTGAAAGAATATTTTTCACCTATCTAACAGAATTCTTCCTCCTAAGGAAATGACAAATTGTGCTCATCAACCATATTAACTGAGGAAGAGGGAACTCTAAATGTCCTTTTAAAAAGTTCAGGTCAATTAATTTTCCCATGTGTTTTTTTTGCTGCTACGAGTTGGACCCATTTCTCTTTGACTCTCGCCAAAATCCAGCTGCTAAATTTTCTCTTCTACAACCTTCACTCTTTTCATGCCACAGTGAAACTCTTTTCTTGTTATTAATGGCACCCAGGTGAAAATATGGTGGTTCTATGGTGTGCCTCCTTAATAATGAATAAGAGTAATGCATTGGGCAAAGCTGCCTCGATAATTTACAAGACGATATCAAGGAAAGACTAAATGTAGTGTTCTGCAGGAAATATACTGCATTTGAAAAAATAATTTAGAAGCTGCATGCAAACTGTAATATTAGGTTAAGCCTTGGTACTCCCAGATCTTCCACTTGAAATGTAAAAGCTCAAATGAGCATTGTTGTTTGTCTTATTTTAAGCTCCTTGATTTTGTAGCAGTTCTATTTACCTATAAATACAGAAGCCTTTGATTTTCACATCTTATTGAAAACAGAGGGAGAGAAAGAGCAGAGGCACACCTGCCTTTGATTTTGGAAGAAGAATATATGCATGCCCCAGATTTTTAAAGAGATACCCATCTGGTCCATTCCATTGCTGGTGCCACAAGGGATGGAAAGAAGTGAACGGTTTGCTTTTTTTTCAAATGAAGCACTGAATTTTAGTCAGTTCTGTCAGATGTCCTTGGCCCCAATTCAGTAGCAGGCTGGCCTGAAGCCCCCTTGGAGCCGGGGAAATCGGGAGGTCCAGGTTGTCCCCAGGAAAATGGAGGCCGCTTCAGACATTTAGTCCTCCATGATACAAGGCCAAAAGAAGCACCAGACAATGAGAAGCGGCTTGGCCTTGTGGAAAGAACATGGACCTAGGACTCAGAGGATCTGGGTTCTAGTCCTGACTCTACCTTTTGTCTGCTACATGACTTTGGGCAAGTAACTTAACTTCTCTGTGCCTCTGTTTAGTTTTGTTTTGTTTTCTGTAAAATGAGATAAAATACCTGTTCTCCCTCTTACTTAGACTGTAAGCCCCATGTGGGATGGGGACCGTGCCCAACCTGTTTTTATCTTGTATCTATCCCAGTGCTTAGTACAGTGCTCAACACATACAACACATACTAAGTGCTTAACAAATGCCATCATTATCATTATTAGTTAGCCCTTAATTTCATCTCATGCTGCATGAATACTGTGTTGTACTCAGCCTGGCAGAGTGGATAGAGCATGGGCCTGGGAGTCAGAAGGCCATTTGTGCTATGTGACCTCGAGCAAGTCATTTTACTTCTCTGTGTCTCAGTTACCTCATCTGTAAAATGTGGTTTGAGACTGTGAGCCCCATGTGGAACAGGGGACTGTGTCCCACCTGTTTTGCTTGTATCCACTCCAGTGCTTAGTATAGTGCCTGGCACATAGTAAGTGCTTAACAAATATCATAATCATTATTATTATGTCACATACGGTATAATTATGCCATTTGCAGTATTTGGGGGGTGGGCTTCCTCACTGTTACCTAGTAACCCCTAACCCTACAACTAGATTATAAAGTGGGAAGCGCTTGGCTGTGATATATTGCATTGCAATCTCTGAAGAGAATTGCATTATTGGAGGTTGGCAAAGGAATTGTTGATATAGTGAGGAGACACTGCACTTTCCAGTAGGCAAAGGGGCTGATACACTACATCTAATAAACAGTAAGTGGCTGCTTTGTGCAGAATCAGGCTTCCAGCATTCTCTTAAATGGGCAGAGGCAGTAGTTGTGGCTTGTTCTCTTCTCCTGAGACAGGCTGTAAGGGGTTTCATCTAGCGGCTACTCCTGGAAGCAGACTTGCCCTGCCTTTTGTCACTTCATCAAGCTTGTGGGCAAATTCCCAGGTCAGCTGAGATTGACACTGGACATCTCTGAAATAAGCCATGGAGTGGCCATCTTTGAGAAAGGTAATGGAACACCATCTCCGAGCAAAGTGAAGTCACCCCATTACATGACTCCTACACGATAGCTAACATTTCAAGCCATCGCTTACCTTCTCTGGACTTGACTGGTCCTCCATCTTCTGTTCTCTATCAAGGCTCTTCTGAATTAACTTGAGTCTCTTTCCTTTCATTAAAGACCCTTGGGAGTACTATTTCTCTTCCTTCTAGATCCTTCAGGCATTGAATTCTTCCAATGAAATCTGCTTATGGTCCAGAAAGAGAAAGGCAAAAAAAAGAGGAACTTTTGAGGGGGGGCGGTCATTGTGGTTTTTCACTTCTTTCAATCCTAATTACCAGATTCACTTCCTCTGGGTAGTCTTTTTATTGCAATGTTTTTTTTTACTTATTAACTATCGGCTATTGTTATAAAAATTTAAACGTCGGACTATTCGTTCTTTCTCCACTCTTGGTGCATTTCTGTAAGCCCGACTCAAAGATTTTTATACTAAAGATGCAAACACTATCTTGTAACCTTTACTAGAAACATTAAAATCATTGTCACTTATTCAAGTGCTAAATCAATACTAATATAATTATTTTGGAAAGTGCTGCTCAGGGGAATGGAACTCTACACCTAGAGTTCGGGTAAGGTTTTATGGGACAATAAAAAAATGACTGAAATTAGTATAGATTTTGTAAGTTTATGACAGACTCTAGTAAATAATGTTATCCCTCTTTATATGCTTGGATCCTGAAAGTTCACACAAAGGCCCGGATTTGTCAGAGGATGAGTTTTCTCAGCCACTTGTTGTTCTCTCGGAGCATTGACTCCATTGCCAGGCACAACATAAAGTTAGGAAGGCCTCAGAGAATGTGATTTTTATGTGATTTTATGTGTTCCATTGGTCGCCGTGGCTCCTCTCTGAACTGGGAAAATTCATGATATATAAATTGCAGCTTGTTGAAAGTAAAGATATGAAGAGCAACTTTTCCCTCAAGCCCTGGATAGAAGAATATGCTTCTTTCTTTCTCTGATGCTCCTTCTATTTATCTTTACAATCCCGAGCTTCACTTGGCGAATTGAAGACATCAAGTTAGAGCCCCCACAAAAACTAAATTTCATCTTAGGCAACTCTCACCCCATACCTTTTCCAACAGCCATGCAGGGAAAAGGCTGACTGCTTGAAAATCAAATGCTTTGAATTTCCACTTTTGCTCATGTAAACCCACAACGCAGGTAAAATCATCAACGGGCAGTAATGATCTCATTGTTGTGGTTGTTAATTGAACTCCTATTTGAAATTCCACTATTCTGCTTGCCCTTGAATCTGAAACATACCCCACAGAGTTGTTAAACAGTACTGTAATTGATCAGTCTTTATGACCTTTGGTTTTCCAATGAAATACAATCATGTTTTTCCAGCAAAGGATCTAAAGAAAAACATCGAATGCTGGAAATGAAATTATACCTTTTCATGATCCTATCTAATCATTAAGGCCTTGAAATGAATTAAACTTTGGTCAAGATTCCCCCACATGTTTCTGTTAATATCCACTACACCTCCTTCGGTTCCACTGATCTTTGTTCACAGTTCATAGGTCAGGAAACAGGAAAAGAATGAATTGCCCTAGAGATCAAAGTTTCAGTAAAAAATCCTCAACAAAACCCGGAAATTCTCTCATATAGGTCGCCTCAACAATGGGGATGAATGGCACCCACTGGAGATTGAGGATGGTTGATACTAAACGAAAGCAGGAAACACCTCTTCAACCAAGTTGGGGCAGACTAAGAGAATTAACCAGACTTCATTCAGATTAGATATCTGCTGCACTTTTTTTTGTCTATGACTGTAGTTTTTTGTTTTTGTTTTTGGGGGGTTTATTTTTTTGGTACTTGCTAAGCACTTACTATGTGCCAAACACTGAACTAAGCACTGGGGTAGATGTAAATTAAAACAGGTAGAACCTTTTTCCCACATAGGCCTCACAGTATGGGGAATGGGAAAGAGGCATTAAATCCCCATTTTACAGGTGAGGAAAGTGAGGCTCAGAGAAGTTAGCAGATTGCCCAAGACCACACAGCAGACTAGCAGCAGAGCTAAGATTAGAACCCAGGTCCTCTGACTCCCAGACTTGTGCTCTTTCTGGTTGGCCATACTACTTCTCAAACCAAGGCATTAAGCTTTAATGCTGAATCAATAAATCAATGGTATTTATTGAGCACTTAATGTTAGACATGCCTCGAGGCATTGCCTTAGCAGGACTCCAGTTTATCTCACAGCAGGCAAGTGACAGAGGTGAGATTAAAAGGCAGGGCCTTGACTTCCAGGCACTGGGTTTTCCTGCAGTTCTTCATGGAAAGACTTTATAAATCAATTTTTCCTTTTTCTAACTATGGAAAGCTTCTTCTCACCACCCTCACCTTCCCCTGCACCCAGAGATGGATCTGAGAGTTTTTAGCCAGAAGGCTAAATGCCAGGGTTTCTCTCAACCAATCACAAGGTACCTGTGGACAGAGAATTCTCAGCCTTTCATTCATTCATTCAATAGTATTTATTGAGCACTTACTATGTGCAGAGCACTGTACTAAGCGCTTGGAATGTACACTCTCCTCCACTCCAATTCTGCCAGATGTTCCTGGCAGGTAAAGAAGGGAGGAACATTTGTCTTTTCTAAAATTGAGAGTTTGCTTTCTGCCCAAGAGTAACCTCTTAAAAAGTGATGCTAATCCCTCCAAATTAACCAGACTATAACTGGGTGAAAGAATAATTTAAAATGCTCACATCTTCCTTTCTCCTAGCACATAGAGATCGTGTTTCTTGCTCTGACATAAACCCATACTTCTGCTACTGACCTGAGCTTTTCTTCATTAGCATCATCACAAATAATGTGTGCACTAGGTAGTTCATTGTTACATTAAAGCTCTTTCACTGAGGAAAATGAATAGGTTTTGAAATGGACATAAACACTGGAGCAGTCATCTCTGCATTACTACATGTAATTCTGGTTACCACATCATCTTAGGAAGGACATATCAGAGCTAGAAATGGTACAGAAAAAGTCCAAGATGATTGAAAGGATGGTGAAGTTTCTCTACCAGGAGATACTGAAAGGGTCAGGGCTGTTCAGGCAGAAAGGAAAAGGCTAATGGGGTAAATGATTTATTTGGACATGTATGGTCAAGGTAAGGACAGAACTGCTATAAACAAAATTCCACAATTGAAGTGAGGTTCAAAACTAACCAAAAAACTTCTAACTCATCTTAAAATTTCCTTGATAAATTGTGTTGACAGAAAATGAAAGGAGGTTCAAGAGAGGTTTAAATACATGTGCCAGAGACCAATCAATCAGTATTTATTGATCACTGACTGTGCGCATAGCACTGTATTAAAAACTTGGGAGAGTACAATACAACAGAGTTGGTAGGCACATTCCCTGCCCACGACAAGTTTATATTCTAGAGAGAAAGTGGTCATTTAGTCAATCCACCAATGATATTTACTGAGCTCCAACAATGTGCAGAGCATTGTACTAAATGGACCATCTCAAACAGAATAAATGTCAAAGAAGGCAATCATACCTTAATTCCTATAAGCATCCAGTTATTCATCCTCAATTTTATTAATTAGCATTTACTGTGTACAGAGCACTGCAGTAAATATTTGGGAGAGTACAATAAAGAATTGACAATTTCTGCCCTTATGGAATTTATAATCTAGCAGGAAAATTTACAATCTAAGCAGAGTGGGACTTGGGTTTCACCCAGTAATCACATTGCTATTGGTTTGTGTACTTAATTAAACCATTGAAATTTTGGTTGAAGAATATATGAGTTTGGTTCACTCAGACCGGTGAAACTAACTGAGGACAACAGTTAGAAAGAAAAGGAAACAGGAAAACAGAACCGTGACAATATATTTGGCTCTGGAGATTCTGGAAATGAAGAAAATAAGATCTGAGCCACTAACCTTTTTAGAATGGTATTTATTAAGTGCTTACTATGTGTCAAGCACTGTTCTTGGTGCTGGAGTAGATGCAAATTAATAAATTTGGACATGGTCCCTGTCCCACATGAGCTCAGAGTATAAATGGGAGGGAGACCAGGTATTGAATCCCCATTTTACAGTTGAGGAAACTGAGGCATGGAGAAGCCAAGTGACTTGCCCAAGGTCATACAGCAAGAAAGAAGTGGAGGCAGATTAGAACCCAGATCCTCTGACTCTCAGCCCTATACTTTTTCCACTAGGCCGTGCTGCTTCCTAATTTACGGGAAGAAAACTTTATTGCTGAGTCTTGTCCTTGTTTACTTTCAATAGAAAAAATAGAAATGCTAAGGGAAAACTGCAATTATAAAAACAACTATCTAGAATGGCTAGATTTCCTGAAAGGGGAGAAACATGGGTTCACATGTTCCTGGCCAAACTCATTTCAACACAACAAAACAGTGATGTTTAGCATATTGTAATTGATAAAACCATCTATGTTTCTCTTGATTTAACTAAAAAGAACTTGCCAAATGATTATGACACTCTTCTGGGTAAATTTCTTCTCTGTCATTTTTAAGCTACATCTTTAATTGAATCAAAGCAAAACTTAGAGCAGCACTAGTCTGCTATGTGACCTTGGGCGAGTCTTCTCACTTCTCTGTACCTCATTTACCGCTTCTGTCATACAGGGATTAAGACTGTGAGACCCATGTGGGACATGGATTGTGTCTAATCCGATTAGCTTGTATCTACCCCAGCACTTAGAACAATGCCTGGCACATAGTAAGTGCTTAACAAATACCATAACAAAAAAGATCAGGAGCAGAACAGGGATGGAATGGATGGTGTGAGAGCAAAGAGGGTACAGGGAGAGGAGGTTGATAGTCAGATTTGGCAGAAAGAGAAGTTTTGAGTCTGTAGATGTGTACATCAAAACAGGAGAAGTTGGGTAGGGAGTCCAACGTGGCATGATGGCCTGGGATAAGAGAAGGGCTGACATATTTTGCTGCTGTCCGCTCTCCTCACCCTCCTTCCCAGCAAGGTGTGTTACATGCACGGAGTAAAGGAACGATTAAAGTGTTTTCACTGTTTAGAAAGCTTTCACCATTTAAAATACCATTTCTATGAATGCATAATTAGCAGCAGAGAACACAAGGTGAATTTTTGCAACTCAAAAGTTTGCCATTTAGGGCAGTGAAATTTAGTTGATAGATCCCTGAGGAACATTGTTTCAGTCAAGAAACAGCTTGGACTAACTCCCATTAGGACATAGTTAGCATTGCACTCACACTGCTAGTTTCCTAATCCAATTTCCCTCATTTAAAGGAAGAACCATTTATATTTTTCTAATGAACCCAGAGGAGAGATCAGGCTCATGATCTGTCATTTTATAATTTAAATAAAACCTCTGGACAGCTCAGTGTAATAAATATTTTGCAATTACAAATCAGATTTATATACTTAAAGATCTCTTTAAAAAATATTTGGTTAGGAAAATATCAGATACATTGTCCACTTTTGCCTTTCATTAGATTTCATTCTGATTTCTTTTCATTTTCATCTAGACTTGAATTCCATTCTAAAAATAATGTTGTCAAATAATATGTGAATATGTGTGCAGGGACTGTGACTGCCAACTCTGGTGTACTGCACTCTCCCAAGCACTTAGAACAGTGCTCTGCACACAGTAAACACTCAATAAATTCCATTGATTGATTGAAATATAAAGGCAATGCAATATATATTCAGTTCCTAGGAAACTACAATGCATTAACTTGATAACAAGACACAGGGATTTGGGATTGATTTCTGAAGGTGTTCCAGATGTGTTGGGCAGTCATTCTTTTTTCATTTTACGTGCAAGTCACTGTGAAAAACAAGTGTTCTTCAAATCAAATGCAATGTTCGGCCTAGTCGTGGCACATCTGAAATGTAGGCTTTGGGGAAGAAAGCAAGAGGAAGAGGAAATCTCCAAGATCTATTTACCACTCTATACTCTGCAAGTTGAATCATTTCCCAAGTTTTTTAGCTGATTTTAAATTCCACTAACCCTTTCTCTAAAATTATTTGGACTACAGATTCATGACTTGATTTTCTTTCTGAGGAAAAACAATTCAAACCACCCTAGTTGTATATGTTTGTAAATATTTTTATGCCCGTCTCCCCCATTACAGTTTAAGCGCCTTGTGAATAGGGAACATAGCACTTCTTTATTCTATTCTTCCCAAACAACTAGTATCGTGCTCCACATCAAGTGGGAGCTCACTACTATTACTACATCTTTCCTGTTCAAGAGGAGTGTTCTGAAGGAAGAGAAGGAAGAGAGTTTCCTCTCTCATTTATCCATATTTACCAGATTAACTGAGTGTTTATAAAATCAGAGTTTGAAGAGTTCTGGTTCATTTTTGGTTTCCCAAATTCAACATGTGAAATGAGTGCTTACTCAAGCAGCTTTGAAACTTTACCAACCTTCAATCTGTAGATCTAAATATTTGAAATTCACATGTCCTATTCATGGGAGAAGTAAAACACCAGCCCTAATTCCTTAAATCAATAAAAAAAGCTAAGATTAGGCCTACTCTGGACAGGTTCAGGACAAGTCAGGGCAGGTTCAGAGCAAATAGATATTTCCACTAAAATGTTCTTCCCAAAAATGCTCTTGCCCATGCAGTCAGATCCTTTATTTGTACAAAATTAAGTTAATAAGTGGAATTTTTGTGCCTTATTCCCTGTAAATTGAGAGAATAACTACCTCATCGATTCATGTTGCCTCACTGTTATGGTGTGCATGGGTGCATAACCATGTGTCTCTATCTGATAGATATCTACATAGAGGAGCAGTGTGGCCTAGTGGAAATAGCACAGGCCTGGGAGTCAAAGGTCTCTTGCTTGGATAAGTCACATCTTCTCTGTGCTTCAGTTTCCTCATCTGTAAAATGGGGTGAACTACCTGCTCTTCCTCCTAATTGCACTAAGAATCGCAGGGAACAGGGAATGTGTCGGGCCAGATACCTTGTATCTACTCCAATGCTTATACAATGCTTGCCACATAGTAAGTGGTTAACAAATAGCAACATTATTATCACTGTTACTATTATTAGTGTTTTTGTTAGTCATGCCTGCCAATTAATGAAATGGGGAGCATTATCCTAAACTCCATTATCTCCTCCGTGAACCCAGGAATAGAAGTGAAGGGGAATTATGACTTGATGTGTTCTCTTTTTTAAATGAAAAATTTACTGCTTGGAGGCTTTTCATCCAGGGCACATTTCTTTTCTTCTTGAAGAACTATTTTACAGGGTGTTAACTTGCAATGAAATTGTTCCTCAAAAGTAACTTTATGTTTAGCGTGGAAAGTGTATGCTCCCTTTCTCTAATTACCCCTTCACCCTTCTGGGGAATGATGGGGAGTGATGATAATAATAATAATGGTATTTGTTAATTGCTTACTATGTGCAAAGCACTGTTCTAAGCGCTGGGGTAGATACGGGGTAATCAGGTTGTCCCATGTGGGGCTCACAGTCTCAATCCCCATTGTACAGATGAGGTAACTGAGGCACAGAGAAGTTAAGTGACTTGCCCAAAGTCACACAGCAGACAAGTGACGGAGGCGGGATTAGAACCCACGACCTCTGGCTCCCAAGCCCGGGCTCTTGTCACTAGGCCATGCTGCTTCTGATGAGTGATGATCTGTCAGGATCTACAAAGCTCCAAAGTTCCCAGAACAACTACACCTGAGCCTTTCCTGAGAGGCAGGAACCTTGGTAGAACCTGGATCCTCGATGCCAGTCTTTCGTAGTGATGACCTTTGAAAGTGAGCAGACATTTCTTCTGGCTGTGAGTCAGGTATTTTGTTTTTTAAATCGTATCTCTTAAGCACTTACTTGGTGCACTGTTCTCAGTACTGGGGTAATTAATCAGGTTAGGCACAATCTGTGTCCCACATGGGGCTCACAGGCTTAATCCCCATTTTGCATATGATGTAACTGAGTCACAGAGAAGTTAAGTGCCTTGCCTAAAGTCACTCAGCAGACAAGTGGCAGAGTCAGGATTAGAACCCAAGTCCTCTGACTCCAAGGCCCATGCTCTTTCCAATAGGGTATACTGGCTCTCAGATCTACACAATCAATCAATCAGTAGTATTTACTGAGTGCAGAGCACTAAACTAAATGCTCCGGAGAATACAAAACAAAAGAGTTGGTCGACACAATCCCTGTCCTCAAGGATCTTGAAGTCTAGTTCGGGAGACAGACATAATCATAAATAGGGGAATTGGAAGGTGGTGTAGTGCATATTACAATGTGTAGGGGCTACAGACCCAAATGCATGGGGAACTCAGAAGGGAAGGCAGAGAGGGAGGTGAAATAAGTTTAGTCGGTGAAGGCTTCTTGGAGGAGATATTATTTTAGTAGGCTTTTGAAAATGGCACAGTGGTGGTCTTCAAATAGGATGGGGATGGGAGACACAGACAGGAAGGAGGACATGAGAAAGGAGTTGACCATGAGAGACAAGATCAAGGCACAGGAAGTAATTTGGAATTAGAGAAGCAACATAGCTGAGTGGATGGAGCATGGGCCTGGGAGTCTGAGGTTGTGGGTCCTAATCCTGCCTCCTCCATTTGTCTGGCCTGTGACCTTGGGCAAGTCACTTTACTTCTCTGTGCCTCAGTTACCTCATTTGTAAAATAAGGATTAAGAATGGGAGCCCCAAGTGGGACAGGGACTGTATCCAACCTTATTAACTTGTATTTACCCCAGCACTTAGAACAATGCTTTCCAGATAGTAAATGCTTAACAAGTACCATAACTGTTATTAAGAGCAACGTATGAGGTCGGGGTTGTGGTGGTAGAGGAATGAGATTAGGTAAGTGAGAAAGAGCTGATTGAGTGTCTTGAGGGCAATAGTATGGAGTTTCTGTTTGGTGTGAAAATGGATGAGCAACAACTGGAGGTTTTTGAGGCATGAGTAGACTTGTGCAGAACAAGTTTTTTGAAAAATGATCTGAGCAACAGTGTGAAATATGGACTGGAGTTGCTGGAGGAAGGGAGGTCAGCAAAGTGGCGGCTTTTGGAATCAAAGCATGATATGACAAGTACTTGAATCAGTGTGATAGCAGTTTGGATGGAGAGGAAGGGGTGGATTCCGGAGACGCTGGGAAAGCAGAACCAACAGGACTGTGAGACTGACTGAATATACAGGCTGAATGAAAAATGAGTCGAGGACAATGCCAAGGTTATGGGCTTGTGAAACAAGGAGGAGGAGGATCAACAGTCACAGGAGTCAGGGGTGGGGGAAGAGGAGGATGGGGGAAGAGGAGGACAGAGATTAACTAGGAAAATAAGAAGTTCTGTTTTGCACATTTTGAATTTTCGGTGTCAGTGTGACACCCAAGTAGAGATATTCTGAAGACAGAAAGAAATGTGAGACTGCAGAAAAAGAGAGAAGTCAGGTCTGGCAACATAGATTTGGAAATCATCCATATATATAGTGGAAGTTGAAACCAAGAAGCAAATGAGTTTTCCAAGGGAGCGGGCACAGACGGAGAATAGATGGGGACCCAGAACTGAACCTTGAGAAACTCCCATAGTTAAAGGGTGGGAGGCAGAGGAGGAGCCTGCGAGCCTGAGAGTCTGAGAAGAAGCAGCCAGAGAGTAGGAGTAGAACCAGGGGAGGACAGCGTCAATGAAGCCAAAGTTAGATTAATGTTTCCAGTAGAAGGGGATGGCCCCAATGTCAGAGTCACCTGAGAGGTTGAGGAGAATTAGGATGGAGTAGAGTGAGCGTTTAACAAATACCATCATTATTATTATTTGGGAAAGAGATCACTGGTGATGTTGGAAAGGGCAGTTTCCCTTGAGTGGAGCGAGCAGAAGCCATATTGGAGGGTGTCAAGGAGAGATGCTTTCCAAGAGTCCCCAGAAATTAACAAATATGTTCTCTGGTGTGCCTTAAGAGTCTTTCTTTGGCTCACCCTACTTACATGTGCCCCCTTTCAGCTGACCATACAACACCTGAGCATAAATCAATCAGTGGCATTTATTGAGCGCTATTATCTATTGAGCTCTGTATTATGTGCTTGGAAGAGTATAATGTAATAGAGTTGGTAGACATTACTCCACAAGTAGCTTACAATCTTGAGGGGGGCTAGAGAATCCTACAGTGTAGACTAGCCTACTGTATTCTGGCTTTCTGCACATCTCTGCCTGCCCAGGGTTTACTTTCCTGAATTGTCCTAGCTCAGTGGAAGTTCACATATTACAACAAATATTTCAGAGTAGGGATTTTCATGATGTAGAGCTCCTTTGTCCTTTCACAGAAACACACAATGGAAAATTTTTGACGGTACAGTTTCAATTCTCCCAGCGAATATTTTCGGCTCTTTGAAAATAGTAAGAAAGAGCTCCTGGTCCCAAAGTTTTTCGCATCTGCACCTCTCTGCTTTGGGTCAAAAGTTTTCCAGTCTCTCCCCACCTTCTCCTTCTCATCACATGGTTTCCAGAATCTGCTCATCTCTCCTCGAGTCACATGGTTTGCCCACCTTCTCATCTTGGTCACATAGTTTCCAGTGCCTGCCCACTCCGTCCTTCTGGTCACATGCTTTCCAGTGCCTGCCCATCCTCTCCTCTTTATCACATGATTTTCCAGTGCCCACTCACCTCTCCTCTCTTAGGGGCAAGTTTTCCAAGTTTCTACTACTTCAGTCAAGAGTAACATTATTTGGAAGAATGGTCAGTTGTTCAGTAAAATATTTAAAAACTCAAAATATTTTGTTTGGTATGGTCTTTGTTAAGTTCTTACTAGATGTCAAAAACCATTCTAAGCACTGGGGTAGCTTAGATAATCAGGTTGGATCCAGTCCCTCTCCCACACAATGAACAATTCAAGACCCCTGTCCTTATTAATAACACAGAGTCCCTGCATATATTTTTTCCAGTTGCACATTGTCCCCTTCAAAATGTCTGAGCACACAGCAACCCAGTAGCCAATGCAGTGGGAGTCCTTGGATGATTGTCTTGTCTTATGCTGTCAAATCGTCTCCGATCCATAGCAACACCACAGACTCATCTCCCCCAGAATGTCCCACTCTCCATTTACAATCGTTCTGGTAGTGTAACCCTAGAGTTTTCTTGGTAAAAATACAGAAGTGGTTTAGCATTGCCTTCTTCTGCACAGTATATTTGAGTCCCCGCCCTCCACTCTCTCCCATGCCATTGCTGCCCAGCACAGGTGAGTTTTGTAGGCTGGAGGTTAACCTATCTCAGAAGCAGCAGAGCCATCAAGCACAAGAGACAGAATGTTTTTGGTGTGCCTCTGTTTTTGAACCTGCCTCTTAGTATATACCTATCTTAAAGATTTTGCCAGAGGATAGGTCCCCTTCTTGAAGCACTGCTTAACAGGCTGCCATCCCATCCCATTTTCTTGGTAAGAGGTATGTTTTAAGCTATTGCTTCTGATTAAAAAAAAATAAGTAATTTTACTGTAATATGCATCTTTGAAAATGCACTTCACCAGGCATAGTTAGCAAACAACATACTCATATAGGCTGAAATTATTTCCAGACACTTAACAATGTGGCACTTTTATTATGTCTTCAAAGGTAAAATCAGTGGAAGTTTAAACTCACTTTTTTGTGGTACTTGTTAAGCACTTACTATGTTCCAGGCACTGTACTAGTTCTGGGATAAAAACAACACAATCAGGTCAGACAAAGTCTGACTCGCAGTCTAAGGAGGAAGGAGCAGAGGTACTGAATCCCCATTTTACAGATGAGGTACCTGAGGCACAATGAAGTTAAATGACTTACCCAAGGTCACACAGCAAACAAGTGAAAATGCCAGGATTAGAACCCAGCTGTTTTGACTTCCAGGCCCAGGCTCTTTCCACTAGGCAACACTGTTTCCCACCGGCCAGTAGTGCTGAGGTCCTGCTTGCAGAATCCTGCTTCAGAATGGACAGCTCTGTGAACGCTGTCCACGTAATGAGGGCTGTTCAAGCCAGTGGGACCTAGGCAGGGCACGGCGCTCTGCACTAGAATTGGACTGGACATATGCTTTGGGTTTACTCACTGCCCAGCAGGTCAACTCAGGGAGACAGACATCAGGTATGGTAAAAGACTACTTATTTTCCACAACACTACATAAACCTGTCACCTAGCTTGTATGGACAACCTGTAGCCACTCTGAATTTTTTATGGAACTCATCTTCAAATTAGGAACCTAGGTTAATATTAATTCCAGCAGATGGAATTTAAAGGAAGCAAAAGAAAGGATAATTTGGATTTCTAAGTCTTTTTAAAAATAGTCATGCCAGCTGCAAGATTCCACCAGCCAACATCTATTTGCCAAGAGGGAAAGACTATTGTTAGTGCCTGGGAATCTGCTCAATTACCAAAAGTGGTTGATTAGCGGGAGGGAGAGGGGCTTTGGAGTTTCAAACAATGTTGGTAGGAAAGTTAACTGTCTTTGAAAAAGCCCTGTGGCTTTGTGGTCTGAACCAGAGAGCAGGTAGATAGTGTAGCCTAGTGGATAGAGTGTTGGGTCAGGGACTGTGTCCAACTTAGTAAGCACTTAACAAATGCCATTCAAAAAAAATATATAGGCTTTAGAACAAGAATTCTGCAATGCCTCTGTTAAGTAATCCTCAAGACTGTTTCCACAAAAAACCTAGAGTGAGTAATTCATCTTAGACCACTCCTTTGACGGACTATGATCATGACCATCTTGATCAATTGATCAATCTCTCAATTAAGGACATTTGTTGAGCATTTAGACTGTAAGCTAGTTGTGGGTGGGGAATATGTCTGCTTATTGTTATATTGTACTCTCCCAACCTCTTAGTACAGTGCTCTGCACACAGTAAGGGTGCAATGAATATGATTGACTAATCACTTACAGTGTGTCCAGTACTACCACACTTGGGAGACACACACATCTCCTAGCCTGGTAATGTCTAACTCTGTCCTGGGGAATTGGGTGAACAAAGAGACATGAAATTCTCCAAGGACAGTCTGCCCATTCTTGTGGGAAAGGAGTTTGAATCATGTTGTGGGGAGACTCCAGCAATTGTGCTGGGTGTATTCATGGAACAAGAGAGGGAATTTTGTCATAGTTGAAAGTTTCATTTCTCATTTTACTTTACACCAAAGGAGGGCCAAGAAAATCTTTTCTTCCTAACCCTGATGGCATCAATAAAGTATCAGACTCTGTGTTACCCTATTGATAAAGGAGGTTGTTGGGGACAGTTTTCTATGTGAACCATCACCATCATATATTGCCCACGTAATACTAGAGCCCAAAACAATTCTGTTTACTGATTCTGACCAAATCTTTAACTGCCACTAGACTGTAAACTCATTATTGGTAGGGAATATGTCTCCCAACTCTGTTGCATTGCACTTTCCTTGTGCTTGGTACAGTATATACCACTGATTAATAGCCACTCAAATTAGCCTTTGATACACACACACACACACACACACACACACACACACACGCCCCCAGAGCAGCAAAGCACTCCTTTCTTCCCTGCCCTACTATTCCCCCACTTCATAATTGATTTAACAGTCTGCCTCCCCCTGTAGGCTGTAAGCTCCTTGTAGGCAAGGAATGTGTCTAACAACTTAGTTTATTGTACTTTCCAAGTGCTTAGTACAGTGCGCTGCACACAATAAACACTCAATGAATTGATGGATTGATACTCTAAGTGCCCCATTTCTAAGTGGGCCCTTGTAGATTACCAGTTTTATTGCATCTAAAGGCCCAGCTGGAGAGGAGTGTGGAGAAGTGAATGGAAAACCTTTGGATTCTGAAGAGAAATGCACTGGAGGAGAGAAAAGAGAGAACAACTGTGCAGTTAAGCAAGGATACCTTTCCTGGAGGGAGTTTGAAAAGGCCCCACATATGTGCAGAGTGTTTCTTGGTGTAGGCGGGTATGCGACTTGAGCTTTCTTCAGACTTAGTGGCTAGACCTCACCTGCAGCTACAAATTCATTCGTAATCATGTTCCTGTCTTCTTCTGTGCCTCTTAGTGCTCAGTCATCTGCACATAACGTCGAGGCTTACAACAGTTCCTGAACTCTTCAAGGACATTGCAGCAAAATATCAGTGCAGTGGGATTCCTTGTGAAACCATGGTAGCCCAGAAATGAGCTTACCAAAACGGTGACGTGGCCGTGTATGTGAGACAGGATGTGGTTTTTTGATAATAATAAGTGACGGGAGACAAAGGACGTGTGGAGCTGAATTTAAAGACCAAGCTAAAGAAAACAGGAGCCAGTGGAAAACGTGTTATGATGGAATTATTACCATCGATCTTCTCCAACATCATCAATTCTTTTGCAGAAAGACAGGTGAGGAGCTACGAAGCATACGTTTCAAAGTGAGTTCACTGCATTTATTATAAAAATGTTTATTATAACTGCATAATCATTTGGAATTTTTTAATGTTTTATCTAGGGTGTGTGACAACAATAAATTTATACCATACTGTCAGATATGTTGTAGAAGGAGGCTGCTGTCATTAATTTTAAAACTGTACAGTGACAGTTTTTGTAGTTTCTTGTTTGTCTCTTCTAGACTAAAATCTCTGGAGGCATTTTCTGTAATGGGAAACTGCACGGGAGTCTCAGGGTGAAGCTCAAGTTGGTGCCTCTTTTATTTTATATGATTCTCCCTCTCTCCTTCCTTCTATCTCCTTCTTTCCCCCCCACCCCTCTTTTTCTTCACCCTACCCTATCATTTGTTGTAAGATATTGACTATCTAGATCCCCAAACCTTTCCCCCATCAGAGATAAAACACAATTTCTAACCTAAAGCCCAACTGTGATCTTCACCATAATCAGCCCCATGGATTTCAGGTAGTTTTGAAGCAGGAAAAAGAAAGATGGACAGTGGGAATTGGTCATGTCTTTTGTCATATTTGTGCTTCGAACGTTTTGACTTGCAATATTTTAAGCCCTACAAATTTATGAGGAATACAGTGACTTTCAGTCACTTGACTTCTTGAGTAAAACAAACCTTATATCCATTTAAAGATTGCTGACTTCAAAAGGGCACAGGCAAATTCGCTCCTGGCAGTAGAAACTGCAGGCTATCATCTTTTCCACTTAAATCATTACTTAGATGACAAAAAATTGTCCTTATCCCCGTCAGTAGCCAAAATACAAATGATTGCTAAGAAGTCCGGGCCTGACCACAGGTAATGAAAACACACTGCCTTCCCTATTCCAAGTTTGATCAAAGGAGGTTTCTGATTCATATTGACTCTCATTTGTTCCTAACTGAAGTACATTTGTCCTTAAATGTGTGTTTTTTTTAACATTTATACTTGCAGGTTTAAAATAGAATACAAGTCCTTGTGCTAAGAAAACTTAGGAATTCATCTTATAGTAAAGCTGCATACTGTACTTGGGTTGTATGCGGCATTCATGGAAATAATAAGAGGAATGAGTCATAAAACCATTAGCCGCTCCATTAATGAATCAGACCAATGGGACAGATAGACCAGGATTCTTTCTGTGACAGAGATGGTAGGATGTCTGGTGTGTTGGCCCTGTTATCATTACCAGTAATAACAATAATGATAATAATGTTTTTGAACACTTTGAGCTTACAGTGTCCTAGTTGCTTGGAAATATACAAATCACATAAAATAAATAAAGCTTAGGCCTACCTTACAGTCTAGAGAAAAATCCAACACAGGGTAATCATTCACTTTTAAAAAAAATTAACTCTTAATTTTTCCTTCCCATCCCCAGTCCAGAATCAAGTCCACAACTTTCTGATTCTTAAGGTAATTCCTGCTTCAAGTTACCCTCTAATCAGTACTCAATGATAATAGATACCCTTTTGCATTTATTGCATGCTTACTGTGTGCAGAGCACTCGAGTAAGTGCTTGGAAAGTACAATACAATATAGTAGGTGTGATCCCTTTCCTCAAGGCCCTTAAAATCCTTATTATTAATAATAATAATGGTATTTCTTAAGTGTTAACTACATGCCAAGCACTTTTCTGAGCACTGGGGTAAATACAAAATTATCAGGATGTCCCTCGTAGGGTTCGTAGTTTTAATCCCCATTTTACAGATGAGGTAACTGAGGCACAGAGAAGTTAAGTGACTGGTGCAAAATCACACAGCTGACAAGCAGTGGAGCTGACATTAGAGCTCATGACTTCTGACTCCAAAGCCCATGCTCTTTCCACTAAGCCATGCTGTGACTCTCTGACATCCATCCTAATGTTATAGGCTGTCCCTCTGGCACTCCTTACTTTCCCTTTATATTAATTCTCCCTCTAGTAGCACACTGCAGATTTCTTGTCCATGAATTCATCTAAATACATCTTGCTTGGCACTACTGACATTTTCTGCCTCCATTAATTTGATATGCTTTTCATTCAATGAATGATGAAGATTTTCTTCGGTTTATTTGGAATTTACCTTCTGTTGTGGAATTGGAGAACAACCTACTATCTTCTCTTAGGGTTAGAATCTGAAGGAGGATTTGGGTTCACCTCCCTGGACTGAATTCGAGACTGCATTGCTAAATGAAGAATCCCCAGAAAACTATAAGGTGCCTTCCAGTGCTTCATGGGTCAATGAATACAGACCCTCTATTCACCATTTTTGTCCCCATCCCCCACCCTTACTTAAAAAGACCCCATCAGTGGAAAATCTTTTTGTCATTGTTACTCTTTTCTTTATATACCCCACTGCTAAGTCTTGCAAGTAATGAAAAGCAATGCACTTTTTCAAAGATGTTCATCCCAGTTTTAACTATGTATGGCAGCAGTTTTCTAGGGACTTGTTTCATTAAAAAAAGAGGTTGTCACACATCACCATAGGGGTTTGCCGAATTTTTAATGTATCTATTTGCTTTAAGAGCCAAAGCATCTTTCATTTGTCACAGATCACTAGGTTCCTGCATGATGTGATCTAATGAGATGACAGATGACAGCACATGGAAAATGTCACATGGCAATTTGTCATCTGTTTTAAAAGATTTGAAACACAACCTGAGCTTAGCTATCTCCAACCAGAGTCTTGCTTAGTATTCCAGTCAGGATTTTTATGCCCCTTATATTCTCAAAGGCTCTACAATTGCAATTATTTTTGTATCATTTTTACAATAAAGAACTGAGATGCTCCGAACAAGGCAGGTTTAATCCACAATTGGTAGTGAATAGTCCTTTCTTTCTAGTCACAGCAGGTTTCTTGGCTGATAATTGTCTTTTGACTAAAATGGATTCAAAATCAGTGATTTGTTCTTTTGGTTTTTGGAAGACTTTGTTAATACAGTAGTAAGAACTCCAGTTTTTCAGTCTCACAAATATCTTTCATGTTTTTCTTTCATTTGTAAGATGCTGTTCTCATTGAGTACTTTAATGATGGTTCATTTGATTTAGGTAAATTCAAGCACATATAGCATTGGGAAAAATAAGTGAAGTTTATTTAACATGATGGCTTAAATTTCCTATTGTAAGTAGCTAATAATTATATGAAAACATTGGACACAAAAATCTCCTTCAGCTAGATACTAAAAACAAAATAGCAAACTATAAATAATGCATTTAACGTCAACTCTATTTTGACTATACATTTCAACAGATTAAAATTCTTGAGAGGGGAGGTTTGCTTAGTTAAACTATTGAGTTGAAATCCATCTCTCCTTTCTGTACTTTTCAGAAACTTTCCTGAAACTCCATGGAATTTCCTTTTAAACACTCCTTTGAAGATTCACCCTACTCCTCTGCAGCCCCAGGCTTTGAAAGGAAAGTGAACTTAAAAAAAAATCCCAAAAACTTCTATATGCAGCTTCAAAATTCTTACCATGTGGAATTGCAGGTACAACTATATGTACAAGTGTAGCATTCCCATTGTCATTATGGACTGTATGGTGGTTGCTCCCTCTAGACCTTGTTAGGGGCAGGGCAAAGGGACTGAGAAGGGGTAGGATCATTAAGTAGAAAAAAAAATACTAAGAAACTTCATCTCCCAGAAGACAAAGTTGGGAATTCCAGCATTACTAGGCTCTTTGGAAAAGAGCCAGTAAAAGGTCTGTGAAAACCTATTCTGCAGCATAAGTTCACACACACCAACTCATTTCTGTAATAGAAATGATTTCATCATTAGACTACAGGCTCTCTTAGGTCAGAATTCCTGCTTTTCCTTTATAATTTACAAGAACTCCCTGGTTCAGGTATCTGAGAAGGTACCGTCTAAATGATATAGCCTAACCTTCCAGGAATTTTCACTAGTGTCAAAAATCCTTTAAACACAAACCTAATTCATTTCCTGGTATAAAAATAAATTTGTTGCACAGGGTATATTTATTCTCTTGAAACCAAACTAAGGAAAGCTATTGATTGGCCTTGTTATTTTGTAATATTTTTTCTCCATAGGCCACATGTTTAGTGGGGATGCAAATTTATAAACGTGTAAATTTGCAGCTTCTTACTCTGAATAGTGTTTCTTTGTGGAGCAGCATTATTATGCTTGTACATCACAGCTCTCTTCCTTTATTCATTCTTGCTTCATCATGCATTTTTCAGGGTCTCAGTCTTTAGCACGAATCACTTGATTCTGAATGACAGAATTAATAAAATTTCACCTAATTGACCAAAATATAAATTTTACGATCTATATAAAGAAAGCTATACAACCTCCACTATAGAATAGTTGCTTTAAACATTTCAGTTTTTAAAAATTCCTCATGGATGTTATCAAATAATCTCACTGAATTTCCCTCCCTCTTAGACCCTGAACTCCATGTGGGACAGGGGCCATGACCAATCTGATCATTTTGAATTTTCCATTAAGCATAGCACAGTTTTTGAAACATAGTTAACATTAAATGAATGCCACAATTATTGTTATAACTACTGAATGAAAGGGGACTTTCATTTAATTTTAAAGACATTAACTGAAATCATCTTCCGGCCAAATGCACACTTGGAAACAAAGAGTAAAAGCTTAATTATTATATGTATTTCTAATGCAATATTTCAATAAGTCAATCGATCAATGGTATTTATTGAGCATTTGCTATGTGCAGACCACTGAACTAAGTTATTGGGAGAGTTAAATACAGTAAAGTTGGCAGAATGATCTCTGCCCTATAGGAGGTCGTAACTCAGTGGGGAAGGCAGAAATGAAAATAAATGACAGATGGGGGAAATAGCATAAAATAAGGATATGTACTTAATTGCTGTGAAGATGGGGTGGGGGGGAGTATCAAAGTGTATAGGGAATACAGATACCAGTACATTGGTGATAAAGAAGGAAGGGAATAGTGTGGGAAGATGAGAATTTAGATAGGAAATGCTTTCCTGGAGGAGATATTATTTTAGTGGGGCTTTGGAGAAGGGGAGAGTGGTGGTTTGTTGGATATCAAGCAGCTTGGTGTAGTGGATACAGCAGGGCCCTGGGAGTCAGAAGGTCATGAGTTCTAATCCAGGCTCTGCCACTTGTCTGCTGTATGACAGCTACCGCAGCACTTAATACAGTGCCTGGCCCAAAGTAAGCACTTAACAAAGACCGTTATTGTCAATTCTAGAGATGTTATGATGGTTGAACTGACAGGATCTGATGACTGAATGAGTGAGTTGAAAAGGAGATGAGTGGAGGACAATGGCAAGATTGTAGGTTAGTGAGACAGAGAGGATGCTGATGTTTGTCAACAGTGATGGGAAAGCTGTGGGGAGGAGAAGATTTGTGCAGGAAGATGATAATTCTGTTTTGGACATGTTAAATTTCATTTGTCACATTTATGCTTGAGGTAACTTAGTCCTTTTCCCAGAAATCTCCACATACTCTTCCCCTCAATGGACACTGAAAACTAGCCTCTTTCAAGTCAAAGGTAAAGTACTTTTCCCCCACCATTAGAAAGTTTCCATAAACAGTGAAAGACAGAAGTGCAGTAGAAGAACCATATCCCAATATTAATGTAATAATAATAACTATAATAATAATAATATTTCTTAAGCACTTACTATTTGCCTAGCACTTTATTAGTGCTGGGTAGATACAAAGTAATTATGCCCCACAGGGGGCTTTCAGCCTAAGTAGGAGGGACAACAGGTACTGAAGCCCCCATTTTGCAGATGAGGGAACTGAGGCAGAAAGAGTTAAATGTCTTGCCCAAGGTCACACAACAGGTAAGTGGCAGAGTTGGGATTAGAACCTACATCCTCTCACTGACAGGTCCTCACTCTTTCATTCATACATTCATTTGATCATATTTATTGACTGCTTACTGTGTGCAGAGCACTGTACTATGCACTTGGAAAGTACAATTCAGCAGCAAATAGAGACAATACCTACCCAACAATGGGCTCAGAGTCTAGAAGGGGGGAGACAGACAACAAAACAAAACAAGTAGACAGGCATCAATAGTATCAATATATAGAGAATTATAGATATACATATACATTAATCACATAGAATAATAAATATGCACATATATACACAATTGTTGTGGGGCAGGGAGGAGGTAGAGCAGGAGGGAGTAGGGGCAATGGGGAGGGGAGGCGGAGCAGAGCAAAAGGGGGGCTCAGTCTGGGAAGGCCTCCTGGAGGAGGTGAGCCTTCAGTAGGGCTTTGAAGGAGGGAAGTATGCTAGTTTGGTAGATGTGAGGAGGAAGGGCTTTCCAGGCGAGTGGTAGGACATGGGCCAGGAGTCAACGGCGGGACAGGTGAGAATGTGGCACAATGAGGAGGTTAGCAGCAGAGGAGCAGACTGTTCAGGCTGGGCTGGAGGAGGAGAGAAGGGAGGTGAGGTAGGAGGAGACAAGGAGATGGAGACCTTTGAAGCCATTAGTGAGCCCATTATTGGGCAGGGATTGTCTCTATCTGTTGCCAAATTGTACATTCCAAGAAATTAGTACATAGTAAGCTCTGCACATAGTAAGCCCTCAATAAGTACGATTGAATGAATGAATGAATGAGGAGTTTTTGCTTGATATAAGGTTGACCGGCAACCACTGGAGATTTTTGAGGAGGGGGGTGACATGCTCAGAGCATTTCTGTAGAAAGATAATCTGGACAGCAGAGTGAAGTATAGACTGAAGTGGGGAGAGACAGGAGGTTGGGAGATCAGAAAGGATGCTGATGCAGTAATCTAGTCAGGATTTGATGACTGATTGTACTACGAAGGTAGTGATTTACTTGTTGTCTATAGCTGGTTACCCTTCACATTTAAAGATGATGTTATTGATAAGGAGATACTGTTCATGTATACCGAGAGGCTGAAGAGTTTGATTCAGGAAAGCGGCTCCTTGTTGAACTAATTGCATTTAAGTCAATCAATCAATGGTATTGATTGAACCCTTACTCTGTGCAGAACACTCTACTGAGTACCTGGGAGAGTATAATAGGGTGACTTATAATTTCAGGCAAACTACAAATATAACTTCACTGGAATTAATCAGGAAGAAAATGATAAAACTCAAAGCATGGAAAAATATATTTTCTAAACAATCACAGATGAGTGATTGAAAGTCAGACAATTCATTTTATATGGAGAGAGTAGAGGAGGAGGGAAGAGACACAGAAAAACTCTGCTACATCACAGCCCCAGACAGACTGCACATTCGGGATCAAGATGTTTCTCCCCACTTCCTCCCAACCCCTTCATCCAACTTTCCAGTCCCTAGAGAGTAAATTAATTTACCAGCAGAGGTAGAGTCTTCCATGTCCATTTTTGAAAACTGGAGAATATAACAATTTGTGTTTTCTTAATTACTCTTCTCCAACCTTCCTCTGACCACCTTATCTTCAAATCTTTCCAAGTGAGTCACTTTCAGAGCTTGCCACTGTGGGGAAATTTTCTCACAATTGACTGACATACTTGACATTTATTGACTATTTATAAGGCTTGCTTAGAGTTTGATTCTATGCCACTTTCTGGTTGTGTCACTGTATTAATCTTTAAGACAATTGCAGCAATACACTACAGCATCACTTCAATGAATGCATTTGTACCCTCCAGTCATGAAAGATTTAACGCAGCCAGAAGCGCTGTAGAAATGGGAGGAGACACTTTGAAAGACGGTGGGCTATCATCCTAGCTGAGTTGCTTCTTAGCCTGCAGACTTGATAAACTGAAAAACTGGAAGAGGTATGCAGGTGTTAATAATGGAAATTGGCCCCTCAGATTGCACCATACTTGACTGGCAATGTTTCAACAGAATCAGATCCCATCTGCAGGAATGGATCAGAGGATGCTGTTGGTAAGTGGGTTGTAAATCAGCCATTTCAACTGGGTCCAGGATGCTGAAATCCAGTCAAATGTTCCTTAGGCAATTAGCAGTCCTGTGTATACCAATGCAATCCCCCACTCTTAAGGAAATGGCAACATAGCAGGGGATGTGGACATTAAAATAAATTACAAGTAGAGGAAGCCACTAAGTGTAAAGATATGGACCTAAGTGCTGGGAATAATTACCTAAGCGCTTGGGGGTTGGAGGTGTGTTGGGGGTGGGGGAGAAGGGCAAAGAGGCAGAGACTAGGGTTTAAGGATAGCTCTCCATTGCACTCATGAACTTGAATCTGTCTCCTGACATTCTGAACTTTTAAAAAGCCTCTGCTCAGAAAGAGCAATCTTTATCTTGAGCACTGCCAGTGATGAGACCACAAACAAGACATAAGAAGATCTAGAAATCCAGGGATCCATACAGATTATGGAAACTTGGTTGAGGTGATTTTTGCCATCAAGGCTTCTCTCTCTACCCTAATGATTTCAGTGACTCTTCAGCCCCACAGAGGTTTCAGTTCCTCCCCTCCTACCTCTCCTCTCCTCTTTCTACTGCCCACCCCACACGCTCCGCTCCTCTGCCTCTTACCTCCTCACTGTCCCCCGTTCATGCCTATCCTGCCGTCGACCCCTGGCCCACGTCCTACCGCTGTCCTGGAATGCCCTCCCTCCTCACCTCCGCCAAACTAACTCTCTTCCCCTCTTCAAAGCCCTACTGAGAGCTCAACTCCTCCAAGAGGCCTTCCCAGACTGAGCTTCCCCTTTTCCCTCTGCTCCCTCTCTGCTCCCCTTCCAACCTCTGCTCCCTCCTCCTTCCCCCCTTCACCTCCCATCAGCTAAGCCCCCTTTCCCTCTGCTCCTCCCCCTCTCCCTTCCCATCCCCTCAGCACTGTGCTCATTTGTATATATTTGTTTGTATATATTTTTATTACCCTATTTATTTTGTTAATGAGATGTATATCCCCTTGATTCTATTTATCGTGATTAGGTTGTCTTGTTTTTGTCCATCTGTCTACCCCGATTAGACTGTGAACCCGTCATTGGGCAGGGGTTGTCTCTATCTGTTGCTGAATTGTACATTCCAAGCGCTTAGTACAGTGCTCTGCACATAGTAAGCGCTCATAAATACTAATTGAATGAATGGAAGTTGGCAGTGGGGGTGAGTTTGTTGGCGGTTGAGGGGGCGGGAAAGTTTGTGGAAACTTGGGGGTCTATGGCTGAGGCTGGATAGATTTCATCCAGCTAGGCAAAAGCCAACTCAACCTTGTCTCCCCAGTCCCACAGTTTCACAACTCAGAAAAGTGTGGAGCAGTGTGGCCCAGTGGAAAGAGCTCGGGCTGGAAAGTCAGCTAACCTGGGTTCTGTTCCTGGCTCCACCATATGCCTGCTGTGTGACCATGGGAAAGTCACTTAACTTCTCTGGGCCTCAGTTACCTCATCTATACACTGGGGATTCTAAAGCTGTTCTCCCTTCTACATAGATTGTGAGCCCTGTCTGGGAAAGGGTCTGTCTGACCTGATTATCTTGTAACTCCCCAAGTGCTTAGAACAGTACTTGACAGTAGTAAGCCCTTAACAAATACCAAATTATGACTATTATGGGTGACTCCCTGCCTCTCTCACCACAAACACCTCCCCAGGCTCCTGATGAGAAACACTTTGAGTCAATGACTGTATTTTAGATCCACCCATAGTCCCCTTGGGGAGAGAGTTAGAAAATAGCCATAAAGCCTTCCTAAATAAGAGGATATAATTATGGCATCTGTGTAAGTAAACCAAAGGAAACTCACCCACGATGTTTCCAAGGGATCTATGTGCCATCTCTGCCTGTTTTGCACCTGTCTGGTCAGACGCACCTTATGATAACTGGTATTTGTTAAGCAATGCGTAAACACTGGAGTAGATAAAGGATAATCAGATTGAACACAGTCCCTGACCCACATGGGACTTGCGTTCTAAGTAGGAGGGAGAACAGGTATTAACCCATTTTATAGGTGAGTGGACTGAGGAATATTGAAGTGAAGAGACTTGCCTAAGATCACACAGGAGGCAATTAAACAGACCCGGAATTAGAAGCCAGGTTCTTTGATGCCCAGGCCCGTGCTGTTTCCACTAGACCACACTGCGTCATCCCTGCTGTGTGTGTGTGAGGTCCCATTTTCATCCAGACTTCTACTCCTTTAAGCCTGGGCCTGAAGCTTTGGCCTTCTCCAATCAACACAGAACATGTCTACCAGCTCTGTAAAAGTGTTCTCTCCCAAAGGTTTAGTAAAGTGCACTGCTTACTCAGTAAATATACTGGATTGATTGACAACAGTTGTCCACAGAAATATTGCAGAGTTTCTCTGGGCCCAGAGAAGAGGGAGTGCAGCACTGTGTCTTGGTTGTTGTGGCTGCAATTGTGACTGCTGAAATGTGAGCTGTGAGGAACCCAGAACTCTGCTCCTCTAGCCACTAGAGTAGCCAACTGCTTTTTTTTTTGTATTTATATTGGCTCTTAGCTTATATGATGTTTTTGTGTTTTTATTGATTTGTCTTTCCTTCTGGCCCTTTTAGATTTTGTGCCCCTTTAAGGCAAAGGACTATGTCTAATTGTTACCTGTGTATTCTTTCCCAGTGTTTAGTACAGTGCTTTGCAAGTAGCACAAACACTATGGTTACTAGAGAAATCTATGCATTTCCTGGGCCTACCTTTCCCACTTAGAACAAGATTTGACCTAAGTCTTGATTCAAGGGTCCTCTAGCACTTACCTAGCAGAATAATGCTTTCTGTATAGTGTGAATTTGACAGCAGGTTGAAGAAGTTAACAAATTTTGCTCTGAAGTGACAAGACTCCTTAGCCAGCTAAGGGAAGAGGTGTGGTAGCAAAGGGGAATATTTGTGGCTGTAAAACTCTGTAGGATAGTAGTCATGGGGTCAAGATCAGGTTGCCATTAGATGGCTATGTCGTGCTACCTCGTGATTGTTCCGTTGCCAGTTGTGGAAATAACACCTTGTATAGAGAACGTTTACCATCCCAAATTGTTTTACACTAGTATCTCATTTTGTTCTCACAAGAACCCTGAGAGGTAAGGAAAGGGTATTATTATCTCCATTTTACATATGTGGAAACTGAAGCACAGAGTGGTTAAGTGACTTATCCAAGGCCACCCAGCAATCCAGTGGCAAAGTAGAGACTGGGATCCAAGTCTCCTGAGTTCATTCATTCAGTAGTATTTATTGAGCACTTACTATGTGCAGAGCACTGTACTAGGCACTTGGAATATACAATTCAGCAACAGATAGAGAGAATCCCTGTGCAATGACGGACTCAAAGTCTAAACAGGGGAGACACACAGCAAAGCAAAACAGAACAAAACCAAAACAAGACAACATCATCAAGATGACCAGCCTCACTCTCTTTCCCCTAGAACACGGTGCTTCCTTAGGCCTTATTTTGGACTCCAAGCCCATTAAACTGTCTCAAGAGCACTCCTCTTTTAGTACAGTGCTCTGCATACACTAAGTATTCAATAAATGCCATTCATTCAATCAGTCGTCTTGAGGGCTTACTTTGTGCAGAGCACTGTACTGACTTGAAAGAGTACGATATAACAGTTAACAAGACACTTTCCCTTACAGTTTAGAAGGGGAGCAGACATTAATATAAAGAATTTATAATATATAATTTAAAGATTTGTACACAAATGTTGTGGGGTTGAGGATGGGGCAAATATCAAATGCCTAAAGGTCACAGATCGATCCACTGATTAATATAACCCTTCCAAATATCGGCATCTTATTATACAATGCAGCTTACTCCAATTTTCCAAAATATATTATCTTAGGACTGCTGAGCTTTGTTTCTCTGAACATGGAAGTGAATGAAATGAAACCACTCCAAACACTTTGCTTCTTTGTTTATTACTGTAATTCAGCTTTCAAAAATTGCTAGCTAAGCACTCTTTAAGGCTTGAATATGTTCTGGTTTTACCCTCCCAACACACTGCTTTTCACAGGAAAGGCACCATGCCCAAGAATGATCTAAATAAAGTGTTCTAAACATTCCCAGGGCTGTGTGGAGGGTAAAATGGGATAACTGATTTGAAAGTCTTTTGAGAAAATGAAAGGTCTCTACGAACTCTAGTTCCAGTTTTAGTAATATAGCAACCTTAATAAGAAGAACCTCTGAATTATGTGGCAGTTTGCTTTTGAAGAGCTTAGGGTATTTTATATAATGTTTCCAAACCATGAATATGGGTGTCCAGAAAAGCAATCACCACTGGAGTCCCACAATCCTTCCAGTATCAATGTGATTGAGCAGAGCAGTAATAAGACCTGGGAATCATGATCTTTAAGGTCTTATTTCATAACATCACTAGGATACAGCTAGGGCCATATTAATTGTCATTCTCACTGTACAGAGGGAAAAAATGTCATACAAAATGGTGAAGTGAATTGACACAGGCCGCTGTAAGCCAATTGCTAAAGGAGTGCCAGGACTAGAAACCAGGTTGCTAATTAGACAGAGCTTCCCATCTTTGTATTAAGAAGACATCCATGACATGAAGAGCATCAGATGTCAAAACAAGATCATAAGTAAGGAAATCTTGGAAGGTAACGGGCCTACCAACAGCGAGCCAATGCATATGATAACAAGACTCTGCTGAGTGGGAAATGTGAAGAGAATGGATGACAGTAGGGCAACAAAGCAGCAGAGGTTTCTGGAGCATCATGACAATAAAAAGTAGCTTCAAACACAGCCCCAGGCACTGCAGATAGTGAGCAACAGCCTCCAGTCAAAGACAATCTTGCGTGTGCACTGTAAAAGAGAGACTGTTGGTTGTCCAATGCTGAAAATAGCTAAAATAACAATATAAATATGAATATAAATTACTGAAAATAACTGAAAATATACCTGCCTTTATGAATAAAATGTCACCACTGGATTAGTCGTCAATGACCACAATGCTATAGTATTCAGGGTGGGAGAGCCAGGAAACTCTTCCAAATTAGTAGTCCACAAGCAACACAGAAAGAACCGGTTATTGGGTTTGCTCTTAAGGAATTTGCACAAAAATAAATAAAAAATAAATAAATGGTGGTATTTGTTAAACACTTACTATATGCAAAGCACTGTTCTAAGCACTGGGGGATACAAGGTGATCAGGTTGTCCCACGTGGGGTTTACAGTTTTAATCTCCATTTTACAGATGAGGTAACTGAGGCACAGAGAAGTGAAGTGACTTGCCCAAAGTCACACAGCTGGCAAACAGCGGAGCTGGGATTAGAACTCATAACCTCTGACTCCCAAGTCCGGGCTCTTTCCACTGAGCCACGCTGAACAAGAATATAAGCATATGATTATTAATCATTTAGATGATCAGCAGTGATATGGAATGGCAGTATGATAACGATTGAAGAAATCTGAGGTTATGTGCCAGTGTACACCTAAGAAACCCTATAAAAAAACAAATGTTCTCATTGACAATCTAGAACTTAATGCTGTCAACAAATCCTGCTACCTAAGCACTATACAGTCCAGAAGTGCTCATAAAGACAAAGTATATAAGCGATATAAACAGAGTAAAGCAGGTTGGCATGATGGAAAGGGCACAGGAGTCAGAGTCAGGAGACTGGGAGTCTAACCATGGCTCTCCCATTTGACTGCTCTGTGAGCTTGAACCAGTACCTTAACTGATCTGTGCCTCAGTTTCCTCATCTGTAAAAATGGGGATAACATACCTGTTCTTCCTCTCCCTTCGACTCAATACCTATTGATGTATCTGGTCATATGATATATGATGTGCCTGTGATAAGGAGAAACACAGTAACCACTGACCTAATTATTATCATGATGCTTTAACAGAGCTTTTCTTATGGCAGTGTTCCAATCCCTCACCTGGTTCACACAGTCATAATCTTGAAATTTTTGGACCGCCTGCTAACACAACATCAGAATTCTGCATTTCCTTCAAGGTCCCCTTGGAGGTTGAGTACAAATATAGCTCAGGAAAGGGGGAATCAAATAAAAACAAAAAGTAATGGACTTAGGTTTTTCTATTCCTCTGCTATTATCAATCTTGCCCCTAACCCAGGAAGAAGGTTGTTAATGTCAAGAAAGATTTCCCAGTCCATTTCAGGAGCTCTTTAGGATGCCAGGCAAACTGAAAGGATTAGGAAGAAAAACCATTCTGACTATCATCTGAAATCCCATTGCTGGAGCTGCTGCTGCCTGAATTTAGGTGAAATGAGGCAACACACTGTACGGGAAACTGAAAGCAAAAACTCTGCCACAGTGATTTGGGGCACACATGCAGTGTTGCATTCTAACAGCGAAAACCTGGAGCATATCTTTTCCTTCTACTGGGCTTTCTGAGCATCTGCTAATTGGTGCAAATTCAATACTACTGAATGAATGAATAAATGAAAACCTGTCTCCCTGATCTAGGTGCCCGGATCATCTTCCTACAGAAACACTCTGGGCATGTCACTCCCCTCCTCAAAAACCTCCAGTGGTTGCCTATCAACCTCCACGCGAAACAAAAACTCCTCACTCCTGGCTCCAAAGCTCTCCATCAACTTGCCCCCTACCTCACCTCCCGTCTCTCCTACTAGTGCCCACCCCATACACTCCGCTCCTCTGCCACTCACCTCCTCACTGTCCCCTGTTCATGCCTATCCTGCCATCGACCCCTGGCCCACATCCTACCACTGTCCTGGAATGCCCTCCCTCCTCACTTCTGCCGAACTAACTCTCTTCCCCTCTTCAAAGCCCTTCTGAGAGCTCACCTCCTCCAAGAGGCCTTCCCAGACTGAGCCCCCCTTTTCCCTCTGCTGCCCCCTCCACCCTCTGCTCCTCCCCCTTCCCCTTTCCCTCCCCTCAGCTGAGCCACCTTTCACTCTGCTCCCCCTTCCCTCCCCTCCCCACCCCCTGCTCCACTCCCTTCCCCCTTCCCTTCCCCTGAGCACTATGCTCATTTGTATATATTATTTATTACCCTATTTATTTTGTTAATGAGGTGTACATCCCCTTGATTCTCTTTATGGTGTTAATGTTGTCTTGTTTTTGTTTTGTTCTGTTTTGCTCTGCTGTCTGTCTCCCCCGATTAGACTGTGAGCCCATCATTGGGCAGGGATTGTCTCTATCTGTTGCTGAATTGTACATTCCGAGTGCTTAGTAAGTGCTCTGCACATAGTAGGCACTCAATAAATACTATTGAATGAATGGATGAAATGTCCTGCAGTATTTCCAGTGAATATGGATGGTTACCATCCATGGAGAAGCAGCGTGGTCTAGTGGAAAAAGCATAGATTCTAATCATGGTTTTTCCACTTGTCTACTATGTGACTTTGAGAAAGTCACTTTGCTTCACTGTGCCTCTGTTTCCTTATATGGCCAAATGAGGATAAAACACTGTTCTCCTTCTCTTTTTTTCTCCTTGACTGCCATCTTCAATCATTCTCTCTTCAACAGCTTCTTCCCCACTGCATTCAGTCTAACCTATCCTCTTTCCTAAAAAAAGACCTTCCTTTGACACACGGCTCCCTCCAGTTATCACCCCATCTCCCTCCTACCATTCCTCTCCTAAGTTCTTGAAGGAGTTGTTTAAACTTTCTGTCTCCACTTCCTCTCTGCCAATCATCTCCTTAATCCCCTCCAATCTGTTTTGCCCCCACCCTTCACTCCAAGGAAACAGCCCTCTCTAAGGTAACCAGTGATCTCTTCTTGCCAAATCTGGAGGCCTCCTAGACCTCTCAGCTGTCTTCAGCACGGTAGACTACCTGTTGTCCTTGAAACTTTATTTATCCTTGGCTTCAGTCCTTTTCTAGTTCTCCTCCTATCTCTCTGACTGATCCTTCTCAGGCTCTTTAGCAGGTTCCTCCACTTCCTCCCATCCTCTAACTGTAGAAGAACTTCAAGGTTCAGTGCTAGATCGCTTTCTAGTCTCCATTTATGCCTACTCCCTTGGAGAATTCATTCACTCCCACGGCTTCAATTACTTTCTCTATGTGGATGATTACTAAATGAATTTCTCCAGCCACTCTCATCCTCCTTCTCTAGAGTCGTACATTCCCTCCTTCCTTCAGGACATCTCTATTTCAATGTCCTGCCAATGTCTCAAACATAACATGTCCAAAACAGAGCTGCTCATAATTCCCTCCCAAACCCTGTCCTCAAAAGGCTTCAGTGGTTACCCATCCATCTCCACATCCTACAAACTCTTTACCATTGGTGTTTAAGGCACTTATTCAGCTCTCTCCTTCTTGCTAATCTTCTACAACTTGACCTTCACATCACTCTTCCAATGCCGACCTACCCTTTATAAATCAATCTCATCAGTCCTGCTCCCAATTCCTTGATCATGTCCTCCTTGCCTGAAACTCCCTCCTCCTTACATCCACCTCCTGTCTTTCCCCACTTCAGTCATTACTTCACTATGCTGCCCTGATTATTTTTCTACAGAAACATTCAGCCTATATTTCCCCACTCCTTGAGAACCTCCAGTGGCTGCCCGTCCACCTCCATGTTAAACAGAAGCTCCTTATCATAGGTTTTAAGCACCCAATCACCTGGCCCCCTCTTATTTTACCTCCCTGACTTCCTACTACAACCCAGCCCACGCACTTCATTTCTCTGATGCCAACCTGCACACTGAAACTTGATCCCATCCATCTCTCTGCTGACCCTTCACCTACATCCTGCCACTGGCCTGGATTGTACTCCTTCCTCATGTCCGACAGATTATCATTCTCTCCACCTTTAAAGCCTTATTAAAAGTACATCTCCTCCAACTCCTCTCATATATTAAACCCTCATTTCCTCTTCTCCAACTCCCTTCTGTATTGCCCTTACACTGGATTTCATCTTTTATTCACCCCTTCCTCAGACCCACAACACTTATGTACCTATCCATAATTTATTTATTTTAATGTTTGCCTCCCCTTTTAGACTGTTAGCTCAATATGGGCAGGGAATGTGACTACACTGTATTGAAGTCTCTCTGAAGTGCTTAGTAAATTACTCTGCCCCCAGTAAGAGCTCAATAAATATAATTGATTGGTTGATTGTTATGAAACAGAACACCACTCTTCCCACCTACAAAACCATCCTAAATTCACATCTCCTCTAAAAGGCAGAGTAAGCCCTTTGTTTCCCTTCACTTATGCACTCAGATCCGTATCCTGTAAGCACATCATATTCATCCCACCCTCAGCTCCCACTACTTATGACATAATCTTACCAATTCTTCTTTCAGCAATTTATTTTATTGTCTATCTGGCCCTATAGACCATAGGCTCCTTAAGAGCAGGGATCACGTCTACAATCCCTATTGTATTTTCCCAAGTGCTCAGTACAGTGCTCTGAACACTGAATAAATACCATTAACTGATTGTCCCTGGCCCATATGGGGTTAGCAGCTTAAAAAGGAGGGAGAACATACACTTTGTCCCCATTTTACAGAGGAGGAAGCTGAGGCACAGAAAAATTAAGGTACTTTCCTGAGGTCACACAGCAGACAAGTGGCAGAGCTAAAACTAGAAAATAGATCTCCTGGAGCCCAATCCTCTAAGCTGTCTCCTAAAATGTAAATTCAACTGCAATGAAAAACTGACCTCCAGAGGTTTCATGAGAGACAGGAGAATCAGCAATATGAACACTGGATCCGAATCAAGCCAAGATCATTCACGCTTGAACACCTTAAACTATTGGTCACTGCTGGAGGGCTCGGTTTCCTTGAAGAGGACAAACATTGCTAAAAGATGTACAAATGATGGTGAGACCTTTTACAGCTGAGAAAGGAAATGTGATTGGCATCAGCCTTTCTAGGAGTCCATATCCATTACTGAAAATATCAAATCTTGGAACCTCCCAGCCCAACCTACCCATTCACTCCAGAACCTGAGAGCTTTGTGCTGAGAAATGAGCCAGGATTTTGACCTGAGGGGAATCAAATGTTGAAAATAATGGATACAAAATTGTTGCAATCAGGGTATGAAGAGGAAAACCTCTGAAGAACAGACTGGCCAAGTGCTGAATAACCCATAACAAGGATGGATTACAAGTTTTTAGAGAGAATTTGCCTGCTGATAAACTGGCAGAAACCCAACTGGAAGGTCAAAGGTCAATCACAGTATAAGAGCTAATCTTCCCAGCTTCAGATATATGTACTCAAAGGGCAAATGGTTGGCTTTCCTAGTGGCCCGATTCACTTCTCACCAGACAGGTGATAAAAAAACCAATATTGAGATTCCTACTTGCCTCCCAGGGAGAGGATGGAAATTAAGTTTTGAACTATTTTCTGCTAGAAGCAGCAGCAACAGACACCGGCTAATGTGCATGGTTTTCTGAATTTCGGTTAGCTGTTTGACAGGATTAATATTGAACTGGGTCCTACTTGGCATGACCTTAAATTTATCAAGATGCAGTATTAATTTGATTTTAATGACCAAAAACGCTGTGAGTTATCTGCACGTAGGGTAATACAGAGACATTAATGACAGATTGATTGCTTCACAAACTCCTAAGATCTTTTTAGCGAGCACAGGGAAAAATCTTGAATATGTGCTTATATTTATTCCCCTGAAACATCTCCAGAAATCAGGGAACTGGAAGACAATGTCCACATCACATGATATGCCACTGTCTTTCTACTCATTTGCTTATACATTTATTTGACATTAGTTCCTTAATTCTGCATTCTGTGCCCCAGGTTAGTCATTCAGGCTTCAGAAACATTTTCTCATTACAGCTTTAACCACCAGTGTAATGCAGCTCTGAGTGAGTTGAACATTCATGAACAAACCTTGGAAGATGAATGAATGGGAATGTGGCTGAAAAGACCAAGGTATGACTGTAACTCCCTTTCCCATCGTTAACAAGTAAGGACAGCTCCAACTGTGCTAATGTGTTTATTCCATAGGGGCCCAATCTCTCTTTCCCAACCTGGCTTTTCATGAAGTCCTTTCTGCAAATTGCTGCCCTCTAGATCAATCTAAAACTGCTGGTGGTTGTTCCATTATATTCCTTTGATCCACCCTTTATTTTCCTCACAAATAACTCCTACTCTGGTTTAAACTCTTCTTATGACTAATGATAATAATAATTATAATGATAATAACAACAATAGTGGGTATTTGTTAAGCACTATAAATCAAGCCCTGGTGTAGATACAAGATAAACAGAATAGGCATAGTCCCTGTCCCATAAGGGGCTCACAGGTTAAGGGGAAGTTATTTAATCCTTATTTTGCAGATGAGAAACTGAAGTACCAAGATGTTAAGTGACTTACCCAATGTCATGAAGCAGGAATCCAAGTCTCCTAATGCCCAGGTCTATGCTTTTTCCAGTAGGCCACGCTGCTTCTCTTATCTTCTGATTGTTACTCTACCAGTCTCTTCACTGACACCACAGATCATCTTCCTAAAATACCAGTCTGCTCACATCTTTTCCAGATTCAAAAATCTCCAAATCGCCACCCATTTTCTGCCTCTTTCGGCAAAATTCCCTGACCAGTGGCTTCAAGGCTCACCACCGTTTACTTGTTCTAACATCTGCCATTTTCAACTCACTACTTCCAGCCTGTACACTGTGTTCCTCCTAATCATATCTTCTCAGTGTCTTTCTTTCTTATTTCTCCTTGTTCACACCTTCTCCTCTGTCCTGAAGTCCCTCCTACTTTAACTCTGCAGGTCACAACTCTACATCTTGAAAGACCTACTGAACTCCCACCTTCTCCAGGAAGCTTTCCCCATTTAATTTTCTTAAAACTCCTAACTTCCACCTCAGAACTTACGCACGTACAGCCACCCATAGCAGTTACATAAATACGGATTTGTACACTCTATTTAGGCATGCATTTATCAGTCAATCAATCCTGTAGTATGGGGATGAGATATATCATTGGCATCACACCAAGATCACCTTGACCGTAACTGAGTTCTGTGTTTAAAAAAAAAATCCTTTGCTTGAACTTCACAATGCTCTGCATCTCTTTTCTGCCTATTTATTCATTTCACTCCATTCCCCAGTGGCAACATGTCAGCCAAAGAAAAGGATGTGCAAGTGACATTGAGCAAACTGCCAGTGCTCTGATCAATTCCTTTATACCCATTCTTGGTCCTGATGTCTCTGCTTCAAGGCTTGCTTATCATTCTTAACAGGAAGCTCTACCACATCATTCCAATCAATCAATCAATCAATCAGTGGCATTTATTGAGTGCTTACTTTATTCAATCGCATTTATTGAGCTCTTACTGTGTGCAAAGTACTGTACTAAGGATTTACTTTGTGCTGAGCACAGTATTAAGCACTTGGAAGAGCGCAATACAACAGAGATGGTAGACACAATGCCTGCCTTCAGGGACCTTACAGAGGGCTTATAATAACTGTGATATTTCTTAAGTGCTTATTCTGTGGCCAGCATTGTACTAAGCACTGGGATAGAGACAAAATAATGAATTCTGGTGCTTGTCCCTGTCCCATATGGGGCATACAGTCTAAGTAGGAGACAGACAGATATTGAAACCCCAATTTACATATAAGGACATCTTTCTCATTTCTTTTTCCTATGAACTATAAATAAATTTGTGCCTGCCTCTACCATTAGATTGTAAACTCTTTGAGGGAACGGATTGTGTCTCATCTCAATTGGGAGGGGAGGAAGAATAGCCAGAATAAATGACAAAAAACAACCAGTGTAAGAAGCAGGAGAACCGCCAGGATAATTCTTTATTCTTGAAAATAAGGCCAGAGAAATTCCAGGACAATTAATATGAAAGAAAACACCTACCACATTTCCTATTTAGATTTTTGTTAAAATGGAATGTGGCACTGTAGGCTAAACATGAGTTTTGTGGTAAGGAAAATGAAGTAATTACAACTGTCATTATTCAGGTGGAAGAATAATAGTGGAATGTAGGAAATGCATTATTTTGGAACATGCCGTGATAGGCTTAATACCTTTGACTTTGTGCATCATTTCAAAGTGGGTCACAGGTATATCTGCTAGGACTCAAAGGAAAACATGCTTTGAGTTAAAAGTAGGATAGCAAATATCTCCTGTCTGAGGTACCAAGTTAAAGTCTAGCAATAAGGAAGAAAAATGTATATGTGTACCACAGAGAATTTGGTAGCCACATACTTGGGAGATTTATGTTACTATTTTATTTACGAGATTTAGAGATGCATAAAATACATCCATTTCAAATATTTCATATTTTTATGACTATCCATCATGTTGATGAGTACTTAGCTTCAGAATGCTGCCAAAAAAACTTCTGATGTTCAAAGTTAATCTGTGATTTTACAAATAGGTGAAAAACGTTATTCCATGTTCTGAAGGACAGATTGAGTCACTGATCAGAAAGAAAGCTCAATTTGGACCTTTCCTGGTATCCAAATATGTTCCAAAACACTAATATAGTTATCCATGATAAATATAGTTATCCATGAACTTCTTCATATGGATTACAAGACATCAAAAAATATTGAAATCCTTAAGGTGAAAACTATCTGGGGTGTGAACCGTGTACCCAGCCTGGCCTAGTGGAAAGAGCATGGGCCTGGGAGTCAGAGGACCTGGGTTCTAATATCAGCTTTTATATATCTACTATGTGACCTTAGGCAAGTCACTTAACTTCTATGTACCAAGTTTCCTCATCTGTAAAATAGGGATTAAATACTTACTTTTCCTCATATTTAAACTTGTGAACCCCATTTGGAACGAGGATTGTGTCCAACTTGATTATCTTGTGTCTACCCCAGGGCTCAGCATAATGCTTTGGCCCAAAGTAAGTGCTTAACAAATATCATCATTATTATTAATTCATCAATTTAATTTTATTTTCTTTCACTACTTAATTTGCTTTTTCACCTATAGCTACTGTTTGAATTATCTCCCCTGAGAGCTATTTTAACAATATAAATCTCACCTGTCTTGCAGCCAGCCCCAGCCCACATCCTACCTCCGGAATGGAATGCCCTCCCTCCTGAAATCCACCCAACAATTACTCTCCCTCCCTTCAAAGCCTTACTGAAGGCACATCTCCTCCAGAGGCCTTCCCAGACCTAAGCCCCACTTATGTAGATGAAGGAACTGAGGCACAGAGAAGTGAACTGCCCAAGGTCACAGTGCACCATTTTCTCTGGCAGGGTATTGCTTCTACCCAGACCGATGTATGTTGGTTCCTAATTCAGACATTGTAATTCTATCACAAAAGTTTAGCGAAAAATCATGTTACAGCAGAACTGACCTATTTGGGTGGGGCAGGCCTCCGTCTTCTCACCACCCAAGGCCGTGGTCTATAGGTTCGAACCACAGCAGTTGCACCTCTGTTCTAATGTCAAACAGTGCCTGGTCAGAGAAGGGGGAAGGCGGTGTTGCCCCAGAGTCACACCGGCCCTGCGACTTGGTGCCCCATGGTAGAAACTGTTGCCCACTTTCCATTGGCATGGGAAGCGGGGAGAGTTTCCAACCTAATGTCTTGAATCTGTTTGATTTTACAACACCTACTCTCATTTTCACATCAATATAACTGTGAGGTAGGGAAAGGAAAATCAATTAATTGTATTTATTTAGCAGTTATTTTGTGCAGAGCCCTGCTAGAGGAAATGGTGCAGTTTCACAAGTGGCTAGTAAAAACGTCTTTTACCCATGTTATCTATCAACTTTGAAAAAAGTTTGTTCTGTCTAATCTTCCATTAACAATATTTACTCTTATTATTTGCAGAGCCCTGTTCTCAGTGCTTTGAAGAGTACAACAGGGTTGATAGACATGTTCATGCCCTCAAGGAGCTTTATTAGAATCCCTGTTTAACAGACAAGAAAACTGAGGCCCAGAGAGGTTAAATGCCTTACCTGAATTTCACATAAGCTAGTGGCAGTGCTGAGACCAGGACCAGGATTTTCTAACTCCCAGACACATCTTATTTCTGGTAAGGTCATGCTGCCTCAGTGATCAAGCAATTACACAATATAAACTACCCAACTTGAGAAGCAGCATGGCCTAGTGGAAAGAACACGAGCCTGGGAGCCAGTTGACCTGTGTTCTAATCCCAGCTCTACCACCTGTCTGCTGTGTGACCTTGGGTAAATCACTTCACTTCTTTGTGCCTCAGTTACCTCACTTGCAAAATGGGGATTAAGAATGTGAGTACCATGTGGGACAGGGATTGTGTCCAACATAATTATCTTGCATCTATCTCAGCTCCCCGTACATTGCCTGGCACATGGTAAAGGCTTAACAGTTACCATTAAAGAAAACAAATCTAAGCAAACAAAGAAACCACATAGTCTTGGATCCCAGAGTACTTAGTTAATTACTTTCCCAGTCTAGCTAATAGGCTTATAGAGTCTAACTAAAGGATCAGTTTTATCATCATCATCATCATCATCAATACATACTGAGCACCCAATACATACAAGGCGCTGTACTTGGCCCTTGGGAGCAGGCAGTAAAAGAAAAAGAACCAGTCCCACCCTTGAGGAGCTTACAGTCTAATGGACCGCATCTCTCTATAGCAGTTTGAAAACAGTAAGTACAGTATGTAATAATCAGAAATGAAATGGAATTGAGGGCTCTGAATACAAAGGCACAGTCCACATTAAAGCCAGAATAGATTGTTTAGAGCCCATTTTGTTGCGTCATTTCTCAGATTAGAGGTAATTTCTAGAATTTTAGCAATACAGTTTCACCAGTGGCTAGCAAAAATTTATTTTACCCATATTATCACCTTGTAAAAATTTTATAGCTGTCTAATCTGCCACCTGTCAGCTGTGTGACTTTGGGCAAGTCACTTAACTTCCTAGTGCCTCAGTTACCTCATCTGTAAAATGAGGTTGAGACTGTGAGCCTCATGTGGGACAACCCGATTACCCTGTATCTACCTCAGCGCTTAAAACAGTGCTTTGCACATATTATGTGCTTAACAAATACCAATATTATCATTATTATTATTATTAATCTTCCATTAACAATGGTATTTATTGTGAATTGTCTGGGCGCAGTGCACTGTACTGAACATTTGGGACAGGGTAGTGGAAAGAAGAGACAGGCTTCCTGCCTAGAAGGAGTTTACAGTCTATGTTCATTCATTAATGATAGCTATTGTGCACCTTCAGTGTGCAAAAAGGGCTATTTTTTGGAGTAGTAGAAATTGAAAATAGGAACGGAGCAAAAACATGATAATCAAATCAATATATTTTTCAGTGTGTACTCTTTCCTTAGTAACCAATTTAACCAGTCTAACTTTAAGAAATAATGTAAAGATTGTATATATTCTAGTAAATACTTGAATTAAACCTCTTCTGAACAGTTTTTGTTAAGTGCCTTTTGCATCAGCCTTATCTCTAATTTAACTAAGTCATGGATCCTCAGGTTTTATCTTCCAGACTGAGAGAAGGAAACATTAACTCCCATGATTTTCTTTGTTTTTTATGTGACACCTACTTTCCCTGAATTAAAACAAGTCCATTCTATTGCCTGTTTATACAAAGGCTATAAAATGAAAGCAAAACAACTAGTGAAGATTAAAAGAAAAACACACTTTTATCTTATTGGAGGGAGGGAGTTTTACAAGAAGTTTGAAACGTTGCAAATAGGTCTAACAAAACCTTTCTATTTCCAAACATGTTATAAGCCATTTTCCTAACATAGTAATGATACTTCTAATGCAATGAATGCCAGTAGTGTGAGAATAGACTACAGTACTAATGTTGACATTCAAAATCTTTCTTTAAAAATAATTCTTCCTCTCCTGAAGTCTCATTTGTTTTCCCACAGGCTACTTTGTGAGTAGCAGGATTGGATGCTTCCTTTTTCTAGTACCCAGGCATGACCCTAACTTCCCAAAGAAAATCTCTTCATTTGCACCCAAGTCTTAAAGAGTGTTTTCCTTTTGAAGGGCAAAAGCAATTGAAGAAAACAATTTCGGGCAGTATGTTCCTCAGTTATAGCAACCTGTTCTGTAGAGAATGAAGAAGGGAACATAATGCAAAAGAGAAGCTACCCATCTACTTGCCTGGTGGATCTCTCAGATCTATGATCTGCCTTAGAACTCAGTTCCTCTGACTCCCAAACACAAACCTCTACCACTTTATGGAGCAAGTATATGGCAAAGCCTGGAGTGGAATTCAGGTCTCCTGACTTCACAGTCCTGTGTTCTTTCCATTAAGCCATGATGTTTCTCAACTTCTTACTTAACTTCTTTGTGCCTCAGTTTGCCCATCTATAAAATGGGGGCTAAATATCTGTTCAACCTCCCCCTTAGTCTGTAAATCCTATGTAGGACAGGAACTGTCTGATCTAATTGTACTGACTCTACTCCAGTGTTTAACACCACATTGCACAACAAATTCTACAATGACCATGACAGTAAGCACTTGATGAATTCCACATTTTTTTTAATCATTATTATTACTGACAAAGTGTCAACTCCATGGAAGTGGGAGGAATCATCACCTGATGCCATTGACTCCATGGAGCAGAAGTTAAAATCTTTTCTTCCCAAGATTTTTGGCTTCTTGAAGCCAGTTGGGTGCTGATGAGTGGTGGAACTATGGAGACAGTAACTCCACTCCCTGTTTGATTCCCAATTAGCAAGATCCAGATTCCTGTTCCAGATCCCAGGAGGGGTCCTGAGATGGGCCTGGATGTGGTTTTTATGCAAACCCATACAGGCTGGGGCCACAGCAAAGACAGTTTGCACCACCAACTTATGTGGATGACCTCTCCACATAATGGCAGCCCAAATTTACTCTTGTCTGATCTTTTGCCTACTTTGTTCAAAGTCTTACTATCAGGGCAAGCTCACTTCTAGCTGCAGAGCTGAAGAGAGGGGAGAGCAGGTTACAGCTGTAGCTGAAGAGGCTGTCAATAAACACAATTTATCTTCCTTCTCTTTTTATACATTATTTAGCACTCATGTAGGTAGGCAGTGAAACTAGCATCCATAGGAAAAGTTCCAGATGTGTTCCTGCGAGTTATAGACTCACAAATCTCACTGCTTCATCTAGTAAAGTAGTAGAATCTATAATTAAGGTTAGGTTCACTGGAAACAAAGAAAAAGAGAAACTCAGGCAGTTGGGGGAAACACAACATGATTGTGGAAAAGCAATTGCCATTCCCTAATTTAGTAAAGAAATTTAAAGGGATCAATAAATATGTCAACAGAGGACAATCAGAAAGTATAATCTAATTAGAAATTCAAAATGCCTTTGAAAACACAGTCCAAAAAACGTTTTTATAAAAACTGAGTAATCATGTGATTGGAGAAAATGTTTGCATTGTGGCTCAAGTAAATGGCTAAAAGCGTGGGGGAAGAATAACAAAAAACACACACATCTGGATGGAGAAGTGTTCACAGTGGAGACCCCTCAGTTTTATATTTAAAAAAATGTGAATAATGTTGATTCCATAAATTTGAATAGCTTTCATTGTTCCAAACCCTTTTCACATTCATCTCATTTTTATCTTCACAAAATTACTATGTTAGGAAATGGCAGCTATTATTATCCCCATTTTACAGATGAGAAAATTGAGACAATAAGGGGCTAAATAATTTTCCCAAGGTCTAATGGCAGCACTGGGACTAAATCGCAGATCTGGGCCCCCTTTCCATCTCAATCTATATTCACACTTCTGGGAAGTTCATCTACTATTATGGCTGCAGCAGATTTCCTCTGCTGATAACTACCCAATCTAAATACCACTCCTGCCCTGACCTTCCACTTAGTCAATATCCCATATGCTCTTGCCTCTGGGACATCCCCACTTGTCTGTCTTCTGGGCATGTCAAACTCCTCATGTCAAGCTCACCTCCTCCAGGAGGCCTTCCCAGACTGAGCTCCCCTTTCCCTCTGCTCCTCCTCCCCTCCCCACTGCCCCTCCTCCCTCCTGCTCCTCTACCCCCTTCCCCGCCCCACAGCACTTGGGTATATATGTACATATTTATTATTCTATTTATTTTATTTAATGATGTGTATATATCTATAATTCTACCTATTTATACTAATGCTATTGATGCCTGTCTACTTGTTTTGTTTGGTTGTCTGTCTCCCCGCTTCTAGACTATAAACCTGTTGTTGGGTAGAGATTGTCTCTATTTGTTGCCTAATTGTAATTTCCAAGCATTTAGGACAGTGCTCTGCACACAGTAAGCCATCAATAAATATGATTGAATGAATGAATGAAACTCAACATGTCTAAAATGAACTCCTTCTCTTCCCTCTTGAGCCTCCTAACTATTCCTTCTCTGTCAACCCCACCACATCCTCCTTGTTGCAGAAGCCTCCAACCTTGGTCTTAGTTTTGACTCTTCTGCCTTACACTGCTCATAGTCAGTCTCTAAACCCTACCGTTTTTCCCTTCAGTCAGTAAATTAATCAGTGGTTCCTACTGAGTGCTTACTGTGAGCAGTACACTGTACAAGATTTTCAGTGTTATGATGACTAATTGTGGGGTCCAGGGAGTGAAGGGCCTTACTAACTTCCAGGCACCAAAACACCAGAACTCTTTGCATCTCCCAAACAAATCTTTCAACTGTTCCTCTCCCAACTGCGACTCAAAAGTACCCTAGCCCACACACTTGAAAGTCTCCTCTCACCTTCCCCGGGGAACTTTCTCAAACCAAGGTCCTTCAGACCAACCATCGCAGCCCTTCTAAATGCTGCCTCCTGAAGGAGAACTTCTCTGACCAAACCCACCCCCTCCTGGGCATGCCAGCACCTCAGCTAGACCACCTCAGCATTCAAATGTACTTCTTTGTTTTTTCATTTGCTTTTGACATATTTATCCCCTTATGTTTATTGTTCATAACTATTCTCATGATCATTAACTACTGTTTCTTCAGTAGATATCAACACCTTCTGCCTTAGATTGTAAACTCTTTGAGGGCTAAAAGAAGTTTAGTTTCTCAGAGTAAATGATGTGAAGTACTTAGCACATTCCCAAGTTCCTAAATATTGACCCAACATTATAAATATATTAAGAAACACTGATAAAAACATAATCACTTTGCAGTGGAAATATTTACTAGCCATGAAGGATTTTTAATTAGATTTTTTTTGTGTACAAATGTAAATACAATATGTCCTTTCCAAGGTGTTTTCTCTCTCATCCTTCTCAGTTAAAAAGGCACAATGGCCTAATACACATGTGATGCCATTACCTACGCTAAATAGATTAGGCAATATCTTAAGTTGAAATGGACAATAGTCAGTTTATTCTGTCAGTCAAGGAGGGGACAGGAAGTGCTTTATCCAAGGTAAATTTTGCAACACTATTTCAAAGAGAAAGAATAAGCAGTTCTGTTAGTAAATGCAACAGTGTTCTTACAAAAGAATGCTATAAGGAGAATGCTTTAACAGAGATTGCTGTAGTGGCATTCTCTCATATTGAAATGTAATAATGGGACAATTCCTACAGGAAAAACAAAGTGTAATATTTATCAAAACTATTTTCCAGCTGTCATTAACCAATACATCTTATACTTCTGTCAATTTGATAAATGTAGTATGAAACTGGGTTCTAACTGGAGCAATACCTGGCACAAATTTTTCAGCCCTCCTAAAGACAACCCACCCCACCAAACTAATTCTACTTTCCAATCTTGGAAGCCATACAATAGTTTCTATTAGAGTACTGTCTTGGACACCTGGCAATATCACTACACCTTCTGAGCATTTGTCATTTAGATTAATCAAACAGGAATGTTGATCCCAAATATGCACTGTAGTAAAGGATGAAAGTAATGAGAAAAATGAAAGAAAGACAAGTTCAATGCATTTGAATACTGTCGACCTTTTGCTCGCTGGTCTGAGGAGAGAGGGTAATAGGGAGGAAAGTGTGGTGGGGGGAAGGGGGGTCACCTTCCTATTCTGAGAAGTTCTTGCTTTGTTATCTAAACGTTTAATGCTATATTGCTAACTGTTTCTGTTTTTGTCATCTCCCTCCCACTCTAAACTCTAAGTTCCTTCTGGTCAGGGATTATCTTAGAATCAACATTTGGATGTATATTTTTCCAAGTGATTAGTACAGAGACTCTCGCCCTGTGGCTCTCCATAAATGTGTTCAATGGTGACGATGTCAGTTTTGTTGGAACAGAAAGATCCTTCAGGTCGTTACTTTTAGGAAGCACATTAGTAATGAAAAAGAAGATATCCATAATGGAACTCTTCTCTCCCAGAATGTTTTTCAATTTAGGAAACCTGCATGTTGTGGGGAATCACAACCCTCATCTTTAAAGTGCAGTCACTGGATCATGGTGCTGCATGACAACCATCACAGTGATGCAGTAGTTTAAAGTGGAAGTATGGTGCATCCATAGGAGATGACATGAGGATGGTGGGAAGAAATTGGCTATGTTAAAATATGGTCTGGACATTAGAATTCTCTGAGGGACCTTAAATAAACCCAGGTGAATAGCCACTTCCCTTCTATCACAATCTGAAGACATTTCCATTTCAGTCAATCCATCAGTCATATTGATTGAGTGCTTAGTATGTGCAGAGAACTCTTCTAAGGGCTTAGGAGACTACAATATAATAGATTTGGTAGACAGGATTCATGGAACTTTAGGTTGAGTGGGGGAGATAGACATTAAAATAAATTACAGATAAGGAAAATGGCAGAGTATAAGGATATGTACATAAGTGCTGTGGAGCAGCGGAGGGGTGATATCAAAGTATAGAGTGCTGGGGTGGGAAGAGAATCAAAGTTCTTAAGGGGTACACATCCAAGTGAACAGGCAATGCAGAAGGGACGGTGACTAGGTTGGGAAACAAGGGGCTAGTCAGGAAAGGCCTCTTGGAAGAAATGTGATTTTAGGAAGGCTTTGAAAATGGGGATAGTGGTGGTCTTTCACATATTAAAGTGGAGAGACTTACAGGATAGAGGAAGAACATGAACAATGCAATGTCAGAAAGATAGATGAGGTCAAGATCCAGTTAATAGGTTGATGTTAGAGGAGTGAAGTGTGTGTATTTGGAAGTACTGGGAGATTAGCAAGGTTAGGTAAGGATGGAGAGAGCTGATTTCTATAAGGAATTTCTGTTCGATGAGGAAATGGGTGGGCAACCATTGGAGCTTTTGTGGCGAGTGGAGAGTCATGGACTAAATGTTCAATTTCAATTTCCTAGGTACCCTCCTCAAATGTAACTAATAGGAGTGGCTATTAGCTCAGGAACCTCATAGAATGTAAAGTCTGAGAAATCCACATTTAAGAGATACCTGGCACCTTACAGGCAAACCTGATATTACCCAATTTCCAGTAATTTAACAGAGCCAGTGATTTATCCCTGGTTAAACTTTCAACTTTCACATTATTTTTCACAGCTACAAAGATAAGTGTTATGTATTGAGCACCTACTACTTGCAGAGCACTGGGGCAAGTCCCTGGGTGAATACAACAGAAACCAAATATAGTTTCTGCCCTTAAAGGCTTAAGGTCGAATGACCAAAGGAAACAAATGACATCTTGTACTGATGTACAGCTTTATGAAACTGAACCCTTTGGTTCTTTCTACATCTCATTGAAAATTGCTGCATTCAACACTCAACCCTAGAAAAGACTTGTGTAAGAAGACATTAGAAACATGAATGCTTGGTTTTTTTCCTCACCTTTAAATGAAAGAACTATATGCTCAGGAATACGTTGGACTCCGTTATTTCTGTAAATATCACTCATTGAAATATGCCTCGGGTGAATTTCATATAAATTGGTACGATATACACATGCAGTGTTGTTTTCTATTGTGTAATATACTAAAGAAATCGATTCAATTCCATTCATCTACTGAATTCCATTCCTGTTGTGGGGGGGATCCCAAAGCATTATGTTACCTGCTTCCTCAGAGCACCACTGAAATAACGTTTTTCTACTCTTAAAATACTCCTCAGGGAAACTCATCTAAAAGATTTCAAAACATGAGACAATACCAAAGGGAACTATTTGTCAATCACAAGATTATGCTCATTCATACTCTGTAAATGAATATCCAAAGAGATGCACACCAAAACAATGTTTTTGCTGGACCAAATCAGTCTCTGAAATTTTAGGTTCAAAACAAATGCATACCATTTACTTTTTATTAATATTTATTGAGTTCCAATAATGAATTAGACATGTTTGGGATTTGAAAACTGCTATCAAGTGACTGCATTTGCCTATTAGCAGATTTACCTTGCTATCTACAATAATAGTTCCCACACCAACTCACCAACACAGCGATGTTTTCAGGTTCCCTTTGAGAACTCAACCCAAGTAACAGGCCAATTGCATTTTAATTGTTTACACAGTTGTTTCTGGAGCCCCTTGGGCTCGCAATATGTGCTGGAACACATGATCAGGAAGACTTCTGACTCGGTAGCCACGTTTCACTATTTCTATTGGCTCTAGTTGGCAACACCACCAAAGGCAGCATTCCCCAGGGGAAGTCGAGGTCCACACCAGCCCTTTCTGTTCCAACTACTTCATCGGAATGGAACAGGAAGAGTCTTGATGAGGGATGATAGGGGCAGTGTGAAGCAGAACCTTTGAGAAATGGAAGGGAGAAAGGGAAGCAGCATGGCTTAGTGGAAAGAGCACGGGCTTTGAGTCAGAGGACATGAGTTCTAAACCCAGTTCCGCTACTTGTCTGCTGTGTGACTGTGGGCAAGTCACTTCACTGGGCCTCGGTTACCTCATCTGCGAAATGGGGATTTAAAGTGTGACCCCCACGTGGGACAACCTCATTACCCTGTATCTACCCCAGGGCTTAGAACATATAGTAGCATATAGCATATAGTAAGCACTTAACAAATACCACAATTATCATTTATTATTATTAAAAGGGGTTTCCCAGACTCAGAGAGAAGTGTAGCCTGGAAGAGAAATGGGAGGAGATAGACAGCCCAGGGAGGCAGGATGATGTCAAGAGAGGCAGAGTAGATGCTTCTCTTCTGTTAAAATTTATGACCTGGGTCCATAACAGCAGTGACTTCACATCTTGCCTGAGGGATCTTTTATTGGAACACCAACTCAGTTCCGAGAAGACAGGTTATTGTGATCTTTCTGTATTCCAGGAGGTGGGAGGGAAGTGAAACAGATGGGAACTTTCCACTCTGTGATTTTGGACATGAAACTATAAACCAGAGCAGGGTGGCCTAGTGGAAAAATGTTAGCAGTCAGAAGACCTGGGTCCTGATCCCAGCCCTGCACTTTCCTGCTGTGTGATTTTAGGCAAATCATATAACTTCTCATCTGTAAAAAGGAGATGATTAAATAGCAAATGATTTAACTTCTCATCTGTAAAAGGGGATTCTCCTAGACTGTGAACACTGTAGGGGACAGGGACTGTGTGCAATTTGATTATCTTATATATAACCCAGCACTTAGGGCAATATTTGTTACATAGTAAGTGTTTAACAAAAGCACTACTGTTAGTAGTAGGATAGGTATTCTTTTCATGGGCTGAATCTGCCACCCAGGTAAGGTGAGGTAGGACCCATTAGGAACAGGACTCCTAATGCATCTTACTTTGGCTATGTGGAAGAGAATCCCACCTCTCCTTCTCCCCCTCTACTCTGGGAGCAAGCAACAGTCATCATCAGCTCAGATGAACCGTGTTACCATGAGGATGTGTGTTTGGGTGGCTTACTTCTAGCTGTGCTGAAAATCCCCAGTCATGACCCCCATGTAAACCTGTTCCAGCAGAGTCTTGCCTCCACTTATATTCCCTGCTATGCTCTACCGCTGCCATGTCCATATCCCATATGAGGCTCACAGTCCTAAACCTCATTTTACAGTTGCAGTAAATGAGGCACAGAGAAGTTATGTAACTTGCCCAAGGTCTCATAGCCGACAAGTGGGGGAGCAGGAAATAGGTCCTTCTGACTCCCAGACTGGTGCTCTATCCATTAGACTTCTCAGTTTCCTCATCTGTAAAATGGTGACTAAATATCTGTCCTCCCTCTCACCTTGGACTGTGAGCCCCAGGGTCCATGTCCAGTCTGATTATCTTGTACCTACTCGGGTGTTTATGGCAGTAAATGAAAAAGTGCTTGACAAATATCACTGTAAATAGCATAATAGTCAGTCATATTTATTGAGCACTTACTGTGTGCAGAGAACTGCATTAAGCACTTGATAGAGGATAATATAACAATAGACACATTCCCTCCCCACAATGAGCTTACAGTCTAGAGGAGGACAAGGACAGTAATTAAATTGCAGATATGCACGTAAGTGCTGTGGGGGTGGGAGGAGAGATAAATAAAAGGATCAAGTCAGGGAGAGGCAGAAGGGATCCGGAGAAGAGGAAAGGAGGTTTTATTCAGGGAAATCCACTTGGAGGAGATGTGCCTTCAATAAGGCTTTGAAGTATGGAAGAGTAATAGTCTGGCAGATATGAGGAAGAGGGGTATTACAGGCCAGAGGAAGGACATGGGTGAGGGGTCTGTGGCAAGATAGATGAGATCATGATACAGTGAGAAGGTTAACATTGGAGGAGTGAAATGAGCGGGCTGGGAAATAGGCTGTATTGGGAATAAGAAAATAACAGGGGAAGATAGCAATGTCTGTTACTGTAGTCACTTCCTCCTTGCCCCCCTTATTTCTCTTCATTCCAATCTCTTTTTCTGGCTCAGTCAGCCCCCTCTTCCTTGCCTCTTTGGCCCCATCTCTTCCCCAACTCAAGTTCCCAAAATTGGTCACTTTCGCTTAGCATGTTTGGAGAGGCTAAGCCTATTATATAAAGGTATGGTTCTCCCAAACAATACCTCTATCAGTATTACCTGTATGAAAAGAGAATACTTTGCTCTTTCAATGCCAATTTACTCACTCTAACCCTATCTCATTTATCTCATCTTCAAAGCTTATTAAAATCACATCTTCTCCAAGAGGCCTTCCTCAACTAAGCCTTCCTTTCTCTTACTCCCCGTTTAGCCTGTGCACTTGGATCTGTACCCTTTAGGCACTTGATAATCACCCTACCCTCAGCCCCACAGCACTTGGGTACATAGCCATCGCCCCTGCCCTCCTCCCTTCCTTAACTTCTATTTTTAACCACTCAATCTCCAAGGGCTCCTTCCCCTCTGCCTTCAAACATGCCCACATCTCCCCCATCCTAAAAAAACCCACTCTTGACCCCACTTCCCCCTCCAGTTATCGCCCTATCTCCCTACTACCCTTCCTTTCCAAAATCCTAGAACGAGTTGTCTACAATCGATGCCTAGAATTCCTTAACTCCCATTCTCTCCTAGACCCCCTCCAATCTGGCTTCCGTCCCCTCCACTCTACCGAGACTGCTTTCTCTAAGGTCACCCATGACCTCCTTCTTGCCAAATCCAATGGCTCCTACTCCATTCTGATCCTCCTTGACCTCTCTGCTGCCTTTGACACTGTCGACCATCCCCTCCTCCTCCATACCTTATCTCACCTTGGCTTCACGGACTCTGTCCTCTCCTGGTTCTCCTCTTACCTCTCTGGCCGATCATTCTCGGTCTCCTTCGCTGGAGCCTCCTCCCCCTCCCATCCTTTAACTGTTGGAGTTCCTCAAGGGTCAGTTCTTGGCCCTCTTCTGTTCTCCATTTACACTCACTCCCTCGGTGAACTCATCCGCTCTCACGGCTTTGACTACCATCTCTACGCAGATGACACGCCGATCTACATCTTCGCCCCTGTCCTCTCCCCTCCCTTCGGGCTCGCATCTCCTCCTGCCTCCGGGACGTCTCCACCTGGATGTCGGCCCGCCACCTAAAACTCAACATGAGCAAGACTGAGCTCCTCATCTTCCCTCCCAAACCCGGTCCTCTCCCAGACTTCTCTATCACCGTCGATGGCACGACCATCCTTCCCGTCTCTCAGGCCCGCAATCTCGGTGTCATCCTTGACTCGTCCCTCTCGTTCACCCCACACATCCTATCCGTTACCAAGACCTGCCGGTTTCACCTCTACAATATCGCCAAGATCCGCCCTTTCCTCTCCACCCAAACGGCTACCTTACTATTACGGGCTCTCGTTATATCCCGGCTAGACTACTGTGTCAGCCTTCTCTCTGACCTCCCTTCCTCCTCTCTCGCCCCGCTCCGGTCTATTCTTCACTCCGCTGCCCGGCTCATCTTCCTGCAGAAACGATCTGGGCATGTCACTCCCCTTCTTAAACAACTCCAGTGGTTGCCTATCGACCTCCGCTCCAAACAAAAACTCCTCACTCTAGGCTTCAAGGCTCTCCATCACCTTGCCCCTTCCTACCTCTCCTCCCTTCTCTCTTTCTACCGCCCACCCCGCACGCTCCGCTCCTCTGCCGCCCACCTCCTCACCGTCCCTCGGTCTCGCCTACCCCGCCGTCGACCCCTGGGTCACGTCCTCCCGCGGTCCTGGAACGCCCTCCCTCCTCACCTCCGCCAAACTGATTCTCTTTCCCTCTTCAAAACCCTACTTAAAAATCACCTCCTCCAAGAGGCGTTCCCAGACTGAGCTCCTCTTCCCCCTCTACTCCCTCTGCCATCCCCCCTTTACCTCTCCGCAGCTAAAGCCTCATTTTCCCCTTTTCCCTCTGCTCCTCCACCTCTCCCTTCCCATCCCCACAGCACTGTACTCGTCCGCTCAACTGTATATATTTTCGTTACCCTATTTATTTTGTTAATGAATTGTACATCACCTCGATTCTATTTAGTTGCCATTGTTTTTACGAGATGTTCTTCCCCTTGATGCTGTTTATTGCCATTGTTCTCGTCTGTCCATCTCCCCCGATTAGACTGTAAGCCCGTCAAACGGCAGGGACTGTCTCTATCTGTTGCCGACTTGTTCATCCCAAGCGCTTAGTACAGTGCTCTGCACATAGTAAGCGCTCAATAAATACTATTGAATGAATAGCCATAGTTTATTTATATTAATGTCTGTCTCTTCCTCTAGGCTGTGACCTCTCTGTGAAAAAGGAACTTGCCTACCAATTCTCTTTTATTGTAGTCTCCCAAGCACTTAGTATAGTGCTCTGCACACAGTAAAAACCTAATAATTATCATTGATTGGTTGGTTAAGTTTGATTGATTGGTTGAGAAGCAGCTTGGCTCAATGGAAAGAGCCCGGGCTTGGGAGTCAGAGGTCATGGGTTTGAATCCGAGCTCTGCCACTTACCAACTGTGTGACTGTGGGCAAGTCACTTAACTTCTCAGTGCTTCAGTTACCTCATCTGTCAAATGAGGATTAAGACTGTGAGCCTCACATGGGACAACCTAATGATCCTGGATCTACCCCAGTGCTTAGAACAGTGCCCTGCTCACAGTAAGCACTTAACAAATACCAACATTATTATTATTGATTGATTGAGAGACTACCCACCCCACAAGCCCTATTATCCATTAAATGCCTTGGGCTCCTTCCTTACCCTTCATCCAAAGTACATGAACTCTCACCCATATACCCACAGAAAAAAAAAATAGAATTTGCCTATATTACAGAAGTTGATATGCAACCTACAGCCTTTCCTTATATCCAGCACTAAATACCTGAACCACCATAGAGAAGTGGTAGCTGAAGTCATGTGAGTGTACAAGCTTTCCCCAAAAGTCATGGTAATTGTATTAATATTAGTAAAAATTAGATAATCTGTTCTACTTATCCTCCTGGAATGTTTTTGTTCATTAAATTCATTGGGTTAAAATAAATTTTGGAGTTATTCAATCTTTTTCACTCAATATTTGACAAGTAGTCACCACTGTCACATGCACATCATAAAACAAAATGAGAAAGGGATGTTCTAAAACAATACTTGTCCTTATCTTCAGCAAGAAGGCACAAGCCTTCTCACATTTTTAGCTACATGGCGCAGTGGAAAGAGCACGGGCTTTGGAGTCAGGGCTCATGAGTTCAAATCCCAGCTCTGCCACTTGTCAGCTGTGTGACTGTGGGCAAGTCACTTAACTTCTCTGTGCCTCAGTTCCCTCATCTGTAAAATGGGGATTAAGACTGTGAGCCCCATGTGGGACAACCTGATTCCCCTGTGTCTATCCCAGCGCTTAGAACAGTGCTCTGCACATAGTAAGTGCTTAACAAATACCAACATTATGATTTTATTCCTTAAGCACTTTGATTATTACCCCGGACCCTCAGCACTTATATAAAAATCCTTAAACTATTTCCCCTATCTATAATCTATTTTAATATCTGTCTCACCCTGTAGACTGTAAACTCTCTGTGGGCAGGGTTAATATCTACCAGCTCCATTATATTGAACTTTCCCAAGCACGTAGTACAGTGCTCTACACAAAGTAAGTGCCCAAGCAGCATGGCCCTGTAGAAGGATCACAGGCCTTGGAGTTAAAGGACCTGAGTCCTAATCCAATCTCTGCCATTTCCCTGCTGTGAGACCTTGGACAAGTCACTGATCTCCTCCAGGCCTCAGTTTCCTCATTTGTAAAGTGGTAATTAAATACCTGTTCTCCCTCCCATCTTGGACTGTGTGCCTCATGTGGGACAGGGACTGTGTTCAAGGTGATAATCTTGCATCTACTCTAATGCTTTGTGCAAAAGATTGGAGCATAGTAAGTGCTTAAAAAAAAATCCATAATTTTAATAAGTATTAATAAATACCATTGATTCCTTAAACAGGAGTAAACATGTAATTCCTCTTTCTCTAGCATAGCTCAGGCCTTTCAGCAAAGCTGCAAAAACATTCTTTTTAAGGGACTCTTTTAAATTATATGCCATTTAAATGGCTTTTCCCTCTGATGAAGGATACCTCGCATCAAAGTTGGATTTGAACTTCTTAAGGATTGTTTCAAGTTCTGCCACATCTGCTGCATATTTCCCACCTGATCTGAACATAACAGCACCATGACGGGTGTGGGCAGAGCCTGCATGATTTGAGAGAGAAGGCTGTAATGGAGACCATGGGGAACAGAAAAATTGGTCCTTATGGGAAACAGCTGGTTCTCTGTTGCACCTGCATGCGATACCCAAGAAACTCTACCATATGCACTAATGAGATGCCCAGTTTCTCTGAAGCAGCTGAAGCTGTTTTTAAGTTAAAGTACAGGCATCTGAAGTCATAAGACTCCCTAGTTTGCATTTCTTCTAACGACCAAACAGATTCTGTTGGAAAATTGTAACAACAATTTTTCTCTTGGGCTGAGGATGTATTTTCTAATTCTTAGCCTGAAGCACATTTTACTCTAGTGATATATATTCCTGGGAATCCATTTCAAAGTGTGTTCAGCCATGCTTAAGCTAGTATGAACTAGGATAGCAATTGTATGGAGTTTTGCAGGCCATTTTTTGTCCACATTCACTGCATCACACCACTATTCTTTGAGAAATCTTGGTCCATGTGATTAGTTACTTTGAGAGGCTTTGTCCTAGCTTGGATGCCTTTCACAACCGAAGTCAGATTCTTTCAGAATTGTCCCATTTTATGTGAATTTTGACATCTAACAAAACTTAAACTAATAGTCCAGTGCAGCCCTGAGCAAGTTCTCATACTGATTTTGACATGAATAGACTACTGCATCAGTCTCCTTATAAGTCTTCTAGCCTCCTTCCTGGCCCTGCTTCCAAAATTTCACTCGCCTATCGGGAGTACTTTCTGTTGCCGAAAACATCTTCCTAAATCACTGTGTAGGAAATATCTCTCCAGTCCTTAAAAACCTCATCTATCAACCCATTTCTCTCTATCACAAGCAGAGTGGATTCAAGGCTCTACACCAGCTTTTTTCTTCTTAAATGTCTGCATTCTTCCCCCACTTCTCCCTGTACTCTTCACCCCTCCCAAGTTGTCCATCTTGCTGTGTGCCTCACTCTAAAGTGTCCTTTCTCCACCTCCTTACTAACTCCCTTCGTCTTCAAATTTGCTCATCAGTTCAACAATAGGCCCCTTCTTCATTGGCCTCCTGAAATCCCATCTCCTCCAGGAAATCTTCCCCAGGTCATTTCCACCATGTAAGTCAAATGTATTTATTGAGCACTTACTGTGTGCAAAGACCTTGGGAGAGTACGGTATAACAATAAACAGAGACAGTCCCTGCCCACAGCAATCTTACATGCTATCCCAAGAGTAACCTTGGCCCTTATGTATAAAGCTATCCATTTTCCCTACTCATTCATTCACTTACTTTTGCAGTTTTCACACCTCTCCTATTTCCCAGTTGTATCTACGGGCTTCCTCCTACTTCCACTCTTCTATCCTCATTGCATGTCTGTCTGTCTTTTCCATTCAATAGTAATAGTAACCATGTTTTTCCTCCTTCTGTAGTTTCCCAAAATACAGTGTTTTTATATACACTAGCATCTCATTAAATATGTTTGATTGCAATTGTTTAAAGAATTTCTGTATTTATTGCTTGAATTTTAAAATTCTTCTCATCAATTTACATACTGAAAAAAATCAGTTCTATACAGTTAGAGAAAGCCCCGAAACTACAAATTAATTCATTTTGGAGGAACTGAAGCACTATTTCTGGGACTTTAATGATTTAAAATGGATTTAATTTCCACTTACCCATTTGAGACTTTTAGTTATTCTTCCTAGCCAGTTCCCCAAATAGTCATTCCAAACTGACAGTGGAACTGAGGTTAGAGAAGCACACAGAGTTTTAGGGTTGGAAGGCCTATTAGACCTAACAACCCACTCCTTGATCTAATCTATTCCAGATCTAATCTATGTTTCCACTATACTATAGTTTTATTTTGTTTCATCTTGCATTTCCAAAGTCAAAATAGTATCATCCGATCATAATAGTATCATCATCTCATAACAATTATTATGGTATTAATTAAGTGCTTACTATGTGTCAAACACTGTATTAAATCCTGGGGTAGATAAAAGATACAAGATCAGGTTGGATGTAGTCCCTGTCCCACAGGGGACTTGCAGTCCACTTGGGAGGAACAAGGATTTATTCCCCATTTTAGAGATGTGGAAGCTGAGGCCCAGAGCAGAAAGTGACTTGCCCAAGGTCAGAGCAGACAAGTGGTAGAGCTGGGGTTAGAACCCAAGTCCTCTGTCTCCCAGGCCTGTGCTCTTTTCATTATGCCATATTTTCAAAAACCATTATAGGCAAGATTGTGTGGACAGTATGGGCAACATTAGGGGATGAGTTTTTTTGTGGATTGTGAGCTCCTTGAGAGAGGGCAATGTCTTTTCCTTCTCAGTGCTCAGAACATTTCCTGGCACATAGTGCTTAACAAATATCACAATCATTATTATTATTAGTATTTTGTTTTGTTCTCTTAAGCACTTAATATGGTACTTCACAATCAGTGGCTGTTCAATAAATGGATGAGCCAGGGGCCCATTTCTTGAGGTTTTGTTTGTTTTTCAGCAATTTATCTCTATCTGCATTACATTTTGCTACTGAGAACTTACTTCATCTGCCAAATTGAAGAGTTCACTAATCACTTCCTCTTCCAGATCATTTACAAAGATATTAAACTAAACAAGTCCTCCTTCCATGGGTTATATTTGGTTTAACTAATTTTATTGTCCTTTGGGTTCAAAAATTATGTTTCTACTGGTGGTCAGATTTTTATCAGGACAAAGTGTGGCTGATAAGACTAATGCATTAATGACAACCCCTTCTGAGTCATAAACACTTAGAAAGCTCTTTACAGCTGTCATACTCTTCTCAAGACAAACACTGCTAATTGCCGTTTGTAAAGGACTGCCTGTGTTTAAGTTCTGTCTCCCATCTGACCACATTGATAGAAGTTGAGCTTCAAAGCAAAGTCCTCATAAACACCCAAACGTGTTACCTTAGGGAAACTGTCCTGTAGATACAGTTATCACGCTCATGGGAGGAAATTGAAAGGAAATGATTTAACTTTTGGAGGAGGCCCTTTCATTCCAAAGATAATTTCAAAATGGTTTTAGAGCCTTTGAAGTGCAATCGAATGCTTACTAGCATTCAGCCTAAAGTTAACTCCTTATTCTTGAGATCTGGCACAAGCATCTCCTCACTTGCATGTCTAGAAGATTAAGGTCCTTAAGTACTGGATGCTCATTCACTGAACATGATTATTTACTTTCTGGACTTGAACATGGAGAGTGCTACACTAGGTACTTAAAGTCATTTATCATTTACCTGTTTAATCTTTTCCCTCAGCGAATTTGACTTGGAAATTCTGAGTCAGAGTCTACCTTAACCCTGATTCACTGCCTGGAAGTTATTCCTTTCTCTCCTGAGAGAAGATTGAGCGAAAGGACAGTAGAAACATACATGACACAGTGAAGTTCCACCTCAAATGATGAGGCAGGAGAAAAGATGGGAGGCAGGATCAGCAGACAGACAGGGCTAGCTTGAGGTCATGAGCACTAAAGGCTTTAAGAAGACTAGGATACTAAATGGTAGAATCCAGTACTGCAAATGGTTGTATTGCAGCAAAGCAAATAAGTGTAGAAGGAACTACCTTCCTAGTCATCCTCATATAATAGAGATTAAATTTCAGGCATCAGCATCATTATAATGACATTTATAAATATGTAGGATACCTTGGACCCCTAGGGAGCTCTATTTATCACGAAGGGTACTTCTCAACACAGCACAATGACCTAATGGAAAAACCAGAGCCCCAGGAGTTATGAGACCTAGGTTTTAATTTTGGCACTGCCACTTGCCTGCTGTGTGAACTTGGGCAAGTCATTTTACTTCTCTGTACCTAGATTTCCTCATATGTAAAATGGGTATGATGTGCCTATTCTTCCTTCCACTTAGACTGTGAGCTCCACGTAGGATTGTGTCCACTCTGTATTGTATCTATACCAGCACATAGCACGGTACTTGGAACATTGTGAGCAATTTATCAAATATCACAGTGATTATGTTAAGCATCCCCTCCCGGCCTGACAGAGTAAATATAACTCTCTAAACTCTAGACTGTAAACTAGCTGTGAGAGGGGGACCTGTCTTTCACCTATGTTACATTGTACTCTCCCAGGTGCTGTGCACACAATACATACTCAAGAAATAGGACTGATTGATTGATTAGCCACCAGGAAATGACTTGATCACTGGGAGGTATTCAGCCTGCTAAGTTTCAGTCTCTGTGTAGCAGGAAGAGACAAAAATACTATATAGACCTCCTTGTCTTTCCTCCCACCTCACCCCTCCCACAAGTCTGCCTTAAGATAAAACTTTAAATCTCATGCTGAAATGAAGCCAAGAGACCTAAAAATGGCATCATTTGCTAGGATGAATAAAGTAAGCTGTCTCTGACACCCCAGCAAGAAATTCCAGAGGCCGAAAGGAGCATTGCTACTCCATTTAAAGAGAATTTCAAACCTTCAGCTGCTTATGTGAACAATTTGACAATTTTCAAGCAGTCCACACCAATATTTCAAGCTTGCCAGTTAAAAAAAAAATAGCTCATGGACCAAAGATGGGGGGTTCCATGGCAAAGATGTTTCATACAGTATTCTGGAGTGAACTCCGTCATTCTAGGTAGTTTTGATAGACTAGATATGATCTAAATTTGTCACAATCCCCAATACCATCTGCTTTGTCTTTACCCACAGGCAGATCACTGGGTTCAATATATAAAGATAAAATATCATCCCCTCCTGTTTAAGAAAGAAAAAGATATCATTCTCATCACAACTGCTTGTGGTTTGAGTAACCATAAAGACTACCTAGACACATTTGGAATTCCATTGTTCCCTTCCTGTTAGAAAGATGTTTTTGCTCTTTCAACAAAGCATGGAAGGGAAAAGTACTACCCTTCCCCTCATCATCCTTCCATGGATAATCATCTGGCCACGCCTTGTGGCCATTGTCCCTGGTCATTATTTACTGGAAGAGGTCCAACCACCTGCGCTTAGCTATTACCACGATTTCCCTTTCCTTTGCCAAAAGTGGTCACAGAATGTGCTCATCACAACACAGGTGCAAACTGTCTAAGGCTTGTTTCATCAGATTACAGCCATCCCTGGGTGCCCATATCTGATCATCCTCCAACCAGTTGAAGGGGTAGATGTACAACATGCTCTTGAGCCATGTCCTCTGATTGACTCCTGCTAACAGGAACCAATTGATCGGACTATCTGCCAATCTTCTGACACATGAAATCATAATGGGAACAGAGACAGAGAAACTATTTCTGAAATATCAAAATCAGTATCCTTCCATATCCTCACTGCCCCCTCCACACTCATCACTTCCAGGTGTTCCAAGGCCACATCCCTGCTCATCATGAGAGCGTCATTCCAGCCTCTATCGCTCCGCCCCTCTCCCAAAGCCTCACAATGCTGCATCCCAGCTCCTTGGGGAAGGGAGAGGTCTGTACCTGCCCCCACTGGTGAAGCCCACAACATGGCATTCAGATCCTAGGTGAGTAGGCAAGAGAGGAGGGAGCATTAGATCTGTCACTTCCACTGCCCCCCATGAGGCTAACAAAACTGTGTCGTGGCTCCTCCGGGGGCAGAAAAGAAAACATTGTGGTTCTATGGCAGCTCCTTGAGAGGTGTCATCTCCATCGGGGGCATTCCCCTCTATAACAACTGACCCCCACGGCCAATACCCCACCAGGGGACAGAGAGATGGCACAAGGATTCTCTGAAAGGGGTGGTGTTGAGAGAGGGGGTGGACAGACAGGAAGCACTGGGTGGGGTAGAAGCTGGGATCACCGGTCTGTCCCGCTTGTGTCTGACCTGATTAACTTGTATTTAGCCAGTGCCTTGAACAGTGCTTGACATATAGCAAGCAATTAAAGTCAGAAGGTCATGGTTCTAATCCTGGCTCTGCCACTTGTCTGCTGTATGATCTTGGGCAAGTCACTTCACTTCTCTGTACCTCAGTTACCTCATCTGTAAAATGGGGATTGAGACTGTGAGCCCCACGTGGGTCAGAGACTGTGTCCAACCTGATTTGCTGGTATCCACCCCAGTGCTTAGTACAGTGTCTGGCACATAGAAAGCGCTTATCAAATACCACAATTATTATTATTATTATCATTAATGTCCTCCCTCTGCCTCAGCTCCATTCACCAGTCACTAGGCCAGAAAAAATGTAGTTTGGCAAAGATGAGACAATAAGATACTGTGGCAACTTAACCATTCATCTTGGAGGACTTTGCCAGATAAATGGATTGTAGTTCAAATTAAGATAACTCTTCATGATACACTCACCACATCTTCCCACCTTCTTTCTTAACCCTCCCTACTGGGCCCTTTGTGGAGATAAATGTAGGGGAAGAGCACACAGAACTATAGACCAACCAGTAGAGAAGCCACAGGGGACAGGGGTATCACTTTTCCCCCTCGGCATTAACTCCCTGAGCCAGGGCAGGTGGGTTTCTGAAAGTGCTGTCCTATCTAGAGGGAAGGTTACATTCCTTTCAAACCAAGAACCTGACAAAGCCATTAGCAGAAAAGGACGTTCAAGAACATTTAGAGGTTTAGTACCATAGTATGGATGGATAAGAAGGGGTAATAGAAATGAAAAAGAAAATTAATTCGGTAAAATAATTTTAATTAATGTTCTGCCTCACTTCATATCACATTGGGCTGTTTCATCAAAATAAGTTATAGAGGGGACATTATTTGTATTGCCTTGAATTATGTAATGTCAAGGGCAAAAAATGATACTTAAATAGGGAAAGAGGATAGAATTGGGAATTGAAAAATCTCAAAGCTTTAAAGGTTTATATGAGAATTGTTATAGTTCAGCATATGATTGAAGTATTGTGCTGAAATTGTAGCTAACTGTTTTTATGGAGAAGGGTAATGTTTAAATGAGTTTTTAACACCATTCAATATCTTTATCAGAGACTCTCAAAGTGATTGACCACTTAGTGAATTCCCCCAAGACTCCTGAGATAAACAATAGATAAATGTGTGTCTACACTGTTAAGGAGAGATAAAAAAGGCAAAGACAGATAAACAGAGAGAAAAGTGATAAGGGCAGTTGGAGATCACTCTCCCGTCATTTGTCATGGATTTGGGCTCTATCTCAGTCTGTAGTATGACCACATTCATTCCTGTTTTGTAACACAATTATATATCACAGATCCAAACGTTTTGAAAATGCAAGGTAAAGTTAAAAGCTGAAACATGAGACCACACAGCCGTAGCCTGCTCCTGAGTGCAGAATGTACCCTAAGCCAGAAAATCATCTGGGAATATGTGCGTCTGGCCACATGGCAACAGGACAAAAGAGGGAATGGCTCAGTTTAGCCCATCATGGCTAGCTAAAAAATACAGTTTGACCTTACACCTGATGACAGTGGGAAAACAACCAAAATTTTATAAAAAAGTATATATATACATGGAAAGAGTTTCATATTCCTTTCATCATCCCCACCATAATTATCAATGGTATTTATTGAGCTCTTAATATAGGCAGAGCACTGTACTAAGCATTTGGGAAAGTACAATACAACACAATACAGTACAATACAACCGAGTTAGTAGACCCTTTCCTTAACCACAGTGAGCTTACAGTCTAGAGGGGGAGACATACATTAATATAAATAAATAATTCATAATGTGTAATTTATAGATGGGTACCTTAATGCTACGAGGTTGAGCAAACATCAAAATCTCCGATCTAGACTGTGAGCTTGCTGTGGGCAGGAATATGCCTCCTTGTTGTTGTAGTATACTCTCCCAAGCACTTAGTACAGTGCTCTGCACACAGTATAGTGCTCAAAAAATACGATTGAATTAATAAATGAATGAAATGGCCAAAGGTCACAGATCCAGGTTCATAGACGAATCAGAAGGGAGAGGGACTCAGGGAAAAGATGGCTTAATCAGGGAAGGCCTCTTGGAAGAGGTGTAAAAAAAGATTGATCCTGGAAGGGTAGCGTGAGGGGTCTTTCCCTTCTCCTTCCCCCAGAGATGCAAGAGAGCAGTTACCCAATAAAATGGCCCAGGCAGCAGAGCCCAGCCCCTCACTCACTATCCAAACACCTAAACGAGAACAGGGTCTCGCCCCCTCCCCTACAGGGGCTAGAGTGGGGTCTCTGGGGAGATGTGGGTTCTTCTATACCCCGTTTGGAGCTGGACACTGTCCCTCTCCATCCTACGACCAGCAACAAGTTTCTTCCCTGCTGCTTGGGCATGGGGGTGGGATGGGGTGGGGACCTAAGACCTGCTTCGGCCTTGCCTCTGGTTGCTGAATCCTTCTGCAGCCTCCAAATTCCGGAAAAAGACCCTCCAATCAAAATAATTGTCCATCTTGATATGAATAATGTGTATCCTCTCCCAAGGGAGAGAAAATTCTGTCCCCAGAACAGTATTTACTTTTCAATCAATCAATGGTATTTATTGAGCACTCCCTGCATGCAGAAACTTGTGCTAAGCACTTGAGGGAGTATAATACAATAGAAGTAGTAGACATCTTCCCTTAACACCAGGAGCAGATTAGCAATGAGACTGCCCTCTCAGAGGTCACTGATGATCTCCTTCTTGACAAACCCAATGCCCTCTAAGCCATCAAAATCCTCCTTGAACTCTCATCTGCCTTCAACACTGTTGCCCCCGTCTTCTGGACACATCATCCAACCTTGGCTACGCTGACGCTGTCCTCTGCAGGTTATCTTCCTCTCTCACTGGCTGCTCAATCTCAGTTTCTTTCTCAGGCTCAATCTGTTGTATTTATTAAGTACTTACTGTGTACTAAGCTCCTCCTCTGACTCCTACCCCCTAACAGTGGGAGTCCCTCAAGAGTCAGCTCTAGATCCCCTTCTATTCTCCATCTACACCCACTATCTTGGAGAATTCATTCACTCTCATGGCTTCAACTACTATCACTATATGGATGATCTCTATGCAGATGGTTCCCAAATCTCTATCTCCAGCCCAGATCTCTCTCTTTCTCTGCAGTCTCATATTTCCTCCTCCCTTCAGGACAGCTCTACTTGGTTGGTGATGATGATGGTATTTGTAAAGTGCTTACTTTGTGCCAAACACTGTTTTAAATGCTGGGGTAGATACAAGGTAATGAGATTGCCCCACGTGGGGCTCACAGTCTTAATCCCTATTTTACAGATGAGGAACTGAGGCACAGAGAAGTTAAGTGATTTGCCCAAAGTCACACAGCTGACAAGTGGTAGGACCAGGATTAGAACTCAGGTCCTCTGACTCCCAAGCCTGTGCTCTTTCCACTAAGCCACGCTGCCTAGCCACTAATGATCTATCACTGACAACTAAAACCTAAATGCCCAAAACAGAACTTAACTTCTCATCCAAAACCCCGTTCTGCCCCTGACTTTCCTGTCCCTGTGGGCTGCACCATTATCCTTCCCATCTCATAAATCCATAACTTTGGTGTTATTCGAGACCCAAATCTCTCATTCAACACACTTGTTCATGCTGTCACTAAATCCTGTTAATTCAGTTTTCACAATATCACTAAAATCTGCCCTTTCCTCTTGATCCAAACAGCTACCATGTTAATCCAAGCACTAATCCTATCCTACCTTGATTATGGCATCAGACTCCTTACTGATCTCTCTACCTCCTAATAACAATAATAATAATTGTGGTATTTAAGTGCTTACTATGTACAAATGATTGTTCTTAGTGCTGGGGTAGATACAGGTGATCAGGTTGCACACAGTCCCTGCCCCACATGGGGCTCACAGTCTTGTCTCTCCCCACTCCAGAGCTTAATACAGGGCTCTGCACCCAGTAAATATTATGATTGATTGCTTCACTGACACTGTCCTCTTCTGGTTCTCCTCCTAGCTCTGTGACCACTCATTTCTCAGTCTCTTTTGCAGATTTCTCCTCTGTCTCCCACCCCCTAAGTGTGGGAGTCCCTCAAGGTTCAGTTTTGAATCCCCTTCTATTCACCATCTATACCCACTCCTTTGGGGAACTCATTCTCTCCCGTGGTTTCACATTCCATCTCTATGCAGATGATTCTCACATCTACATCTCCAGCTCTGATCTCTCTCCTCTTTTGTATTTCCTCCTGCCTTTAGGACATCTCTATTTGTATGTTCCAATGACACTTCAAATTTAACATGTCCAGAACAGAATTCCTCATATTCCCACCCAAACCTTGTCTTCCTATTAACTATTATAAATTATTATCTTATAAATTATGTATACTCAGTCTCTCCCTGCTATGGGCATGGAACATGTCTGCTAATTCTGTTGTACTATCCCCCCTGCAGAGTGCAGTTGTCTGCACAAAGTAATTGTTCCATAAATACCACTAATTGATCGATTTCCCCATCACTATAGCAGCACCATCATCCTCTCTGTCTTATAACCCCTTAAACTTGGTGTTATACTTGACTCATCTCTCTCATTCAACCAACATTTTCAATCTGACACCAAATCTCGTCAGTTCAACATTCAAAGCATCATTAAAATCCATCCTTTTCTCTCTGCTCAAACTGCTATCACCTTAACCCAAGCACTGCTGACTTCTCTGCCTTCTGCCTCTCCCTGTCCAGTCCATACTTCATTCTGCTACTTGGATCCTTTCTCTACAAAACCAACTAGTCCATGTTTCCCCAGTCCTCAAGAACCTTCAGTGGTTACCCATCCACCTCCACATCAAACAGAAACTCCTTACCATTGGCTTTAAAGCACTCAATCACCTTGCCTCCTACTACCTCACCTCACCACTCTCCTACTACAACCCAGCTTACATACTCCATTCCTCTAATGCCAACATACTCAATGTATCTTGATTTCATCTATTTCACTGCCGATCCCTGGCCCACATCCTGCCAGTGTCCTGGAACTCCCTCCCTCTTCATGCCTGACAGACTTTCACTCTCCCCACCTTCAAGGCCTTATTAAACAAACACATCTCGAAGAGGTCTTCCCCAACTAAGCCTCCTCATTTCCTCTTCACCCACTCCTGCATTGCACCTGCAATAGAATTTGTAACCTTTATTCATCCCTCCCTCAGCTTCATAGCATTTACATACATATCTGTAATTCAAGTTATTTATTTACATTATTGCCTGTCTCCCCCTCTAGACTGTAAGCTTGTTGTGAGCGGAGAAAATGTCTACCAACATGGCTCAGTGGAAAGAGCCCAGGCTTGGGAGTCAGAGGTCATGGGTTCAAATCCCAGCTCCACCATTCATCTGCTGTATGATCTTGGGCAAATCACTTAGCTTCTCTGTGCCTCAGCTACCTAATCTGTCAAATGGGGATTAAGACTGTGAGCCCCATGGGGGACAACCTGATCACCTTATATCCTCCCCAGCGCTTAGAACAGTGTTTTGCACATAGCAAGTGCTTAACAAATGCCATCATTATTATTACTCTTCCTTGTATTTAGTAGTGTGCTCAATAAATACTATTGACTGCTTGAATGAGTCAACTCAGATAATTTAATGGAGCTGTTTCTCACATCTCTACTTAGAGTTTTGAATTTACAGTCCATATCTTCTGACCCCTCAGTTGGAATATTGAGGCTATTCAGAAAGCACCTGACCCACTTCCCTTGAAATATGTGCTGACACCTTCCACTCAGCCCCTAAATGCTTTCTTCAAGTTCTCAGTATTTCCAGCCACTTCACTTAGCCTGGAGATCATTTCTTTTCATTCTCTTTTCCCAGACTGCTTCACTTTTGAAAAGTCCCCAGACACTATCCTTAAATTTCTGATCTCTCTGCCCCCATTTTGTAACCAGCCTAATCATTCTCCCCTTCTTCTCATTTAACCTCTTGTCCAGACTTGCTGAACTCCTGCTATTCCCTTTCCTTTGTGTGGATTCAAGATAGGAGCCTTCTTTTCAGTACATATTCCAAGCCTACTACAATGGGAAAAAGAGGTTGTGTTTTTTTTTAAAGCATCTATGGTATTTAGCTCTTGCCAATAGCACCTTTATTTCATTATGTCAGATAACATTCTGTCTTTCTGTGCACATCTTAATGCTCCTCTTCCTGCTCATGATCTGTTGTAGATTCAGCATTACTCTTTTCATTGGCAATGGATCCAAAGACTTCTTCTTGCTTAAGGTCCCAACAGATGCCTTTCAGAACACTTCCTCTTCTTCCCTCAGTGGCAGAGCTAGGATTTGAACCCAAGTCCTCTAACTCCCAATCCTGCTCTCTTTCCATTGGGCAACACTGCCTTCTTAACAAAAATGCTACTACTAAAAAGTATAATCTCATATGTACGTATTCTTATTCTCTGTTGCTTCCCTTAGCTGAAATCCATTTTAATTTCTGTCTGCCCGAAAAGACCGTAAGCTACTGGAGGATAGGGATCATGTCTACCGATTCTATTATATTGCACTGTCTCAAGCGTTCAGTACGGTGCTTTGTGAACACTAAGTACTCAATGAATACCACCGATTGATAGGTGAACTGACAATGACATTCCTCTGCAATTCTAGAGAGATTTCTGCCCTTTACTACTAGCTTCTCTGACTTTACTTTCATTGAGTGAATCATTTGAGGCAAGTTAATGCAATTTTTCAACCTGTATATTTCACTCTGCTAAATATTGTTTAACTTCCCCGTTGATATTAATTGTTTTTGATAATCTAAATAGAGTAAATATGAATCCATCTTTTCCTGCCCAAGGCTATGTTAACACATCTCCCAGTGCATAATTAATATTGGGAACTATAATTATAAGAACCTCTTTTGTGTCTCAAGGGTTTAGACATAAAGAACCAGCTTTCCTCTTCCTTTCTGGGCTTCTTCAAGCTGCCATAGAGTACCACCAGCCTGGGATGGAGACCAATCGGAAGAAACCATCATCGAAGGCATTCAGGTCATCAGCTTCCTGCCCCACCACAAAGTGCACTGCCAAGCTCTCTGTCTGGTCCACATCACTTTTGAAGGTTTCACCCCCTTCCCCAGCCTCCCAAAGCGCAGGTGCCTTTTTTGCCCATGGACTCGGATTGGATAGGGTCAGGACTGGGAATGGGGCACTGGCCAGCTCTGGGCAACATGGTTGTTTCCTCAGCCTCCAAACAATTACCCAGATTCAGCAGGAAGTGGGAATTGGTGTGGCAGATCCAGGCGGCTCTTCCCCCTCCCCATTCCCCCTACTCCCTCCCTCTGCTCTTCCCCCTTCCTCTCCCCATAGCACTTCTGCATATTTGTATATATTTTTATTACTCTATTATATTAATGATGTGTATATATTTTTGATTCTATTTATCTTGATGGTATTGAGGACTACTTGTTGTTTGTCTCCTCCTTTTAGACGGTGAGTCCGTTGTTGGGCAGGGATTTTCTCTATCTGCTGCCGAATTGTACATTCCAGTGCTTAGTACAGTGTTCTGCACATAGTAAGCGCTCAGTAAATTTGATTGAATGAATGAATGAGAAGCAGTGTGGCTTAGTGGACAAAGCATGGTCCTGAGAGTCAGAGGGACCTGGGTTCTAATATCAGGTCCACCACTTGTCTGCTGTGTGACCTTGGGTAACTTAACTTCTCTGTGCCTCAATTCTGTCATCTATAAAATGGGGATTAGGATTGTGAGCCCCATGTGGGACACGGACTACAAACAACCTGATTAACTTGCATCTACCCAGCACTTAAAACAGTGTTTGGAAAATAGTAAGTGCTGTACAAGTACCATAATAATCACTATTATTATCACTGTCAGACCCAGAGGAACACCTGTGGACCCACCCAGCCAGAGCTCTTTCCACTGGGAGCCCCGTGATGCCTTGGAGGAGTTCTCCTGGATGGTTGCCCTCCTGATAAAATAATAATAATGATGGCATTTGTTAAGCGCTTACTATGTGCCAAGCACTGTTCTAAGCACTGGGGGAGGATACAATGTAATCAGATTGTCCTACATGGGGCTCACAGTCTTAATTCCCATTTTTCAGATAAGGTAACTGAGTTAAAGAGAAGTTGTGACTTGACCAAAGTCACACAACTGACAAGTGGCAGAGTAGAATTAGAACCCATGACCTATGACTCCCAAGCCCGTGCTCTTTCCACTGAGCCACACTGATATGCTGGTATCCCTACATCTGTCACCCTAGAAGGGTTCATGGAGAGGAAAGCAACTGCTGGGGTAGCATATCAATCAATATATAATAATTTTAATAATAATAATGATAATTTTGGTATTCATTAAGCACTTACTAAGCGCTAGGTATTGCATTAAAGCGCTGGGGTGGGTATGAGGAAATCAGGTTGGACACAATCCCTGTCCTGCACAGGCCTCACAGTCTTAACCCCATTTTACAGATGATAACTGAGACACAGAGAAGTGAAGTGACTTGCCCAAGGCCACACAGCAGACAAGTGGTAGAGCTAGGATTAGCACCCTATGACCTTCTGACTCCCAGGCCTGTGCTCTATTAAGCCATGCTGCTTTTTGAGTACTCACTATGTGCAGAGCACTCTACTAAATGCTTGGGAAAGTACAGTGCAAAGAGTGGGTAGATGCAATCCCTGCCCATGAGGAGCTTACAGTCTACAGGGAGAAATAGATATTAAAATTTATTACAGATAGGGGAAATAGTCAAGTATAAAGATATGCACATAAGGGCTGTGGGGCTGGGGCATCAAAATGATTAAGGGGTGCACATCCCGAGCCCCTACTCTGAGTCCTGAGACCCAGAAGTTCTATTTCCCATTTACTTTGATACCTACAGACTCCCAGTCATTCTAGGTCCCAGACCCCATGGAACAGGGATTATATCTACTTACTGTACTCTGCTGAGCACAGGCTCAGTGGAAAGAGCATGGGCTTTGGAGTCAGAGGTCATGGGTTCGAATCCCTGCTCGGCCACTTGTTAGCTGTGTGACTTTGGGCAAGTCACTTAACTTCTCGGTGCCTCAGTTACCTCATCTGTAAAATGGGGATTAAGATTGTGAGTCCCCAGTGGGACAACCTGATTCCCCTGTGTCTACCCCAGCGCTTAGAACAGTGCTCGGCACATAGTAAGCGCTTAACAAATACCAGCATTATTATTATTATTATTATTATTATTACAGTGCCCTGTAAAGTTGGGGCTCAATAAATGCCAACTATTGATTAATTGGTTGATTAGGACAAGACACCCTCCAGCTTTCTGCCTACCCATGCCAGGTCACAGGCAACTGAGTCAGAGCCAGGGCATAGGAGGGTCTTCTCAGATGCTAGAGTTCCCATTGAATCATTTAGCAACAACAACATCAGTAAAAGTAGTTGTAAAATAATTTTTTTTAAAAGTTGGTACTTGTAAAGCTCTTAGTATGTGCCAAATACTACTCTAAGTGCTGAGGTTGATACAAGTTAATGATTGGACATAATCCCTATCCCACATAGGGCTCACAGTCTAAGTAGAAGGGTGTATAATTAAATCCCCATTTTCACCAATGAGGTAACTGAGGCACAGAGAAGTTAAACTCACTTGCTCACACCACACAAGTGGAGCAGGGATTAGAACCCTGGATTAGGTTAGAGAAGCAGCAGGGATTAGAGAAGCAGCGTGGCGCAGTGGAAAAAGCACGGGCTTTGGAGTCAGGGCTCATGAGTTCGAATCCCAGCTCTGCCACTTGTCAGCTTTGTGACTGTGGGCAAGTCACTTAACTTCTCTGGGCCTCAGTTACCTCATCTGTAAAATGGGGATTAAGACTGTGAGCCCCACGTGGGACAACCTGATTCCCCTGTGTTTACCCCAGCGCTTAGAACAGTGCTCTGCACATAGTAAGCGCTTAACAAATACCAACATTATTAACATTATTAACCCTGGGGTCTGACTTCCAGGCCACTAAGCCACACAGTAGTAGTATTTATTGAGCTCCAGCTTAATACAAGGAACCATACTAAATACCTGGGAAAGTACAACAGAAGCACAAGAGACATTCTCTGCCCACAAGGAGCTTCCATTCTAGTAGGTAAGACAGATTTGTCATATTTGTTACGCAGCAGATTGAAGGACAGAAGATTCTTCCTGCTAAAGTTCTGGTGCGGGTACCTGTAATATCTGATCCTACTGCATTTCTTGGGAAAGACTCCTGGCGCTTCTCCACTTACTCCAGAAATTTTGCAGTCCCCTGAATATGGCCACTGCTTTTAAGTCCCGAAACTTGGCAGCAGGGTCCATGGGGAAGGGAAACTGAGTGCTGAAATTCAAAATGACTGAGATACAGATGAAAAGTGCCAATTCTAGGAGGAATTGAGACCTAGTGGAAAGAGGATGAATCTGAGAACCAGGAGACCTAGGTTCTGGTCCCACCTGCCGACTGTAGGACCTTGGACTCTAAACTTCTTTGGACCTCAATCTCCTTAACTGTAAAATGGGGATAAAATATCTCTCCTTCCTCTGTCATAGACTGTGAGCCCATGTGGGTCAGAGACTGTGTCCATTTGGCTTGGCTGTCTCTGCCTCAGCACTTAGCACAGTGGCTGGCACATAGTAAGGGCTTAATAAATACTTCACGATGATGATGATGATTAAATATATCAGAAAATCTGACTTTCCAATACAAAACCAAAAGACTTCCAAAGCAGAGGTATGTTTGAGGACCCACAATTGTTATTCAAACAATCACCTGATCAATCAGTGGCATTTATTGATCACTTTGTGGGACAAGAACTGTACTGAGCACTTGAGAGAGTACAACAGAGACTTGACTGATGTTCAGGCCAGAGCAGACCCAAGAATACATCCCCGTGGACAGCTATGGCATAAAATTCAGATGGATTAGAGTCAGAGTTCTCATCCTCCAAATCATTCCATCATGAATTGTCTTTGTGAAATAGCATCCTCTTCATACATATCAATGTGCATACAGTAATACTGTGCATTTATAGACCACATTTCTTTATTTAAGCTAAATTTTTATTTCATATTCTTTCATTGTGTGAATGTAGTGAAATGTGAGTCGAGAATAATTCTGCTTAGATGAACTAAGGGACCACACTTCATAATATCTACAATAATTTAATGGTTTTTCTTCCTGACAAATCATTTTCTATTTTCAATAGAGTTCTCTAAGACTCACTCTCTACTTACCTCCCACTTCATTCTCCCTTGCGATGCTCAATAGAGTCTGGAATGGAGGAACAGCAGGTGTTTTGATGCATGCTGTGTTAAACATCCAGACAACATTCCTATTAAATGTCATTATCCACATTTTCCTGAAAAAGCATTAGGACCCAGCTTGGATTTACATATCTTAAAGAGCGGAGATAGGAGTAGATACACCACTGGCATATAACAAGATTCCGCCCAGCAGGGCCACCAGTGTGTCTCAGGACTGAATTTTTCAGCAACATATTGACACAGGAACTGATTCATAACGAGAAGAGCCAAAACTCCAACTGCTGAATGGCTTTAAAGATGTATTCCAGGACAAGGTTTTAGCCCCTTCTCTTGGCCCAAACTGACCCCAAAATAGAAAAATCATCCATTAAGAAATAAATCCCCTCTCAGGGTCACACTTGGAGATTTTCCAATGCTCTACCAGTCTCGGCTATGGGACTATGGGGGGACCTGTCTATTCCATTCCTAGCTTGGGCAGTGGCTAGCGAGTGGAAGGTCATCTACTACAAGTCAAAACTCACCTGAGCTGGGCAGCAGCAGCAGCATGGGAGAGAGTTGAGGGCAGAGACTCAAGTTTACTGCATGGAAGGAGGCAATGGTAAACCACTTCTGGATTTTTACCAAGAAAACTCTATGGATACACTATCAGAAGGATTGCAGATGGAGGTGGAGCATTCCGGGAGAGATGTGTGCATGGCATCACTAAGTCTCGAAGATGACTCAATGACATAAGACAAGGGAATAAAAAAGACTAAACAAGTTGATGTGTTCTGGAATGTGTCCTAAATCTAAACAGAATGAGAGGAGAGTAGGTGTCCCCAGAGGTCCTTCCCTGATAGATGGAGACCCAAAAATGTAGTTACAGAATAGGGGAAGAGAAGACGATTGAGCAGAGAGAATTCATGGAGTAATAGGGATTTTTCTGTAATGGGAAGAAGCTGCTTGAATTTGTATAGTAACTCTTTTGAGAAGTAGCATGACCTAGTGGATAGAGCATGGGCCTGGGAATCAAAAGGACCTGGTTTCTAAACCCAGTTTTGCCAATTCTCTGCTTTGTGACCTTGGGCAATTCACTTCACTTCTCTGTACCTCAGTTACCTCATCTGTAAAATGGGGATTAAAATAATAATAATGGTATTTGTTAAGTGCTTACTATGTGTCAAGCCCTGTTCTAAACACGAGGGTAGATACAAGGTAATCAGGTTGTCCCATTTGGGGCTCACAGGCTTAATCCCCAGTTTACAAATGAAGGAACTGAGGCACAGAGAAGTGAAATGACTTGCCCAAAGTCACACAGCTGATAAGTGCCAGAGCCAGAATTAGAACCCACAACCTCTGACTTCCAAGCCCAGACTCTTTCCACTAAGCCATGAAACTGTGAGCCCCATGTGGGACTTGGACTGTGTCCAACTTAATTAGCTTGTATCTACCCCTGGATGTAATGCAATGACTGTCACATAGTTCATGCTTTAACAGGAACCATAAAAAAACAAAAATTAAACAAAAAAAAATACCTCTTTGAAAAGATGTGGGATTAATTGCGTGATTTAAAACTGCTTGAACCATTTCATGCATTCTGGAGCTAAGAGAACAACAACAACAATAAGAATAATACTACCTGGAATTTTATGCAACGCTACAATTTTCCAAAGCACTTTCCCTTTACATATCTCATTTTTGCCCACACAACAACCCTTGGAGATAAGAAAAGGCAAGAATTATTCTCCCTATTTTAGAGATAAGAAACCTGAGAACTAGAGAGATCAAGTAGCCTACCAAAGTCATATAGAAGGTGTTTGGCAACGCTGGTATGAGAACCCAGGTCCTTCAACTCTCAAATTCACATCATTTCCACTAAATCATAATGCTGTGGCCGCACAGTTCATAACATTAAAAATGTTCAACCTATTATTCCAACAGTCAAAATAACTATGTTCTGTGACATGCAGTTAAAAAGGATGCATAAAATCTAAACAAGAGGTAGAGACCCAGAGATTCTGGATTTTAATCCCAGTCAGCTGGTCCTTAGTATTTATTAAGTAAAATGTTGTGTGTAGAGCACTATACAAAACATTTAGGAGAGTAAAATAGAAGAAAAAGACAAAGTTCCTGCCCTCAAGGAGCTCACAGTCTAATAGGTGATAACAGGAAGGCCCAATTTATTTACACAGTGGGCACTGGAAGAAAAACAGAGACATAATGGGAGAACAACAAGAATACACAAAGATGAATATATGAATAAATGAGGGAATAAATAATACGTCAATTAATGTGTAAGTGGGAGAACTGAAGTGGGAGAACTGATGAGCAAGGGGACAGGAATGGGAGAGTTAAAAGAAAGACAACATTAGAAAGTTGGCCTTGGAGAAATGAAGAACCCAAGCTGGGGAGTAGAGGGTGAAGAGAGCAGAAATGTAAAGCCAAACTGGTGGAGAAGCCTGAAGCCAATGGGCAGGAGTTTCTGCTTGATTCAGAAGGAAATTGGAAGCCATTGAAATGTTATGAGAAGCGGAGAGACTTGTGCCAAATAATTATTGGGGGAAATGGCCACCAACAGAGTGGAGTATAGGCAGAAGAAGGGAGAGATTGGAGGCAGGAGGATGTGATTACAAGAGTAGTGTAAGGTAGCATGTCCTAGTGGATAGACCATGGGCCTGGGAGTCAGAAAGACCTGGATTCTAATCCTGGCTCCATGACCTATTTGCTGTGTGACTTGAGCAAATCATTTAACTTCTGTGGGCCTCAGTTATCTCCTGTGTAAAATGGGGATTAAGATTGTGAGCCCCATGAGGGACATGGACTGTGTCCAACTTGATAACCTTGTTTCTATACCAGTGTTTAGTATACTGTCTGTCACACTGTAAGTGTTTAACAAATACCAGAAAAAAAAGGACTTAAACCAGGGTGGTGCCCATATCAGTGGAGATGAAGATACTGTGGAAGAAGAACTCACACGATTTAGTGAAAAATTGAATTTGAGAAGTAAAGGAGAACAAGGATGACTAGACGACTGTGGACTTTAGGGATAAGGTGGTGGTGATGGTGGTAGTATTGAAATTTAGGAATATATACAAAGGGTTAAGCTTAAGAGGAAAGAGGAGAAAATTCTAAGGCAGTGAGAGACAGACTGGTGTGGGATTTGGGTGTGGTCAACATGGATAAAGTAGCTATAGCCCTGTGAGGAGGGGAGGTCCCAAAGCAAGCGAGTGTAGAGCAAAATGAACACTGGGCCTCAAAATGTTTAGTAGGACACACACAGTTAGAGGATATGAGGAGGATGATAAGGACAAAAACAAGAGGCCAAATCAGCAGAACTAGGTTTGTACTGAACTACCCAAGCCAATAGTATAGTATGTAGAGCAATGTCCTACTTTGGAGCTCGTGAGTTTGTGAACAATTTTCAAGTCACTTCCCTCTTCCCACTCCCCCATCCTGCCCCGATTAGCAGCTTAGAATCTATTCCAAGGACACACCAGAAATATTTAAGAGTCCAGCTGGAAACGTGCAACACATACATTCTAAATTGGTCAGCCAGAACTCCGGGGTCTGAGGTAAACTATACCTGCCTCATCTCTGCCCAGCCTAATTTCTATCTATGCTGGTCCTAAGCAGCAAGGTTCATCCCTTAGCCGAACCAGAATCGATCCCCAGCCAAGTAGATGCAGCCTGAACTCAACCCCTGGGATGCACTGCTTGGGGTAAGCAGCCGGACCTGGGATAACATTTGGCATCACCCCTGAGCTGGGACCATTCCAGCAGCCAAATCCCACCCTGGCCCTCCTCCTGGGGTGGAGCCACAAGGAGTCAAAAGGAGCAGGAGCTGTTTGAACCTTATCCAGATCTGAAAGCCTGCTTTTTGACTAACTTCAGCCTTAGAAAATGCTGAGAGGAAAAACAAAATAAAAAGTCTACACACATGAAGTGCAGCACACTGTAAGTGGTCAAGAAATCCCTTGATTAATTGACCTCTCTCAAAGTCACCCATTTAACATAATTTCATGATTGTCACGGATCTACTAGGAAGGAAATTTGATTCAAGGAGTGCAACTTTCAGTTACTATGAACTTATATTTATTGAGTGCTTTCTGTGTGCAGAGTACTGTACTAAGCATTTGGGAGAGTTCGAAAGAGTTGCTGGAAATGTCCCTTGATCCCAAGGAGTTTAGAGTCTTCAGGGGGAAATAGTTGTAAAAATTAATTATGGATATATTATAACTGCAGTACCTCCAGACTGTATGTTCACTGTGCGCAGGGACTATGTCTGTAATACTGTATTTTCCCAAGCACTTAGTAAAGTGCTCTGCACACAGTAAGTGCTCAATAAATTTGCTTGATTTGTTAAGCTCTTAGTTTGTGCCAAGCAATGTACTAAGTGCTGGAGTTGAAAGAGGATAATCCGAACCCACATGGGGTTCACAGTCTAAGTAGAAGGGAGAAGAGATTAAATCCACATTTTGCAGTTGAGGGAACTGAAGCATAGAGAAGTTAAATGACTTTTCTAGGGTCATCCAGCAGGTGATGCAACTAAATAATATGGGGCTGAGGGTGGGAGGAATATCAAGTGATTTAAAGGTACAGATCTATGTGCCTAGGTGATGTCAAAGGGAAAGTGAATTTGGAAAATGAGGGATTATTGGAGAAGGCTTCTTGGAGGAGATGAGATTTTAGTAGGGGTTTGAAGATGAAAAGAGTGGTTGTCTGTCAACAGGCCAAGTGACAGCCAATATTATTTAGTCTGGGTCAGTCATTTTCTAACACACTGTGACTACATCACCCAGCACTCTGACTAGAGAAAGAAATAGATAGTGGAGTGTCCAAGCCACAGGAAAAGCAATAAAAATGCCACAGGAAAGCAATTTATGTGGGAGCAAAAACGGCTATTTTCCACCTCTGACTCTCAGTCCTCACAATCAATGCAGATGTTTTAAATTGGTTAAAAATATTATTAATTAAAATTATTTTAAATATATGCATCACATTTATTTATTTTTCATCTAGGGAAGAACATTTCCATGGAAATGTACTCACTCTTCTCAGGCCCCGTCCTGATTTCCATTCATTCTTAGGAGGAAATCAGATTCACTTAACATTATTTCACCTAAAGTCACACCTTTCAAAATTGTAAGAACAATGTTAAGCAAGGGGTAGCTGTCTTCCACCAGAAGCCTGGGCGTTGTTCAAGACCAGGGCAGGTAAAATATGTGCTGCAGAACAACAACAAAAAGCAGGTGCCAAAAACCCCCAAACTCTCCACGCTGATCTTTAGAGAAAAAGGAGTGAGATGGAAAAAAAAATCCATTAAAAATTTAAAGCTCTTGAGTGAGGTTATCTGAAAACACAAAAGGGATGGTAGAAACAGGTCCAAACAGGAAAATTGGTGATCCAAAAATGAATTGAAGAGTGAAAATTAGTAGTTAAGCATCTTCAAATACAGCACAAGGAAAAATCCAACCAGAGTATCTATAGAATCACTTGATTATGGGAAGGTGAATGTTTACTGAGGAGATTCAGATATAATTCTGGTTGTTGGATGACAGTTTCATAAGGTTTTTCAACTTATTCATTGTTCTTTTACATTCTCAGGTTAATATGAAATAAAAGAAAAATTATTGAGAAAACATTTTGAAGGAAAAATAATCCAATTTCTCTATTCCTTGAATTCCATGGAATGGAGAAATGTTCACAAATGAGTAGTTTAATGATATTCTCAAACTTTTTGACAGCTGTTATACTTTTATTAGTGTGAAGAGCTTCAATTATAAATGTATTACTCTTACCATTTCAATTTTATTTGGTTCTTACTCTCATAAAAAGCATTTATCAATCCTTTTCTCTCATCTCCCTTTTTATTCCTCACCTTTGTAGATTTCAACTGTCCTTGATTATATTTTAGAGAATTTTTATTAATGAAATTGATTTTGGATCCGAGCCAACCTATAATTGCTTCCCTATGGCAGTTTTTCCAGCTCTTGTTTAAATGCACATCAGTGACTGTCCTCGTGTTTTGAGATAACTCTCCTGATGATAATATCCTATTAATGTGTAGGTGGAGCTTTAAATACCAATATTTAACCAATATACATATGCTTACAGGTTGCTTGAAAAAAGGATAGATCTGTGCTGCATAAATGGACTTGTCCCATACCTGGCCTGTCTTTGCCTTTTGGAAGCTCATTCTTCATGAGCCATTGCTCAAGAAAAGCAACCTCTCTCCTGATTTCAAGCAACCAGACAGGTTTGCCTATTGGAATAGTCTCCCAATAATGCACCTCTATGTCGCTTTGAGACTGTACTTAACTCTGTCTTTAAAGCTTTTTATCTGCTTTACTGGCTCGTGTATGCTTCCTTTCAGGTCCCCGAAGAGCAGCTGCTTGGGACTCCTACTAGCAATAATAATATCATGATGGTATTTGTTAAGCGCTTACTCTGTGCCAAGCACTGTTAAGCACTAGGGTAGTTACAAGCTACTACTGTCCATGCCTCTCACATGTTCTGTCCAGTGGAACTGTATTCTATCTTTTACTTTAATATTGAAACCTGACTATTCCAGTCTTTATTGTTGGCACTCATCTCTTGTCATCTTCATGCAATCATTTTAATTTAGCATTTACTGGGTGCAGATGACTGTACTAAGCGTTTGGGAGAGTACAATATAACAATAAACAGACACATTCCCTGCCCATAATGAGCTTACCATCTAAAGGGGGAGAAAGACATCAACATAAATAAATTACAGATATGGACATAAGTGCTATATAGCTGGGAGGGGGGATTAATAAAGGGAGCAAGTCAGAGAGACGCAGAAGGGAGTGGGAGAAGAGGAAAGGAGAGTTTAGTCAGGGAAGGCCTTTCAGAGGAGATGTGCCTTCAATAAGGCTTGGAATGTGGGGAGAGTAATTGCCTGAAGGATATGAAGAAGAAGGGCCTTCCAAGGCAGAGGCAGGATGCGAGTGGGGGGTCGGTGGCTAGATAGACATAATCAAGGTACAGTGAGAAGGTTGGCATTAGAGGAGCGAAGTGTGTGGGTGGGTTGTAGTGGGAGAGTAGAGGTAAGGTAAAGGGGAAAAGGTGACTGTTTTAAAGCCAATGATGAAGAGTTTTCATTTGATGAGGAGGAAGATGGACAACTACTGGATTCTCTTCAGGAGTGGGTAAACCTGTCTTGAACATTTTTCTAGAAAAGCAATCCGGGCAGCAAAGTGAAATATGGTTAGGAGTGGGGAGAGACAGGAGGCTGGAAGATCAGCAAGGAGACATACAGTAATCAAGGGGGAGAAAAGGATAAGAGATTATATTAACTTGGTAACAGTTTGGATGGAGAGAAAAGGGCAGGTTTTAGTGATGTTGGGAAGGTGGAGCTGACAGGATTTAATGATGGATTGAATATGTGGGTTGAATGAGAGAGAGGAATCAAGGAAAATGCCAAGGTTACAGGCTTGTGAGACAGGAAGGATGGTGGTGCCATCCACAGTGATGGGACTTTCATGGGGAGGACAGGGTTTGGGTGGCAAGGTAAGGAGTTCAGATTGCATATGATACATAAATAAAGCTGGGGAAATTAGAAACTGGAGAAACTAGGGAAATAGAAACTGGATTAGCGAGAAGCAGCGTGGCTCAGTGGAAAGAGCATGGGCTTTGGAGTCAGGGGTCATGAGTTCGAATCCCAGCTCTGCCACTTGTCAGCTGTGTGACTGTGGGCAAGTCACTTAACTTCTCTGGGCCTCAGTTACCTCATCTGTAAAATGGGGATTAAAACTGTGAGCCCCACGTGGGACAACCTGATTCCCCTGTGTCTACCCCAGCGCTTAGAAGAGTGCTCTGCACATAGTAAGCGCTTAACAAATACCAACATTATTATTATTATTATTAACAGAGCAGAGAGAAACTCCAAGACCTCTATACACTGTTCACTGACCTTACAAAGTTTTTAATCTTAACATCAGGTAAGATCAGGTAAGATCAGATCTAGAAACTGCTAAATAAATTCTGCTTATTTATATAAAATGGGCTTAGGTTGGATCCCTAATGGAGGAAAGCAATCAATCGATCCACTAGTGGTATTTATTAAGTGCTTACTGTGTGCAGAGCCCTATACTAAGCCCTTGGGAGAATACAACAGCTGGTAGGCACATTCCCTTTCCACGGGGAATTTGCAGATAAGTAAATATACAAACACATACCCCCCCCCACACACACACACTTTTACTTACACACGGTCATGGGCCGGACCCCATCCTCAGTGCAGTCCCCCAGACCCCCTCTTCCCAGAGCCTCCTCCCCCTCCACCCACTTGAAAGCTATGCTCTCCCACTGTGAGTGGGTCATGTGAGAAGAATGAGGCACAGGAGGATACCCAAGCAACAGTTGTATGGGGAGTTTAAAATGGAAAACCAAAGGCAAGGAGGCCAGAGAAAACATTTGAAGGACACAGAAAAATAAAACCTCAGAAAATGCTGCATCCTAGCTGAAAACTGACCATCAACTGCTGAGGAGAGACCAGCATGGAGCAGTGCTATTAAGAAAAGACTGAGACCTTCCAGAAAAAATTTCATAGGAAATGCAGTACAATAATATAAAAAAGAAAACAGAATCAAATGCTGGCAAAATTAAGGATGACAGCACAAGGGATAGTTTTTGTGTGTGCACATTGTGGCCAGGACTGTGGGTCCTACATTGGCCTTTTCAGGCACACAAGCACTGGGAGGTGAATTTCACCATTCGTGGTTTCTTCTGCAAAAACAAAGGACATCTATGCATGTGTATATAATACAGGACCAAGGTTGAACTCCCTAGTGGCTGTTTAACAAAGAACATGGGTAATAAAACTTCTCCTCCAACAGGTGAACAGTGATTTTTGTTTCATCTGCTCCCTTTAAAGCCTTTAGATATGGCTGTAGTTCAAAATAACAGATTGGAAAACCTTCACAGATGTGGGTATTGAATACTGCTGTTAAGTAGTTACGGTTAGTTTTTCTCAATCTTTTCCTGTAGATTACACCAAGTCACCTAGTGCTAGTGTTGAAAGAAAGATACCAGTGTTCTGATCATGAATTAGCATATGAATGCAAGTTAGATGACAAGATTAACATGAAATGAAACTACACAAAAGTGGAAGGCTTAGAAAATTGACATTATGTTGTCAACTTGCAAAGCTCTAGGTGATGATACAAGCCTAATGTTAGAATATTAGATAATGTTAGTCATAAGCTTTCATTTTCTTTACTATGAAAAAGGGGTCACTAACATATAATAGTAGGCTGAAGCAGCAGAAATGTGAACCTAACATTTATGCTGAATACCTACTTCAAATAAGGTAGTCAGTATGAGGGAAAATAGAAGCGTTTTTTTTTTTTTTTGTTCAATTTGTTAGGTTTTTTTGAGTGGAAAGTCCCTATTTTGGAATTTTTATGTACATATTTGGAAATCAATCCCCAAGATGCCCTTGAAAAATGGCTCTTTTATCATTTCCTTGGAACAGCTGGGAGATCTCCATTGACTCCACCCTGAGGGGATCTGGATTAGCTAATTGACTGGGAGAAAGAAATGTTACTCGTTGGAATATCATTTTTCTTATGAGATGGCAAATTACAATGAGAACAATAGAGGGAACTCTCAGTTACAAATGAAAATTACTAAATACACTACACATAGATTCATATCATCCCTGTCTCCAATTGCAGTTTCAGAAATTTAGGGGTCCCATTTGGCTTTTAAGCCCTTCAGAATTTCAGAAAGTGTCTCCAAAGGAAAAAGTTATTCCTCTTATTCTCTGACTTCAAAATGGATCAATCTGATTCTTATGATACACTGATCATAAGATGACTTGGTAGTAAAAAAAAAAAGTACATATTTTAAAGACTTTGAAAGACCATTTAACAAGAAATGTTCTTCTTTTTCCATGCAGCTTTGGGGCAAAACACCTTGAGCAAGCCCAGTAAAATTAGGATGTGTGCTGCTATTTTGTTGTGCAGTCTGGCATGACACTTGCACTAAGCAAACAGCCATTAAAACTTTTATCCACTAGGGAAGGATTTCAAAGTGAGAGATCTGTTGAAGTGCTTAAATATTCTCAGAGTGCTGAGAATAATGAGGGCCACTCTCAAGTGCTTAGTACAGTGCTTTGCACATAATAAGCACTCAATAAATATGATTGAATGAATGAATGAATGAATGAATTACAATTAGAAATAGAATACTTGGCCACAATTAGGGTTGATTTTCCATAATGTGGTGACTGGGCAAGGGGATCACATGGTCCAGTGAAACAGCATATCCTAGTACTTCATTTTAGACAAGAATTTGATCTTCTTTGCTCCACCCAGAGGAGTTGATTTATACTCACACTGATAGATTTCTTTTTTTCTCTTCATTTGGCTCAACCCAGGATTAAACTGCCTAAGTCACCTGTTCCCCACCCTGAGGACTTTTTCTGGTCTCATCCTGGGTAGCTGCAGTGGAGCAGTCCTATCATGGACCTAAAGTTGATCAAAATTTGGACTCAAAGGGAAATGGGGAAGTGACCGAAAGCTACCATGGCCCTCCAGAGAGGAGGAGGAAGAGGGGGAAAAGAAAGAGGAGGAGGGGCAGGAGGAAGATAAAGAGCAGGGTAGTGAAAAGGGAGGAAAGAGGAGAGGGGAGTGGGGGAAAGTAAGAAAGAAATGGGAGAAAGGGAGAAAAGGAAGGTACATTGGAAGAAAAAGCTAAAGAGGAAATGGATGGGGGACATGGGAGTTGAGGATAATACCAAATGTACAGACTTGTGAGACAAAGAGGATGGTGGTATTGTCTAGAGTGATGGACAAAGTCTGGGGAAAGACAGGGAACATGGGAAGATGGTGGGAAGATGAGGCATCAAACCGCTCAGGTTAGTTGACTAATGACCTTGGCTGAAACGTAGAAGGAGGAAGGCACTGGTTATGGGCAAGGAATGTGTCTGTTATACTGTTATAATGTATTCTCCCAAGCCCTCAGTGCAATGCTCTGCTTACAGTAAGTGCTTGATATATGACTGACAGATAGAGGACTTGATATATTGGGTGGCTTTGGTGTCCCATAGTACATAGAATATGTCATTTCTAGTGGATCTGAGACACTCACAGAATCTGACCAGTGGGGTCCCCTTTGGGCTACATCAGCTCCCAATCTGGAGACTCTTAAGGAAACAGAGTAGTGCCACACTATCTGAAGGGGTGTAGTTAGTTTGGGAAAGTTTAGTGGGAAGGGGAAAGACAGAGGAAGCCTCTATGTAAATTGCCCGTTTTTCCTGAGCACCAGAGCCAGTACAGGAAAGGATCAGATTTGTTGAAAACAGAAATCTGAGGCTCTGGACCACAGTGCCCAATAAGTATTCCAGGGCTATAAGGCACTCACAGTGCCAGAGGCTCCTGAGGAAGAGCAGATGGCCCTGATGGGAAACTGTGGGCAGCAAAACAGTGTCAACAATCCATCCCTCTGGCCACTCCAGTGTTGGGGGCAGTGCTGAGAATGGCCAAAAAGCTGAGAATGGCCGGAGAGAGGGAGCTGAGGAGAGGCCAGGATCCTGGATAATTCACAAACTGGATCACCCTCTGGTAGACGGGCCTGTAGAATCCAGCCAAATTATCAGCTATTTTCAACACCCGTCACCCTCGAGAGTAGAAGGCCAGTTTGGGCAGGGCTTTGTAGAGAGGGACCAGATAGAAAGACCCAGTCCCCAACATGGAGTAGAACAAAAAGCCAGAAGGCATCTCTTTCTCCCCAATCCTTGTGTGAGCTTATTCCCAGTCCTTCTGACTTTAGAAGGGGTTTGTCTCTGTGGCTTGGGGAAATGATACCCAATAAATGTCTTACAGGAACGCTTCTGTGTGCAGAGAACTGTACTAAGCACTTGGGAGAGTATATACAACAGAGTTGGTATACACATTCCCTGGCAAAGACCACTTAGTCTAGAGGGGGGAGCAGATGTTAAAATAAATTATGGATATGTACATAAATGCTGTGAGGCTGAGGGTAGGGTGACTATTGAGTGTTTAAATATAATCCCTGACATTCCTTCGGGCTTGCTCAGCTGTACAGTGATAACTAAACTCACCCTCCATGTCTCTGAGATACTAACAATCAATCAGCCAACCCAATACCTTTCACCTTCCATCTCACTGAGATAACAACCAGTTAGCAAACTCATCTCAGCAAAGGAGCTGAAGTGTGCTGTCTTGCTATCTTGGGTTAACGTCTCTCCTCTCAGGCTCAGATGATGTTAGCAATTCCACATCACACAGTCACCCTTGCCATCTTTGAATCCAGGAAGATTTTATGAAGTTTTTCCATTAAGAGGAAAAAAGGGAGAAGGAAGCCGCAACTCCATTAGGCCAAGTGACCAGTTCATTCAAATCCCAAAATGGATGAGGTTTGGCATGTCAGCCTTGAGCACTACCAGTTAATTTGCCACCTCTGTGCACAGTCTTGTTTTATGCTGATGGCTTCAACTCTGCGGAAGGGATCAGTCAGGAATGCCACAACTCAGAATATATAACCCAGCAGCATGGCCTAGTGGAAAGGGCATGGGCCTGGGTGTCAGAAGACTTGGGTTTCAATCTCAGCTCCATCACTTATGTGACCTTGAGCAAGTCCTCTAACTTCTCTGTGCCTCAGTTTCCTCATCTCTAAGGTGGGGGTTAAATCCTACTCCCTGTACTTAGACTGTGAGCTGCATGTAGGACAGGAACTGAATATCCTGTATCTACCGTATTGCTTGTCGACACTTTTTTTTTGTGGACTTATCCTTTGAGGGGATACCAGAGGCTGACACCCAAAGAGTTTCCAGGACTCTAGGAAGTCTTGGCTACAGGAGGGAGAGTCACTCAGAAGCATATCTATTCCATTTCTAGCTTGGGCAGTGGCATGCGAGTGGCAGGCAATCTGCTACAAGTCAAAACTCACCTGTGCTGGGCTGCAACAGCATGCGAGAGAGTCGAGGGTGAGACTCAAGTTTACTGCACAGAAGAAGGCAGTGGTAAAACACTTCGGTATTTTTACCAAGAAAAGTCTATGGTTACACAGCCAGAATGATTACAGATGGAGGTGGGGCATTCTGAGAGAGATGTGTTCATGGAGTTGCTATGGGTCTGAAAGACCCATAAGACAAGACCCCAGTGCTTACAACAGTGCTTGACACATGTTAAGTGTTTAACAGATACTCCAAGCAGATAAACGGGTGCTCTTCACCCTCTACTTCCCACCTCAAACTCTTCATCCTCACAGGATCACCCTCTTATTCTCAATTCTCCAAACCACTGCTCATGACAAATTCCCAGACCACAGTTCTTTCCATCTTTAAACCTTCCTAAAATCCCACCGCCTTGCATCACTCCAAATCCTGTCAGCCCCAAAACTTCCTTTAGTACTTATTTCTTTACACCCAGACATAGCACTCATATACACCTGTACAATCACTTATTTATAAACTTCTAGTCTTTCTAGAAGTTGTCACTGCCAGTTTCATCCTTGGTTTTTCACTGCCACCAAACTGTCCAGAAAAACATACAAATGGGTTTTGGAGCAAATTAAGCCAATGTGGTCTTTGGAAGGCCAAATGATTCAACTTAGATTAAAATATTTTAGATACATCACCAGGAGGACTAATTCCCTGGAGGAGACATTAATGCTAGGAAAGTCCAGGGAAAAAGTGGACGAGGCAGACCAGCAGCCAGATGAGTGGAAACCATAACATCGATAACGGAAGAAGCAGTGTGGCTCAGTCGAAAGAGCACAGGCTTAGGAGTCAGGGGTCATGGGCTCTAATTCCAGCTCTGCCACCTGTCAGCTGTGTGACTTTGGGCAAGTCACTTAACTTCTCGGTGCCTCAGTCACCTCATCTGTAACATGTGGATTAAGACTGTGAGCCTCATGTGGGACAACCTGATTATCTGTATCTATCCCAGTGCTTAGAACAGTGCTCGGCACATAGTAAGCGCTTAAAAAATACCAACATTATTATTAATATTAGCAAGGCTACAGATTACGACAAAAGATAAGATATATCTATGGAGTCGCTGTGAATCAGAAATGACTTGATGGCATTTGATAATAATACTTGTAAATAATTTAAGTCTGCCAGTCTCCTGTAGTAGAGTAAGTTCCTTGAGCAAACACTGTGTTTTCCATCTGTTGTCCTTTCCCAAGTGCTCAATACACTGCTCTTTTCAGAGTAGGTGTCAGTAAGTGTCTTTGACATCAACTTGCAATCTTCAACATCACCTTCAACTTCTTAAGTAAGAGAAAGATAACCCTGACATGCCTAAAGTCTGGAAAATGGCATCTTATCAACGTCAGCATTGTCATATAATGGGATTGAAAAGATATATACGACTCTGAAACCAGGTGGGTTATCACAATGGTCAAGCCGACTTTCAAGAACATGACATAGTGGATACAGCCCAGGCCTGGGAGACAGAAGGTCATGGGTTCTAATCCCGGCTTCGCCACTTGTCTGCTGTGTGACTTTGGGCAAGTCACTTCACTTCTCTGTGCCTGTTACCTCATCTGTATAATGGAGATGAAGACTGTGAGCTTTATGAGGGACAGGAACTGTGTCCAACCTGATTTACTTGTATCCACCCAAGGGTTAAATACAGTGTCTGGCATATAGTATGAGCTTAACAAATACCATAATTATTATTATAGATTCACTGAAAATTGTAAAGTACCTTTCAGGTCAGGTACCATGGGCTGTGCCGAGCATTTGCACCTAAGCTCCAAACAAGAGCAATTGCTTCAGCCAATATATTACCATCCAAAAGGAAAAATATCAGGCTCTTGGAGAATAAATAAACCTTACAGGGCCTCTGAGGCAGCATCAGAGCAGCCCTATTAGAATGAGGAACCCTAGCTGTAAGCACCAATACTGTCAGCGAATGGGAGAATTCGCAAAACTTGCAATACTAAACTTGTTTTGCTTCCCTCTAGACTATAAATTTGTTTTGGGCAGAGAATGAGTCAGTTTATTTTTGTATTGTACTCTCCCAAGTGCTCAATACAGTGCTCTGCACACAGTACTCAAATAAATACGATTGACTGACAAAACTCATTTTGTCTATGTCACAGAGACACCATCAAGACTGGTTTGGTGAAAAACCGAGATGTTAATAGAGAACAAAATATAGTTTCAAAGGTAAACTGTTTCTGTTGGAGCTCGGAAAGCCTCAGAATGACGAAGAATGTTTAATGATGTTGAGGAACATGAAGGGGCCCAGGAATACCAATCCAAGGCTCCTTTATTCATTCAATAGTATTTCTTGGGCACTTACTGTGTGCAGAGTACTTTACTACAAGCTTGGAAGAGTACAGTATAACAATAAACAAACACATTCCCTGCCCACAACAAGTTAACCTGTCCTCAACAAAGGGCTCCCTCCTACTTGCCTCAAATACCAAAGCGATCTGATTATCTTGCATCTCCCCCAGTGATTAGTATAGTACATAATGCAGGCTTTCCCTTTTTGCATTCCCAGTGCCATCCTTCCTGTCCCATCCCCTCCCAAGAAACAACTAATTTTATGTCTATCTAACCCCCATTTGCTGAGCAAAATGTGAAGCTGCAGGAATTTCATAAGTGCAGCACTCTCTATTACCTTCAGTTAAGACTCTTGGGACTAAATGGTTGCATTATATTAGGAAGGTCTCCTGCCCACCCCCACTCCATTTGGCTTCTCCATTCCAAAGACAAGATCTGGTACAGCCTTTATCGGCAGTAGCCAAACTCAGGAAAACAGGCTTTCTCTGTTAACAGTTCAGCCACCAATTTTCACTGTTTCCATCCTAAAGCCAGCCCTGTGGAATTAATAGGAATCAAAGTTTCTTGGAAAGCATTTTGCACTTCTACCACCAGAGCCCGTACATGACTCTGTGGCAGTTTATCCTCCCTACCCTGATCCCTCCTTTCTGAACCTAAGTAACAGCCCCATTTTCAGACAGCAGAGTGGAACCTCTGTGGCGTTCCTTTCCATGAGATCACTGGATTAGGACCTTGCAACGCACTTTAAATGTGAGTGTTGAAGGGTGGACAGCCCCTGGGCTGGAACTATCCAACCTCAGAAATGAAAAGTGTAATGAAATACCGGTCCTCGGTGCAAATTTTCCTCATCTTATCTTGGGGATTCTTTGCTTGATTCCAAACACTGTTGGATCTCTCCAAGTGCCTGTTCAATTGGATCCCAAATATCCATTAATTTCCTGTTTTTTACACTTCATGCATTCTCCTGATTTCTACTGACTAGCCCAGAAACACCTAGACATACTGGATCTCACAGGATGAAAAAATAACATGAAGTCGAACTTTCTCTCTCTGTGCCCGTGTGTTTATTTTTATAGACATATCATATTTTCTCTATCATGGATGGCCACTTGGAGAATTGGACAGAATTCAGCAACCAGGAGCCAACCCTAACCTGTGCAGTTGAAACAGACTATAAGGCGCTGCATTATTGAAGGGATCCGAATGGCTAATGGCTACAGGGATCAGTTATGATGCCTTGTAACAGCAAATTAGGTAGTAATTCAATCTCAGTCCTTAGATTCATTTCAGATATTCTCCATGACACAATTACTTTAGCAGTTCAAGGGGAATCAAGCTGCTCTTTTGCAAAGCTCCCCTGTCTCCTCACAGCAAACTGAAGATGCTTTTGTGATTCAGTAGCAGGTAAGTGCCCTCCTAGTTTCTTATTTCCTTTCCTGCTCTGGGAAACAGAGGAATGGGCAACCTAGTGGGATGGTCCAAGCCAGGTTATATATGCATAAGTTTCTGGAAGAGAGAAAGACTCCTCACTCCTCAGTACCCTTCCCACAGGGGAAGTTCATTTGCATAGAACATCAGACACTCCCTTGGTGACATCATCTGGAGCAAAGCCAATGACAGCCTATTGGGGAAGAGTTGAAGAGGGGCGAGCACTTCAGGTGAATAGCTCCAAGTGGGGATAGTCTCCATTTTAGGATCTGGAGGGAGAGGATGCAAGGAGAGAGGTCTCCATTTTGGTGTCTGCAGGTCACTGTCATGAGCAGCATTGTTCATTAGGTAGACTTGTAAGCATGTATTGCTCTAGACTGTAAACTCACTGTGGACAGGGAACATGTCTACCAACTCTGCTGTACTGTCCACTCCTAAACACTTAGTACAGTGTTCTGCACACAGGAAGCAGTAATAAATACCACTGATTATGGGTCAACAAGGTGAACCGCCAAAGAACACTCCTGTGGATGGTGTGAGTGCCCACAGAAGAGCTGCTAAGGAAGGAACAGTTCCTTTCCAGGTGGGCAGCCTTTCCTGAGTTGAAGTTAGAAATAAGTTCTAGATTAAGGGTAGGGAATCATTCCCATATTTGGTTTAAGAGCTATTGCACAACTCCTCTTGCCGTTAAAACCCTTGACTATAAAAATACCAGTTATATATTTAAAAATCATAGACATCTGTTCAATCCTCATGTGGAAGCCACAGACTCGGAGAGATCGTTATCACAGGGGGAGTGGGTGTTTTTGTATTCCTCCAAGATTCAGTAACCAGCCCTTCCGGTGCAGGACTGGCTAGCTGAATCTCGGATGCTTCTTGTGCCATCTCGGGCTTCCAAGTCTGAGTCCCAAGCTGGCAGTGGTGGACCGTGGCAATATGTGTGGGTGCACTAGAAGGAACGCCCAAGAAAGCCCATGCCTAGGGTGGGCCCTGAGACTCAGGGGAAAGTGCATGGCCTAAGGGAAAGAGCATGGGCCAGGGAGCCAGAGGACCTGGGTTTTCATCCCAGCTCCAACACTTGCCTGCTCTGTGACCTTGGGCAAGTCACCTAACTTCTCTATGCCTCAGTTTCCTCATCTGTATTGAATTCTACTCCTTATACTTAGACTGCAAACCCCATGTGAGACAAGGACTGAATATCTTGTATCTACTCCCATTGTTTAGAAGAGTGCTTGGTACATGACAAGCAATTAACAAATACTATTATAATTATTATTTTTATTCTTCTTATTATAATACCAAAGGATCCCCAGCTCCAAAGATGAGAAGCAAAAGTGAATAGCCTATCACAAGTGGACTGGAGGAAATAGGAAACCCCTCACCAAGTCAATCATTTAATCAATAACCTTTTTGAGTACTTCCTGGGTGCAGAGCACTATATTAAGCACTTGGGAGAGAACAATATAACAGAGTTGGTGGACATGTTTCCTGCCCTCAAGGAGTTTACAATTCAGAGGGGGTCTCTTCTCACAACCCAACACCCTACCACTACTGAGTCTTTCTCTTTCTCAGCCCCAACAACCTCTGACCTTAGGGATGGGCTGAGGAGCCAAGAGAGGGAGAGGAATCGAGGGAGTCTAGGGTGGCCTGGGGCAGATAGGGGCCAGAGGAGAGTGCAGCTGCATGAGGGATAGAGTACCTTATCTGCCCCCAATCTTTGGTGTTTATGGATTCATTCCTTTACAAGGAAGAGGATCCCTGAACTTTTACTTTTCCCCAGTTGCAGGTCTGTTCCTCCTCCCTCCTCCCCTGTCTTGTTCAAATTTCAGCCATCTCATACAGCCCTTCAACACCCTTTCAGAAAAGCTTGACAATGGGGCACAGTTGTTTATATTCCATTACTACAAGCTCTTTGGGGGCAGGGATCATGCCCATCAACTCCATTGCATTGTACTTTCCCAAGCATTTAGTATAGCGGCCTGCACAAAGTAAGCACACAATATATACCATTGACTGAATGATTGATGGATCTCAATGGTATCGAGTGTGTTCTTCCTAAGTGCATAGCACAGTATTAGGTGTCTACTGTTTGCAGAATGCTGTACTGAGCACTTGGAAGAGTCCAATAGGAGTAGAAGACATGATCTGGTCTCTGCCCTTGAGGAATTTATAATCCAATGGGCACGGTGTCAAAGGCAAACAGACAAAATTCCCGGTCAACATCACAACTACATAAAACACTTCCCCTGCTGAGGCATCAACAGAGTTTAACCTGGACTTGTGCTGCAGCTCTACTCTCACTACTCTATCCATTAATACTGTTTACTGAGCATCTCCTATGTGCAGAGCATGGGACGAAGCACTGGGAGAGTACAGTGGAAATTAGAACACATGATCCCTGCAGTCAATCAGAAGGGCCCGTTGGCAGGGCTGGCTTGCCTCATTGGCTGTCCTGTAGTTTCTGAATTTGCATAAGTTAGAGCACCAGAATTAAAATCTATAAACATCCGTGCTAGTAGGAAGTTGGAAAAGATAAGGATAAACATGGGAAATGAAGGCAGTCTATTATTCCACTTGCCAAATGGCTATCCCAGCTGAGCCCCCCTACACCGAGGGACTCAACTGGTGTTTCCGGCTTTCATTTCAGTCAAACACAGTGTTTCTGTCTGAGTTTCCTTCAGGGAAGGATTTTTTGACAAAGGCAAATTCTTTCTACCTTTTAGAAACAAGAACATAACTGATATCTACTTCAGAAGGAAATCATTTAAATGGGCGTCACCACTTGCAGTCCTCCTGACTGTAAACTCCTTGTGGGTAGGGTATACGTCTGTTGATTGTTATGTCATATTCTCCCAAGTGCTCAGTACAGTGCTCTGCACATAGTAAATGCTCAATAAATACAATTGACTACGACTGACTGACTTGCTAAAATAAGTTGATGCTTCTTGACAAAGCCATATAAATAATCAGTTTTGAAGGGAAGGATTCTTGAAAATCCTTTAGTTGTAAGCTCACTGTGGTCAGGGAATGCGTCGGCTAACTGTTGCCTTGCAGGCTCCCAAGTGCTTAGTTCAGTGGTCTGCACAATAAGCACTTAATGAATACCACTGATTGACTGATGATTAGTTGTGTTGGGTGTAGGTAAGTGGAGGAATGGTGAGGTGGAAAGCACAAATCTATCTCCTCTTAGTAGCTGACAACTGCAAGTAAAGGCTGACCCACGTCTCATCTATAGATTGAGGATAGCTAAGGAGGGAGGGATGGTACTCAAAGCATATAGCAGCTGCCAGTGATTAAACAAGAGTCATCTGTAACAAACTGAGCTCATGTAATTCTTGTAGTTTTGCATCCCTTTCTAGTAAAAAGAGATTAAATGTAATTAGGAGTGCATTGTTTTGGGGAAAAGAATTAGGGTGGGAAGAGGTTGAGGCTAAAGCCAAAGATAAATGAAAAATTTTCATTGCTCAAGACTTCTTTTTCCTCAGTATCAGTCAAATTTTTTGAGCTCACTGTGTTCAGAGCACTGTATTAAGCACTTGGGAGAGTACAAAATAACAGAGTTGGTAGACAGGTTCCCTGCCCACAATGAGTTTACAGTCCAGTGAACAGGTTCCCTGCCCACAACGAGTTTACAGTTCAGTGAACTACCTCAATACCAGAGACAAGCATGAACGTGTCCTGAGGTGTGGACCAAAGTAGAAATAAAAGATCCCAACTGACATCTCAGTACTGAGAACAGTGCTTGGCACATAGTAAGTGCTTAACAAATGCCATTATTATTATTATTATTGTTATTATAATGGGCATCACCTAAAGACTACTATAACATTTTGATCCTTATTTTTCAGTCTGTGCAAAGCCAAGCTCCATGCATCTAGAATAAACATAAGCATTATGCATAAAGCATCGTATTGTCCCTCTTTAGGCTAGTGCCGAAATGTGACCTCCACAAGGCTCTGAAGGTTTTCTAGCCACCCAGCACCACACCACTTCAAATTCAGATCATCCAGCCTTTCCAAGATAGACTGCCCTGGCCAGACACAACAGAATTAGCAGACAGAGGTGACACTATCCTTCCCTGAACTAATAGAAGTTAGGCCATTTGGGGAAGTAGGAGCTGGTAGAAGTGAGGGCCCTTAGTTGAGTGTATAATCTAGACTGTAAGCTCACCTCTAAACTGTAAACTAATTATGGGCAAGAGAACTGTCTGCTAATTCTGTTGTGTTGCATTGTCCCAAGGGCTTAGTACAGTGTTCTTCACATAGTAAGGACTCAATTAATATGACTGATCAACTGACGCAAGTATGGAAGGGCACAGAAGCCCCTACAGTGCTATTTGTGGGTGAATGTGTTTGTGGGTGAGGATTCTGGCCCAAGATCCCTGGTTATGTATCTCTTGGTCCATAGTCTTCTGCTTTCACTGACTATCCATATCAATCCATCAGTGGTATTTACTGAGAGCCTACTGAATGCAAAGCACTCTATTAAGAACTCGAGAGACTATAACAGAAGCACAAGGAACACACTCCCTGCCCTAAAAGTGGCAGAGAAAAAATCATCTAGGAATAGTGGGAGTAGGAAGAAGAACAAGGAAATAGCAAGAACTCCTTACCACTGGCTTTCAAGCACTCAATAAGTTCTCACCCTCCTACCACAACCCAACCCGCACACTTGACTTCTATAGTGACAGCTCACTTACTGTGCCCCTATCTTATCTATCTTATCTCTGACCCCTTTCCCACATCATTGGAACTCTGGAACTCTCTTTCCCTTCCTATATATCATATTACCTCTCTCCTCACCTTCCAAGCCTTATGGAGGTCAAATCTCCTCCAAGAGGCCTTTCCTGACTAAGCCTTCTTTTTCCTGGCTCCCTCTCCCTTCAGCATCATCTCTGCACTTCGATCAGTGATCTCTGTGCAATCGATATTCACCCCACCCTCAACCCCACAGCACTTATGTAGATATATACAAATTATATATAATAAACTATTTCTATTAACCTTTGTCTCCCCCTCTAAACTCTAAGCTCACTGAAGGCAGGAAATGAGTTTAACAACTCTGTTGTACTCTCTCAAGTGTTTAGTACAGTGCTCTACACACAGTTAGCACTTAATAAATACCATTAATAATAATAATGGTAATGAACAAGAAGAAGTATAAATGTGCCAGGGTGAAATAGCTAAATCAGATTGGCCTGGGAAGTAATCAATCATTGATATTTATTGAGTGCTTATGATGGGTGGAGTACTATATTAAGTGCTGGGGAGAGTACAGTATAACAGTTGGTAGACATGTTTACTGCCCAGAAGGAGCTTAAGCAATATGCCCTTGGTGGAAAAGGCTTAGGCCCTGAAGTCAGTGATCCTGGCTCTAGTCAAAGCTTTGCCACTGGCCTGCTGAGTGACTTCAGGCAAGTTGCTTGAGTTCTTTGGGCTTCAATTTCCTCATCTATAAAATGAGGACTTAATACCTATTCTTATTCCCTTATTCTGTGAGCACCATGAGGAATAATTACTGTGTCTAACATCTTCTATCCTAATGCTTAGTACAGTGACCATTTGCTGGGCAAAATGTGAAACTGCAGGGATTTCCTAAGTGCAGCAGTCTCTATTACTCTCAGTTAAGACTCTTAGGACTAAATGGCTGCATAATATCTGGAGGGTCTCCTACCCACCCCCACTCCATTTGGCTTCTCCATTCCTAAAACAAGATCTGGTACAGGCTTAATCTGCAGTATCTTTAAACTATGTATTATAAATTATTTGTTAATTTTAATGCCTGTCTAAACTGCAAATTTCTTATGAGCAGGAAATGTGTCTAATTCTGTTGTACTATACTCTCCCAAGATCTAAGTACAGTGCTCTGCACATAGTAAGCATTCAATAAATACTATTGATTTGTGGTTCGATTGAAATATATCTAGCTAGTCCTGACCTCTTTCCTTCACTGAAATTTCTAATCTCTTCCTTCCTCCAGGACATCTCCTAATCTGCCCTTTCCTCGCTATCCAAATGGCTACCATCCTGGTCCAGGTACTAGTCATATCCTGACTAGATTACTATATATGTTTTTTTATGGTATTTGTTAAGCACATACTTTGTGGCAGGCATTGTACTACACGCTGGGCTCGATACAAGCTAATCAGATTGGAGACAGTCCATGTCCCACATGGGGCTCATTGGCTTAATCCCCATTTTATAGATGAAGTAACTGAGGCCTAGAGAAGTTAAGTGACTTGCCCAAGGTCACACAGCAGATACGTGGTGGAGTCAGAATTAGAACCCAAGTCCTTCTGGTTCCCAGGCATGTGTTCTATCCATTAGGCCATGCCGTTTCCTTGCCTCCAGTGTCTGCCCTTTCCATTTTATGGTTCTCTCTGCTCTATGGGTCATTTTTCTAAAACCATATTCTGCATTCATTTCCCCACTTCTCAGAAGCCTTCGATGGTTACTCATTCATCTTTCCTCTGAGGCACCCCATCAGGTCTCTCTCGTCTTATTTATCTGCTCACTTCTCTCCTCACAGTCCAGCTCACACTCTTCACTCCTTTCAAGCTTACTGACTCACTAAGCCTCATTCCTGACTTTCTCACTTACTCATGCCCTTCCTCCTTTCCTGCAACTCCCTTCTGACCTTCAAATTCAGCAGACCACAGTTCTCTCCATCTTCAAAGCCCTTCTGAAATCCTACTTCAACCATGAGGTTTCCACCATTAATTTTTCTTTTTCCCGAGTCAATCTCTTGACTTCCACCTCAGCACTTCTACCTGACCAGCTGTCATCAGAGTATGTATATCAAAATAATATTTCTTTTAATGATATATGAATATATAGATTAGAAATATATTTCTTTTAATATATACATTTTTGATATCTATATATTTAGAGAGAGACACCAGCTTAACTATTGGCAGTCAGTTGCTGAGGATTTTCAGATGAAATGTAGCATCTTTCATTTTACTGTATCCTGGAAATGTCTTCTCTGCCCTCCTTTGCTATTGGTTTCCTAATTTCAATTCCCCATTCAGCAATTGTTTGGATATCCCACTAGCACTCATTCACCACACATAATCCACCCAGTGTTGGAGCAGCATGAAATAGCATTGTAGCCTAGTGAAAAGAGCACAGATCCCAGAGTCAGGGGACCAGGGCTTTCATTCTGGCTTCACCACCTGCCTCCTGGGTGACCTTGGGCAAGTTTCTTAACTTTTCTAGTCCTCAGTCTCCTCATCTGTGAAATGGGGATCAAATACCTGTTCTCTCTCCTATTTTGACTATGAGTTGAGTGAAGGACCTGATTATCTTGTTTGTACACCAGAGTTTAGTTCTGCACTTGGCTCATAGCACATGCTTAACAAATATTGCAATTATTAATGTAGCTGTTTTGTGTTGACCAGTTTCGGTGCAAGGAGACCAACTACATTCAAGAACTTCATCGTTTAGGATCTCGTCTTTGCCATTAGATGTTGAGCGTGGCCCTTAAATGTCACTGATGGAACTGCTTAAGCAACCACAAGTGGCATCTGTGCAGGGAGCAGGTCTCATAGCCACAGGGAAAGTTTGACAGCACTTGAGAACTACAGTCTTAGCTATATGAAATATTCATCAAGTTCTGAGACTACCTCCAGTTGGCATGGCTTGGCCAGGTCAGAGCCGAGAGTGCCATTTTCCATCACCACCAGCAGGAACACTTCTATTCGTATGTCAGAAGCTCACAGTTCTATCCCCAGCTCCGCCATTTGTCCTCTGTGATTTGAGGCAAGTCACTTCACTTCTCTGTGCCTCAGTTACCTCATCTGCAAAATGGGGATTGACACTGTGAGCCCCACATGGGACAGGGACTGTGTCCAACTCGATCTGCTTGTATCCACTCCAGAGATTAGTACAGTGCTTGGCAAATAGTAAGTGCTTAAATACCATCATTATATAAATTTTCCCAGTCTATCAATCATATTTTGCAAGCACTTACTATATGCAGAGCACTGTATTAAGCTCTTGAGGGAGTACAATATAACAAAATGTTCCCTGCCCACAAGGTGCTTACAATCTACAGGGATGGAGCCTTTACTGTGTGCAGGGCAATTTTCTAAGTGCTTGGGAAAGTATAGAATAACAGAAGTGGTAGACACATTCCCTGCCCACTACTATTTGAACAGTTAGTTATCCATATATCTATATTCCTATACTCTTCTTGTCCCTAACTGTAATTTATTTTGGGCCTAGGTATAGATTATAAATTTCTTGAGGCAAGGGTTTTTGACTTCTAACTCTATTGAACTCACCCAAGTGATGTACTAATGTACTATGCTCTGCCCAAAATAGGTATTCGAGAAATACTATTGATTGTTCGGTTGATTCAGGCTGTTTATGTTTAAGAATAATGCTACGAAACACTAAAATGACTGATTAGTTGATTATTATTAAAATGCTACTCAGCAGATATGATTTTGCCACTCAGCATATACCACAAGCAATAACAAGATCCATTTTTTTAACGGTATTTATTATACACTGAAGTATGTACCAAGCACTGTACTAAGAACTGGGGAAGATTCAAGCTAATTGGGTTGGACTCAGTTCCTCTCCCTCCTGGAGATCACAGTCTTACTCCTCATTTTACAGATGAGGAAACTAAGGTCCAGAGAAGTTAAATGATTAGCCCAAGGTCACACAGCAGAGAAGTGGCAGAGTTGGAATTAGAACACAAGTTCTTCAGCCTGCCAGGCCCGTGCTCTTTCCACTAGGCCACCCTGCTACCCTGTATAGTATTCATAGATCTTACAAAACTATCAGTAGCCTGGACTCCAGAAATTGGTCAGTACATTCAGCTGTCCTGAGAAGTTCACAAAGCAGAGCAGAACGGAATATGTTGACTAGAACTGGATGAACCACACAGCCCTCCTTCACTCTGGTAATCGTCAGAAAATAGACCATCATGACATCTTGAATTCTAGGACTATAAATGGAAATACATTTGTATATTCACTGTGAGAACTGACCTGACTCCCAAAATATGAGGGAAGTCCTCTTCCCTGTTACCATTTTCAGGTCTTTTTATAACAAGCCATGTCTTGAACATGGATTTCAATACTCCTCTTACTACTACTATTAAAAGTGCATCTCTCCCTTGAATTTGCAGATCAAGGACCCTATCCTGTCCAACAACAACAATAATGGTGTTTAAAAAGAACTTAATATGTACTAAGAACTGAAGTAGGTACAAGACAATTAAAGTGGCCAGAGTCCCCATCCCACGTAAGGCTCACAGTCTAAGAGGGAGGGCAAACAGATATTTTATTTCCACTATTCACTTGAATGACTTGCCCAAAGTCACACAGCAGGCAAGTGGCCTGGAACCCGAGTCTTCTGATTCCAAGGCCTCTGATCTTTCCACTGCCTCCCTGAAGTCAATCTGAAAACTCAATCCCTAGCAGCCCTCCCTGTGGTTAAAAAGGGCCATGGTCCTGACTTCTGACTAAATGGGAATATGTTGTGCTATGAGAATGCCATCTGGGAGCAGCTGTGAGTGGGAAGACAGAATTGATGAGTGGTGAGGCCCAAGCAGCTTGCTGAATGGTGCATGCTCACACTATTGATGCACAGGAGTAAATAGAGTGGGGGATTGTTGAAGGATGATTGTTTTAATGAGGACCTTATGTTCTCCTTCAAGGTTAAGGAAGCAAGCGACTTTTTCATTTCTCGCTTTCTCCTCCCTTGCCTTCTGTTTTTTCACTCTGTGGATCAGAGTGTTTTCAGTTTGAAATTTGTTTTCAATCTCTATAGGGCTTTGGTAGTTTTCCTCAGTGTTCTCTCAAAACATTGCATTTTGCTGATGGCTCAGGCCTGAGGTGCCTCAGCAGTGACAAGATGGTTGGAGGAATGTTGGAGGTGTATTTGCAAGGTTGATCAAATGGATGGTTGCCACATGTTATGGATTCCCCCTGGAATCCAATGGCACTAAAGATATAAATCCCTTCATACATCATTGGGGGAGCACCAAGACCTACTGGAAAGTGCAAAGCAAGTAGAAATCAGCAGATCTGATTTTGAGTTACATCTCCATTACTAGACTTCAGTGTGACTTTGGGCAAGTCGTTTAACCTCTCTGTATGTCAGTTTCCTTGGGTGTGAAATCAATTAATCATTGTTATTTCTTATTATTTATCACTCACTGTGTACAGAACACTGTGCTAAGCTCTTGAGAGAGTAGAGTAGATAGACAAAATCTCTGTCCTAGAAGAGCTTACAATTTAGTGGAGAAGCTAGGCATTAACACAAATTACAGCGAGAGGAAGCAGCAGAGCATACAGATTTGAATGATAATAATAACAATTGTATTTGGTAAGTGCTTACTATGTGCTAGGTACTGAACTAAGCACAGGGTGGCTACCGGGTATCTGAGTTGGACACAGTCCCTGTCCCACAGAAGGCTCACAGACTTAATTTTCATTTTCCAGATGAGGGAACTGAGGCAGAGAGAAGTTAAATGACTTGCTCAAGGTCACACATCAGACAAGTGGGAGAGCTGGAATTAGAACCTTGGTGCTTCTGACTCCCTAGCCTGTGCTCTTTCCACTAAGCCACAAGGTTGGGTGAGTATCAAAGTTCTTAGGGGATACAGACCCAAGTGCATAGGTGACTCAGTTGGGAGGGCCAACTGGGTGGGGAAATGAGAGGTTAGTCTGGGAAGATTTCTGGTAGGAGATATGATTTTAGTCGGGCTTTGAAGATGGGGGACAGTGGAGATCAGTTGGATATTAAAAGATGAGGTACACTGTCCCATCAGCTTTCTAGTATCTACCCCAGATCTTAGCCCTGTAAAACTTTAATAAATGCCACAATTTTAATTGTGTAATAATCAAAATTATGTATTGAGCACTGAAACTCTACAGAACTATTTACTAAGGACCTGGGGCATTTAGAGAAATAGTGATCAATCAGTGATATTTATTGAGTGCTTATTGCATGCACAGCACTGTAATAAATGCTTGGGTGAGTACAGTGAAACCGAGTTGGTAGGCACATTCCCTGCTCACGACAAACTTACCATCTAGATGGGGAGACAAACATTAATGTAAATAAATAATAATAATAATGTATTTGTTAAGTGCTTACTATGTGTCAAGCATCGTTCTAACTGCTGGGATACATACAAGGTTATCAGATTGGCCCGCATGGGGCTCACAGTCTTGATACCCACTTTACAGATGAGGTAACTGAGGCACAGAGAAGTGAAGTGACTTACCCAAAGTCACTCAGCTGATAAGTGATGGAGTCAGGATTAGAACCCATGACTTCTGACTCCCAAGCCCGTGCTCTTTCCACTAAGCCACGCCACTTCTGTATGTACATAGATTATTTGAGGCGCAGGGAGGGGTGAAAAAGGGTGAAAACTCAAGTGTAGGGGCAAAGCAGAAGAGAGTGGGGAAGAGGAATGAGGGCTTAGCCATGGAAGTCCTCTTGGAGGAGATGTGCTTTTAATAAGGCTTTGAAAGTGGGGATAGTCATCATCTGTCATATATAAACAGGGAGGGTGCTCCAAATTGGAAACAGGACGTGGGTGAGGAACTGGGTGCTAGATAGATGAGATCAAGTGCCTAGAACGGTTCTCTTTGCCCCTTTGCTCTTTCCCCCCACCCCCCGCCCCACGGCACTTATGTATATATGTATATAACTATAATTCTTTGTATTTATATTGATGCCTGTTTACCTGCATTGATGTATTGATGCCTGTCTACCCCCGACCCCTCTGCCAGACTGTGAGCCTGTTGTGGGCAGGGACTGCCTCTCTTTATTGCTGTATTGTAGTTTCCAAGTGCTTAGTACAGTGCTCTGCACACAATAAACACTCAATAAATACGATTTACTCAATCAGTTCATTCATACGAATGAATGAATGAATTGAGGTACAGTGAGTAGGTTGGCATGAGAAGAGTGAAATATGTGGGCTGGGTTGTAGTATGAAATCAGGGTGCTAAGGTAGGAAGGAGGAAGATGGTAAGGAGTTTCTGTTTGATGCAGAAGCGGATGGGCAACCACTGAAGTTTCTTGCAGAGTGGGGAAATGTAGACATTGTTTTTGTAGAAAAATGCTCTGGGCAGCGGAATGAAGTATGACCTAAAGGGGGGAGAGAGAAGAGACAGCAAGATCAGCAAGAGGCTGATGCAGTAATCAAGGCAGGATAGGATAAGTGCTAGGATTAACATGGCAGCAGTTTGGATAGAAAGGAAAGAGCAGATTTTAGCGATGCTGTGAAGGTTGAACTGACAGGATTTGGTGACAGATTGGATATGTGGGTTGAATGAGAGAGAGGAGTCAAGGATTGCACCAGAGTAATGGACTTGTGAGACAGGGAGGATGGTGGTTCTCTCTACAGTGATGGGAAAATCAGGATGGAGAGCAGGGTATGGGTGGGAAAATCAGGAGTTGTGTTTTGGACATGTTATGTTTGCTGTGTCAGCAGGATATTTAAGTAGAGAGCTCCTGAAAGCAGGAGGAAATACAAGATTGCAGAGCAGAGATCAGAATTGGAGATGTAGATTTGAAATTCATATGGAAAGAGTTGGTAGCTGAAGCCATGGCAGCAAATGAGTTCTCCGAGGGTGTGTGTGTTGTTGAGGAATAGAAGGGGATCCAGAACTGAACCTTGAGGGACTCTCACAGTTTGGGGGTGGGAGGTGGGGAGGAGAAACCTAGGAAATAGATGGAGTATGAGCAGCCAGAGAGATAAGAGGAGAACCAAGAGACGACATTGTCAGTGAAGCCAAGGTTAGGTTATGTTTCCAGGAGAAGGGGTGGTCCACAGTCTCATAGGCAGTTGAGAGGTCAAAGAGGAGTAGGATAGCATAGAGACCATTTGATTTGGAGATCATTGGTGACCTTTGAGAGGGCAGTTTCTGTTGAGTAAAGGGGGTGGAAGGTAGGAAGGAATTGAGGTGATAACTGATGGGAGCTGTGGGGTCAAGGGAGAGTTTTTTAGGGTTTAGGGTGAGGGAGACATGAGCATGAAGTTGGGAAAAAGCCACTGGTGAGTGAACAATTGATGATGGACCTCAGGAAGAGAGAAGAAGGGAGAAGGCAGTATTTTGAAAGATGCAAAGAGATGGCTTCTGAGGTACAGGTGGAGGGGTGGATTTTGAGAGGAGTCAGGAGATTTCCTCTTGAGATACTGCTGGAAAGATAGGAGAGTTGAAGAAGGGGCAGGAGGGAGGGAGGAGCTGGAGAGGAGGAACGGGGAGATTTTAGGGAGATCATGACTGAAGGTTATAATTTTCTCAATCAAGTCATTAGGGGCAAGAGATGGGGGAGGTAGGCAGATAGGGATTTGAAGAGGGAGTTAAACTTTTGAAACAACTGGCAAGGGCAATATTCATGGGAGTCAATAAGAATGGAGAATTAATGTTGCTGGGTAGAGGAGAGGGCAGAGTTAAATTCAGCAAGGATCATGGCCTAGTAGAAAGAGCACAGGCCTGGCAGTCAGAGGACTTGTTTAATAAACCCAACTCTGCCACATACTTATTGTATGATCTTGGGTTTAACTTCTCTATGCCTCAGTTCCCTCATATTCAAAAGGGGGACTCAATACCTGCTCTCCCTCCTACTTAGACTGTGAGCCCTTTGTGGGGCTAGATTATCTTGTACCTACCCCAGTGCTTAGTATAGTGCTTGACATAATAAATGCATAACAATTACCCTGATTATCATCATTATTGATGAATTTGAGGCAGACAAGTTCAGCCTGATATCTGGATTTCCACCAGCAGTGCTCTGTTGCTTGTGCTCAAGCACAAAGGAAGCAGACTATGCGAGCGATCCAGGGCTGTGGGTTAGTGGTGCGAGATTGGCAAAAGCATAGGGGAGTGAGTTGTTTCATAGAGACGGTGGTGTTGAGGGCATCAAGAAAGGGTAGTTTGGGTATAGAGACTAAATAAGGCATGATAACTAGAAGAAATTGGATGGGGATCAAATGTCTTGTGGGGGAATACGACAGATTTGCAGGGAGGAGGTGTGTGGAAGAGAAGGCAGGTTGTGATCAGTTAGAGGGATTTCAGAATTGGTGAGGGTAGAGACTGCACAATGACTCAAGATGATGATGATTCCATGTTGATTCCCAAATCTCTATCCCCAGCTCTGACCTCTCTCCTTTCCTGCAATCAGGTCATCTTTATATGGTTGTCTACCAACATCTCAAACTAAACATGTCCAAAGCTAAACTCCTTTATCTTCCCACCCAAACCCTGTCCTCCAGCTGTCATTGCCATCACTGTAGACAATGTCAGCATCATCCTCCCTATCTCCCAAGCCCATAATCACACTGGAGAAGCAGCATGGCTCAGTGGAAAGAGCACGGGCTTTGGAGCCAGAGGTCATGGGTTTGAATCCCAGCTCTGTCACTTGTCAGCTGTGTGACTGTGGGCAAGTCACTTAACTTCTCTGCGCCTCAGTTACCTCATCTGTAAAATGGGGATTAAGACTGGGATCTCCACGTAGGACAACCTGATTCCCCTGTGTCTACCCCAGCGCTTAGAACAGTGCTCTGCACATAGTAAGCGCTTAACAAATACCAACATTACTATTATAATCCTGGTGTTATCCTGGACTCTTCTCTCTCATTCCATCCACATATTCAACCTGTCACCAAATCCTGCCAGTTTGACCTTCACAACATTGCTAAAATCTGCCAATAGAGTTGGGGACAGTAGCCCAACATAAGGGAGTTGGAAAGGGCAGAAAAGGGAGAGGGTTACATGGAGACAAGAAGACAAAGACAGCGACACAGAATTTCACCCCCTTATCTGTTAATCTCCTCTGGACTGTAAACTCCTTATGAGCAGGGAACACATCCTCTAATTCTGTTGTATCATACTCTCCCAAGCACTTAGTACAGTGCTCTGCACATAGTAAATTCTCAATAAATGTGATTGATAAGATTGGCTTTCATGATTCAGAAGTCTTCTTCTCTAGGTACTCTCCATATGCAGAAATAGTTTATGGATCATTTGGTTTTCCCACTCATTGAGCAGACCACTGCTCTCTCATCCTTTGTAGACTTATGATTTTCTGCATTTCAACATCGTTACTTACTTGTGCATTGAAATGTCTCTGTTGATCAACTATATAGACTGCTGTTTTGCTACACTGCATCTGTCAATGTGCAAACACTTGGATACAGCGCACAGATTTGGGATTCATAGGTCATGGGTTCTAATCCCAGCTCCGCTGCTTGTCAGCTGGGTGACTTTGGGCAAATCACTTAACTTCTCTGTGCCTCAGTTCTCTCATCTGTAAAATGGGGATTAAGACTGTGAGCCCCACATGGGACAACCTGATTACCTTGTATCTCCCCCAGCACTTAGAATAGTGCTTGGCACATAGTAAGTGCTTAACAAATATCAGTATTATTATTTTTCAGACTTAACCAGGTAATGATTTTGCAAAATGGAGTGACAGTCCTTGGATTCTAGCAGCAAGGCAATGTGCTGGGATGTTTTCCTTATGCAAATCTTGAAATGTCTCCTCACAAAGCATGGATTTGGCTGTGGAAATTGGATTTTCCTTCTTTGTTTGAAGACTTCTTCAGTGCACAGTTGTTATGTGTGGCCCCGCTGTGGTGGAGAAATCCATTTTTGAGTTTTTCTCTACCACCCAACACTCCTTTGTCATTGAAAAACTGTGAGAGTTCAACTTTTTCATGACGCTGCATCTGAAATACTGAAAGGACATAGTTCTCCAGAGTGATAAAGGAGGTTTGGTGATAAAATATCCTTCTGGGAACATCAGTTACTCGGACCAGCTTTTAAATTTAAGGACAAAATCCCTATCCATTTTTTGCCTTTGGATCATCCAGCGAAGAGCCTAATATTTATTGCTAGTAACCATGACTGAGATGATATCTTCACTTCTGAATTCAATACATCCCTGAAGAAGGCAAATACCTGGAGCAGTTTATCTTACTCCTACTGAGAATCGTGTGCCATAAATGTTGAGTATTAGCATCACCTAAAGCTCCCAATATAAAAACCCATATTACTGAATCGCCGACACCTTCTAGATAATGTTAGATACTTGTAGAGCAACAGCCTCTAGGACATCAAGTGTCAGCACAGGCTAGAGGCATATTTTACATCAGTAAACAAATCAGTATTCCATTTTCAGCACACTCACAAGCGTCTGTTCCTTATGTACTCTGGAAACGTTCATTGCAACATGACTGTGCGTCTTGTGTATGCTATTCACCGCAAATTACATATCTCAGATTAAATGCATTCATTGGTAATTAAATGCATTTCCTGAGAGGAAGATTCAAGTTGCCTATGCGTACGGGTATAGGAATGAAGAATAAGAAAATAGGAGATTTAAGAGGTAAGCAGTAGTAATAGTATGCATGTGTTGACCATCTGCTGAGTGCAAAACACTGTACTAGGTTTTTGAAAAAATACAAACAGAAACACAAGACACTTTCCCTGTCCACAAGGAATGTAATAATAATAATAATAATGAAAATTTGAGTATTTAAGTGCTTAGTATAAGCCAAGCACTGTATTCAGTGCTGATGTAGATACCAAATAATCAGATGCCACATGGGACTTATATAGTCTAGGAAGGCTAATGGCTTACCCAAGGTCCCACAGTAGATAAGTGGTGGAGCCAGGATTTGACTCCCAGGCCCATGCTTTTTCCACTAGCCTACACTACTTCTCACTCTAATGAAGAAAATGAAGGCAGATATCAACAGAAATAAGTGGGACAAGCCTAAAGGACAGAGCCAGGGACAAATTAGTGCAAAAGCAGGTAAAAAGAGAGAGGAATAAACAGGCCGAAAAACCAGCAGAAGTGGTTAAGCTTATAGATAGGGACAAATAGGGAGTGATCCACTTGCCGTGGAGTCTGATGCCCCAGTTGTCACCACGCTTTGTCTTAATGCTCACTGAAGGCAATGCTGAACTTTTTTATTCTATTATTCAACTCTCTATCTGTGCATAGTTGGACAGTATATTGTGTAGATTACAGAACTGGGTGACTACTTTAAGCTCTGTGTTGCCAATGAAGGCCTTATGTAGGGTTTTCCGGACTTAAGCTGATACACAACTTCAATTTCCCTGAGCTTATTTATCAATCGTTTAGATTTAATGTAACTCAGTCCCTCACTCTCGTAGCCTTTGAATCCATCTGTCGATCCATCAGCGGTATTTATTGAGTACTTACTGTGTGCAAAGAATAAACTATTTGCAAAGCAAGCCTGTCTCCCCAGTTACTGCAGTGAAAATATGAGACAACGTGGACAAGTTGCTCTTTTTTTATGGTATTTGTTAAGCACCTATGCGCCAGGCACTGTTCTAAACTCCGGGGTAGATACAAGTTAATCAGGTTGCATAATCCATGTCCCAGTTGGGGCTCACAGGCATAGTCTCCATTTTACAGATGAGGTAACTGAGGCACAGAGAAGTGAAGTGGCTTGCCCAACATCACACAGCAGACAAGTAGCTATCAAGTCTCAAGTGCTCTGTCAAGTGGTCTATCAAGTGCTCTATATCTTGACTTTGGAGAAAACAGGGCCAAGGAGCAGAGAAGGCACCCAAACAATTAAAAGTTACACAGCAGGAACTTAGAGTAATCTTTAATAGAGAATGCATTTGAACAATTTCTACATTCTTGCATTCTGCCCAGTCAACGGAGTTAAATGGAATTAAGGGTGGGTTGCTCAGTAGTTGTACTAGTAGTGACTTTTATGGTGGTGAGCTGTACTGGGCACTAAGGAAGAATGGAATAATGAAGAGTTACATTCCCCACCCACCATGACCTTACACTCTAGAGGAGAGACAAACAAATACATTTCCTACTAGACTGGACAAAATAAGTCAACTATGTGGACCTGTATGCCTGAGTGCTAAGGAGGGAGTGAACAAGTTCACAAACCTGTAACCTTGGCAAGCAGTATGGCCTAGTGAATAGAGCATGGGCCTGGGAGTCAGAAGGACCTGGGTTCTAATCCTGATCCACTACTTGCTGTATGACCTTGGGCTTGTCACTTAATTTCTTTGGGCCTCAATTACCTCATCTGTAAAATGGAGATTAAGACTGTGAGCCCTATTTCACACAGAGGCTGTGTCTAACCTGATTGATTTGTATCAACACCAGTGCGTAGTACAGTGCCTGGTAAATAGTAAGCGTTTAACAAATACCATAAAAAACAAAACCTCATCTCTCTCATTCAATCCTAAATTCACTGTGTCCTCAAATCCTCTCAGTTATAATTGTAAAAAATCACTAAAATCTGTCCTTTCCTCTCCATCCCAACTGTTACCAGGCTGATCTATGCCCTCATCATATCCTCCCTTGAACTCCGTATCAGCCTCCTCCCTGATCTCCCTGCTTCGTCTCTTGTCCACTTCAGCGCATATTTCATTCTGCTACTCAGATCATTTTCCTAAAAAAACTTCTGCCTATATCTCCCCACTCCTAATGAACCACCAATGGCTGTCTACCGACCTCCACATCAAACAGACCATGTAGTTTAAAGCACTCAATCAACTCACCCCCATAAGACCAGACTGAGATATGTCCACAGTTGCCCGACTAGAGCGAGCCAAACTGACTCCATTTTGGAAAGGCCTGCCATCTCCTCGGTTATTTGGGAATTACACATGCTCTTAGTTGCTTTTGTATGGGTAACAAAGGACTTGTAGTCAGAGGCCACAGCTTGCAGACATGGCCCAAGGTTGCACTGAACAGGGACTAAACATCTCCTCCAAATTCCCAAAAACTTACCCACCTGCCATTTCCTCAAAATGTTCAAATTTAGATTAGGATCCATACACAAGGAGCTCGATTTTACACGTTACAGGCAGATAATCTTTTCCAAAACATGGCAACAAAATGCCCACCTTCCACACCCACACCCCCTCCATAAAAGCCATAGACACCTGGGTATGCTGCTGTTCCTTGCAACCCTGAAGGGAGACTAGTACAACCCAGAGTGTGCTTGGCTCAACCGGGTATGTCTGGTCCAATGCTCCGTAAGGGTTCCTTCGAATACTAGAGAGGAAAGTGAGCTTGGGGACTAGTCCGTCTGGGATAGAGAATAGTGCATGCATAGACCTGCTCCATGGTGGGGAGAGACCCTGGGACTCTAGAGGCTTTATTTTGTAATTACTTGTGGGAATCTAGAGGATGTAATACCTTGTGTTCGAGATATGGGTATGTTCTGTGCATTAGATCCATACCTTTTTCGTAAGTTTATATCTATTCTAAAGCCATACATTTTCGTAGGTTTATGCATTAAAGCCTTAGTTTTCGTACCCAAACTTGGAGAGTCTGTTTGTTGCATTCTTCCACACCTAGATCTAAGTGCCCTCAGATGAACCCCCTCCTTCAGGGTGTGTCACACACCCTCCTACTTTTACTTCAGTGATCTCCCACTACAACCCAGTTCACAACCTTCACTCCTCTAATGTCAACCTACTCACTGTACCTGTAACTCATCTATTTTGCCTTCCACCCCTTGCCCACCTCCTCCCTCTGACCTGGAACTCCTCTCCCATCATATCAGACCACCACTCCCCCCACCTTCAAAGCCCTCCTAAAATAACATCTCTTCAAAAAGGCCTTCCCTAAGTAAATCCTCATTTCCCATACTTGTTCTCCCTTCTGCGTCATCTATGAACTTGGATCTGTATTCTCAGCATTTAATATTCACCTCATCCTCAGTCCCACAGTACTCATGGGCAGGAATTTGTCGGTTTTATTGTTATAGTGTACTCTCTCAATCCCTTTGTCCAGTGCTCTGCACACATTAAGCACTCAATAAATATGACTCATTGATTATGTTCGTATCCTTGAACTCTATTTCCCCTATCAGTATTTATTTCAATGTCTATCTCCTCTTCTAGATGGTAAGCTCCTTTGGGGCAGGGATTCTGTCTACCAACTCGACTGTATTTCACTCTCCTAAGTGCTTAGTACAATGCTCTGAAAATTGTAAGTGCTCAATCAATACCAAGGTGTGATTGGTTGATTACTGGAGAGGAATTGGGGCAGAAAGAATGGGGGATTTCAGGTACTCAAAAAGGGAAAAGGCACTGTACTTGACGTCTCTTCCCTTGGCATTAGTTGGACTAACATAAGGTAGCCTTATAGTTCATAGTAAAGGATCTCAGCTTAGCATTCCCATATCAGTACATAGTTTCCAGAAGTGTCTACCAGAGATCAGTTTTGATTCTTTGTTGAGACACTTTCAAGGTTTTGTCTTCAATGTGAGTCCCAGGAACAAACATTTCATTTTGTTGCAAGTTAAAGTACAAACAGCATTGATTATGAAATCAAATACTCTTAGCAGAAAATCAATATATGAAATATATCTTAGTACAGGGAAACACCTTCAGAAACCTTTTGAATAGAAGATGAAAGGAGGCAGCTCACGGATTACATTGCTTTGCTAAGGAAGGAAGTTATTGTGAAAGTCTCATCTGGAAAAATACAAAATGGAAAATCATTATGGAAAAGATTGATGAATTTTTGCTGGTTTTCCAAAGATGCGACCCAAAATGGGAGTTGGTCAGATGATGCAAGTACTCAGGGGTTTCTATTAGCACTTTTACACCAATGCTAAGTGAAAGCCCAAAGCACCATGAAATATTCATAAATACCTGCTGGATTGATATTATAGATATGGCACATTTATTTCCAAACCACCACATAACGCAGAGCAATATCCTTGAAGGAAAGGAATCTCAAAGACATTCCTGTTTTGATTGCATTTTGTTTTGATATTTTGTCTCTGTCCAATGGGGATATTTTCCTGTCATAAGATAACAATCAGACTCTGCAAAAAACTAAACAAACACTTGAGGACACCTCAGGTCCAAACATCCACCGCTATGCCACAGAATGCCCCTTTAGTTTTCAAACCCTGTCTTCTGACTATTGAGTGCTCTGCTTGGTTAAAAGAAGTTTCGTTTCCTCTTTTCCACTAGTGTTTCTCCTATAATACATCTCAATTTTACACGAAAAACCTGCAGGGCAATTGAATGTAATGCTGGGAAAGCAAGTGAAGTTGGGTGAAGGAGACACTGAGATCCCATCTGTAAACTCACTGCCACACCCAGGCATAGCCAGGTCAGGTAGTGGATTTCTAAGGTTGTTTTCAAGGAGCAGCAGCTTCCAGAGTCAGAACTTTCAAACCATCGATCAGTCGATCAAGTGGATTTACTGAAGGCTTCCTATGTGCAGAGCACTGTAGTAAGTATTTGGGAAAGTTCAATCAAACAGAGTTGTAGACATTCTCTGCCCACCAGGAGGCTACAGCCTAGGGAGGGTTTATAATCTAGAGACTGCAATCCATGAATACAAAAAGCCACCTATCATGAGCCTTTCAGTTACTGGCCTGGTTCATGGCCAAAAAATAAACAAGTTGCAGCAACACACCATTAGGGTTTTTTTTATTGCAATATCTAATACAGATCTATATGGGTGAGAACATAGTCTGTTGCCCTAAAAGCGGGCTCAACCTCATTACCATGGGGTAGTAATAATAATAATAATGTTGGTATTTGTTAAGCACTTACTATGTGCCGAGCACTGTTCTAAGCACTGGGGTAGACATAGGGGAATCAGGTTGTCCCACGTGGGGCTCACAGTCTTAATCCCCATTTTACAGATGAGGGAACTGAGGCACAGAGAAGTTAAGTGACTTGCCCACAGTCACACAGCTGACAAGTGGCAGAGCTGGGATTCGAACTCATGAGCCCTGACTCCAAAGCCCGTGCTCTTTCCACTGAGCCACCAGGCTAGTTATAGTCTGTGGTGTTCCTTCACACCAACATCAAAATCCAGTTAAGCATGGCTCCAGGATGTGGCTGAAATTGACCCCAGGGGAAGGCTGCTGCTCAAGCATGACTTAAGAAAAGAAGGCAGATTAGTGCAAAATGGAGACGGAAAACAAAGTGGAGTAAGGCTGGTTAAGAGCTGGTTTCCACACCCATAGCAGTAATTTTAGCTCTATCCCTACCCTCTTCCAACACAGATTCTATACCCGGCTCAGCACTCCATTTTACATTTCAAATTTCCCAGAATTCTCCAAGATGGATCCTTTTTGATTGGTACTGACATTGCTCATATTAGTGTATTTCCTTCTACTGCTTTTCTGGAATGTAAGTAACCTTCCCCCAAATATATAATTATTTTCTGTTTGAAGCAATAGAGTAACACGAAAAAGCATAATTCAAATGTCTCTGTATCTTGTTGGCAAGATCAGATTTAGAAACAATAGCAGAGCAAACAAGTTTTGACCCTTTGAACCCTGTTTTGAGAGCATTCAATGTTACAGAGGAAAAAAATGAAGTTCTCTTTGGCAGTAGCTACATTTTAATCAAAACTCAACTACCACAGTTAGTTTTTGTCTTTTTTTTTTTACTTTCCCTGAATTCAATCTATCAATCAGTCAGTCGATGGGATGTATTGTGAGCTTCCTGTGTGCACTGTACTGTACTAAGTGCTTGGGAGAGGACAGTAATGCCAATATGGCAAGAATTGGAGCAGGTAGCTTGATTGGGTGAGGAAATTCAGCCCAGATGCTATTGACTTTTCTTTAAATATATGTTCTCCACTTTCAGACATGGGGTAGAAGCATCTGTGGGGCTTGAGCTTTCACCGCAGAATCTTTAATCTTACCCCATTGCCCGATAAACAAAACTAAGCAGAGTTGTCGACAAGTAGAGAATTTGTCTTGTAGAGGAAGTTGGCAGCATCCATTGTCATCACCCTGGAACAAATTACTTTCTTTAGGCTCCTATTCTGTTCTCTAGTCATACACACACTCCCCGTAAAGCAGAAGCCTTGCCTCGAGGAAAGCAAAGTTTCTATCACTTGGCACAGATCATTAATTTCATGAATTTAATCATACAGCAGGAACTTTTTTCTGGTTTTAGCTAAGAGCAACATCGTTTTGGCACAGTAGTTAAAAGTTCAGCAATCTAAGAGAGTGCTTGCATTTAAACTTAACATTACACAATCTACAATATATATATACATATATATAAAAATATATATATTCTTAATCAGAAGATTGAGCTCTTCTGGTTTGGAACATAATTCAGGGTCCCCAGTAGAAATGGTCTTGAGTGGGAGTGGGGGTTCACTCCATCTCATTTCCACTCCCAAATTCTCCTCCAATCTCTAAATTCAGCAAACTATAGCTTTTCCCATTCTAAAAGCCCTCCTAAAATCCCAGTTCTTCCACAAAGCCTTCTCCAATTGATTCACATCACCTGAAATCTGAGAGCCAACACCACTCTCAACACTTTATGTAGTTCACATCCATCCTCAGCACCTATCTATTTGTATTTTTAATAGCATTTGTTAAGCACTTACTATGTGCCAGGCTCTCTGCTAAGCACTAGGGTAGATACAAGATATCAGGTTGGGCACAGTCCATGCCCCACATGTGACTCTTGGTCTTAATCCCCATTTTACAGATGAGATAACTAAGGCACAGAAAAGTAAAGTGACTTGCCCAAGATCACACAGCAGAGAAGGGTTGTAGCCAGGATCAGAACTCAGTTTTGACTCCCAGGCCTGTGCTCTTTCCACTAGGCTGCATTGTTTCCTGGTGTATAATCTTCTGTATATTAATTATCGATCTCCAACCAGAAATTTTGGACTATAGTCAAATCGATGGTCAAATCTCTACTAATCTTGACACATCTACACTGGGTGGGTCACATGGAAAGAATGAATGGCAACAGGATTCCCAAACAGCTGCTATATGGAGGACTTAATCTGGGACAACAAGAAGGGCAGAGGAAACAGTTTAAGGACATAATGAAACAAAGCCTCAGTCAATCCTGATTCCCAGTGGAAAACTGGGAGTCAATTGCTGGGGAGAGACCAGCATACTTCACGCTATCAAGAATGGAGAGGCTCTCTAAGCAAATGATTCATAAGGAAGAAGAGACTGGAAGCAAAAGAAATGATGGTGAGAGATGCTACTAACATTAAATATAACACAAGAGACACTCTTTTCATGTGGAGGATGTCTGAGGTTTGTGGATTCCACTTTGACTTTTTCATCTACACACAGACATTCAAGGGTGAATTTCAGCCTCAGTGGTGGTTCTTTGAATATGAAGGGTATCTCTACAATCATTTGGCTACTTAATAATAATAATAATATTTATTAAGTACTTACTATGTGCCATGCATTGTACTAAATGCTGGAGTCGGCACAAAGCTAATCAGGTTGGACACAAGTCCCTGTTCCACATGGGGCTCATGGTCTAAGTAGAAGAGAGGAAAAGTATCAAATTCCCATTTTACGACTGAGGAAAATGAGACTCAGCAAATTCATTCAATAGTATTTATTGAGCGCTTACTATGTGCAGAGCACTGTACTAAGCACTTGGAATGAACAAGTCGGCAACAGATAGAGACAGTCCCTGCCGTTTGACGGGCTTACAGTCTAATAGGGGGAGACAGACATACAAGAACAATGGCAATAAATAGAGTCAAGGGGAAGAACATCTCGTAAAAACAATGGCAACTAAATAGAATCAAGGTGATGTACATTTCATTAACAAAATAAATAGGGTAATGAAAATATATACAGTTGAGCAGACGAGTACAGTGCTGAGGGAATGGGAAGGTAGAGGGGGAGGAGCAGAGGGAAATTGGGGGAAAAGAGGGTTAAGTTGCGGAGAGGGGAAGGGAGTGGTAGAGGGAGTAGAGGGAGAAGGGGAGCTCAGTCTGGGAAGGCCTCTTGGAAGAGGTGAGTTTTAAGTAGGGTTTTGAAGAGGGGAAGAGAATCAGTTTGGCGGAGGTGAGGAGGGAGGGCGTTCCAGGACCGCGGGAGGACGTGACCCAGGGGTCGACGGCGGGATAGGCGAGACCGAGGGATGGTGAGGAGGTGGGCGGCAGAGGAGCGGAGCTTGCGGGGTGGGCAGTAGAAAGAGAGAAGGGAGGAGAGGTAGGAAGGGGCAAGGTGATAGGAAGGGGCAAGGTGATGGACAACCTTGAAGCCTAGAGTGTGGAGTTTTTGTTTGGAGCAGAGGTTGATAGGCAACCACTGGAGGTGTTTAAGAGGGGGAGTGACATGCCCAGATCGTTTCTGCAGGAAGATGAGCCGGGCAGCGGAGTGAAGAATAGACCGGAGCGGGGCGAGAGAGGAGGAAGGGAGATCAGAGAGAAGGCTGACACAGTAGTCTAGCCGGGATATAACAAGAGCCTGTAGCAGTAAGGTAGCCGTTTGGGTGGAGAGGAAAAGGTGGATCTTGGCGATATTGTAAAGGTGAAACCGGCAGGTCTTGGTAACGGATAGGATGTGTGGGGTGAACGAGGGAGACGAGTCAAGGATGACATCGAGATTGCGGGCCTGAGAGACGGGAAGGATGGTCGTGCCATCCACGGTGACAGGGAAGTCTGGGAGAGGACCGGGCTTGGGAGGGAAGATGAGGAGCTCAGTCTTGCTCACGTTGAGTTTTAGGTGGCGGGTCGACATCCAGGTGGAGACATCCTGGAGGCAGGAGGAGATGTGAGCCTGAAGGGAGGGGGAGAGGACAGGGGCAGAGATGTAGATCTGTGTGTCATCTGCGTAGAGATGGTAGTCAAAGCCATGAGAGTGAATGAGTTCACCAAGGGAGTGAGTGTAAATGGAGAACAGAAGAGGGCCAAGAACTGACCCTTGAGGAACTCCAACAGTTAAAGGATGGGAGGGGGAGGAAGCACCTGCGAAGGAGACCGAGAATGACCGGCCAGAGAGATAAGAGGAGAACCAGGAGAGGACGGAGTCCGTGAAGCCAAGGTGAGATAAGGTATGGAGGAGGAGGGGATGGTCGACAGTGTCAAAGGCAGCAGAGAGGTCAAGGAGGATTAGAATGGAGTAGGAGCCATTGGATTTGGCAAGAAGGAGGTCATGGGTGACCTTAGAGAGAGCAGTCTCGGTAGAGTGGAGGGGACGGAAGCCAGATTGGAGGGGGTCCAGGAGAGAATGGGAGTTAAGGAATTCCAAGCGGCGATTGTAGACGACCCGTTCTAGGATTTTGGAAAGGAAGGGTAGTAGGGAGATAGGGCAATCACTGGAAGGGGAAGGGTCAAGAGCGGATTTTTTTTAGGATGGGGGAGACGTGGGCATGTTTGAAGGCAGAGGGGAAGGAGCCATTGGAGTTTGAGTGGTTAAAAATAGAAGTTAAGGAAGGGAGGAGGGCAGGGACGATGTTTTAATAAGGTGAGAGGGAATGGGGTCTGAGGCGCAGGTGGAGGGGGTGGCACTTGCGAGGAGGGAGGCGATCTCCTCTGCGGATACTGCAGGGAAGGGTGGAAAAGTAGGGGAGAGGGTTGGTGGGGGGGAGGGGAGAGGCGGAGGGGTGACTTTGGGGAGCTCAGACCCGATTGTGTTGATTTTTGTGATGAAGTAGGTGGCGAGATCATTGGGGGTAAGAGATGGGGGAGGGGGAGCAAAGTTGAGTGACCTAGCCAAAGTCACCCAGCAGGCAAGTGGCAGAGCTGTCATTAGAAACCAATGCTCTGACTTTCAGGCCAGTGTTCTTTCCATTTTTGCATCTTAGATATACTATTTACGTTGTTGTTCTTCCTCCACTCCTGCTGTTTGTAGATATCCCTTTTGTTTCTTTGCGCCCTGGATTTGATTGTAAATTATAAATATACCAAGACTAATTTACTTAAGCAGTAAACTCCTTTAGGACAGGGCTTATGTCAATAACTGTTCTCCCTCCTACTTAGACCTTGAACCCCAGTTGGGACAGGTTCTGTGTCTCACCTGATTATCTTGCATCTACCCCAGCACTTAGTATAATGCTTTGCACATAGTAAAGAGCTTAGCAATAGCCATTATTATTATTATTACTGATAGTAATAATTTTATTATACCCTCCCAAGTTCTTAGTAAAGTACTTGATAGTGTATGAGTATACACTCAACAAATAAACTGATTGATTGTAAACTCAGTTGGAAAGATGTGTGCTGGACCATTCATTTAGAAAAATAATTTGAACAGCAGAATGAAATACAGACTGGAGAGGTGAAAGGCTGAGGCTGGAGGCAAGGGAGAACAGTGAAGAGTCTGATCCAGTAGTCTACCCCTTAAGCAAAAGAACTTCACTGCCATCAATAGTACACTGACCCCAAAACTGATGAATAACAACAAACAGAAAGAAAAAGTATATAAGGCTATGACTAAGCTTTTCATGGTAGTTTACGAATATCTGATGAATTTATCACTGTGAGAGACATCAAAACACAGATGGGCAGTGATGCTGAAATATTCATTCTCTGAGAGACAAAGAGTAGACAGATATAAATTTCTGTGCTAAGGTGTCTGATGGAATGGCCTTCTGTGGGAGGTGGGGTTGAGCTGCAGAATACCTCCTGGAGGAGATGCTTTTATAGAAGGGCTTCCAAGGTGGGGAGGGATAAAGTTTGGTGCATTTGAAAGAGGAGGGAATTCCAAATTGGGGCATCAGGAGTGGGAGAGCTTAAAGCAAGATAGAGTCAGAAGGTGAGCTTGGGAAGACGGAGGAGTGTAAAATGGGTAGTAACAGGTTAAGTGAGGAGACATGAAAGATGGCAAAATCTGGCAAAATTTAGCCAATGGAGGGAGTTTCTGTTGGATGTTTCGTTCAGCTGCAGTGTTGATGACAGGATAAGAAGTAAGAGCAGCAGCTTTTTATCCCACTCCCTTCTGCATTGCCCTGATTTGCTTCCTTTATTCCCCCTCTCCTCCCCCATCCAACCCCACTCAGCTCCACAGCACTTATCACCTGCTTCGTGGACTGCAGTGACCCGACCTCCTTCCTCTTGGCCATAGAAGCAGCATGTTCTAGTGGATATAGCATGGACCTGGGGGTAAGAAGGTCATGTGTTCTAATCCTGGCTCTGCCACTTGTCTGCTCTGTGACCTTGGGTAAGTCACTTCACTTCTCTGGGCCTCAGTTCCCTCCTATGGAGGGATTAAGACTGTGAGCTCTATGTGGGACAGGGTCTATGTCCAACCTATCTCGTATCTACCTCAGCACTTACAACAGTGCCTGGCACATAAGCAGCACTTAACAAGTACCTTAATAATAATAATAATAATATGATCATATCCATCATTTACTCATTTATATTACTATCTGTGTCCCCCTCTAGACTGTAAACTCCTTGTGGGCAGGGAATGTCAACCAACTCTGCTAAATTTACCCTCTCCAGCACCTATAGTGTTCTGCACACAACAAGCACTCAATAAACATGTTTAGTTAATATGATGTATTATACCAATCCCAAGGCACAAAGAGTACGCTAGGGTGGGCAGTTTGAACTCGATCAGCTGGGGAGGAGGAGGCAGAGAGTAAGCAGGGACCAAGGCTGCAATTTCCCGTGGAGATGACCTGGAGGCAAGATGAAACGTGAGATTGTAGGGGGGGAGGTCAGCCACACGTAGGTGGTTGCTGAATGAATGTGAGCGGAGGAGCTCTCTGCTCTTTGAGAGCAAAAAGTGTAGAGGATCCAGAAGAAAGCCATGTGACACAGTACTGTTATAGGATGAAAGGAGGCAGGAGAGCCAGCTAAGAAGGCTGAGAAGGAGCGGTCAGAGACTATATGTGAAACTGAAGCCAAAGTGAGTATGGAGAAGGACAGGGTCAACCACTTCAGTGGCAACCAAGAGGATGAGGAGGATCAGATCGGGGTTGCGAAGATCAGACTTAACCAGAAAGGAAATTTGGGGGAGCACCCATCCTTCCATTCTATTTTCCTTTCAATTTATACTTTGTTTTGTGTCTGTCTCCATGCTAAATTGTAAACTCCTTGAGGGCAGGGAGCCCACAGTGAGGACAAACTTGAGATTATATAGAGTACTTTGGGAATAAAACTGTTATACAAAAACCAAGGTAGGATCATTATTATTATTATTCCACTAGACTGAAAGCTCTTCCATTAGACTGCAAGCTTCTCGAGAGGAGGGACTTTGTCTACTATCTTCATGGTACTCTCCCAAGCTATCAGTACAGTGTTCTGAACAGAGTGTCAATATGTATCACTGACTGATTGAACACGGATTGTCCAAGAGCTAAAGACACTTAGATACAACTAGGAAAAGATGGAAGGATGGAAACTGATAAGCATAAAAAATGAGAAAAGAGAATATGATATGACTAGAGGAAGTGAGGAGAGATTAAAAAATAGATTAAATGGACAGCAGGGCTTCTGATACTCCATCAGAAAGTTAGGATGCTTTTGAAATTGGAACATTACAACATACGAGTTAATGAAAAGAGTAATATATAACATGAAAAGTTGTACAAGGTTTTACATTTCTTGACTATTTAATTTATTAAAAAGAACAGTGAAATAAATGAATAGTCATGCAGGGTAGATTTTGATATTAATTTAAAAAGTTTATATTATTTTTGTATCGGCTGCGCCCTCTGTTCAAACTTTTTTTAATAAAAACCTATGAAGCTGAGATAATGCTGATCATAAATTCTGAGCTCTCGGTGCAAAGGGGCTCTATAAATCCAAGGTGCTATTTAGGACTCCTCTTCTTGGAAGAGGGTTTACTGTGAGAAGAGGGGAGGAACGCACACATTTGTAGAGGGTTTTCTTGTGAGCTCAAGTCAGGGGAGGGGTGTGAGGGGGTGCATCCCCTCCTACTGATTTGGCTCTTCTTCCTCCTTTCATCCTATAACTGTGCTGTGCCACACACCCCCTCACCCCCTTCCACTCCTCCCTCCACATCAGTAAATACTATTTATTTGATCAATGATCAAATGATCAGTGGTGTTTATTGAGGCAGAGTGTCCCTTTAGAGTCCTGTGACAGTACCCTAGTTCTCCAGCCCTGTCATGAGGAAACATTGAAATGGGCTGGTAGCAAATCTGCCCACATCCCTGTAGGCATCAAACAGAAACTCCTCACCATTAGCTTTAACGCAGTCCATCACCTCTCCTCTTCCTGCCTCACCGCCCTACTCTCCTACTACAACTCAGCCCATAAAATTCACTGCTCTGATGCCAACCTACTAACTCTCATCTACCTCACCACCTACATCCTACCCCTGGCCTAAATCGCTCTCCCTCTTTGTACCTGACAGGCAATTACTCTCCCTGTCCTTTAAAACCTTATTTAAGGCACACCTCCTCCAAAAGGACTTCCCTGACTAACCCTCTTTTCCTTTTCTTCCACTCCCTTCTTCATCACCCTGACTTCCTCTCTTTTTATCACCTCTCCTACTGCCACAGCACTCATGTCCATACCCGTAAATTATTTATTTTAGTGTTTGTCTTCCCCTCTGGTCTGTAAGCTCATTGTGGGTGAAGGATGTGTCTCTTATATTGCACCCTCCCAAGTGCTTAGTACAGTGCTCTGCACACAATAAGTACTCAATAAAGATGACTGTTCAATTGATTGACTCCTTGGTGTGGAGCAAACAGTGTCATTGCTGTGGTAACAAGCAGGTTCGATCCTGGCCTGGGATCCTTTGGTACCCCTGGGCCCAGTGGGAACCAGCCCCAACTTGCAGGCTACTCAGGGAGGATTTGAAAGTTTGGTGCATGCTTTCAGGAACCCCAGGCTGCCCAGTTTCTGGCTTCAGAGTCTCTGCAGGAAGATAAGGGGTTGAGGTGCCTCTAGGTGCCTGAAATAGGGAGCCGACTCAGTTCAGGGCCCCAATTTCTTCAGAGTTCCTGAGTTCCACCATCTCAGGCCCCTCCAGCCCCAAGTGGACAGAGAACTGAAGCTGACTCTGGTCAATCCGAGAGTCAGGACACCCAGCTGGGCTGGTGAGAAGGCTCTGCCTCTGGTTGTGTTCATGCAGACCCTAGCCAGCTTAATTTATTTCTAGGAGAGTGTAGCAGGGGCATGGGCAAACAATCAGTGGTATTTACTGAGACTCACTGTGAACAAAGCACATTAATAAGCTCTCAGGGTAGTACAATACAATTCAATTGGCTAGACACTGTCCCTACCCACAAGAAACTTACAGTCAAGTTGAGCTTGTACTCTGCCACCAGCTCAGTCTGCATTGGTTACGAGCATGGCCTGGACTGGGCAAACATTCATTCATTCATTTGATCATATTTATTGAGCACTTACTTTGTGCTGAACACTGTACTAAGTGTTTGGGAGAGCACAATACAGCAATAAACACTCACATTTCTTGCCCACGATATTCATTTCAATATGTGTCTCCCCCTCTAGACTGTAAGCTCGTTACGGGCAATGAGTGTGTCTGCTAATTCGGTTGCATTGTACTCTCTCAAGAACTTAGTATAGTGCTCTGCACATAGTAAGAGAAGTGGCATGGCTCAATGGAAAAAGCATGGGATTGGGTGTAAGGAGACTTGGGTTCTAATCCAGGCTCTGCCACTTGTCTGCTTTGTGACCTTGGGCAAGCCACTTAACTTCACTGTGCCTCAATGACCTCCTCTGTAAAATGGAGATTAAGACTGTGAGCCCCATGTGGGACAACCTGATTACTTTGCTGATTACCCCAGCACTTAAAACAGCATTTGGCACATAGTAAGCACTTAATGAATCAATCAATGATATTTATAATAATAATTATTATGGTATTTAAGTGCTTACTGCATGCAGAACACTGAACTATGCACTTGGGAAAGTGCAGTGTGATCGAGTAGGTAAATACAATCCATACACCCAAGGAACTAACATTCTACATGGGCAGACAGACATTAAAATGAATTTCAGGTAGGGGAAATAGTAGTGTGTATGGATATTTACAATAGTGCTGCGGGACTGGGGTGAGTATAAAAGCACTTAAGGGATTCACAGCTCTGTGCTGCATTGGGTGGCCTAAGCACCTAGATTAATAATCACAGATTCAGCTTCTTACTCCAAACTTCTCATTGTCACTAACATTTATAATTGCTTTCAATTACTCCATTTGCTGTGGTATTTACAAGGCAAATCATTGAGCATATGGCCCCTAACCTATAAGGGGCCGCCCCATCTAAATTCAGAAAGAAAGGCATACAGAGAAATAGGATGAATCATGAACAAAAGTTAAAGCAAGATAAAGTTTTACAATTTAAAGTATTCCTGACATATAAGCAAGGATCTTGTCTGAGAATTCCTTAACTCCTCAACTACTTTGTCTAGGGATTGTGGGGGTGTTTCTAGGGAAGGGAGCCCTTATTTTTTAGGTTTACTTAATGATGATGATAATAATGACAATAACAATCATAATAATAATAGTAATTTTTAAGTGCTGACTACGTGCCAAGCACTGTCCTAAGCTCTGGGTAGATACTAAGTTAATCAAGTTAGACACAGTCCCTGTCCCACATGGGGATCTCTGTCTTAATCCCTATTTTACTGCTGAGGTAACTGAGGCACAGAGAAGTTAACTGACTTGCCCAAGACCACATAGCAGTCAACTGGCTGAGCAGGGATCAGAACCCACTTCCTCTGATTCTCAGGCCTGTGGTTTTGCCATTAGGCCTCAAAGTTTCTGATTTAGAACTAAAAAAACTCTATTTGCTCAACAAGGGGGTGAAGGGAATTTCCCTTTGACAAGAACCATTAGTCAGAGGAGTGGTATACCTCCTGAGGTAAATCAGACTGGGGGCTGGAGAAAGAGTGAGAGGTCGTGGACTAGGAAATGACAGATAACTGAATTGCTAAAGGAAGATTAGGATTTAACCCTAGGAGTTGGAAGAAAGCAGGAAAATAAGTCTCAGCAGTGCTCTCAGGTTACTGCTAGATTCTGGAAATCCAAGGGAAACAGACAAGCAAGGAGAGCAGTTATATAATTGGGATAAATTTAGGTGGGCACTCTGGGGAGGTTTACTTCATTGAGTTATGCAAGGGTTCGGATATTGTGGAAATTATTTCTGCTGCTTTTTGAGGGAAAACCCAGTCACGTATATCTTTTTCATCTGTCTCAATAACATAATCAGTCTCATCTAAACAACAGTATGACCGAGCAGATAGAGCACAGGCCTGGGAGTCAGAAGGACCTGGCTTCTAATCCTGGCTCTGCCACTTGTCTGCTTTGTGACCTTGGGCAAGTCACTTCACCTCTCTGTACCTCAGCTATAAAATGGGGATTAAGACTGTGAGCCCCATATGGGACAGGGACTGTGTCCAACCTGATAAACTTGTATCCAATCCTGTACTTAGAACTGTGCTTGACACACAGTAAGCGATTAACAAACACCATTATTATTATCCAAACAACCATCTCTCTTTAATCATAGGAGGGTCCATGAGAGAAGCTGTGAGCCTGTAAACAGTATAGCCTAAAGACAAGAACACAGGGTGCAGACTCACCGAACCTGGGTTCTAATCTCAGCTCTGTCACTTGCATGCTCTGTGAGCTCTCTGTGCTTCAGTTTCCTCAGCTGTAAAATGAGGATTCAATACTTGTCTTCCCTCCTATTTAGCCTGTGATCCCCATGTGGAACAGGGATTGTGTCTGACCTTATTACCTTGTATTCACCCTAGTACTTAGTACAGTACTTGACATGTAATATATTCCTAACAAATACCACGATTATTGTCATCATCCTTCGTTAAAAACTGCCACTACCTTCCCAGGGCTGAGGAAAGGGTTAGTTTGATTCCTCCAGGGTTCAGTGGGAAAAGGCAGACTGCCTTAGTACAGTGTTTTCACACAGTAAGTGCTCAATAAATACGATTGAATGAATAAATGAAATGCCTTCAAAAACCAGAGTTTGAAACCTCATTAATCCTGGATCTCCTAGGGTAATAATAATAATGTTATTTGTTAAAGAGCACTGTCCTAAGCGTTGGGGTAGATATAGGGTAATCAGGCTGTCCCACGTGAAGCTCACAGTCTTAATCCCCATTTTACAGATGAGGTAACAGGCACCGAGAAGTGAAGTGACTTGCCCACAGTCACACAGCTGACACGTGGCAGAGCTGGTATTCAAACCCATGACCTCTGACTCCCAAGAGTAATGGAGGCTCCAGTCCTCGTTCCTTCTGACTGCATCTGAAAAGTGGCATTCCCTGACCAAAGTTCTGTACCCACTGCAGCTTCCTCCTTGCTGGCTGCAATTAATCCAGGGTGTCTAGTGGAGTCTTGCTACAACAGAACAAAGTTTAGCAATCAGTAGAGTGTATCATCTAGGACATTCAGATGCAAGCTCTGACAGTTGCTTTCCTGTTCCTGGAGCAACATCGCTAAAGCCCATTCATCATCCTTCCTAGGGAGCAAGGCTTGTACATAATAACATGATCGGTAAAAGCAGAAGATTCACATGGGCATAAGATGGCCAAGGATCCGTTGAGTCACATCCAAACCTAAATAGCTTTAAAGAACATTAAAGGCCAAGGATATAGCTTTTGTCCAACTCCTAGAGGTTTTCTCTGCAAATACCAGGAAAAGCAGAAACATTAGAGCTAAGCTGTCCCTCCGAAATCTCTAACCCATAAACCAAATGATCACTGAGCTAAAATTTTCCATGCTTTTCTCAGCTAACTATAATGAGGAGCCATATTTCAAATATTCATTTACTGAGATACCATCTCGCTTATCTCTTCAACTGCCCTTGCAAGCATCATTTAACCTTAATGGCACCAGCAAGTTATGAGTCTGGTGAACCAGGCTTCTCGGCTCATCTTTAGAATCTGTACTTTCATCTCTATCCAAACTGCTAGCACACTGATCCAAGCAGTTACCATATCCCACACCTTAACTACGACATCAGTCTCCTCACTGACCTCCCTGCCTCCTGTCTCTCTCCTCTCAAGTCCAAATTTCCCTCTGCTGCCTGTATCACTATTCTGAAAAAAAGCTGAGACAATACCTCCAAGACAACACTTGGTTGGCTACACTTGAGAGAGTATAATAATAATGATGATGGAATCTGTTAAGCACTTACTATGTGCCAAGGACTGCTCTAAGCACGATATAACAATGTAACAGACACATTGCAAAATGCTTAGTTCTCTGGGGTCTAAACTCTGCCTATATCTAGAATATGGGGACTGCAGGATGCAACACTGACATTGAAATCATTCTGTAAATTCCCTAGGAAAAGTCTGCTGAAGACACAGACTTTCTGGGAGGATACTTCTGGAGCAAGATGGAGTCTTGTGAGAATCAATTTGCATTTTCTGACCTGGCTGGAGAATGATTCCCAGCGGTTCAACTTGCATAAAGAGAACAATCCTCAAATTTGTAAAATTATGTTCATTTACAGTATGTTCAATGTCTAAAAATAGTGCCATTAGTAGAGAGGAAAGAATAACTGCAGATATACTCTTACTTATGGCCAAGAAAAGTAAAGGCATAAGGGATAGTTAATTAAATACAGCAGAGGCTTTAATAAGCCTCCACCCAAATACAAGCATCTTATTTCTACTAATAAAGTCACTTAATGACCCAAGAATGTTAACTTAGCCAAGGTTCTCAAAGGTACAATAATTATAATTTAATTTTGGGAGCACTGAACAGAGAGGCATTAGGAAAGAGAATTCCCATGAAATGCCCTAAAGGAACAGATACATTTGATAATGTGGATTTTTATAAAAAAAGAATGAAATAGATGCAGTTCTGTGGTTTACTAATGATATAATTAGTTCTTGAAAATAAAACCCTGGCTCTGCAGGAGCCTGCATGTGCCTTCCAAGGTTATTTTAAGTAACATATAACCTCGGAGAGGTATTTAAAATAGAAAGTTTTAATCCATGAACAGTAGTAAAACTGGCAGCTAAAAGTACATCATTCAGTAGAGTCAATGTTCAGATAAAACACCACGTGCTCCCCTGAGCCCTTTTAAGACTCCATCCAGTGAGGATGGATTTTAAGAGATGTAGATTCATTTCTCTTCTCTTTCAGCGTGGATTCAACTGAGAATCTGAAAGACTGTAGCTTTCCAATAGAATACTGAGCTTTCTCCCTTAGAAAATTTGTGACCTTATTTCTCTCTGCTAAAATAAATGCATATTGCTAGCAACAGGAAGAAGAGTCTGCCAAAGTACTGGAAGGTACACGTCATTCGATATGAAAAAGATCACATTCCTAAGAAAATTCCTATTAATCATAGACTCCTCATTGGTCTCCATGCCTCCATTATCTTCCAGCTTTTGGGGTGAACCAGGGTCCCCTCAACACTTTTCCCAGCTGGAATAGACCCTGTAGCCTTTGTAAGGCAGTTTTTTAGTCTGACAGTTTTTGTGAGGTCCTAAAGACCATTGTATTTTCCATTTCAGAAATAGATGGAATTTAGGGACCTCCACAAAGCAAACACCAATCCTCTACCTCATAGGCTTCCACCACCACCCTTTGGTTCTCAGATGAGTAAGGGTATATTTCAGGGTCCAGACAGGTGTTCCCTCTTCTCAAGGTTGACTGCAGAAAGCTCAGAGAAATCTGACCTACTTTCCACTACCTCAGGTTCCCTGGCAAACTTGTCACCCCAGGAACCTGGAAACACCAGTGACACCCCTACTAGGTACAGAGGGGTGAGGGGAGAGAGCCAATGGTGAGGGGCTCCTATTTCATACAGAGATAGTTGGACAACCTTTGTAAATTTTTGAGGCCTTGGGAGATATACGCAGAATAATTATTTTCAGAAAAATGATCCAGGTAGTAGAGTGAAGTATGGACTGCAGAATGAAGAGACAAGAGGCAGGGAGGCCAGTGATGAGGTTGATGTCCCATCAAGCTTCAACTACTTGTGAGAGTTGGGACCAACCTGGTAGCAGTTTGGATGGAGAGGAGGAGGTGAATAGGAAGAGGTGGATTGTAGACATGTTGTGAAGGTAGAAATGACAGAATTTGGTGACACATGGATTACATGGCTTGAATTAAAGAGATGAATCAAGGATAATACTAAGGTCAAAGACTCATGAAGCAGGAAGGATGGAGGTTATCCTTTAGACTGTAAGCTCCTTGGGGGAAGTGAATGTGTCAACTCTATTATATTGTACTATCTTGAGTGCTTATTAAAGTGTTCTGCACACAGTAAGCACACAGTAAATACCACCAATCGATTGACTGATTGGTGTTATTGGCAATGATAGAAAAGTTGCAGGGAGAGGAGGGTTTGTGTGGGGAAAAAGAGAGTTCTCATTTGGACACATTAAATTTGAGGTTCTGACAAAACAACTAAGCAGAGATGTTCTGAGGGCAGGAAGAAATGTGAGACTGTGGAGAAAGAAAGATCAAGACAGGAGAGGTATATTTGAGAATCATCTATTTAGAGATTGTAATTGAAGCCACTCATTGTTTGAATAATTGAGATGGTGTCCAGGAGTAATTTTTTTTAATATGAATTGGCAATTTGATGTTTTCTCTTTTTCTTTGTGTGTAGGGTTTATAGAAGTGCATGGTGTATGCCAGAACCATCTGGAATTTAGTCATACTATAAATCTCTTGTTTTTACCAGTTTGATATTGCCACAACTCTACTGTCTCAGTGGGTTTGGTGTCTTTTTTTAAAATGTTATTTATTAAGTGCTTACTATGAGCCAGGGACTGTACCAAGTGCTGGAGTAGACGCAGGATAATCTGGTTGGACATAATCCCTGTCCCAGATGAGGACAGGGCTCACTGTCTTAATCCCCATTTTACAGATGAGGTAACTGAGGCACAGAGAAGCTTAGTGACTTGCCCAAGGTCACACAGCAGGCAAGTGGCAGAGCCAGGATTAGAACCCAGATCCTCTGACTCCCAGTCCTGGACTCTTACCACTAGGTCATGTTGTTTCTTCACAGGGAGTCTCTATATCGCTGCAGGTCATCTTATTCCTCCAGAGAATCTTGGATAAACTTTTACAACAGTAGAGTTCTGACTTCCACTGTTACAGAATGACTTCTCTTTCTTTCAGAAATGCAAAGATACAAAAGTGGGGCTGGACATCCTCTCATATTCTGCCCATAAATACTGGGGAAAAACAAGCAAAGGGAAATAAGACAAGAGCGGGGTTTATAGTACCTGTTTATGAACCTGTTTATTTTGAAGAAAGTTTAGAGCTGCCCACACTGGCTCTTCCTTGAGTGCCGTAAATCAAATAGCATAATCCACAGAGTCAGGATCAGTGTGATAAAGACAGTCCTGAAGGCAGGTGCTCTGGAATACACCAGTCAGTTGGGGAGTGTATTAGAATTCTTTTCTGACATTCATTGTTTTAAGGATTCTCTGTAGAAATATGACATAGTATCTTGTTCTTTTGAATTCAGCTTTGCCATCCCTTAACACAGCTGTCAATCACTGAAGATTCTTGAAGAGATCAGTTGGGAGCTGGCTTTGCAGAAGGCTGCTTGCCTCTCCCTTTCAATACAAGGACAAATTCTCTCTCACCTGGAACCAAAATTTCATTCCATTTGACGAAAGAGTATGAAACAATTGATGTCGATGATGATGACATTCCTCGGCCATTTATCCTTAGCTTTGAAAACCAAATTTTTGGTAACTTTTGATCAATTATATATTAAAGCACCAAGCTTTTCGATTCCCAGTGTCATGACAGTACTAAGACAGCAGAATTGGCTTTTTTTTTAATCAGTCAATCATATTTATTGAGTGCCTACTGGGTGCAGAGCACTGTACTAAGTACTAGGGAGAGTACTCTATAACAATATAACAGACCTATATTCCCCCAGACTGCGACATTTATAAACTCCACACAAAGTTTCAAAAAAAGAAAATAAATCACTGCGAGGAGGGGAGGATGAATAATAAAATGATTAAACATGAAAATGATGAAAAATAAAGTTAAATTTAATATTTGAATGCCCAATTCACTTAACCCTGGAGCCATCAACAGGGACGTTATAAACCTCTTACAAAATATCAGTGTAAAAAAAACTGTTAAAAAAAGGAGAATGAAGACAAAGAAATAAAACAACAAATAGGTCATTTTAAGTGAAAAATATATACTTCATCATTCATTCATCAGGTGGTCTAGGAAAACGGCTGTCTTCAATACTTTTAAAGTTTCAGGAAATAACTCTAAATGTAGTTTATTGTCCATACCTATTCCAATTAAATGTTAATTCTGTTATAATAAAATAAAATAATATATTAAGGGAACTCAACATATGAATTGTCACATTGAAAATGCATCTTCAATTTATGTATGTGCATCTCAAATATCTGAAAATGCATTTGAAATCCACTCTTTGAAGTGGACCATCTGTTGAATCTATCTCCACAACATCTTCAGAATTTGCTAATTCCTGTTCATCCAAACTGGTAACCATACTGGTTTAAGTACTTGTCCTATCTTATTTCACCTATTGCATTAGCCACCTTGTTGACTTTCCTGCCTCCAGCCTCTCCCCTCTCCAGTCCATATTACACTCTCTTTTCCAGATGATTTTTTGGAAAAAATTATTCTGTGCACATCTCTTCACTCCTCAAGCACGTCCAGTAATAATAATAATAATGATAAAAGTAATACGAACAATAATGGTGGTATTTGTTAAGCGCTTACTGTGTGCCAGGCACTGTACTAGTCGATGGGGTGGATACGAGCAAATTGATTTGGACACAGTCTCTGTCCCAAGTGGGGCTCACAGTCTCAATCCCCATTTCATGGATGAAGTAACTGAGACACAGAGAAGTGAAGTAATTTGCCCAAGGTCACACAGGAGACAAATGGAAATGCTGGGATTAAATTGCATGACCTGATTTCCAGGCCTGTGCTCTATCCATGCTGCTTCTCAGTGGTGTAGTCATTAGAGCACGGGCCTGGGAGTCCAAAGGTCATGGTTTCTAATCACAGTTCCACCACTTGTCTGCTGTGTGACCAGGGCAAGTAACAACTTCTTTGTGGCTAGGTTACCTCATCTGTAAAAAAAATGGGGATTACGAGTGTGAGTCCAATGTGGAACAGGGACTGTGCCCAAGCTGCTAAACTTGTATCTACCCCAGCTCTTAGAGACTGCTTGCCACATAGTAAACATTTAGCAAGTACCAAAATTATCATTATTATTACATCAAGTAGAAACTCTTTACCATCAGATTAAAGGCACTCAATCAGCTCTCATTAACAGGGCAAAGTTGCAACAAATCAATTGCTAGGGCAATGATTCTAAATCTGAAAGATAATAGAGTCACCAATTGTAAAATGAGATTCTTCACCAGAGAACCATAATACAAAGAGAGAGAATACACTAGATATATCATTCTCTTATCCACCAATCATTATATTTATTGAATATCTGTGTGAAAACTACAGTGCTAAACACTTCATTCAATCAGTGGTATCAACTGAGTGCTTAGTATGAAGCTTTGTGGTCTAAAGGAAAGAGCACAGGCCTGGGAGTTGGAGGACCTGGGTTCTAACCCCAGCTCCAACATTAACCTGTTGTGTGACTTTGGGCAAGTCACTTAACTTCTTTGTGTCTCAGTTCTCTCATCTGCAAAATGAGTATCTAATATTTGTTCTCCCTCCTACTTCGAATGTGAGCCCTATAAGTGACCTGGTTATTTTGTATCTACCCCAGCCATTGGTACTGTGCTTGATGCCATAGTAAGCATTTAACAAGTAGCACAATTGTTATTATTATTGCTTTTATTATTATTATTATTACTGGGAGAGTCCAATAGAGTTCTTAGACATGCTCCCTGACTATAAGGAGCTTACAGTCTTGGGGGGTGGAGGGGAAATGACACATATTAAAATAATGGCAGAGTGTATGGATATAAATATAAATGCTGTGGGGATGAGGGTGGGATGAATATCAAGTGATTAAAGGGCACAGATCCTAGTAAATAGGTGAGGCAGAAGGGAAAGCAAATAAGGGAAATGGCTTAGTCAGGGAAGGTCTTTTGGAAGAGATGTGATTTTAGGAGGGCTTTGAAGGTGTGGAGAGTGCTGGTCTGTCAAATATGAAGGGGGAGCGAGGGCCAGGCCAGTGGGAGGTTGGGGGCAAGGTTTTGACTGTGGCGTAGATGAGATCAAGATACTGAGAATAAGTAGACCGGTGTTAGATGAGTGAAGTGTTAGGGCTCTGGGTTGTAGTAGGAAATCCCCCAGTTAAGGTAAGAAAGGGTGATCTGATTGTGTGCCTTAAAGTTGCTGATAAGGAGTTTCTCTTTGATGTTGAAGTGGATGGACAATTTGGGAGAGTAGAATAAAACTAGGTGTGGTCCCTACTCTCCAGGATTTTAAATGCAAAGGGAGGAGCAGAAAGACACAGAGAAGAAGGATGTAGCTGACAAGGGAAGATGAATGGATAAGTGAATAATTCTGTAATTCTAGCTGGCATGGTGAAGCACCATCTCAAGCAAAACAACACAGCAGTGGACCATTAAAAGACCACAAGAAAATAAAGATTAGCCAAGTGGGCAGAAATCAGGGAGAAAGTGGCTCTCTCAGAGCAAGGACTTGTGTAGACTGGATGCAGACAGAATCAAAAGCAGGAGTTGTCCCAATTTGGAACAAAACAATTGGCAGAAGACAAACCCAATCATCACAGAGGCTACAATTCCAGCCCACGCCAATCATATCTACCAACAATTGATCATTTTTCTTGTATGTACCCCGTATCTATCCTAGCATTTACGTGGTTCAGTGAAAAGAGCACAGGCTTACGAGTCAGGGGTCATGGGTTCTAATGCCGGTTCTGCCACCTGTCAGCTGTGAGATTTTGGGCAAGTCACTTAACGTCTTGGTTCCTCAGTTACCTCATTTGTAAAATGGAGATTAAGACTGTGAGCCTCATGTGGGACAACCTGATTACTCTGTAATTACCCAGTGCTTAGAGCAATGCTCAGCACATAGTAAGCACTTAACAAATACCAATATTATTATTATTACTATTAACAGTGATTGACACAGTAAGCACTTAAATATCATAATAATATTTACTTTGGACAAATCTGATACCCTTACTATCTGGGCTATCCTCATTTTGGAGTTCAGTATCAGCCCTTCCACCAGTTTGTTGTGATGGAAATGAAAAAAACAATATTTGTCTCTGCAGTCCTGAAATCTACAGGTATGCTAGGTAAATGCTGAATAACACTACACTTTGGGGAAAGCTCACTAATGTGGAGCTATGCTCACAGTTGCTTATATTTGTTTATAAGACAAGAAGAAACACTATCAGGTATTCTTACCGTAGTCGAAACACAGCTGTTTAAACAGTAAGACCTTCAAGAGAGATCTTTCTCATCACAGTGAGCACTAGGGTAAGCAATTCACTGGAAAATGTTGCTTAAAACTGTTTTTGCTTTCCAGTATTTTTGACTGGGGAAAAAGTGATATGCCTGTTTAGCAAAGAAAATTCAAGTATAAAATGCAAAATAACCTACAAATTTTCTGGGAGGAAGGAATTGGATGATTTTTTTAGTCATTCTTTCTCCTTTGTGCTGCTTGTTTGGTTAAAGTCATCTGGATTTTATATGAAGGATGTCCCAAGAGGATATGTTTTGTACAAGAGACATTCAAGTTATATTTTATTATGGAAAATTGCTGTTCAAATATAAAGACCAAGGACTTTGATATTAATTTCTTAGGTTTATTTACGAGGCCCAGTGTTCTCAAATTTTACTGAAATCGATTTCTTTCTGGTTTCACAGTTCCTCTCTACTTCCACTATCCCTCACTTTTCCCTCTTAGCTTCTCTCAAGCTAACTCAGTTATTGTATTCATTTTCTTCTTCCTGCTACCCTCCCCACTGCCTGGATCTCTCTTGCCCTTCATATCCCGCAGACCACTGTTCTCCCCAGCTGCAAAACCTTTCTGAAGCCTCTACCAGGAGGCCTTTTCCAATTAATTCCTAATCTCCTTATTTTATATTCTCCCAACTACCGTGTCAGCACTTTTATACCAAGTAAGCCCATAGGGACTCATAAGCCTCATCAAAGCACTTATTTGACTATAGCTTTATACTCTATTATTGTCTCCTATCTGTAATTTACTTCAGTGTCTACCTTCTCAGAGAGATTGAAAACTCCTTGAGGGCAGAGCTTTTTTCTACTAATATTATTCTCTGCTAATTGTACTCTCCAAATGCTTGGTGTTCTGCATAAAACAAGTGCTCAATAACATTACTGATTGCTTACATGTACTCAAATTTGGTGCTCTATCCAGATTTTTATACTGCCCCTTAAATAGACAGGACCCATATTTAATTCCCACCTGTTTGTTATTATCATTATTAATAATAACAATAATAATGATGACAATAATAATAGTGCTATTTGTTAAGCAGGTTGGAAATAATTCCTATACCACGTGGGGCTCACAAGCTAAGGGAGAGAAGAGGTATTGAATCCCCATGTACAGATGACGAAAGTGGGGCACAGAGAAGGCAAATAACTCACCCAAGTTCATACAGCGGGCCAGGAAAAAGCCAGAATTAGAATCCAGCTCCTTTCAGTCCCAGGCCCGTGCCCTTTTGATTAGGTCACACTGCTTTTCCAATGCTCTTCACACAGTTTGAGCTTAATAAATACTATTACTACTATAACACTTAAAAAAGACAATGATAGCTGCAGGAATGCGAATTGTTTAATGGAATGAAGATCAAGGAGATTCTGATCAATCATCCAGGTCAATGCTTTTAAAGCATGGTCCCCCTCCATTAGGACCAACACATCATCTCTAGGCTGTGCCTCCCTCATCTGGCCTAAAACAAGCAGCTTTCCGCTAACCCAGATCCAGAGGCAGGGGCCACCCCAGAGTGTCTGGGCCCAGGGTCAGCTGCTAAGGCTGTCCATGTACACCAAGCTCTGCCCCCTTTAAAGCAGTGTCCAGAGCATTGCCGTAGCCGATAATCCCAGGGAAGACATGCTGGAATGCCCCAGAACACAGTTCTGGTTAGGACATATAAGCCAGACAGGATGTTCCAGTATTTGGAATGTGTTTGCTATATTTTTATAAAGTACTCTCTCTCTGAGAAGCAGCGTGGCTTAGTGGAAAGAGCTTGGGAGTCAGAGGTCATGGGTTCTAATCCCGGCTCCACCACTTGTCAGCTGTGTGACTTTGGGCAAGTCACTTCTCTGGGCCTCAGTTACCTCATCTGTAAAATGGGAATTAAGACTGTGAGCCCCACCTGGGACAACCTGATAACCTTGTATCACCCCCAGCCCTTAAAACAGTAGTAAGTGCTTAACAAATATCATTATTATTTCTTTCCCAAGTGCTTAGCACAGTGGTCTGCACACAATAAGCACTCAGTAAATACAACTGACTGACTGAAAGCACTGAGCCTTGCTCTGCAACAGTTTCTGCTGCTGAATTGGATTGCTGTATCAGATTTCACACTGACCCTGGGCAAGCCGCCAAATTGCATTGCTGTGTCAGATTTCACAATGACCCTGAACAAACAAGTAAGAAAAGATTTTTGCTTTCTTCCCTGCCCACGGTGTACCTAGATTCATCCTACTCAATCTCACCCTGCTAGAACTGTCCCCTTCTCCTCTTCCTTACAAGACCAGCCCAGCCAATCACCATCAATCATCATCACTAGCATCCATTTGGGTGAAGTGTCCATTGTGTGCTATAGGAGGGTGTAATACAGACCTGCCTTCCAGGAGTTTATAGCCTAATAGGGAAGATAGGAGGCAAGAATTGATAAGCAAAGATGATTATGGTATTTGTTAAGTACTCACTATGCCTCAAACACTCTTCTAAGTGTTGGGGTAGATTCTAGTTAATCAGGTCAGACACAGTCCCTGTCCAACATGGGACTCACAGTTTAAGGAGGAGGGAGAAATGGCATTGAATTCCCATTTTAGAGATAAGAAAAGCGAGGCATAGAGAATGTAGATTTGACCGAGGTCACACAGCAGACAAGTGGTAGAGCTAGGGTTAGAACACCTGGTCCTCTTGAGTTTCTCAGGCTCAAGCTCTTTCCAATAGGCCATACTGCTCTTTTAACCAGTTAAAAGAACATGAGAATCAATATAAATCAACAGATAACAAATTAGTCAACAGATAAATGAATAAAAAGTGAGGGGGCTGTGGAGTATATGATTGGTAAGGGGAGTGGTTGGGGGCATTGCCTTATTCTTGCTTGTTAGAACCAGAATTTCATCCAGTTGAATGGATTTACCCTAATTAGTAGTTAAATAAAATCTTCATTAACTCTAGAGGTTAGAATAACCTTATTTCTCTTCCACTTCTTTATCATTCATCATTTCTCTCCTTCTTCTGATTTGTTAGTCCATGCATTGTCTCGTTACTTTTCTGATTGCTTTGCTATTTCCTTGGGTTTTAGTAGCTAGGAGTCATTTAATGACCTATCGAGGTGTTGGCATTCAGTTGTAGTTTCCATTAATGACAAGCTCATTAAAGTATGCCATCTATTGGTCTAGAATTAATTAAAGAGAGTGCAGGAAAAAGAGAATGCCATTGATTGTCTGAGTCTATAAGATACTAATGCCAAAAAAATACTTGCATTGCATTTTAGAGGTCTTAGGCCTGATTATTGACCTAGTTGCATATTAGCAAATGAATCTGGATCCATTTTAATCACTGGAAATACATTGCATGTAATGTATTTATGGCTGGAAATACATTGCATGTAATGACAATAAGTGTCTCTGTCAGGGATGTATGTACAGCTCACAGATTGTAAACTGTTCACATTCAATTTCCAATCCCTCTGCTAACAATTAGATCTTCCTACATCCAAATCCTGAGGTTTCTCCACATTCAAGTACAGGTGTCACGCAGTACCTATTTCTCTGATTTCAGGGTGAAAAGTCCAGCAGTGGTGACAGTGAATTCTAGCCATCTTCATTGGCAGGACAGAGTGGTTCAGGAGGATACTTTAAAGCACTCCACTACCCTGTCCCCTTCTACCTTACCTGGCTATTCTCCTCCTTCAACCCAATCCACACACTTTGCTCTAGTGCTAACCTTCTCACTATGCCTCAGTCTCCCCTGTCTCCCATGTCCCACATCTTGCCTCAGGCCTAGAATGCCCTCCCTCCTCAAACCGACAATTACTCTCCCCACCTACAAAGCCTTATTGAAGGGACATCTCCTTCAAGAGGGCTTCCCTGACTAGGCCCCCACTTCTGATTCTCCCACTCCCTTCTGCATCTCCCTGACTTTCTTCCTTTGTTCTTCCCCCTTCCCAGCCCCACAGCATTATATACATAATTTATTTATTAGCATTTATGTCTGTCTTCCCCCTCTAGACCGTAACCACTTTGTGGGCAGGGAGTATGTCTGTTTATTGTTGTACTGTACTTTCCCAAGTGTTTAATAGAGTACTCTGCACACAATAAATGCTCAATAAATGTGAATGAATGAATGAATCCTTGAATAGTTCATATCTCCCAAGTGATTGTTATTTTATTGCCTGACACTTCCAGGTATTAGCTAAACCCCTCATCTTGGGAGCACTGGAGAATGTAAGCTAGGGTGTAATAGGAGAAGAAAGTTTATAGGCAAGTAGATAGGCCTCAAAGCCAATGGTCAGGTGTTTCTGTTTGATGTGAAGATGAATAGGTAACCACTGGACATTTTAAGGCATGGAGAGACCACCACAGAGTGATATATTGAAAAAAATGAGCCAAGTAGCAGAATGAAGTAGATTCTGGAGAGGAGTAAGGAAGGGAGGCCACTGAAGAGGATGATGCATTTGTCAAGTCCAGATTATGTAAGTGCTTGCCTGGATCAGGATGGTGGCCACGTGAATGGAGAGGAAAGGGAAGATCTGGGAAATGTTATGGAAGAAAAACCTGCAGGACTTAGAGATGGACTGGGTGGATATGGATTGAAGGAGAGTGGAAAACCAAGGATATTGTTAAGGTGGTGGCCTTTTTAAACAGGAAGGATGATGATATTGATAGCTTTAGTAAAGTGAAATGGAGATGAGACTTTAGGAGGGAAGATGATGAGTTTAGTTTCAGACATATTGCATTTGAAGCGGTGGGAAACATCCATATAAAGATGATTTGCAAGCAAGAGGAAAGGTGAAATTGCACATGGTGGAAGAAAGGGGGAGTGAAATTTGGGAATTATCACCTTAGGGGTGGTAGCTGAAGGCCTGGGAGTGCTTAACTTCTCTAGAGGAATATAAAGTGAGAAGAGTGGGGCAGTAGTATAGCCTAGTGTAAAAAAGCACCATTCTAGGAATCAGAGGACCTAGGCTTTAATCCCAGCCCTGCCACTTGCCTGCTGTGTGACCTTGAGGGAGTCATTTCAGTTCTCTGTGCATCAGTTTCCTCATCTCCAAAATGGGGATTCAATACCTGTTTTCTTTCCGACTTAACGCTGTGAGCCCCATGTGAGATAGGAACTGTGTTGGACTTGATTAACCTGTATCTACCCCGGTGCTTAACACATAGTAAATGCTTAAAAAATGCCACCATCACTATTATTAGTATTATTATTATCATTAAAAAAGTAGGTGACCTAGAACTGAGCTTTGAGGGACACTGACAGGCACTAAAAGGCAAAAGAGAATCCAGTATGAGAGCTTAAGATATAATAATCATTTTAATTATCATTTTTGCCTGACCCATTGTCTCAAATAATTTTGATGCTCCTGTCAACCTGCTGAACTGTAAGAACTTCTCAAAGGATGGGAAGGAAATTCTGATGTTAGTTTGAATATCTCTTGTGGCAGCCTCAGTCAAGGCTGTATAGAATTAGGTGACCAGAACCATAGCATGGACTAGTAGAAAGAGCTTGGGCCTGGGGAGTCAGTTGGACCTGAGTTCTAATCCTGACTCTGCTACTTGTCTTCTCTGTGACACAGGACAAGTCACTTAACTTCTGTGTGCCTCTGTTTTAAAAAATAAATGGTGGTATTTGTTAAGCACTTATTATGTGCAAAGCACTGTTCTAAGCGCTGGGGGATACAAGGTAATCAGGTTGTCCCACGTGGGGCTCACAGTTTTAATCCCCATTTTACAGATGAGGTAACTAAGGCACAGAGAAGTTAAGTGACTTGCCCAAAGTCACACAGCTGGCAAGTGGCAGAGCCAGGATTCGAACCCATGAACTCTGACTCCCAAGCCCGCGCTCTTTCCACTGTACCACGCTGCTTCTCAGGGATCAGGGAAAGATGAGGGAGGGATGAGGGAGAGACCAAGGAGAGATCAGGGATCAGGGATGAGGGAGGGATCAGGCAGAGATCAGGGATGAGGGAGAGATAAGGGATGAGGGAGAGATAAGGGATGAGGGAGAGATTGGGGATCAGGGAGGGATTCTGGGATCACGGAGAGATCAGGGAGAGATCAGAAAGGGATCAGGGAGGGATCAGGGATGAGGAAGAGACCATGGAGGGATCAGGGATGAGGGAGAGATTGGGGATCAGGGAGAGATTCTGGGATCACGGAGAGATCAGAAAGGGATCAGGGAGGGATCAGGGATGAAGAAGAGACCAAGGAGGGATCAGGGATGAGGGAGAGATCAGGGATGAGGATGAGATCAAGGAGGGATCAGAGATGAGGGAGAGATCAGGGATCAGGGAGAGATCGGGGAATCGAGGAGAGATCGGGGATCATGGAAGGATGCAGGGACCAGGGATCAGGGATGTGGGATCAGGAAGGGATCAGGGAGAGATCGGGGATCATGGAGGGGATTTAGCCATCAGGGAAGGATGAGGGAGGGCCAATGACAACAATGGTATCTGTTTTCTCATCTGTAAAATGGGGATTAGGACTGTGAGACCCATGTGAGACATGGACGGTGTTCAACCTGATGTCTTGCACTCCTATGAGCCAGGCACTGTACTAAATGCTCGGGTAGATACAAGATAGGTTAAAAAATGAAAAAACAAAGAAAAAATCCTTGCTTATCTTTGACAGTGATGGGAAAAACATTAGATAGGATTTTTTCAGCTTTTAACCCATCATCAGAGGGATGTATTGTTGAAAAGAGACACGGGCTCAGTGTGGGACAATCCCATGAATGCAACAAGGATAACTCCTTAACTGTAAACAAGGCAGGAGGGTGTGTGGATCCCACTTTTGTTTTTTTCAGACCTATTAACACATATGGGTAGGAACTTACCATCAGTCATTCAATTGATTGATCAATCAGTGGGATTTATTGATCACTTCCTGGGTGCAGAGCCCTGCACTAAGCATTTAGAAGTGTTCAATAGAACACAAGAGGTAGACATGTTCCCTACCCATAAGGAGCTTACTCTAGAGTGGGAGACAGACATTAAAATAAATTACATAATGTACGTAAATTATATGAGACTGAAGGAGGATGAATAAAAAGTAAAAGTCCAAGTGCTAGGATGATGCAGAGAGAGGAGGAGTAGGGAATATAAGGGCTTAGTTGGGAAAGGCCTCCTGAAGATGTGATTTTAATAAGGTTTTGAAGATGGGGAGAGTGATGGTCTGTCAGATATGAAGGGGGAGGGAGTTCCAGGCCGGAGGGTGGATGTAGGCAAGGGGTTGATGGTGAAACTGAGAAGATCAAGGTACAGTGAATAAGCTGGCATTACAGGAATTAAGTGTGAGGGCTGGTTTGCAGTAGGAAATCAGAGAGGCAAAATAGGAGAGGGCAAGTTGACTGAGAGCTTTAAAGCCAAAGATAAGGAGTTTTTGTTTAATGGAGAGGTAGATGGGAAACCCCTGGAGGTTCTTGTAGAGAGGGGGCACAGGGACTGAATGGTGTTTTAGAAAAATGATCCAGGCAGCAGGGTGAGATATAGATTGGAGTGGGGAGACAGAAGGCAGAGAGGTCAGAGAGGAGACTAATGCAGTAGTCAAGGTGGGATACGATAAATGCTTAGATCAGCATAGTAGCAGTTTGGATAGAGAGAAAAGGGCAGATTTCATCATTGTTGTGAAGAAAGAATAGACATCATTTGGTGACAGATTGAATATGCAGTTTGAACGAGAGAGATGAGTCAAGGATAATACCAAGGTTATGGGCTTGTTTGTCTAAACATAGAATGCAGAAATGTCAACAGATCCTGGCGCTTTTCCATCTCTCATGGTATTGACTGAGGCTGTTACAGTTGCAAAAGGCAGAGCTCAGGCCCGCCTTGTGGGCCAGTTTCCAGTGATGAACAATGATGATTTCTAGAGGTGAGTGGGTTTTAGGAGGGGAGAAGGAAGTTCTCACCAAGTGCATTTCACCTGCCCTACTGGTTTCATCTATTCTGCCCTATAGGTGCTGGCTTGGGCCTTGACTCTTATGGGGGCAGGACCGTGAACAAAGACCTACAAGATGGAGGCCAAGAGGAGTACAGGAGGGGGATGGGACTCACATTTCCAAGATTAAAATGATAATTTTGCACTGGGTACAGAGACTCACTTGTATAGGGAAGTTTATTACCTATTGTCACACCCCAAAGGTTTGTTTTAAAACGTTTTGACTCTCATTTTTATTATTGTGGTTATTAACAATAAAAACAATGGTAATAATATATGTTAAGTACTTATTGTGTGCTGAGCACTGTACTGAATCCTAGGGTACATACAAGGTAGTCAGGTAAGACACACTTCCTGTCCCACATGGGGTTGACAGTCCAAATAGGAAGGTGAATGGGTATTGCATTCCCATTTAACAGATGAGGAAACTGAGGCACTGAGAAGTTAAGTGACTTGCCTAAGGTCACACAGGATGCAAGTGGCAGAACGATGATTAGAACCCAGGTCTCCTGGCTCTTAGTCCTTTGGCTTTTTCCTAATGTCTGTATCCTCCTCTAGATTATAAATTTCAGGGAGCAAAGCTCTTTCCTACCAACTCTATTATACTGTAATCTCCCAAAACCGTAGTACAGTGCTCTGCATACAGTAAATGCTCAATAAATGCCATTGATTGATTTATTGACAAATCGTGCAGCTAACCTATATAGATGAATATATACTTCTCAAAAAGCCAGTTGGAGGGATGGCATTGTCCAATTCTTGTCAGACTAAAACATGAAATTAATACTTCCCCACTGCCAACTCGCAGGTGGGAAAGGTAACTGTGTGGGCCGCTCGTGATTTGGAAACTGGTGGCGACTTATTGTCTATTTCACCTCGTTAGAAAAGTAGCTGCAAGAAAAAGAAAAATTGGATATGCTTGCTTGAATCATTAAATAGAGTCTGCTGAATAAATAATATGCTTCTTTGTGGAAGAGAGCTGAAGTACTTATTTACACAATAGTCAAAAATGTTTGCTAAGGAAACATTAAGGCTTATCGGGGGTGGCTCGTATTGGAGAAACAAGCACGCCATTACTGTGGATGTTTGAAAATTGTCTGAAGGCAGATTTACATAATAGCAGTTTTCATCTTTCCTGTAAATCATGAACATTTTTCAAATGGCCTCCCTCTGAACACTGTGTTGGAAAATGTGTTTTAAACTGGTGGAGGGAATTCATCTTTGGGGAAGGAAAAATAATACCAGAAGATGGAATTAAACCTCGAAAAGCAGCTTAAGCCAAAACGGAAATTAGCATTCCCTCCCTTCAGCTCTATCCAGAGAACCCAGGACAGCTGAGGTTCCAACAGAGTTTCTCCCATAAAATTTGCACCCAGTGGCCACCTCCAGGTACCTCGCACCTGGCTCCAGCTAGTGACTCCTGAGGAATATGAGAGCAACATGGATGGGGGAGTTCTAGGAACAGCTACTGTACGTGCAAGAATCAAAACTGGGAGCTGAGTAACAGAGATAAAAACAGGAAGTTAAACAGCAAATTCTTCCCTCCATCCTAAATCAATGATTAACCATTTTTTGATAGACTGCTCTTTTATAGACTGTCCATATCCACATCCTGGGGTTTATTCCCTCAGTTTCATCCCCAAGTCTCTGGAGAAACACATTCTGCCTCCAGAATCTGGGAAGCCATGTAAATATGTGAAAAGAGCACAGCTACCTGGGTTCTAGTCCCAGCACTGCTGTGTGACCTTGGGCAAGTTACTTAACTTCTCTGTGTCTCAGTAACCTCATCTGCAGATTGGGATTCAATACTGGTTCTCCCAGGTTGAGCTGAAAACACTGTGAGCCCCATGTGGGACCTGACCTGATCATCTTGTATCTAAACTAGTGCTTAGTACAGTGCTTGGCTCATGGTAAACACTTAACCAATATTATTATTCATAATTATTCATAATTCATATTATTAATAATAATAATCTGTGGCTCACCAACTGTACCACCTGGTAGTCAATAAACTCACTTTCTCCTGCCACGTCTCCTTCATCCCAGACCTGAACTGCTCCTCTCCCACTCACTCCTCATCCTCACCTTCCCTGAAACTTGGCTGTCTTCTGATGACACTGTCCAGTACCTCTCTCTCTTAAGGAGGGCTCACATTCTCTCACTTTCCTTCTACAGTGTTACAGACCATCTCAATGACTACAAAGGCACACATACAAATGAGTCCCAATCTCTCAATTATTCTATGATTTCCTCCTCCTTCCTTGAATGGCCCATCAAAATGATCCACAAGAATGAAAAAACCAATATTGCAAAACCTGAACTCCTTCAATGCTTCAGCACTAATTGGGTTCCAGAACCTCACTGGCAATCTTGTCCTGCCATTTGATGTTAAATAGGGGTCTTAGATGGCACTGCTGAAGTGGCTCTAGAATTGGAATCGATCTTCTGTGGAGAGTCCGTGCCTCAAAGCAAAGTCATATAGGAGGTTGGACACTACAGTGGCCTTATAGACCTTCAACTCAATATGGAGATTTAGGTTAGTAACAATAATAATAATGATAATGGTAATAGTAATAATAATAGCAACAATACATGTTAAGTGCTTACTGTGTGCCAAGCATTGTACTAAATGCTGGGATAGAACTTGGCAGAATTATCCTTGTCCATAACAAGCTTACAGTCTAGAGTATGAGCTTAACACTGTTACCAGAGGAGCCCTGAAGTGTTAATAATCAGCTGTGCTCTCAGTCAAGATTGTGGTGACTCAGGAAAGCAGAATTTCCTTAGTAATTACCCAGCTGCTGCTAGATCCCTTTCAGAGTCTCTTACAGGGTTGATACGTCTCAACACTTTTGTTGTACAGATAGCTTGGCTCTGGAATGTATGACCTAATAGTCCATCAGTTTTGACCTCTCATTTGGTCTGATAATCTGCATGTCTTTCCTGTCCTGGTGACAGATAAGATTGTCTATCAGATACCTATGTTTGCATGGAGTAGGAGCAGGAGGAAACAGACAATAACTGGCAAACCGCAAGGATGTGGAAACAATGAATTAATAATAACACAAGTACAAAATTGCCATATAAATAAGTGCTAAAGGTGGTTTGTTAGGATGCTGTGAACTGGGGAGGGGATAATTAGTTAAGGAATAATTTCTGGAAGATGTTGGTTCAGGAAGATGAAGAGGAGCAAGGTCTGGTAGATTTGAGGGAGGAGGAGGAAGACACAAGCAATTAGTTGGAAACCACAGGGACCAGAGCCAAAGACAGTAAGAAGAATCGCTTGGGAGGAGCAAAAAGTATCAGTGAGGTTGCAGAAAGCTGATTTAGGCATGGCCCTCTCAAGCTTCCTGGGGGATAAGGGCAGATATTATTATTCTTATGTATCAAATACAGAAACTGGCTCAAAGAGTTTAAGTGATTTGGTTAGGGTCTTATTGAGAACTAATCAAAGATCTGGAACTAGAATCCAGGCTTCTAGTACGTGTGTCCCGAATCATAACTGTAGATTACTCACTCTAGTTAGCCGTTTGCTATGTCTAGCAGAAACTTGGTCCCTGAAAACTCACCAACATAGGCCTTTTTGTCCACATGTAAAAAATTCAGCTTTAAGATAAATCCTCCCAAGATTCAGATTTTGGAACACAACTCTGAAACCTAAGGGTCCTGAGAGCCACTTGCTAAATTCCATTATGTCTACCAATAACAAGAGTATAATCCCAACCCCCGCTATTAGTTTAGCTCATAAAAAGTGGGATTTTCCAACTCATTAAGTAAGCAAAGGAGAGAAAAGATGAACCATTCAACTGATTCTGGTGCACTGCTCTGCCACACAAAGGGAGGGAAACATTAATCCACCAGTGGTATTTACTGAGCCCTTATTTGCACAAAGCAATCAGTGGTATTTATTAAGCAGTTACTATGCTCAGAGAAATGTACTAAACTCTTGGGAGAATACAACAGATCTGATAGACATGTTCCCTGCCCACAGTGAACTTCTAGAGTCTAGAGAATTGGAAGCACAGACATAAGGAGATCCATAGATGTTTATGAGCCATGTATCTAAATCAGCAAACAACTCCAAAGTAGCAGTCTGAAAAAGACTGAGTTTATTTACTCAGAATCATCTGCATAAACCCAACTGAGGATCTACATGGGTGAAGCAGAGCTCAGAATTGGTACTGAATTCTGACATCCAAGTAGCTTACTGTCCAATGATGTGAGGATAAAGAGACGGTAAATCAAATCAAGGTTACTATGTCCTTCGCGGCACACAGACACTGTGTGGGAGGCAAACACAATATCATGATGGAGAACAAATTTAAGATTAGCAAGGCAGATGTAGGATGTAATCCTGAATCCCACTTTTTATCCCTGCAGAACACTGTGCTAAGTACAGTCAATCAAAACAATGGTAACTGAGGCACAGAGACACTAAGTGACTTGCCCAAGGTCACACAGCAGGTGAGTGGCAGAGCCGGGATTAGAAGCCAGGTCCTCTGACCCCCAGGCCTGTGCTATTTCAACTAGGCTATGCTTCCTAACACTCCTGATTGCTTTAGGCCCCAGGAATATGAAAAGCTCATAGATGTCTTGGCCTTACTGCTCACTGGTAAGCTGCTTGTGGGCAGGGAATGTGTCAACCAACCCTGTCGTATTGTACTCTCTTAAGCGCTTAGTATGGGGCTCTGTCCACAGTAATTTATCAATAAATTATCAATAAATACAATTGTTTGATTCTGTCAGAAAAGCGACCTACTCAGGGCACCACTTCTGCTGCAGGGGATGGAGAGGGACTCCTGCCATCAGGAGGGTGGAGATCTGCTCCCTAACTTTTTGAACCTACAGCAGAGACACCTCATTTGACTGTCGGAGAAGTTCTGACAAATCCCTCTGTAAGCAGTACTTTACAGGGAATAGTAAAAGTGCCAACAAGGAGGCCCTGGAACTTGCTCCGTCTGAAAGGGATCCTTATCACCTTACACCAGCTCTGAGAAGAACAAGGACCTGGAGAGTGGACAGCAATAGGATATCCAAATAGCTATTCTATAGTGAGCTGAAATGGAGTAATTGTAGAAAAACTGGGCAGGAGTAATGACTGGAGACTCTCTGCTGATACCCCTAGACTGTAAGCTCGTTGTAGGCAGGTAGCATGTCTCAGACCTGTGATTCAGAAGGACCTGTATTCTAATCCTGACTCCATCACTTTTCTGCTGTGTGACATTGGGCAAGTCACTTGAGTTCTCTGGGCCTCAGTTCCCTTATCTGTAAATTGGGGATTAAGACTGTGACCACCATATGGGACGTGGACCTTTTCCAATCTGTTTACTCTGTGTATCTATCCCAGCATTTAGAATAGTGCCTGGGACATAGTAAGCATTTAACAAATACCATAAAAAACCCCAAAAAACAACCTCTTCATATTGGACTCTCCCAAGCGCTTAGTTCAGTGTTCTGCAAATATTAAGCACTCAATAGTTGATGATGATAATAATGGTGATCCCAGATTGGAACTCTGCTCTCCGGAAGAAAAGCCCATCTGGCCCTTCACTACTTTATTTCCCATTTCCTCCTGCTCTGCTCCACCCTGGCAGGGAGGAGAAGTAGAGGCAGCATGAAGTTTCCTCAACCGGTAGGAGACTGGGAAGACCGATTGTGGCTGAGGCTTTGACTACTGTGATTTTTGGAGTCAGAGCCACAAGGAGCCTGAAACTCTGCTCCTCAAGCCAAAGTATCCTATTGTTGTCTTTGTACTTATTACTGTTAACGTTGGTTTTGTTTTTCATTGCTTTATCTTTCCTAATCTATCTGGCACTGGTCCTCTCTCCCCAACATAGTTTTTAAATTGTGAGTCATTAGGGGATCAGGAATTTTGTCTAATTCTCCAACTTTTTTTTTTCCAGTGCTTAGTATACAGTATGCACTTCAATACTATTTTCCTCCTCCTCCTCCTACCACCAGATAAATACTGAAAAGATACAATGAAACAAAACTTAAAATGATGGGCCATGGCAATGGATGATTGGGTGAGAGTTGGGAGATACTAGTGAAAACAGATCAGCTTGGAAAGACTGTCATATGGAGAGGGAAAAACAAATGGAAATGTTCATTTTTCTAGGGATAGCAAAAGTTCTGGAACTTTGGTCAAGATGCTTGCAATAAAAGTTGACAATAAATTCAGAAACCAAGAGAAAACTGCTTCTTATTAATTATAATTACAATTACTTGGGGCAGGGACCATTATCCTATCAAAGTATTATATTGTGTTTGAATAATTGTCTTCCCTATTTGGTCAAAAATCTAAATGACAAGAATGTGTTCCAGCAACGAAGAATTCTCCTGCTCGTAGTTATTTTTAATTATTGGGTTTCTAATATCCCAGGTTATTTTCATCTATGCTATTTGGTAAGAAAAAACCTCCTCATGTCCTACATGTATTTTTTCTACATAAAATGAAAATAATTTATGAAAATTGTTTCTAGATACTTTATAATTGTGAAAACTAGATAACCTGAAAAGCAATATTAGAGATAAGGATTCCTTATATAATAACAGACTAGGAAAATAGACCTGAATGTTTTCTATGAAATCATTATCAGAGGCATCAATTCCTATTTATTATTCATCCACAATGTGCCAGTCAACAATATTATTTTATGAAATTTGTAAATGTGCTTGATCTTCTGAATAGCAAGAGAAAAGCAACCCAAATGTCAGAACTCACAGAAAACAGACAAAGGAGATAAACAAGCCTTTAAAGATTTCCATTTTCATGGCCATTCAAGCAATGTATTTGCCTTTAATCTTGTGTTTGTAATGCATTTGTTCTGATGTCACTTGGTATACGAAGAAGAGAAAAATAACTATAAACTGTTTGACAATTTATTTTCTATAAATATCCACAGTTCAAATCACTAGTTTTTGGTAGACTTACTTCACTAGGGAAAGCTCTCTCCTCCACTGTATTTTAACATTTCCACTCGGGAAGGGAGAGAAATAAAGACTACTGGAAATGTCAACAACACTATAACTGGACAACTATTTCATCCACCAGTACACTTGGTTTCAATTCTATTTGAGTTTTAGGTCAAGGGTAATTTATGTTAATTCTCATGTTCTCAGGGAATATGCTTCCTTGATCCCAGTGAATACTACTTTGAGCATATCATGATACTCTTATTCTGGAATAAAATCAGTTGTAAAACTTTAACCACTAACTTCTTAAAAGCCACAAGTCAGATCTCAGAGGTCCAAGCAAAGGGAATGCCCATTAAGCTCATTAGAAGAAAGTTACCATTAATTTGAGTCGTGTGTGTGTTTCCATTTTCCAACATCTTCCAAATGAACTGAATTTCAAGAATAGGAATAAGCACTTTCAGGAACCCTGAAGGATATTATGAAAATAAATAGATATATACCCACACGCATATATATTGGTTGGGCTTTGCAGAAGCAAGTATAAGTAAGCAAAAGGTCAGCTGGGTGAGGATATGAGAGTTGTAACTCTAAGAGGATAACATAGGAAAGATAAAATAGGTAGGGGAAGGAGGATAAATAGGGAAAGGGATTCAAGAATATCCTAGGCCACTGGGAAGATTCTATAGGAGAGACAATCAATCCGTGGCATTTGCTGAATACTTACTATATGATAAGCACTGTACTAAATGCTTGGTGAGAGTAAATAGAGATGATCCTTGCCCTCAGTGATCTTACAGAACAGTGGCACAGTTTGAGGGGTGTAGAGGGAAAGAAAGTGAGAGGAATGGTACAACCCATTAATAATAATAATAGTGTAATTTAATTGGCCCTTACTATGTACCAAGCCCTGTATTATGTACTGGGTTAGATACAGGTAGGATACAGTCCTTGTACCACATGGGGCTCACAGTCAAAGTAGGAGGGAGAACAGGGTTTGAATCCCCATTTTACCAATGAGGAAACTGAGGCAGAGATAAGTTAAGTGACATGCCCATGATTGGTTCTACCTACACAGTGTGTCTAGAATCCATCCTTTCCTCTCAATTCAAACTGCACGCTGATCCAGGCATTTATATCACACCTTGATTACTGCCTCAGTTTCCTCACAACCTCCCTGCCTCCATCCCTCCAGTCTATATATTACTCAGCTGCCCAGGCCATTTCTATAAAAAAATATTCAATCCTTAATGGTTGCCCATTTACCTCCTTCTCAAACAGAAAATCCTGCTATCGGCTCTCAAGCACTCAGGCAGCTTTCTCCTCCTATCTTATTTTGCTTATCTCCTACTACAACATGCCTACCCACTCTGCTATATTGTATTGTCCTAGTGGAAAGAGCACAGACTTGGGAGTCCGAGGTCATGGGTACTAATCCCGGCTCTGCCACATGTCTGCTGTTTGACCCTGGATAAATCACTTCACTTCTCTGTGCCTTAGTTACCACATCTGTAAACTGGAGATCAAGACTGTGAGCCCTGTGAGGGATGTGAACTCTGTCCAACCTGACTACTGTGTATCTATCTCAGTGCTTATAACAGTGCTTTGCACATAGCAAGCACTGACCAAATACCACAGTTATTTTTTATAGAAGTAGCATGGAAAGTGGAAAGACCATGGGCTTGGGAGTCAGAGGACGTGGGTTCTAATCCCAGCTCCGCCACTTGTCTGCGGTGTGACTTTGGGCAAGCCATTCAGCTTTTCTGTGCCTCAGTTACCTTATCTGTAAAATGAGTATTAAGACTGTGAGCCCCATGTGGGACAAACTATTTATCTTGTATCTACCTCAGCACTTAGAACAATGCTTGGCAAAGCACAAGAGAGTAATTAAATAACTCCCTGTTATTTCTTTCAAACTAATGGTGTTGGTGTAATTTCTCTGAGGAAACCACAAACTTGAAGAAATCCATCTCTAGGAGAGGTGGCCATTTTTCAGTCCTCCAAGCCTCAGCAACAGGCCCTCAGGGAACAAGACTGGCTAGCTAAACCCTGTTGGGTGTACAAAATCCTAGTCATGAGATACAGGTAGGATACTGATGTGAACTAGTGAGCTATTCAACAGAGCCCCTAGAAATCCTGGACACTATAACCATGGGACTATCACTAGATGTTAATCAGTGACAAAATAGCAGATGCCACAGGGACAAATCTATTAACACAGAGAAGATAGAGTTTTTAAATGCAAAAACTTCATGGGTATATTGGTCTATATCCACCCTATCAGCTTCTTTCACATACATGGATAAGATTTCAACATCAACAGAATCATGTTCGAAAACAAAGGACAACATTCTCTTTTTCTAACTCTATATACACAGTTTAGATGTCTTGGCCTTTCTTCCCTCCCTTCTCCTGTTAGGCTGCAAAGATCAAAGTGACTAGGTAACATTAACATCTGAAGCCCCGCAGTAATATCAAGCAAGGGTGATTAACAGTATTCTTCATCGGCCTGTACACAAGGATTCTGGCTAGCAAGAGAAATCAGTGAGATTCCACAGCCTTTACAATCTCTTATTTCTCTTCTTGATTGTGTTTACAGTAGTATCTGGATAGTCATTAGGCATTTCTTTAGTGTCCGTTTTGTTCACTGTACTGTACTTTCTTTACTCTCACTAATGATCCCTGACTCACCCTTGTCTCCTGCTTGGAACCCCCTTGCCCTTCTTACTCAACAGGCCATTACTCACCCCACTTTCAAAGCTCAATTACAGTCATTTTTCCCCCAGGATTAATCTTTCATCTCCACACAATATTTTTCCTCCATACTGTGTCATTTATGCATGAGTCTGTGCCCCATAAGCACTAAGGGACACACCTAACTTCCCACCCTCACCATAGTTATGTAAATATCTTTTTACTATTTGTAATTTATTTTAAATTTGTCTCCCCTACTAGACTGTAAACTCCTTGAGGGCAGTGTCTAGTTACTCTTAGAGCAGTGTTCTGCACACAGTAAATGCTCAATAAATACCACTGGTTGACTGATTAATTGATTAAAGAATAGGCTGTGCTGGCATCTACAGCAGTAAATTCCCTCCACGGTGAAACATTACTATGAGAATATCACCATGTCCAGCTGCTTCACTGGGAATAACTGGATTACTTTATGACAACATATGACCCTTTAACTTGGTGAATCCTGCAAAAGGAGAAACAAGCAAGGTTACAGTGTTATTGTCTAGCAAGCAAGCTTTATATTTGTGAAAAATCTGAGTGTTCGACATTAAACAAAAGAAATGGGCAATGCAAAGATCATCGTCATCATTTCTTGACTTCCTGGAGCAAAAACACCTCACCAATGACTTTAAAGCACTCAGTCACATTGCCCCCTCCTACCTCACCTCTCTACCCTCCAACTACAACCCAACCCGCACAGTTCGCTCCTCTAATGTTAATGTTAATGCGTCTGGCCTGGAACACCCTCCTTCCTCAAATCCGACTATTACTCTTCTCCACTTCAAAGCCTTATTGAAGGCACATCTCATCCAACAGGCCATCCCTGATTAACCACCTCCCCTTCCTCTTCTCTCACTCCTGCCTCACCCTGACTTGTTCCCTTTGTTCTTCCCTCATCCCAGCCCCACACCACTTACATACATATCTGTAATTTATTTATTTACATTAAATGTCTGTCTCCCCCTGCTCTAGACTGTAAACTCATTGTGGGCAGGGAATATATCTTTTTATTATTGTACTGTACTCTTCCAAGCACCTAGTACAGTGCTCTTTACGCAGTAAATGCTCAATAAATATGATTGAATGAATGAATGGAGCACCGTTCTTCCACCAGCCTGAAGGGCTTAATCTTCTGAAGACAATCCCTGCCATAGAAGGGGAAGCTGGGCTTAATTTGTAATTGGATAACTGAAAGAGTTAGACACTTATCCAAAGTGACCCTCTTGTCTCCAAGCTCAGTGTTCTCCCCACTAGACAACACTGTCTCTGCATTTGCCTTAAATCAATCCATCAGTCGATCATATTTATAGATTACTTATTGGATGCAGAGAATTGTACTAAGTGTAGAGGAGAGTACAGGACAACAGAGTTGATAGACAAGTCCCCTGCTCAAAAGAGGCTTACAATCTAAATGTAGTGAATCCAGAGAAATTTGGAGATATTGATTCCATGTTACCAGTTGGTGAGATACATCATTAAGTTATATATTGATCTCTAAAGATAAAGCAAAGATATATAAAATCATGGGAACAGATGACATCCACTATGAGAGAGGGAGAGAAAGAGAGAGAGAGAGAAAGCTGCTTTCTTTTTCAGATGTGGACTCCTGGTGGTAAGATCTTACTGTGTGAGGGTGAGGCAGAAAAGAAAGGATTTCCTGTTAATTATTTCATTTTTTCAAATGATTATCTAACTCACTCTGAAAGGAATCTTCCTATTCTTTTAGTTTACATTCACTGAGATGTCCTACAGGGTGGCTCTTTAATTGTCAAAATTATTTAATATTTATATATGACCAGATTTAAGCCTATCTTCAAATCCTTCTGATCCTTCTGAAATCACTCCTCCAAACAATCAAATCAATGGTATTTATTCAGTGCTTACTGTATTTAGAGCACTGTACTAAGTGCTTGGGAGGGTGCAGTAGAATAGAGTTGGCAGATAGGATTCCTACTCATAGGGAGTTTATAGTCCAGAGCGGGAGACATATTGAAATAAACTACAAACAAGGGAAATATTTGTTGGGGCTAATGGGCAAAAAGCCTAGCCGTGGTATAGAAGGGATCCACTGTTTGTGCATGGTCTGTGTCTGGGCTCCATTCAGCCTAACACACCTTAAGATATTGTTTCTTCCAGTCACATAATAATAATAATAATGTTGGTATTTGTTAAGCGCTTACTATGTGCCAAACACTGTTCTAAGCGCTGGGGTAGTTGCAAGGTAATCTGGCTGTCCCACGAAGGGGTCACAGTCTTCATCCCCATTTTACAGATGAGGGAACTGAGGGACAGAGAAGTTAAGTGACTTGCCCAAGGTCACACAGCTGACAAGCGGTGGAACAGGATTAGCGCCCATAACCTCTGACTCCCAAGCCTGGGCTCTTTCCACTGAGTCATGCTGCTTCTCTTTGGCCCACAACAATTGTAACTACCACACTATTGCATTCAGGGTTTCCAGGAGTTCCATAGCAGACTTTAAAAAAACAAAAAGCAAGCAAACAAAAAAAAAAGTAGTATTTGTTAAACATTGACTATGTGCCAGGTATTGTACTAAGTGCTGGGTTAGATACAAATTAATCAGATTGGACCAGATCCCTGCCTCAGATAGGGTTTACAGCCTTCGGCTTTGGAGTCAGAGGTCATGGGTTCGAACCCCGGCTCTACCACTTGTCAGCTGTGTGACTTTGGGCAAGTCACTTAACTTCTCTGTGCCTCAGTTCCCTCATCTGTAAAATGGGGATTAAGACTGTGAGCCCCACGTGGGACAACCTGATTCCCCTGTGTCTACCCCAGCGCTTAGAACAGTGCTCGGCACATAGTAAGCGCTTAACAAATACCAACATTATTATTTTACTAATGAGGTGTCTGAGGCGCACAGAGAAATTACATGATTTGCCCAAGGTCACAAAACAGACAAGTAGTAGAGCTGAGATTAGAACCTGGGTCTTTCTTACTCCCAGACCTGGGTTCTTTCCAAATCTACATCTCCTCCCCTGTTCTCTTCCCCTCCCTCCAGGCTTGCATCTCCTCCTGCCTTCAGGACATCTTGTCTTGGATGTCCTCCCGTCAACTAAAACTCAACATGTCCAAGACAGAGCTCCTTATCTTCCCTCCCAAAATCTGTCCTCTTCCAAACTTTCCTGTCACTGTGGACAGCACAACCACTTTTCCTGTCTCACAAGCCCGCAACCTTGTTGTCATCCTTGACTCTGCTCTCTCATTCACCCCACCTATCCACTCTGTCACCAAATCCTGCCCTTCTCACCTTCACATCACCAAGATCCACCCTCTTCTCTCCATCGAAACCGCTATCACGTTAGTACTGTCGCTCATCCGACACTGACTGGATTACTGCCTCAACCTCCTTTCTGACCTCCTCTCGCATCTCCCCACTTCAGTCCAAACTTCACTCTGCTGCCTGGATTATCTTTCTAAGAAATGTTCAGGGCGTCACCCCCTCCTCAAAAATCTCCAGTGGTTGCTTATCAACCTCTGTATCAAACAAAAGTTCCTCACTATTGGCTTCAAGACTCTCCATCACCTTGCCCCTTCTTACCTCTCTTCCCTCTCTCCTTCTACATCCCAGCCCGCACCCTCTGCTCTCTGGTGCTAACCTTCTCACTCTGCCTCCTCCTCACCTATCCCACCACCGACCACATCCTACCTCTGGCCTGGAATGCCCTCCCTCCTCAAATCCTCCAAACAATCACTCTTCCACCCTTGAAAGCCCTACTGAAGGCTCACCTCTTCCAAGAGGACTTGCCAGCCTAAGCCCTCCTTTTCCTGTGGGCAAGTCACTTAACTTCTCTGTGCCTCAGTTACCTCATCTTTAAAATGGGGATTAACTGTGAGCCTCACGTGGGACAACCTGATTACCCTGTATCTACCCCAGCGCTTAGAACAGTGCTCGGCACATAGTAAGCGCTAAACAAATACCAACATTATTATTATTATTTCCTCAGCTCCCCCTCCCCTCCATGTCACCTCGACTCACTCTCTTTGCTCTTCCCCCATTCTCTCTGCCCCACAGCACTAATGTATATATGTATATATCTATAATTCTATTTATTTATATTGATGTCCATTTACTTGTTTTGATGTCTGTCTTCCCCTTCTAGACTGTAAGCCTGGTGTGGTCTCTATTGCTAAATTGTACTTTCTAAGCACTTAGTACAGTGCTCTGCACACACTAAGTGCTCAATAAATATGATTGAATACATGAATGCCATGCTGCTTCACAATCAGGGACACTTCCTGCCTGGGGATTGATGGTCACTGTGTCCCTGAGTCTAAAAGGATCTGTACTGAGATGTCCCAAATGATGGGACTCAAAAGGTAGAGTGAAAAGAGAAATAACTTCAAAACTAAACTTAGTAAAAAGCATCACAGCAGGGGTGGAGGAATGTGGGCATAGGAGGCAAAAACCAAAAATGTCTTGGGTCAGTCTGCTGGGTGGAGGCAGGTGACTCCATCACTGGTGCACAGCTATGTGAGACGGGGCCTGGTTGTCTGGTGAAAGCTTGGTTACCGACTCAAATGTACGCTTACTATTTTACCCTGAGAAACTGACTTTTTAGGATTGACATTCATTCAATCATTCTATTATATTTATTGAGCATTTTCTCTGTGCAAAGCACTGTATTAAGCACTTGGGGGAGTACACTAGCTCAACCATGGCAACATACTTAAGAAGTAGCACGGCATAGTGGATAGAACCAGAGGGTCATGGGTTCTAATCCCAACTCCCCCACTTGAATGCTGCATGATCTTGGGCAAGTTACTTCACTTCTCTGGGCCTCAGTTAACTCATCTGTAAAAATGGGGATTGAGACTGTGAACTCCAGATGGGACAGGGACTGTGTCCAGCTCGATTTGCCTGTATCTACCTGAGCTCAGTATAGTGCGTGTCACATAGTAAGTGCTTAATGAACTCGATCATTTTCTGTTAAGCGCTTACTATGAGGCAAAGACAGTACTAAGCACTGGGGTAGATGTAAGATAAACAGGTCAGACACAACCCTTGTCCCCCATGGGGCTCCCAGTCCAAGGAGGGAAAACAGGTATTGAATCCCCATTTTACAGATGAGGAAACTGAGACACAGAGAAGTGAAATGACTATTCCAAGGCCACGACACAGATAAATGGCAGCGCCGGGATTAGAACCAAGGTCCTCTGACTCTCAAGGCCTAGGCTCCTTCCACTAGGCCATTTATTTTTCTCCTCTAATCCGACAATTACATCCCTGCCTTCAAAGTCTTACTGAGGGTACATCTCCTCCAAGAGGCCTTCCAAGACTAAGCCCCATTTTTCCCTTCCCCACTTTTTTCCTCATTACCTCGACTTGCTCCCTTTGCTTCCCCCCTCCCCCCAGCCCCACAGCACTTATGTATATATCTGTAATTTTATTTATGTGTATTGATGTCTGTCTCCCGCTAGACTGTGTGCTCCTTGTAGGCAGGGAATGTCATTGTCTCTTGATGTATTGTACTTTCCCAAGCACCTAGTGCTGTTCACACAGTAAATGCTTAATAAATGATTAAATGAATTTCTCATCTCTCAGTCCTACATCCCTCTGAACACAACTTCAGCCCTTCCAAGTCATTTAATCTCTCTGGTACTCATCTCCCAGCCCAACTCCATAGTAATTGTGTGCATATCTTTGACTCTATTACCTCCTCCTATATGAAATTTATTTTAGCACCCATCACCTTACTATTAAATTATAAACTCTTGAGGGCAGCGATCATATCTTTTTATTCCATTGTACTCTCCTCAAGCTTTGGTATACTGCTCTGCACACAGTAAATAGTCAATAAATATTGATTGATAGATGCCAATCTTCCTTTTAATATAGATCAGTCAATAATGTAACGTCTTGTTATTCAATTCTATACTTATTTGTGCAGACACAGAAGTAACAGTTTGTCTGTCAGAGGGCTATTGTTCTTTATTGAGCTTCCAGGAAGCTCTGTTGGCCCAGTGGAGACTGTTTCCCATGTATAAGGAATAGAAAAGAGCAACATGACATAGTAGATAGGACACTGGTCTGGGAGACAAAAGGTCATGGGTTCTAATCCCAGATCCACCACTCGCCTGCTGTGTGACTCTGGGTAAGTCACTTCACTGTGCCTCAGTTACCTCATCTGTAAAATGGGGATTGAGACTGTGAGCCCCACATAGGACAGAGATGGTGTCCATCCCGATTTGCTTGTATCCACCCCAGCACTTAGTACAGTGCCTGTCACATAGTAGGCATTTAACAAATCTCAAAATTATTATTTTATTATGCAGAATTATCAGTGAAGTCCCCCAAAGTGCTTTAAAAGCGTATTTATATTTTAAGTCATTTGAAGTTGGATGGCATGGAGTTCAGAAATTCCAGTGGGTTGAAGGTAAAGTGAATTTTATAGTTGCAAAATGGTCACTTATAGGGTTTGATCAAAATCATGATGCACACAACTCTTTGGAGAAAGCAAATGAAACAAAATGAAAATGACTTGCAAGAAAATCTCTTGGACTACAGAGAGGGCATTGTTTCTTATAATGAGGGGTTTAAGAATCCCCTACATCAAATGAAGAAGAGCAGTTCAGCCTCTTTTGCTGTGTTTCTTAAATTGATCTTGTACTGCCTGCTAAATACTGACATTCACATGAATACCAAATGATTTCATTAATAAAAGAGCACCTCTTTGACAAGGAATGCTTTCCACATTCCAAATAAGACAACCCAAATGAAAAACATTGGCCCGTTTCTCTTGCTTCAGCTGTTCAACCAAGATTATTTAGTCAAATTCAGCTCACTACCTAGCTGGAAGCTGTTTATTCATTCATTTAATCATACTTATTAAGCACTTACTGTGTGCAAAAAATTGTAGTAAGTGCTTGGGAGAGTACAATATAACAGACACAGTCCCTTCCCACAGCAAGCTTACAGTCTAGATGGGGAGACTGACATTCGTATAAAAAATTACAGATATTTATTTAGTGCTGTGGGGCCGTTACATTTTTACACCATGGCTCTCCCCATCTTCAAAGCCCTCCTGAGGTCTCAAGAAGTGTTCCTCAATTAAATAGCAAACTCCTGAAAATACAGTATGTGGAATCACTGTGGAAGCTATATGTGAGTACTACGTCACCTCTAGGACTTATGCATCTATTTTTCAGCGCTTATATAAAATATAAATTATATTTAAGAATGTATAAATGCATAGAGGAGCCCATCTCCTGCTTTATCACTTCTCTGTGGCATTAGCACTATTTATCCTGCTGCTATTTCTTGAAAAGAAGGTCCATTTCCCACTGGATTCTCAGAAACACCTAAAGCAGCTCTGGTTCAATTTGTGCATCTTACAGATTACAAGAGAAAAAAGCAATAAAGCCCAGTAACTACAGGCTGGGAAAACCATGTAGTCTAACAGTTTGATAAAACAGAAGATAGTATTGGGTAGTCTAACAGAATGTCTCATCATATAATGACAATTGATAAAATATCTAAGCAGGATCCAAAAGCTGCCATCCATTAGGCAGAAAGAGAGATGACAGAGGATGATCTGGGGTTATCTAACATGTCTGAATTCCTTTACTGCAAACCTAATGCAAATGCTCTCTTAGAAGTGTGCAAAGTCTGGAAACAATGAGAATAAATGGCAGTGACGGCCAGATCTAACAGGTTCATCGATAGCCAGAGCTTCTCCAACGTGGTTCGATTCTTACTGGCCAAAGAAACGTGGAAGGAAGAAATTTCCAGAGTCAGAACCTAAATGCTGAATATCCAAAATAATCTAAACTGTGGAGTTTACAGAGGCTACAAGAATCTGACTCAGCACTGCTTCCTTTCCAGTTCCAATCTCCTAGTCAAACATTCCCATTCTTCCTAGGTAACAAAAACATTGCTTCCTAGCTAACATAATTGGTGACCGCAACAATTTATGTGTTAATAAGGAGAGCCTTCGGTTATGTGTGAGTTTCATATGTATAAGCTGGTAGATGACATTGTTAATATTCAGAAAATGTCAGTCAATGCTATTATGTCAAATCTTGATTGCATTTTCCTGTGTCCTGTCTCTCCCCACTCCAGCTCAGACTTGGCTCTGCTATCTGGATCATTTTTTTATTTAAAAAAAAATTCAGTCCATGCTTCCCCATTCCTCAAGGATCTCAAGTAGATGTCCATCCACCTCTGCATCAAACAGAAACTTTACTATTGTCTATAAAACACTTCTCTAAATTGTAAGCTCACTGTGGGCAGTGAATGTTGTACTCTACAAGGTTCTTAGTACAGTGCTCTGCACACAGTAAGCACCCAATAAATACCACTGATAGACTGACCAACCACCTGCCCCTCCATCTTACCTTGATGATTTCCTACTACAACACAGCATGCTCACTTTGCTCTTCTATCACCACCCTACCCTCTGTAACAGACTTAGATCTCACCACCTACCCCTCACACCTCCTGCCCTTGGCCTGGAACTCTCTTCCCCTTCATGATCGACAATCACTCTTCCCGCCTTCAAGCACATATTAAAATCACATTTCCTCCAGGAGGTCTTCCCTTATCAGTTCCTCATTTCCTCCACACCCTGTACCTTCTGCATCACCCTTGCTTTTGTGTCCTTTATTCACCCCGCAGCACACATGTACAGACCCACACTTTATTTTAATATCCATCTCCCCCTCTAGACTATAAGCTCCTTGTGAACGAGGAGCATGTCTACCAACTCTCTTATATTGTACTTTCTCAAGTGCTTAGTACAGTGCTCTGCACACAGTAATCACTCAATACCACCGATTGATATTGCTGTGTAGAACACAGTTATCTGGACAGACCAATTCTTGCATCAGCTCTACCATGAGTTGTGGGCTGAGGAAAATAAGATAGTGGCAGACAGAGGTAGAATGTATTAAATGCTATATTGTATTTTCCCAAGTGCTTAGTAGAGTGCTCTGCACAGAGTAAGCACTCAATAAATAAGATTGAATGAATGAATGAGAATCAGGTCTACTGACTCCCTGTCTCATTCTTTTTCCACTAAATAAAAGTCTTGAAAATTAACGTTGGCTTATCAGTGAATCATGGCAAGGCTAGAACTAGAAACACTTGAATTACTTCCCCAGGAGTTATGCAGCAAATTGGGTTAGGGGAATATCAAGGGTTAGTGATTCAACATGGCTCTCTTGTGTTGGAGAGGTCAGAATTAGCAGTTTTGGATGGTCTGTCCCTAAACTAATCATTTATTGAGTGCTTACTGTGTGCAGAGCACTGGACTAAGCACTTGGGAGAGCACAATATAACAGACTGTAAACTCCCTCTGGACTGTGAGCTCACTGTGGGAAAGAAATGTGTCTGTTTATTTCTATATTGCACTCTCCCAAGCACTTAGTAGAGTGCTCTGCATACAGTAAGCACTCAATAAATATGACTGACTGACAATAAAATAGAAGAATTTGAGCCCTATAGTTTAGGAAGGCCACCTTCACATGGTTTCTCCAAGCAGACTGGCACCATGTTAACTGACAGATGAGCCAGGAAAGGTATTTATCAGGTGCTGTTGGTCTTCTGAAGCCTCCCTCTTGCCTGCTGGGTGACTTTGGGCAATTTACTTAACTTCTCTGTGCCTCAGTTTCCTCATCTGTAAAATAGGGATTAAATGCCAGTCCTCCCTCCCCCCCTTAGACTGTAAGCCCCATGTGAGACAGGGACCATCTCTGAACTAATGATCTTGTTTCTACACCCATGCGTATTACAGTGCTTGGCAAGTAGTAAACACCCCTGTTATTTTAGTTCATTCATTCATTCATTCAATAGTATTTATTGAACGCTTACTATGTGCAGAGCACTGTACTAAGCGCTTGGGATGAACAAGTCAGCAACAGATAGAGACAGTCCCTGCCGTTTGACGGGCTTACAGTCTAATCGGGGGAGATGGACAGACAAGAACAATGGCACTAAACAGCGTCAAGGGGAAGAACATCTCGTAAAAACAATGGCAACTAAATAGAATCAAGGCGATGTACAATTCATTAACAAAATAAATAGGGTAACGAAAATATATACAGTTGAGCGGACAAGTACAGTGCTGTGGGGATGGGAAGGGAGAGGTGGAGGAGCAGAGGGAAAAGGGGAAAGTGAGGCTTTAGCTGCGGAGAGGTAAAGGGGGGATGGCAGAGGGAGTAGAGGGGGAAGAGGAGCTCAGTCTGGGAACGCCTCTTGGAGGAGGTGAGTTTTAAGTAAGGTTTTGAAGAGGGAAAGAGAATCAGTTTGGCGGAGGTGAGGAGGGAGGGCGTTCCAGGACCGCGGGAGGACGTGGCCCAGGGGTCGACGGCGGGATAGGCGAGACCGAGGGATGGCGAGGAGGTGGGCGGCGGAGGAGCGGAGCTTGCGGGGTGGGCGGTAGAAAGAGAGAAGGGAGGAGAGGTAGGAAGGGGCAAGGTGATGGAGAGCCTTGAAGCCTAGAGTGAGGAGTTTTTGTTTGGAGCGGAGGTCGATAGGCAACCACTGGAGTTGTTTAAGAAGGGGAGTGACATGCCCAGATCGTTTCTGCAGGAAGATGAGCCGGGCAGCGGAGTGAAGAATAGACCGGAGCGGGGCGAGAGAGGAGGAAGGGAGGTCAGAGAGAAGGCTGACACAGTAGTCTAGCCGGGATATAACGAGAGCCCGTAATAGTAAGGTAGCCGTTTGGGTGGAGAGGAAAGGGCGGATCTTGGCGATATTGTAGAGGTGAAACCGGCAGGTCTTGGTAACAGATAGGATGTGTGGGGTGAACGAGAGGGACGAGTCAAGGATGACACCGAGATTGCGGGCCTGCGGGACGGGAAGGATGGTCGTGCCATCCACGGTGATAGCCCCACCACCACCACCACCCCTGCCCCCGCCGCCCCACCTCTCTCCCCCGCGGGACCTAGTCGCTTCGTGGCCTTGCCTGCTCGAAGGACCCGCTGGGGTGGTTGGGCCGGTGCGCGAGGGCCGCCCCCCGACGCGTCTCCGGTCCCTCCCTCGGCTGAGGGGTCCAGGTCGGGTCCCAGGCGCCGGGGTGGCGTTCCGCGGACCCGGCCTCCACCTGTCGTGTGTCCCCGTTGCCGAGGCGGGTGGCAGTTTTTTTCACACCAAGGGTCAGAAATGTGTGCGGAGATTTTCGGCGACGCGTTTTTTGGTGATAGTTCATTCAATAGTATTTATTGAGCGCTTACTATGTGCAGAGCACTGTACTAAGCGCTTGGAATGTACAATTTGGCAACAGATAGAGACAATCCCTGCCCATTGACGGACTTATAGTCTAATCGGGGGAGACAGACAGACAAAAACCATAGCAATAAATAGAATCAAGGGGATACACACCTCATTAACAAAATAAATAGGGTAGTAAAAATATATACAAATGAGCAAATGTGCACAGTGCTGAGGGGAGGGGGAGGGGGGAGAAGCAGAGGGAAAGGGGGGAGAGGGGACTTAGCTGAGGGGAGGTGAAGCGGGGGGTGGAGAGGCAGCAGAGGGAGCAGAGGGAAAAGGGGAAGCTCAGTCTGGGAAGGCCTCTTGGAGGAGGGGAGCTCTCAGTAGGGCTTTGAAGAGGGGAAGAGAGTTAGTTTGACAGAGGTGAGGAGGGAGGGCATTCCAGGACAGCGGGAGGACGCGGGTCAGGGGACAATGGCGGGATAGGAGAGAATGGGAGACAGTGAGGAGGTGAGCGGCAGAGGAGCGGAGTGTGCGGGGTGGGCAGTAGAAAGAGAAAAGGGAGGAGAGGTAGGAGGGGGCAAAGTGATGGAGAGCCTTGAAGCCTAGAGTGGGAAGTTTTTGTTTCTTGTGGAGGTTTATCAGTCTTCCCAAGACAGATCTCAAGTATTCTCAATTCTCTCAACCATCAAATCTTTCACAGAGAGCCCAGAGCAGCACGATATTTTGTACAGTGGCTGGCTCGAGCCCAGCCAAAGCAAGTTAGGCCCATTTTCTACCCAACATCCACCCAGGCAGGATCTGGTTTCATCATGTGGTCTGCATGACAGTAGAGATACAGACTTCCATTCACATGAGAAGCACCACATGTGAACTATTGCATGGTAACAACAAAACCGGTGTACTGGCTAGAAATGGCGTAGTGGATAGAACCCAGGCCTGGGAGTCAGAAGGTCATGGGGTTCTATTCTCAGCTCCACCACTTGTCTGCTGTGTGGCCTTAGGCAAGTCACTTCACTGTGCCTCAGTTACCTCATCTGTAAAATGGGGATTGAGACTGTGAGCCCCATATGGAATGTGTCCAACCCAATTTGCTTCTATCTACCCAGCACTTAGTACAGTTCCTGGTATATAGGAAGCCCTCAACATATACCAAAATTATTAAATACCACAATATTATTATCATTGAAAATTGGCCATCTTTTCATAGCATTTCTCTTTGGAGAGGCTCATCGTATTTGCACATTAATGATCTCGTTCGGCTTGTAGATTTGTTTTTAGAAATTTTATCTCCTGCTCCCATACCCACAGACCATGAAATTCCTTGCAGGTGAAGATACTCTTAAAAATTGTATACAGTGTGAGGAATAAAAGCATAGCAAAAGAAAACCACACACGCTTTTCAATACTGCATTTTTCAAATGCTTCCCATGAGGTGTAGCTGTTCTTTAAACCCTGTCGCATACACCCACTTGCCTGATGCCTTTCTGAATAGTGAAGAGGGTTGATTATTTTCACAGCTGCGACACTCACAAAATAACATAAATCAGAATTCACTTGCATGCCGAGCAATTAGTACTCTTCCAAGTTCTTACTACAGTGCTCTACAAAAAGTATTCAATTAATACACTGATGGATTGATTGATACCATACTAAATATAGCTATGGTATAGGAAGAAAATCTGTGGCCATATCTGTCAAACATCTGCTGTGATCATGCTCTCCTTTTGGAGTTCTTTTGAATTAACAGTATTGAATTGTAATATTGATATTACTTAGAGTGCTCTTTCTCCCTTCCAGATAACTTTACAAGGCTTGCCTTAACTTAAACAAGTCCCTTTCTCTGTCTTTGAAATATATGAATTATTAGAGTGATTAAAGTCCATTTCAATTTAACATTAGAGACTAATACCTTCTTAGCAAATATAATGGAAAAATGGAAGATCTCTAGTCTTAATATAAATCTCCTTTTTGCTGACTGGGTTATGAAGGATAACACTGAAAATTAAGTGCGATATTTACCAAAAATTCAATTTCCCTTTCATAGATATTTACGTTGCTATGTGATCAAGTTACTCTTTTATTGTGTGTTTAATATATCTAGATTTATTTGGTTTTTTTAATTTGAGGAACACATTTTACATTTTTTCTAATATTAATAATGATGATAATAATTACCAGTATTTATTAATCACATACAACCCTGTGCCAAGTACTGTACTGATTGCTGGGTTAGAAACCAAATAAACTGGCCAGATAGAGAACATGTCTGCCTACTCTCCCAAATGCTTAGTACAGTGAACTGCAAATAGTAAGTGTTCAAATACCACTGATGATGATGACACATCCCCGTCTCCATGGAATTTCTTGTCTAGTTGGGGAGAGAGGATTGTACTTAATCCCCATTTTCCAGATGAGGAAACTGAAGTACAGAGACTTACCCATGGTCATAAAAGAGGGAAGTGGCTGAGCTGGGATTAGAATCCAGGTCCCCTGACTCTTTCCATCAGGCCACCCTGCTTCTCATTAGTCTCACTGTAGTTTCAATATCATTATAGTTATTATTTATTTTCTTAGTGAGGTGTACGTCCCCTTGATTCTATTTATTGCGATTAAGTTGTCTTGTTTTTGTCCGTCTGTCTCCCCCGAATAGACTGTAAGCCCATAAATGGCCAGGGATTGTATCTATCTGTTACCGAATTGTACATTCTAAATGCTTAGTACAGTGCTCTGCACATAGTAAGCGCTCAATAAATACTATTGAATGAATGAATGAATTATAGTTGATCAGTATTTCTCACTGTAATAACTATAATTGGTTCAGGGCTCTTTTTTTTTTTTTTTAACTTGTTAGGCACTTACTACATGCTGGCACTGTACCAAGTGCTGGGGTAGATACAAGGTCATCAGCATGGATACATTCTTTGCCCCATATGGGGCTCAAAGTCTAAGTTTGGAGGGCAGAGGACTTAAGCCCCATTTAACAGATGAGGTAACTGAAGCCCAGAAAAGTTAAGTGATTTACCTAAGGTCACACAGCAGACAGGTGGAGGAGATGGGATTAGTACCCAGGGCATCTAACTCCTATTCCCTATAGACCATGAACTCATTAAGAGCACTAATTAGAGTTCATGACTATCGATCCACAGATTCATTTATTTCTACGCATACATTTATTTATCCACATGCTTCTACTAATGATTGTAATTGTTAAGCATTTACTCTATGCCAAAAGTATTCTAACATCATCAGATTGGAAACAGTCCCTGTCCCAAATGAAGCTGACAGTCTAAGTAGGAGGGAGAACAAATATTGTTCTTTGTGGGTTGTGGAATTGTCATGCATGGAACTATTTTGCACAGCTGCTGGTTGAAGAGTTAGAATCGGTTAAAGAACAGATTAGCTTTTCCACGGATGGTTGGTTCTTTCAGGAAAGCCACCTGGATCGTGACTGAATGGTTTAGAATTCATAGATACCAACCATCTTGTATGAACACTTAGCATTATTAATATATAGCTGTGTACGTTTCCATTCACATTGTTTCATTATTCAACTTCTCTTGGCACAGTTAAGCAGACATTCTTTGTAGAATAAGTTTATACTTGCAATTTTCTATCACACAAAACCATTTTATATTGATTTAGTTTTCTTGGTGGAGTACGATTCAACTGCTTTCAGTTACATAATTCCATGTTTACTGTTCTCAGGTGCAGTGAGCTATGTAAGACTTGAGTTTCATTAAACAACAACTGCTTTTCCAGCTTTCTTGAACCGCTGGTGATTCTGCATGGCTGACTCATTTCCACCTGGTGGTCAACCCTGACCCCCAGATCTTTTCCATTACAATGATGTCAAGCCAATCTTTCCTGGGCCCGCATTTGCGCTATTTCTTTTTCATCCTTAACTGCACCCCCTGGCACTTGCCCTATTTGTAGGTCATTCTATTCTTCTAAGACCATATTTCTAATTTATCAAGGTCACTTGACAAAGTGAAGCCTTTGAAAGGCTAGCAACCTCTCCCAATTCATTTGCAAATTCAATCAGCTCTAAGAGCTAAGTTCTAAGTATGACCAGACCCAGCCACACACCCTTATACACCTAAGAGGAGGATTGGAGGACTCTCACATTAACAGAATGCAAGAACATCTCTGAAACCAATCGGTGGACCTTTTTCTGCTGCCAAAAGTTGACAAAGTGAACATTATAGGCAGGTGTTGAATTTCTACAGTCCAAATTCTACATTGCTTGTCACTGCTGAAGCTGATGTCCATGCAGGCCAAAGGAAAGAGAAACTCTATTACTAAATCTCATGTCTAATTCTGTTTCTTTAAATTATTATTTTTTTAAATCAGGAATGGAATTCCTTGAATCACAGAATTGTGATTCCCCATTAACACTCCCCCTGCGGCACTGATATTGTTCTGAAAACAGTCAATAAATTGAGAAGCAACATCGCCTAGTGGAAAGAGTACAGGCCTGGGAGTCAGAAGGCCTGCATTCTAAACCCAGTTCTGCTACTTGTCTGCTGTGTGACCTTGGGTAAGTCAATTAACTTCTCTGTGCTTATTACCTCATCTGTAAAATGAAGAATAAGACCGTAAGCCCTCTGTGGGACAGGGACTGTGTCCAACCCGATTATCTCGTTTCATCCCCCAGTGCTTCAAACAGTGACCAGAGGAAGTGCATCAAAAATATGGCTAAAAAATACTAACTATATTTATTGAGCACTTTGTAGAGCACTGGACTATGCATTTGAGAGAGTACAATGATGTTACTAGACATGATCCCTGCCTTCAAAGTGTTTATAATCTAGCAGGGGAGACAGATAATTAAATAAAATACAAGTAGGGAGAAGCAACAGATTTTACAGACATGTTCATATGTGCTCTGGTGCGTCAGGATGCAGGGGGGGAGCCAAGTATTTTGGAAGTGTTGAAGTGGCAGTAGCGGGGGGAGATGAGAAGATTAATCAAGGAAATCTTTCTGGAGATCTTTTCTCTCTTGCCATCAACATCTCACCCACATCCTCATTCTGTCCTAAAACTTCCTCTCCCTTCATATCTATGGACCACCACTCTCCCCTCTCCACCCAACGTCAAAGCCATAATGAAATCTCCTCTCTTCCAGGAAGCCTGACTAATTCTTCAGTTCACCTTATCACCAACATTTCTTTGCACTTGGGCCTGAACCCCCTAGGCATTTTGAAATTCACCCCACAACCAGCCCTTCAGCACTTATGTACATATCCTTATTACCCTCCCCTTCCCGTCACTTACTTTAATGCCTGTTTCCCCTATTAGATTGAAAACTCCTTGAGGGCAAGCATGGTGTTTGCCAACTCTAATGCATTGTACTCTCCTGAGTGCTTAGTTCAATTATCTGCACTTGGTCAGGGCTCAATAAATGCCATTAAATGATTGACTGATGGATTTCCGAAGGGCTTTGAATATGAGGAGAGGAGTGGTCTGCCTATCGTGAAGGGGAGGGAGTTTCAGGCAGAAGGGAGGGCCTGAGCAAGAGGTTGGTGATGAGAGAGATGAAAACAAGGCATAGTGAGTAGGCCGACGTTAGAAAATCCAAGTGTGTGGACTGAGTTGTAGTGTGAAAGGAATGAAAATAATTAAAGGGGAGAGAACTGATTGAGAGTTGATAGAAAAGCAGCGTAGCTTAGTGGAAAAAGCATGGGTTTGGGAGCCAGAGGTCGTGGGTTCTAAACCTGGCTCCCCCGCTTATCAGCTGTGTGACTTTTGGCAAGTCACTCAACTTCTCTGTACCACAGTTATCTCATCTGCAAAATGGGGATTAAGACTATGAACCCCACGTGGGCTAATCTGGTTACCTTGTATCTACCCCAGTCCTTAGAACAGTGCTTGGCACATATTAAACACTTAACAAATACCATTATTATTATTATGAATGAAAAGCAAATAATGAGAAATATCTGCTTGATGCAAAGAAGAATGGGCAAACATTGAAAGTTTTTGCGACATAGATAAATGTGCCCTAAAGATGTTTTATTTTTAAAAAAACCCCAAAAACAACAAAAGAGCTCATAGAATCATAGACAAAGCCATCACAAGCTTGTTCAACTGGATCATTATTTTTAGGGCTCTATTTTTTAATAGACTTTAGGAGTAATGAGTGAATAAGATTTCAGTGGGGTGAAATCCATTTAAAGTCAATGAAAACTTTATTATAAAACCCTGTGGAAGAAATAAGTGCAACTTACAACCTACAAACCAAATTCATAATTGTTTAGCCCATTTTTCCCATTTAATAACCTTTTTTTTTTTTTGCTTTTCAATTTGTAAAGTTTGACAAACTGTACCCCGAAGCCCACGTGTTGCTTCATAGCATCATAGCTTGGAATGAGCTTAACCAGCCTGCATGGTGGAGCACAGAGCCATGCCTAACTTCAGAGGTCTCTCTGAATGGACAGAAGCAAAGAGAAGCACAGCGTGCCCCTCTATGCCAGGTGTGACCCCATCTGGGGAAAGCCATACACTCCTGGAGATACTATTGTCTGCACAGCAGCCCCACTCAAAGGAAGCACATCACCCAGGAGGTGGAATCTAGCACATGCCATGGTTTCACAATAGAGTGATCCAACTGGGACCATCATGTGTCATATGGTAATTTAAAGCCCCTCTCTCACTAACCACCAAACCCTGACTCTCCCATCCTCCTAAACTGCAAGATCTAGTGGAAAGAGCTCAGGCCTAGGAGTCCAGAGAGCTGGGTCTTAAAACTGGCTCCGCCAGTCGCCTGCTGTCATTTTATCTCTTTGGTCCTCAGTTTCTTCATCTGTAAAATGGGGTTTCAATACCCTTATACTCTGCTTGTTCTGATTGTGCTGCATCACATTCAGGGATTTGTACAGTATTTACACTCTGCAATTGAAGCTCATTTTCTAGTCTGTAAGCTCATTGTGGGGAGGGGATGTGTTCACCAACTCTGTTATATTGCACCCTCCCAAGCACTTAGTACAGTGCTCTGCAAACAGTAAGAATTTTATAAATGACTGATTTGTAAGATACTAAGGGCTTAACAAGATCAAAATTGTTTCTGTGATTATTATTGAAACTTTTCTCCAAGGAAATCTGTCCTGACCTATCACCCAACTCTATCTAAGGCTCTTTTACATCCTCCTTGGCACTCAAGAATTACCTTGTGAATACTTCTCATTGGTTACTTGTCTACTTGTGCTTTTGATATCTTGATCTATATTCAAGTTTATTTTACTAAGGCTTGCCATCACCATTAGCTTGTAAGCTCCTCAGGGAGACGTTTTATACCTCTGCAAAATCCTAAGTATGAAGTATGGAGCTCTGTACACAGTATGTGCTCATTAGCAACTGTCAATGATGTTTACAAAATGTTCAAATTACATATGTTCCACGGAACTCTATGAACAAGATATCAAGTCTGAAAAAATGAAAGCTAGGGTACCAAACAAGCCTATTGACTAGTATTAAGAGGTTTGCTTAAAATAAAAAAAGAAAAACACACTGAAAATCCATTAGCATGTTGGAAATCAACAAAGAATTGGGAAAAGGATGCTTTTTCGTTCTTTGAACCTATGGAAGAAATATAGGCAGATAGTACTCCAGGCTGCCCTAGAGTCAGGCTCTTTCCATCCCTTGCCCCTATGTCACCTCTCTCTCAACTCATCACCATTTCCTCTCATCCCTATCTATCACCTCTCCTTCCCACAATGCTTTTTTCTGATTTTCCACCTCTATCTCCCTCCCTCCCTCCATCTCATCATCTATTTATCCTGTGTCTCCTCTCTCTGGTGTGTGTGTCTCTTTCTTTCCATGATCTCTTCTTCCTCATCTTCTCACATCCCCCCAAGCCCCTGCTTTCTGCTTTACCTTTAACTCACCCATTACCATCTTCCCCATGCCCTTATTTTCCCATATCAACTGTCCCTTTAACTCCCATATATCTTAGCCCTCTGCTGTTGTGGCTATTGTGACTGTTGAACTCTAAACTGTGAGGAACCTGAAACTCTGCCCCTCTGGATGGAGTAACCTATTGCACTTTCCGTTTTAAGGTTTTGTATTTTTCATCAACTTGGCTTTCATCTTGTTTTTATGATTTTACTCTTTTTTTTTTTTCTTCTCTGATGCATCTGTCACCAGTCCCCTCATTCTTAGATTGGGAGGACTTTGTGTAATTCTCAAATTCGTATTTTTTCCCCACACACACTTAGTACAGTGTTTTACACACAGGAGGTTCTGAACAAATACTATCACTACCATCATCACTATTATTATCACCTCATTCAGCCAACCCATCTGTGCTTCCTAATCAGAACTAGAGGAATGGACCGGGATCCCAGGAGGCAGATTTTCCGTGATGGTAGAGAGAGAGTGGCAAGAGAAGGTAAGATGGAGAGATGGGGAAAGAAAGAAATCTTAGTAGGGGTATAGGGCAAAGTAGAATGGAGGAAGAGAGAGAATTCAAGAAGGGACAAGGACAGGTAAGAATCAGAGATTAGGATATGTCAGATCTCTTTTATCTGTAGTTCCCCAGGCTCATTCTAGAGAGATGTGATAAGAATGACTGCTTGGAGAGAAAATTTAAACACTGCCAATCAAATTTCAGATGCTCTTTTTTTAGATCATTTTTTCAGGGCTAATTTTGACAAAAAGTTTTCCAGAGCCACATAAACAAGAAAAGAATGGGATGTGAACAACAATCAAATCAGTGTCTTACATTGTTCCTGAATTCTAGTTTCAAAACCTACTGTCACATATAGGCTTTCTGGCCTGGGAAAAGGTTAATAGGTCAATAAGGTGTCAGGAAACTGAACATTATTCAGTGATGATTTGTAGGAGTCTCTTAAGTTGTCTGTCTTGGGCTCACTTAGCTACTCCAACAGTTGCTTCCTTTTTACACAATAACAGAACAATAAAACCAATATAAACTTTCAAGGATTGAGGATATCACAGCTTCCAAGGTGTGTGGCTATGTTTCTCATTATGGAAAAAAATGCAAATAATATCCAAAGGAACAGTTACATACATCTGCTACGTCCACTTGTGTTTTAGTCCACTAATTCTGCTTTTTACATAGTCAGCATAAGCTGGGAAATGCAGTACATTATTGGAAAAATTTAATTTCACTGTGCAAATCATCACTGAAATAGTTGTGTGTAAAATGTGTCCTTTACCAGTAAATTTAAAGAAGCCTAAATTTCCTGGAGCTTTCCAGGGTGATTATTTAATGATTTTTTTTTACAATGGTGACAAAATATCAGATGTTCTACAGCTTAAAAGTGCTCTCTGCCCCTTATCTCTCAGGGGAATGAAAGGAGGACATAATTACCTGTCTCTAGAAATATCTGGTGTGCTGAAACTTCAGGCCTAGGAGGAGATGAATTTCTAGCACTTGCCATCAGGTTCTGACTGCTGAGGTAAATTCCCAGAAAGGAGGTGTCTGCTTGCCAAGTGAAGAAAAATTGTCTTCTCCATCATTAGCTTTATAGAGAAATGACTTCTGTCACTAACATACACACACTGACTTTCAATATAAAGGTGTCATTATGGAAGAGGTTGAATAGCTAAGTGCCTGACATCATCAGGATGTGTTCACTAGACATACAGGTTTTTAATACAACGTACCCCAGTTGGAAATTTCATCCTTCTATCATAGTCAACAACAAATGGCAGGTCAAGATGATAAACTATGAGACTAAATGCTCCAGAGAGAACAATGAAGATAAAGGACACAAAAAGAATAAAAAATAAAGAAAATTGCTACTTCCCTTTTGCCCACTTGAACATTGATGGCAGGGCTTCAGGAAATCTGACGTAAGCATCTCACTGCATCCATCCCTTCTGTCAGGAAAAGGGACCACTGCATCCTTCCTGCCACATGTTTCCAATGCAGATTTCCCCCACCTTCAAACACCAGCAGTGCAGCAAACTTCTGGAATGCCTCAAGTGGCTCTCATCTTGGCAATACACAACAGAAATAACTCACATTCAACTCCTGTCAGGATTGAATATTCAATTTTATCATATTTGGTCCTTCCTTGCCACATTTTCCACTTTAACCTCCCCTGTGTCCCTCACAGAAATTTAAAGAGCTAATTTCCAGTTCTCATCTTATTTTGAATGGAAGCAGAATCTTTGGCAGTTGAAATTTGAGAATTACTATCCAGGAAAAAGAATTCCTCATGCAATTTCAGCTCCAATAAAGCAAGGTATTGCACAAACAAAATTACAATTACAGTAACACTTTCAAAAGCACAGTAAACCTTCATTGGCAATTGACAGTCTATGCTTCCAAATATTCAGAACATATCAACATGAACTAAATGCCAGGTGAAAATAACATGGGAGTCAAAATACCTATGTTCTTATCCCAGCTATGCCACTTGCCCATTGTGTGACCACAGGCACGTCATTTAACTTCTCTATGCCTCAGTTTCCTCTTCGGTAAGATGAAGATTCAATACCTGTTCTCCCTCCTAATTAGTCTGTCAGCCCCATGTGAAACAGAGAGTGGATCCCCTCTGATTATCTTGTGTATAACACAAGACTTATTTTTGTTATTGTTTCTTTAATCTGTCTCAAGTGCTCACTATGTGCCAGGCACTGAAATAAATGGTGGAGTAAATTCAAGTTAATTAAGCTGGACAAAGTCTCTGTTCCATGAAGGACTCACAGTTTTAATCACCATTTTACAGCTGAAATACCTGAGACACCGAAAAGTTAAGGGTTTTACCAAAGGTCAAACAGATGCCAACTGGCAAAGTCGAGATTGAAACCCAGGTCTTCTGACTCCCAGGCCCGTGCTCTTTCCAGCAGGCCATGCTGCTTCTCAGTACAGTGCTTGGCACATAATACTTACCAAATACCATAATTACTATAATTAAATCTTTTTACATATGGGGATCCTATTTCCTTCCAAGACTCAAAGCATAAAAAAAAAATTAAATTATTCATTCTCTGGGGAGGGAAAAATCCCATGATCTTCTCCATGGCAAGGGAATTGACCAGATCTTCTTAAAATGCTCCACTGAGGTTTAGAAGCTTATTTATGTTTCTTGGCTTCTCATCTGCATAGTAATTCTGCATCTGGATGTGAAGTTGAATCATAAGTAACTCTACACAAAGTTCCACCATAAATTCTAGTCAGCTGTATTGAGTATCTCTGTTCTCTATAGCCAAATAAGTGAATTCTCCTTTGTGACGTTTTTCAGTTTCCATTCTGAACTGCAAGAAGAGACTCTTAAATGCCGTGACTACACCTTAGGGACAAGGGGAATAATCTAAATATTAAAAATAAATGGGGTAAAGACTTAGCTCAACATTCCAGAAAATTCTTAGTTATTGGGATGCAGTAATTCCCCAAAGTGAAAATGCACTTTCTGTTATTCTGAATGCACATTATTGGCATTAAAAACAATTAATCACATTTGTTGATTGCGTACTGTGTGCAGAGAATGTACAAAGCTCTTGGGAGAGTACAATATAACAGAGTTGGCCAGCAAATTCCCTGCCCATAATGAACTTACACTCTAGAGAGAGAGAGAGACTGACATTAATATAAATTACGGATATGTATATAAGTGCTGTGGAACTGAGTAAGAGGTGAATGAAAGAAGCAAATCCTAGTGTGGGAGCAATATACAAGGGAGTGGGAGAAGAGGAAATAAGGGCTTAGTCAGGGAAGGTCTCTTGGATGAGATGTGCCTTCAGTAAGACTTCGAAGGTAGGGACAGTGGTTGTCAGATAAGAAGAGGGAGGGCATTACAAGTCAAAGCCAGGATGTGGGCAAAAGGTTGGCAGTGTGATGGACAGTGCTCTGCACACAGTAAGTGCTCAATAAATATGACTGAATGAATGAGATTGAGGTACAGTGAATAGATAGGAATCAGAGGAGCAAAGTGTGTGGGCTGGGTTGTAAGAGGAGAGCAGTGAGGTGAGGTAGGAGGGGACAAGGAGATTGAGTGCTTTAAAGCCAATGGTCTTGAGGAGTGGGGAAACGTGGACTGAATGTTTCTGTAGAAAAATGATCCAAGCAGTACGGTGAAATGTGGTCTGGAATGGGGAGAGACGGGAAGCAGGGAGGTCAGAAAGGAGGCTGTTAGAGTAATCAACGCGGGATAGGATAAATGCTTCAATTAAACACGGTAGCAGTTTGGATGGAGAGGAAAAAGCAGATTTTAGTGATGTTTGAAGGTTGAACCGGTAGGATTTAGTGACAGATCGAATATGTGGGAAAGGGTTAGCAAAAAAGTCATATGAGCAATTGATCACCGATAAAGTTTTGATTTTGTCTCCTCTCAATCACTGATAACAATTGTTAGGCAGATTATATTCAAATAATGATATTTCTGGGTGTCTGCCACCTATGAATAAATTGGCTTATTCATAACAATAGTGTGCAATCCTAAGCAAATTCCATTTCCCAGGTGACTAGAAGATCTACTGCTCACCGGTAAAAGTATTAAAAAAAATTGAATGCAGTTAATTCGAAGTAGGCTTTTTTTCAGTCTCCTGAGCTTTGCAAAAATTTCTATGGGAGAAGAATTGATAGGGAAATGGGTGAGAAGTGTTTCCCCTTGGAACAGTGTATGGATAAATGCTTTGCCCATGTTCGTTTGACTCTAGTAAGACCGGATTGCCTTGGCAAATTGCCTTGCCTTGGCCAATTGCTATGTTAAACTCATTCATTTTGCTTTATTTTTTCCTGAAAGGTATTGATCCGTGCTCGCTGTACTTTCCAAACCTCTATGAAGATGACTTCCAAATACACCTCACTAGCCCTGACCTCTCTCCTCAGCGATCTCACATTTTCTCCTGCCTTCCAGACATTTCCACCTATATGTTCTTGTGACATCTCATGCTCCATATCACCTTCCCTCCCAAGTTGTCTTCTCTCTTTAACCTCCCATGACAGTACCATCCTCCCTGTCTTTCAAGCCCATAACCTTGACATTATCCTGGATTTCTCCCTCTTAGTAAATCAAACATATTTATTGAGTGCTTACTGTGTGCAGGACATTGTACTTAGCACTTGGGAAGAGTACAATATAACAATTTAACAGACACATTCCCTGCTCACAATGAGTTTGCAGTCTAGAGGGGAGACAGTCATTAATATAAATAAATAAATTTTGGACTTAAGTGCTGTGGACCTGGTTGGGGGAATGAACAAAAAGAGCAAGTCAGAGTGATGCAAGAGGGAGTGGAAGAAGGGGAAAGGGGGCTAAGTCAGGGAAAGCCTCTTGGAGGAGATATGCCTTCAGAAAGGTTTTAAAGGTGGGGAGAGTAATTGTCTGTTAGTTATGAAAAGGGAGGGTGTTCAGGTAAGGAACAGGATGTGGTTAAGAGGTCAGTAGTGAGATAGACAAGATTGAGGCACAGTGAGCAGATTGGCTTCAGAGGAGGGAAGAGTGCAGGCTGGCTTGTAGTCAAGAGTAAGGAGGTGAGGTAGATGGAGGCAAGGGGATGATGAGAAGTTTCTGTTTGATGTGGAGGTGGTTGGGAAATCAATGGAGGTTCTTGAGGTGTGAGGAAACAGGGACTAAACATTTTTGTACGAAAATGATTTGGGCAGCAAAGTGAAGTGTGGTCTGGAGAGGGGAGGTCAGCAAGGAGATTGATACAGTAATCAAGGCAGGATAGGATAAATGCTTGGATTAACCTGGTAGCAGTTTGAATGGAGAGGAAAGGGTGCATTTTAGCTATGTGAAGTTTGAACCGACAGGATTTAATGATAGACTGAATATATAGGTTAAATGAGAGAGAGGAATTAAGGATAAGGCCAAGGTGTGGACTTGTGAGAGAGGAAGGATGATGGTGCCATCTACAGTGACTGTGGACAGGGAGTCGGAGAGGACAGAGTTTGGGTGGAAAGATAAGAAGTTCTGTTTTGGGCATGGTAAGTTTGAGATGACAACAGGATATCCAAGTAGAGATGACTTGAAGGTAGGAGGATATGCAAGACTGCAGAGAGGAAGAGAGGATCAGGCTGGTGATGTAGATTGGGAATCATCCACAGAGGGTAGTAGTTGAAGCCATGGAAGCAATGAGTTCCCCAAGGGAGGGGGGCAGATGGAGAATAGAAGGGGGCCCAGAACTGAACCTTGAAAGACACCTACAGTTAGGGTACAGTGTCCTTCCTTCTTCCCTCTCTTGCCCCCTACTTGCTTCCCTCCCTAACTGCCATCTTCAACTGTCCACTCTCCACTGGCTTCCTCTCCACTTCTTTCAAACATGCCTATCTCTCCCCTATCCTAAAGAAGAACCCTCCCTTGACTCCAAGGCTCCCTCCATCTCCCATTCCTCTCCAAACTAAACCCACTGTCTTAAGTTCCTCTCTTCCAAGTCACTCCTCGACACCCTCCAATCTGGCTACCATATCCTTCACTCCATAGAAACTGCCCTCTCAAAGGGCACAAATCATCTCCTTCTTGCCAAATCCAATAGCCTCTACTCCATCCTAATCCTCCTCGATGTCTCAGCTGCCTGTGACACTGTTGACTACTCCCTTCTCCCGGAAACATTATCCATCCTTGGCTTCAGTGACACTGTCATTTCCTGGTTCTCCACTCTCTCTTGCTGCTCATTCTCAGACTATTTCTCAGGCTCCTCCCACAAAGAAATTACTCAGAAAAGGAAGCATTACTTAGATTTTGGGTTATCTTCTATTGTCTAGTGAATGATACTAGGAAAGTAACATAACTTCTCTGTGCTTCATCTGTAAAATAGGGATTTAAGACTGTGAACCCCATGTGGAACAGGGACTGTGTCCAACCCAATTATTTTATATTTATCCCAGTGCTTAGTATAGACCCTGGCACACAGTAACTGCTTAAAAAGCATCACAGTTATTATTACTATTACCATTATTATTAATCCTAGCTCTGCCTGCTGGGCCAACTTGGGCAAATCACTTAACTTTTTAATGCCTCATTTGACAAATGGGAATTCCATACCTGTTCACCCTCTTACTTAGACTATGAGTCCACATGGGGCAGGGACTGTATTCAACCTAATTATTTTGTATCTGCTGCAATGTACAGTAAAGTGCTTGGCACAAAGTACTTAAATACCACAGTGAATATGATTAAAAGCAAAAGGAAACAAGAACAGCGACAAAAAAAAAATATGCAGTGGTCCTTTGCAGAGCTGGACAACACAAAGTGGAAAAAAAAAGAGTAATAGCATGAGAATAGGGATATGTGGACAAGGGAGGGTATTTCAGAGGCTAGAGCAACCTTACCCATTTCTACCTCTGTGCAGTTATGAAGTCTGGATACCAGCCATTGTCTGAAGGTGAGAACAGCTCACTGCCAGCTACCACTTAGATGAGGAAAGATCTCTCCAAACAAGGAACATCCCTAACCCATCTCTAGAAGACATCAGCCTCACTCAAGTGTCTCATATCAATTCTACACACACCCGGGCCTTGAGCTTCTAGGAGTGCCAAGAATCCCTGGGCAAAGAACTCTCATCCTTACACTGTGCTCTGGTCAGAGGGGCTATATTATGGAATCAATCAACCAAGGGTAGTTACTGAGCACTTACTGTAAACAGAGCAGTATGTGTGTTGAGAAATACAGAAGTGATACTAGTAGAGAGTGAAGGAACAGGGTGGAAAGAGTCAAAAACCCACATATTCCAAGGAAGCAGTGAGTAGCAGAACCCTGATTCCCAAGAAGCTGCTTTTGGAGGGGCAGGGCAGTGAAAGGAAATGTAAAATGAGAGAGAACATATTGTAAACTCTCCTGTTGTTTTCTCAGGATACTCTCACTTCCAGTGTATAAAATACAGATAACCATGAGGTATTTGGTCATGGAGGCCCCAGTAGCAGACAGTGAAAGAGTGGAAAAGATTTTTAAAGTCAGAAAAGTAAAAACTTCGGAACCACCCTTCCTAGGACTAAGCCAGTGTAGGGAACATGGATATCACAGGAACTCGAACAGACAAAGAGGGGGCATAGTTTCTTGGCTAGTCTTCTGCTGCCTTGTCCCGGGGTCTGGGTTCAAAGGGGCCCTTTCTCCCTTTTATAATGATAAGATTCCCTTGACGTGATTGGATTCCCTACAAAGCGAATTCAAATGGGTCTACTCTCATCCATGGATCCCATCCATATGGTATAATACCCAGTTGGGGAATATTCAAAACTGTTCACAATTTAAAAAACACATAACACTTGGCAGAGTAAGCTTGAATTATTACAATGGCCATTAGCAGTCCTCAGTATACTTTTCCTGCTTCATCACGTTCCTCTCCATCATCGGTGAATGGTTTAGGAGGGGGTCCACTTTCTTGGGTGATGGACCTTCTACTTCTAGTAGTCTCATTGGTGTTTGTGCTCATCTCGCTTTGTCCCTCAAACCCCATTTTTGTTATAAAGCCGTGTATTTCTTTACTGAAGGGATCCAACATCTCCTCTGCTGTTTTCAGTAATGTTAATTTGTTGCAGGGTGAGGATGACTTCCTTTTCTTTAGTGAACTGGTTACCTTAGGTACTTATTAAAACTGATATTTCATGCAATAGATATTCTAGCACTGTGTTGCTTTAATTCCAGCACTGCTTGAAGTAGATTCCTGTAACCAAGTGCAGAGCCAAGTTTTTTTGCTTTGTTTTATGGTATTTGTTAAGTGCTTACTATGTGCCAGGCACTGTTCTAAGCGCTGGGGAAGATACAAGCTAATCAATTCTGACACAATCCCTGCCCCACATGGGGCTCACAGTCTTAATCCCCAATTTACAGGTGACAGTAACTGAGGCACAGAGAGGTGAAGTGACTTATCCAAGGTCACACAGCAGACAAGTGGCAGAACTGATTTAAAACCAGGGTCCTTCTGACTCCCAGGCCCATGTTCTATAAACTAGGCCATACTGCTTCCCATCTCAAATCTGTGGCTGATGTTAGGACAAAAGTTTAGGACCACAATGGGAGAAAGTGGCATACTGAATAGAGCACCAACCTGGGAGTCAGAAGACTATGGGTTCTATTCCAGGCTCTGCCACTTGTCTATGTGACCTTGGGTAAGTCACTTAAATTCCCCATGTTTCAGTTACCTCATCTGCAAATGGGGATTGAGACTGCAAGCCTCACGTGGGACAAGGGACTATGTCCAACCTGATATGCTTGTAATCACCCCAGCCTTTAGTACAGTGCCTGGCACATAGTAAATGCTTAAAAAAACCCATAATTATTATTACTTTGCTTTTGATTTCAAATTAATTCATAATCAGTGGTATTTATTAAGTGCTTACTATGCTAAACACTTGGGATAGTTCAGTATAACAGAGTTGATAGACATGTTCCCTGCGCACAGTGAGCTTATAGTCTAGAAGAGAAGACAGTAACAGAAGTAAATAATTTAAAATATCCATAATTCATATGAACCTAAGTGCTGTGGGACTGAGGGTGGGTGAATACCAAATCCAATACCAAATCTGTGCACTTGGCAGAAGATCCAAAGCACAATTCCTCAAGGTATTCTTATGCTGAGCAACTTTTCTGGAACTATTAAATAAGAACCAGATGATTTTCCTCATTTATACTATTGATAACGCTGTTGCACAGCCTATGGGAGCTAGCTTTACATTGCACTACAATAAAGTGATCCAAGTACCTAAATTCTGAGGAGCCTAGAGAAGTGAAATTGATTCCTCTAATAGGTAATTCTTTCCCCACTGACCACTTCTCAAAAATTTCCTTCCATTTTTATGTCTTCAAGTCTGGGCAAGTCAGTCTCTATGCCACAGGAAAATTTCACAGGCAGTTAAATAGCAACTTCCCCACATCTTTGGTGGCAGCACTGGTTTTATTCATGCTGTGGGGAAACACCTGTTTAGGGAAATTGTATCTGGATGGTACTAAGGTGGGTCCACATACAACTGCATCAGAGAGACAGCAGATGCTTAAAGCGGATACTCTACCAATCACAGTCCTAGAGCTCAGAGCCCAGAAATCTCCAATCCTACCACTAATGACTTTAAAATAAGGATATTCCACTCAATTATTCACTTGAGCATTTCAGAACAGCTTTTTACCTTTTGATAAGAATCACAAAGATTAAATCCTGCTTTGCTCCTGAGGATGTGAAATGGCTTTGTTCCATCCAGCTTGGATTAAAGAAATTCTCGCTTTCCAGGATAGCCAGTGTGTATAGACTACCATCCAGTTCAAAAGCAACAGCCAGAAGAATTCTCCTACTTCAAGACTGCTTCTGTAACCACTCTCCAGGAGACCAGACCAGAACTTGTGGTTACCCAGTAACCTCAGTACCTGACCTAGGATTGAGCTGGGTAAACTGAGTACAGGGAACATTAGAAAAGTTTGGTTCTGGCTGGAGGGGAGAAATGAAGACCTGAAGAGGTGAAGAGAGATGGGTGCATTTGGTAAAGAGGGTTGCTGTGCTGGAAGGAGATTACTACATATGTTAATGATGATGGCATTTGTCAAGCGCTTATTATGTGCAAAGCACTGTTCTAAGCTCTGAGGGGGATACAAGGTGATCAGGTTGTCCCACTTGGGGCTCACAGTCTTCATCCCCATTTTACAGATGAGGTAACTAGGCACAAAGAAGTTAAGTGACTTGCCCAAAGTCACACAGCTGACAAGTGGCAGAGCCGGGATTTGAACCTATGACCAATGCTAATACGCTTACACTTTCATCTTGGCTTTCAAAGTATCCATCTCCCCATTTCCTCAAATCACCATCACGTCTAACACCTTCTTGAAGCCCTATGTGTTCCAGTCTTCTCTCTCTAACTACAGTGACCTCACCAACTCAATTATTGACAGGACAGAAACTACCCAGTGTGTATTTCACCAAATGCCTCCTTTGCCCTTTCAGTACTCTTCTGTTTCTACTTCCTCATTCTCATCTTTCTGGCTCTTTCAGAACAGGAGGTCTCCCATGTTTCTTAAAAGCCACTTGTCGTGTGCCACCACAGAACACCATTGCCTCTCACTTTTTGAAAATATTTGTTCCCACCTGCCTCTCCTCCTCCCTGACTGTCCTCTTCTACTTCTCAGTCTCTGTTTCCTTCCCCTCTACCCACCAAGCCGTGCTAAAAAAAAGCCTTTTTTGAATTACACCACAGCTTCCACCTATCTCCCAATACCCCTACCCCCAAACCCATCCAATCTCTTTGAACAGGTTTTTTACCACCCACTGTCTTCCCTCCCTCTCTTCAGCTTCCTTCGTGAGCCACTGCAGTTTGATTTTTGTTCATCATTGCATTGGGACTTCCTTTGACCTCATATTCTAATCCCAGCTTGCGGATCTCTAGAGATAGAACAAGACTGGAATTAGGAGCAAGACTTGCCTGCATCACTCAGATAGTGATGGGTAAAGGGTCAGGCAGGATTCCTTTAACTCTGACTCCACCAACCATTCCTTCATGGGCAAGCCTAAGGCTCCTTAGAAATTTATGAAGACTGCCAAATCTGCTTAGTAATTTTCAGAGCCCTGCTACATACTTTTGTAAGATCAATGCAAGCAGTAGAATGGTTTGGGAGTTGCTTTCTGCATTTTCCTAAACCTACATTGCTACGGAGATATTCTCTGGGCCACAAAGCAACGTTATGATTCAAGGATTGCATAGTTCACTTTACTTTTCATTAGCCAGTTCAGAAGGACTCACTAAGGATCTTACCCACAATGCAAAGCATGTGAATGACTAAGTCTTCTAGGACAGATTGTTATTGAGTCTTTTTTTAATAGCTCCAGGGATGAAAACTCTACAGCCTTGTTCCTTAACCTGTTCCAGTATTAATCATCCTGCAAAGTATCACTTTCACATCTTCCCCCACTAAGCCCTCTTCTCTAACTTTCCCATCACTACCAATAACACCACCATCCTCCCCATCTTAGAAGCTCATAATGATTGTATCACCTTTGAGTCATCTCTCTCATTCACCTCCTACATTCCATCTGTCCCTATGTCCTCTGCATTCTTCTTCAAAAATATTTCGGTCTCTTTACCACCTACACCTTGGTTCAAGCCCCCAAAACAGCTTCTTCACTGGTCTCCCCACATTGGGTTTCTCTTCCATTTGGACTAACCAACCTACGGTTGCACAAATTTTTCAAAGTTGCGATCAGGGCAAATGACTCTCCTCCTCAAAAGTCTCTAATTGCTCCTCAATGTTTCTCACATGAAGCAAAGTCTCATGCCCAGTCATCTCAAGGTTCTCTCCCCAGCTGGCTCCCCTTAGCGTATCTGTTTTCTTTGCCTGGTATTCCCAAATCAAGCTCTACTCTCCTACCAAGTAATCCTTGGGAAGCAGTGTGGCCTAGCAGATAGAGCACAGGCCTGGGAGGACCTAGGTTCTAATCCCCACTCTGCTACTTGTCTGCTGTGTGACCTTGGGCAAGTTGCTTCGTTTCTCTGGGCCTCAGTCATCTCATCCGTAAAAGGGGAATTAAGACTGTGAGCCCCATGTGGGACATGGAATGTGTCCAACCTAATTAGCTTGTGTCTAGTGCAGTCCTTAGTACAGTGTTTGGCACATAGTAAGCTCTAGACTGTAAGCTTGTTATATCTGCTAATTCTGTTGCACTCTACTCTCCCAAGCACTTAGTACAGTGCTCTGCACATAGTAAGTGTTCAATAAATACCAATGATAGACAAATACCATAAAAAGAAAACCTTCCAATCATCCCTCACTCTTGCTTTCTTGACTTCCAACTCAAAGCTCATGCCATACTTCCTACCTATATTCCCATCTCCCACAACTTGATCTACATCCCTCCGTCTCTTCCCAAGCCCTTTTGAAAAGCCACTCCTATCCTTTCCTGTTAAACCCCCATCAACCTGGGCACACCATCCCCTCAATAAATCAGTGGTATTTATTGAGCACTTGTGTGCAGAGCACTGTACTAAGCACTTGGGAGAGTACAACAGAGTTGAAGGCACTTTCACTGCCCAAAACAAATTTACAGTGTAGAGGGGAAGACTCAGCACAATCTGCTTACAGATTTTCTGGTAGCTTTATTTCCTAATATTTATGGTTTATTTTTCAATCTTAACTAACCTGATTATATAGTATCAACCCTGGAGCTTAGAACAGGGAGCGTGTCTGTTAATTCCATTGTATTGTGCTCTCTCAAGTGCTTAGTACACTGCTCTGCACATGGTAAGTCTCAATAAATAGCATCGATTCAAACTATCACAATGTATAAGAATGTCTAGCACAGTGACATCCTGATTAAATATGATTTAAGACTGCTCCAAATGTGGCATTACTTAGAGCCTTGACTTGGGAAGAAATGCAATCCTCATTGAATAGCTAGTGACGGTTAGTACTGATACCAATTTTTCTAACAAAGTCTTCTCCCATTTTTCCTTGGTAGCATCTGAAATCCATATCTGAGAGGTGCAGCAGACCAATATCGATTATCAAATATTCAAGACAAAGGACAGACCAAAGGTTCTAGGGAGGAAGGGGAACGGCAAGTAGGAAGGACATCTTGAGAGTGGTGAATGTGTGTCCTTTACTGTTGATGCTGTGAGTCTATGCTTGGGGAATGAATTTAGAGGTGGCAGCTGTTACTATCGCAATATGGAAATATCAAGTATAAACAGGAGACCAATATTTCTGCAGGTGCAAAATGAAATTCTCCATTCCTATTAGATGGTTTGCTTCTGAGGGAGTGACTTTCCAGTCCCATGAAAATGGGAAGCAATTTGGCTCCTAGAGAGTCTTGGGTTTAAGGTACTTAAGAAGGTCTCCACCTCTTACTTTACCTCACTGATCTCCTATTACAACTCAGCCGGCGCAATTCCCTCCTCTAATACCAACCAACGTTTTTGTACTGAAGTCTCCCAAGCACTGTCTGTCTCACTTGTCCATGTCCTCCTTCTGACCTAAAACTCCCTCCCCCTTCATACAGGATCACCACTCTCCCCATTTTCAAAGCCTTAATAAAAGCCTGTCTCCAAGAGGCCTTCTCTAACTAATCCCTCATTTCCCTACCCAGTTCATCCTCCCTTCTATGCTATCTTTTCATTGTTCTCTCCCTTTTGCTTAGTACAGTCCTGAATACAAGAAGTGTTTAATAAATACCATCGACTGAGAGTACTGATACTTTTTGAAACTTTCCAAAATAATTTAGAAGGGCACATATCAAGATCATACTATGTTCTAAAGCACTGTGCTCAATGTCAATACCAATAAACACCACAGCATGATGAATGAATAAACGAATCAGGCACAGTCCCTGCCCCACATGAGACTCCCATTTTGAGAAACAGGGAGAGTAGGTCTTTTACTTCCCATTTTACAGATAATGAAATGGAGACACAGATAAGTGATTTGCCTGAGATCACAGAACAGATCCGTGTCAGAACTGGGACTTGAATCCCTGTTACATGTTATTTCCACTGGGCTCTGCTGGCTCCACTACTGCCAATGGCCCAATGTCTTATGCCTTGGCACCACCAAGATAATGTCAGGGCCCTGCATGAAGCAGTAGATATTTAAACACAACAGACTGTGTCTCCATTGAGCTGCAACCAGTAACTGCAGGCTTATAAGCCTAATTTATATAAGACTACAAGGTATTTATTTGAAAAGTTAAATCTTGTCCAGCTTTGTTAAGCTGTTTCTGACAAGTTGTTCGGATTTGCTCTGCAAAGCAAGGGTGTATATTCACAGAAGAAGTATGGGATTGGGAGACAGAAGATCCGCGTTCTATTCCCAGGTCTGCCATTGGCCTGCTGTTTGATCTTGCACAACTTCTCTGCCTCAGTTTCCACACAGGTAGAAGGAAGATAAAACACCTGCTCTCCCTGCCTCCAATATTGAGAGTCCTATGTGGGACAGGGATCATCTCCCATCTGAATATTTTGTATTCGTACCAGGGCTTGACACTTAGTAAGCACGTGTTAAATATTTTAAAACTCCTTAAGACTTCCACACCTTCCTATGCACAACAAACCTTCATCCTACATTCCCCCTGCACCTTGATCTCCTCCTTCTTACCACCCACACCTTGCCACATCTTCCTTCTGGTTTAGAACTCCTCCCCCCTTCATATCTGACAATCCACCACTCTTCACCTCCCAAACCCTCATGAAACTCCATGAGAAGCAGCATGGCACAGTGGATTAAAGCATAGACCTGGGAGTCTGAAAATCGTGGGTTCTAATCTCAGCTCTGCCACTTGGCCTCTGAGTGACTTCAGGCAAGTCATTTCACTTCTCTGTGGCTCCGTTACCTCATCTGTAAAATGGGGATTGAGACTGTATGCAACTGGATTTGCTTCTATCCATCCTAGCACTTAGTATAGTGCCTGGTAGACAGTCAACGCTTAACACATGTACCATAATTATTATCTCCTCCAAGAGGCCTTCCCCGATTAAGCTCTCGCTTCCTTGTTCTAGTCCTCTCCTCTGTGTCTCCTCTGCACTTGGGTCTGCTTCCTCTTAAACATTTGAGTACTTATGTATATATCTCTGTAATGTATGTCTCCCCCTCTAGTCTGTAAATTCCTTGTGGATAGTGATTACTTCTACCTACTTTTTTGTACTGAAGTCTCCCAAGCACTGAATACAGTGCTCCGAAAAGAGTAAGTGCTCAGTAAATTGATTAACTGATGCACAAGCTTCACCGTAGTTCTACCCCAGCTACATCCCTTTGGAAGCAGTGTGGCTCAGTGGAAAAAGCACAGGCTTGGGAATCAGAGGTCATAGGTTCTAATCCCAGCTGTGTGACTTTGGGCAAGTCACTTAACTTCTCTATGCCTCAGTTTCCTCATCTGTAAAATGGGTATTAAGACTGTGAGCCCCACGTGGGACAACCTGATTACCTTGTAACCAACCCCCCAGTCCTTAGAACAGTGCTTGGCACATAATAAGTACTTAACAAATGACATCATTATTAAGAAGCAGCTTGGCTCAGTGGAAACAGTCTGGGCTTGGAAGTCAGAGGTCTAATCCTGGCTCTGCCGCTCGCCAGCTCTGTGACTTTGGGCAAGTCACAACTTCTCTGTGCCTCAGTTACCTCATCTGTAAAATGGAGATTAAAACCATGAGCCCCACGTGGGACAACCTGATCACCTTGTCTCTCCCCAGCACTTAGAACAATGTTTTGCACATAGCAAATGCTTAACTAATACCACCATTATTATTATTAATCTGTCATTATCAAGATGTTCTAGAACTCTAACCCTCATGTTGCAATTCAAATGGATTGGGTTATTGTCCAGAAAGCTTCTCTAATCTGGATTACCACTCTAAATTAGAATATTTATGTTGCTTGGGACACTATTCTTCATTGTAGTCATTTTTCATATCCCAGCAAGAATGTGTATTTGTGACTTGCTCATGCTAAGCTTGGTTTCATTGTTCTGTCATTTTTTTCAGCAGTTTGTACATTCATTCATTAGTATTTATTGAGCGCTATTTGCAGAGCATTGGACTAAGTGCTTGGAATGTACAATTCGGCAACAGATAGAGACAATCCCTGCCCATCGACGGGTTTACGGTCTAATCGGGGGAGACTGACGGACAAAAACAAGACAACTTAATTGCAATAAATAGAATCAAGGGGATGTACACCTAATTAACAAAATAAATAGGGTAATAAAATAAATGGGGTAGTTTCCCCCTTCTTCACTATTACTATATACCTATATGCTGATCCTAACAAGTGCCTAAACCTGAAACCATCCCCATTGCAGTTATTGCTTGGATGAGGTAAGGCCACCCCTGAGAGGTGCATCCAGCACCCAGTCAATCAATCGATCAATGGCATTTATTGAGTGCTGACTGTGTGCAGAGCACTGTACTAAGCACAGTATAATAGAGTTGGTAGACATGATCCCTGGAGTTTATAATCTAGAGGGGGAGGCAGACATTAAAATAAATTGTAAGAGTATAAGGTCCGGTTAGTGCTGGGTTTGGGGCAGGCTAGCATCAAAGTGCTTAAGGGTATGGGCTTAAGTGAATAGGTGACCCACAACAGAGGGAGAATAAGGTGGAAAGATGATAGTGCCTTGTGGCTGAAGTGCTACAGAAGGATGAGAGTCATTACCCAGAAAGGATAGCATCACTGGTGGCATATGGACCAACCAGGTGTGCAGTAAATATCACAGCCCTGAGAAATGCTGTTCAGACTAATGAAAGATACTGGGGTGGGGGGTGTCACCAGAAGCCTGGGAACAACATTAAGACTGCTATATGGTTTTCACAGACCTTAGAGTAGAATTTTACACCATCAGTATATCCAGACACTGGAAATTGCTTCATAAATTCAGCTGATCTGAGAAAATCATTAAAAGTCTAAGACTTCTTAATGGTGGCATGATGAGCTTGTCAAAGCTGGGGTAGCCTGTCTGATCCATTTTTCTTTGTCACTGGAATCAAGCAGGGAGGCCCAGTCCCATTCAGTCAGCTAATACTGTCTACTGAGTGCTGACTGTGTGCAGAGCACATTACAAAGAACTTGGGAAAGTTCAATATAATTTATATGATTCCTGCCCTCAAGGAACTTATAATTTAGTGGACAAGACAGCCATTAAATAGATTTCAGATAGGAGGATGTAATAGAGAATAGAGGCAGCATAGTCTAGTGGAAAGACCACAGTCTGGGAGTCACAAGATCTGGGTCCTAGTCCCATCTTTGCCACTGACTGACTGTATGACCTTGGGCAAATCGTATAAATTCTCTGGGCCTCATCTTCCTCATCTATATAACTGGGACAATACCACCTGGCTCTCCCTACCTCCAGGAGTTGTTATGAAAATACAAATGAGGCAACTGACATGAAAGTGCTTTGGAAAAATTTTAAATGTTATACAATTGTTATAATTATAAGGTCTATATGTATAAGCTGTGGGGGATTGTGAGCATCCAGAAGTTTAAGTGGCCCAGAAGTTCTGAAGTGGCCTCATGGGGAATATTTGGTTTCAGAGGGCTTTTAAGATAGGGAAAACTGTGGTCTGTCAGATGTGAATTTAGGGGAAGTTCTAGGCAGGAGAAGATTATGAATAAGAGACCGGCAGTAGAGGAAATGAGAATGAGGTAAAGTGAGTAGTCTAAGTTGAGAGAAGCACATTGTGTGATAGGAGATGTTGTGGAAGGAAAGAGTATATAAATTGAGAAAAGGGAACTGATTGAGTGCATTAAAGTCAAGTATTATGAGTTTCCGACTGATGCCAAAAGGAATGGGTACCGAGCCTGGCTTAGTGGATACAGCACGAGCCTGGGAGTCAGAAGGATCTGAGTTCTAACCCCGGCTCCACCGCATCTGCTGTGTGACCTTGGGCAAGTCGTTTCACTTCTCTGGGCCTCAGTTACCTCATCTGTAAAATGGGATTAAGGGTATGTGCCCCATAAGGGACAGGGGCTGTGTCCAACCTGATTAACTTGTATTAAAATCAGTGCTTAGAACAGTGCTTGGCACAGAGTACTACAGTTATCACTATTGCGCTGAGAATTACATTTTTGACATGCGATCTTTGCAGCAGAGTGAAGCATGAACTGGAGAGGGGAGAGTCTGGAGGCAGGGAGGTCAAGGAAGAGGCTGATGAAATTGCTAAGCCAGGCTATGATAAATGCTTAGCCTCCATAGTGGCCATGGGGCAGGAAAGGAAGTGGTGGATTCTGAAAGTGCTGTGGAGGAATAACAGACTGGATTTGGGGACAGATTGAATATGTGTTGAAAGTTAAGGATATTATGTTAGAGTTACAGACTTGAAAGATGGGGAAAATTGTGATGTCAACTATTACGGGAACACTAAGTGGAGGAGATGATCTAGGGGTTGGGGAGAAAAGATGTGGATATCTTGTCACCGACCCCTTGCCCACATCCCGCCAATGGCCTGATCTGTCCTCCCTCCTCAAATCTGACAGACAATTACTCTCCCACCTTCCAAGTGTCATTGAAGGCACGTCTCTTCCACGAGGCCTTCCCTGGCTAAGCTCTCATTTCCGCTTCCACTCCCTTCGGCATCACCCTGGCTTGCCCCTTCATTCACCATCCCCCTTCCTCAGCCCCATAGACTTATGTGAATATCCATAATTCATTTATGTTAATGTCTATCTCTACCATCTAGTCAGTAAGCTCCTTGTAGGCAGGGAATTTGTCTGTTATAGTGCTATGTTGTACTCTCCCAAGCACTTAGTAGAGTGCCCTGCACACAGAGTGCTCAATAAATACGATTGACATCCTTCTGGGCTAGCGAGGTAAATTTGAGAGTCATCTGCTTAGATCTGGTAGCTGGAACCATGGGAATAGATGAGGTCCTTAAGGAAATGCATGTAGATTGAGAAGAGAAGGAGCCCCAGAAGAGAGCCTTGAAGGACAGCTACATTTAGGGAGAGGGAGGTAGAGAAATAACCACCAAAAGAGAGTGAGAAGGATCAGCAAGAGACGTGAGAGGAGAACTAGAAGAGGAGTCTCCAAGAAAAATCAAGGTTAGGTTGTGTAGTCTAAACATCTACAGAACTGTAATGTTATCCAGCCTTCTCCATGGCAGGGAGCCTGGACTCTCCTAGAATTAGGCAGTCTCCTAACACTGAAGCTATGCTCACTTGGATATGAGAGGAGCATAGATAACAATCCGATAGCCAAAGCTGCTGGGTAGTGAACTGAAACTGATGAATGGAAAGCAAAGAGGACAGAAGAAACGTATTGAGAATACAGGAAAGCAGTGCTCCTTCTCAGCCTAAAACTGACCCAATTGCTGTGAAAGGTAATAAAAACAACAATAGCACCCCAGTGTTCTAAGCACTGGGGTAGATACAAGATAATCAGGTTCCTCATGGGCCTCGAGGTCTAAATAGGAGGGAGAACAGGTATTTAATAGCCATTTTATAGATGAGGGAACTGAAGCACAAAAAGGTGAAGTGATATGCCTAAAGTCACACAGCAGGCAAGTGACAAATCCAGGTCCTCTGACTTTCAGGTCTATGATCTTTCCACTAGGACATGCTGCTTCTAATAATATACTATAATATAGATGACAATAATATACATTAATCCAAAAAGTAGAGGCTTCTGTGGAGCAGGAACTTGGAAAGGATTGCTAAACAAGAAGTTGAAAGGAAAAATAGCACTAGGAACTGGAAACAACAATCACAAGAGCACAACATGGGGCATTCTTTGTTGTGTGACCAGTGGAGTCAGGGCTGTGAGTCCTGCATTGGCTCTATTAGCAACACACTTTCCCACAGGTGAATTTTGCCATCCATAGTGTTTTCCTCTAGCATGAAGGGTAATTGTGCAATAGTCAGAAACTCATAGACGTCCCAGGTGCAGAGATAAATGTAGATTGAATTTCTTGTTCTGATAAGGCTATTTCAATGCCATCCCAAGGCTTCTTGCATCTGTCTTCATTCTCCAGCAGTTTGACATTCATCTGCCCAGATTCCCCGTTGCAGTACAATGAAGAAGGTAGAAATAAATATTGTAAAATCATTCTAGGAGATGAAGAACAAGAGATCAGTGAAGGACACACTACATGGCCACTAACAGATGGTAAAAATAACATCTTGCCGGAAAAGGGAGACCATGTTAAAAGCCCCAAATGAGCGCTCTGCCTCACAGTTCAAAAGGAGGCGTGGGGGAACAGATGCCAGAACACATATTCATTTCCCAGGGGGGCGGAGACAAAATACTTAAGAAGACAGAATCGCATCACCAGAGATGATTAAGAAATTATGCAATCAGCAGATGGACATTACAGACATCTATCTACTGGCTAGGACCAGGTGCCAGACTTTAGAAGGAGAGGCAAAAAATGTGAAAATACGGAACACTAAATTAGGCTGTTGCAGACCAATAGCAGAAGCCCCTTATTGGTCATAATCAAATTAGATCTGTCAGTGACCATCCCTTTGAGCCAAGCTACAGATTGGTGCCATTAAATATTTTTATTAGTAATTTGAGTAATGGACTAACTAGACAACTCACTGATTAAGTTCACAAATGATGCCACAGGGGAGAAGAGCTTTGAAACTTGGATATTGGTCATAAAATTCTAAATGGCAATTTTGATAAAGAGGGACTATAAGAAACAGGCCCACCACTCCACGGGGGTGATAAGGGCCAAGCACCCCTACACTTCAGATCAAGTCAACCCATTCAGCCCATCATTCTCTCTCTGACAATGTACCGATGGAGATGTAGAGGTACGATGTCATAACTAGAATAATAATGGTATTGGTTAAGCAGTTGCTCTGTGAGAAGCACTGAACTAAGCTCTGGGGTAGATACAAGATGATCAGATTGGACACAGACACTGTCCCACATATGGCTCAGAGTCTAAAGGGAGGGAGAACAGGTACTGAATTCCCATTTTTCAGATGAGGAAACTGAGGAACAGACAAGTCAAGTGACTTGCCCAAGATCATACAACAGGCAAGTGGCAGTCTTCATTAGAACTCAGGTCTCCTGAGGCCACAGTCCGGTGCTCTATCAACTAGGACACACTGTTTTTCTATGTGATATTTGGCCTTGGGCATCCAGCTGCATAAATAGCAATGCTCTTTCAACAGTCTCTAACATTTTTATTTAACAATCTTCATGGACTTATTATCTGAATCTATCTAATCCTTCTTTGTACCTTATAATGTCACCAATTTCTCCTCTCTAAAAACTCATTGCGGATCTAATCAGGAAATTAGCTTAATGCATATTGAACCTATTGTAATATTAAGACTGCCCAACTTCCTGTGGTAGCAAATGTCATATCTTTCCACTCACTGTGTGAAGGAGGCTTCCTTGTGTTGTCTTGAAACTACCACTTTCAAATTTCATTGGTTGCCTCCTCATTCTGTTGTGCAGCTGGGTGAAAAAAAGATGTTTGTGTTTGCCCTCTCCTTACCTTTCATCGATTTTGTAGATTTCAATTCTGTCTCCTTTCAGTCTACCCCTTTCCAGAGTGAAGTTTTAATTTTTTCATGCTAACTTTTCACAAGATCTGTTCTAGTCTCCTGATTATTTTTGTTCCTTTTTAGGTATTTTCTAACTCTGTTGTTCCTATAAAAAAGTGGGTTTTCCGTTATTTTTTCAATGAGACAGTATTCAGAGAAATGATGGCAACACTTAGGTTCATGAAGACTTTAAGAGGGAAATGAATCAATTGGATTTTGTCTCCATTATTAATCATAAACATTATCATATAATCCCTAGCATTTTTCAGTACCTTCTGCATATAAAGCTATGTACTAAGCCCCAGTAAAAATATAAGATCAAATCAAGACATTGTGCATACTCCATGAAAGGCCCACAGTCCAAGAAGGGGGGAAAGACAAGATATAGACAAAACAGAAGATTATTAAGTAAATACAATTTAAATTTATACATATAAAACATGCAGCATGGTCTGGTGGAAAGAGCATGGGTCTGGTGGAAAGAGTTCAGGCCTAGGGGTCAGAGGACCTGGGTTCTAATCCCGGCTGTGCCAGTTGCTTGCTGAATGACCTTGGACAAATCACTTCACTTGCCTGTGCCTCAGTTCTCCTGTTCTTTCTCCTATTTAAACTGTGAGCCCCATGCGGGACAGGGACTGCGTCCAACCTAATGAACTTGCATCTACCTCACCTCTTAGAACAGTGTTCTACACAAAGTGAGAGCTTAACAGATACAATTGAAAAAAGCAGTAAAATATGGATTGTAAAAATATATCAACAAAACATTCTGCTGTGGGGAGGGGATGAGGCCAAGCTCTTCCTCCCTCCAGGAAACAGTCACTGGCTGCAAACCACACACCTTACCCAATATTCTTATGATGGCTACAAAGAGTTATATGGGAGCGGGAAGCTGATCTTAGCAGCATGACTCTACATGCAGTTAATTCTAAGTGCCCTGGTGGGAAGGAGGAGGAGAGAGGGAGGGCTTAAGAAGAAAGATTTAAATTTTCACAGGAGAAATTTGTATTAGATATACTGATGAGTTTTCAAACTTTACAGATTCTTAAAAACAAACTGGGTGAAAGATTTTCTTTCACTAGTGAATAAAGGGGCAGTATTATTCTCTGCACTGATCAATAGGAATGGAATAGATATAATAATGATAATTATGATGCCATTTGTTAAGTGCTTACTATGTGCCAAACACTGTTCCCAGCACTGGAGCTACCAGTTTGCAACAATTATGCTCAGAGAGGGTAATGATAATAATCATTAGTATGGTATTTGTTAAGCGTTTACTGTGCATTGGGAACCGCTCTTAGCGCTGGGGTAGATACATTTTAATTCAGGTTGGACACAGTGCAACGTATGACACAGTCTAAGAGGGAGATATGGTATTAAATCCCAATTTTACAGATAAGGAAACTGAGGCACAGAAAATTAAAGTGATTTGCTTAAGATGGATTGTGGAGCCGAGATTAGAATCCAGGTGCTCTGGCTCCTGTCTGATTCCTAGCCCAAACGGCTGCTTCTTGTACTGCTTCTTTTCTTTACTTAAGTAGGTTCTTTACTTCCAAGGGTAAATAAGAGGGCTCAATGAAGAGCAAGTGGCATGGCCTAATGGAAAGAACACAGGCCTGGAAATCAGAGGACCTGGCTTCTAATCTCAGCTCTGCCTCTTGCCTGCTGTGCGACCTTGGATAATCTCTTTACTTCTCAGGGGCTTAATTTTCTCATCTGTAAAATGGGGCTTCAATACAGGCTTTCTCTTGGCCTTTAGGCTGTGAATCACATGTAGTAGAAGGACTATGCCCAATTTGCATATGCTGTATCTATCCCAGGGCTCAAAACAGAAGGGGGAAACATTTCCCTCCACTTTCCAAACATCAAAAATAGAAGAGTTTGAATTTAAGTCCAAATAGTCAAATCTCATTTGATCTATAAAGTACTAACAATTTAGCGACCCTGAAATCACCAGGAAAAGAAGAAATCCCCTTCGATTCCCTACTATCTTCTCAAACATTTCCTTATAATGCTCTTAGACTAAAAGCTGTGAAATCTATAACAATTTCATTTACAACTGTCAAGCTAATGAAAGCCTAAATTACAGAAGATTCCTCTGCCCGATGGTATAATTGACTCACTGTGAGAACTATTAAGTATTAAAAATTCTGTGGGATCATTTAAGTGCTGAGTTATGCAAAATTGAAAGGCTAATTTTAGTTCCCCTCTTTAATGTCCAGCCAATCTATGGCCAACCAATCCAGATAATTTTACTATTGAAATAAGACTTCATTTCTGGTTGTACTAGACAAACATTCAGCTTCTGTATTTTGACTATTAATTGAACTTTCCATCTTCCTTCCCAAGCTCTCTCATCTCCCTGCCTTTCCCATCACTGTTGAAAACGCCACCCATCTTCTGCTCCACAAGCTTGTAATCTTGGTGCTAGCCTTGATTCCTCTCTCTTCCGCAACCCACATATGCAGTCATCAAATCCCATCAGTGCTATCTTCACATCTTCAGAATCCATCCCTTCCTCTCCATCCAAACTGCCATCATGCCAGCCCAAACTCTTGACATATCTTGCCTCAAGCACAGCATCAGCCTACTCTCTGACCTCCCTGCCTCCAATCTCTCCTCTCCAGTCCATACTGTACTCTGTTGCCCAGGTCATTTTTTTAAAGAATTTTCTGTGCACAACGACCCATGCCTCAAAGACCTCCAAAGGTTGCCACTCCACCTCTGCATCAAGCAGAAATGCCTCATAATTGCTTTTCAGTGCCACTCTCCCACTAAAACCATACCTTGCTCCTCTAATGCCAACCTTTTCACTGTGCCTTGAACTCATCTCTCTCACCATCGCTCAGTGGAAAGAGCACAGGCTTTGGAGTCAGAGGTCATGGGTTCTAATCCTGTCTCCACCACTTGTCAGCTGTGTGACCTTGGCCAAGTCACTTAACTTCTTGGTACCTCAGTTACCTCAACTGTAAAATGGGGATGAAGACTGTGACTCCTACGTGGGACAACCTGATTACCTTGTATCTACCCCAGCGCTAAGAACAATGCTTGGCACATAGTAAGCACTTAAATACCAACATTATTATTTTTAGTCACACTCTCCCTTCTGCCTGAACTCCTTCCCTTCACATCCAGCAAGCTAATGTTCTCCCTATCTTCAAAGCCCTAATAAAATCACAGCAATCAACCAATGGGATTTATTGAATGCTGTGCGCAGAGTAATCAGTCGCATTCACTGAGTGCTTACTATGTGTAGAGCACTGTACTAACTGCAATACAGTAGAGTGGTAGATATGATCCCTGCTTACATATCTACTCCAGGAAATCTTCCCTGCTCAATCACCTCTAACTAACCCTATGTCATCTATGCACTTGAGTACTCATCCTCAGAGCACTTGGGTGTTCACCCCCTTGCCACCCTCCGGGAGCATTTATCTACATCTCTTTGCACTCTATGGCTTCTCCCTAATGGGATTTTACTTTAGCGTCTGTCTACCCCACTAGACTGTAAACTCCTTGAGGGAAAGCAACACGTCTACAGCTCTACAAGTAGAGTGTTCTGTGTAGAGTAAGCATTCAGTAAATACTGACTGATATAAAGAAGGCAGCAGAGTCAGCAGAGGTTCAAGGGAAAACCATATAGGAACTCATCTCACTTTATCAAGTGTTTCTTTTAAGTCTTTTCTCTGTACTCTCAAGAGAATGAAGAAGCATCCCAGAAAAAAAAAAATAACATTCAACATTGCTCCAAGAACCAAGGTAATCACTTTTGGCTTCAAAGCTATCACCTTGCCCCCTTCTACCTCACCTCCCTTCTCTCCCTCCTATAGCCCAGCCCGCACACTCTGCTCCTCTGCCACTAACCTCCTCACTGGGCCTCTTTCCTGCCTGTCCCACCGTCGACCCCTGGCCCACATCCTACCTCTGACCTGGAATGCCCTCCCTCCTCACATCTCCCAAACTAACTCTCTACCCCTATTCAAAGCCTTATTGAGAGCTCTCCTCCTCCAGGAGGTCTTCCCAGACTGAGGCTTCCCTTTCCTTCTGCTCCTCCTCCCCTCCCTATTGCCCCTCCCTCCCTCTGCTCTACCCCCTTCCGCTCCCCACAGCACTTGTGCATATTTGTGCATATTTATTGCTCTATTTGTTTTATTAATGATGTGCATTTATCTATGGTTCTATCTATCTATTTTGATGGTAGTGATGCCTGTCTACTTGTTTTGTTTTGTTGTGTGTCTTCGCCTTCTAGACTGTGAGCCCATTATTGGGTAGGGATTGTCTCTATATGTTGCCAAATCATACTTTCCAAGCGCTTAGTACAGTGCTCTGCACACAGTAAGCACTCAACAAATATGATTGAATGAATGAATGAATGAATAACAAATTTCTCGGTATTTCTTTAATAATAATACTGGCATTTATGAAATATATGTCAAACACTGTACTAAGCACTGGGGTAGATACAAGATAATCAGATCCCACATTGGGCTCACAATCTAAGTAGGAGGGAAAACAAGTATTGACTCCTCATTGTGCAGATAAGGGAACTGAGGTACAGAGAAGTAACTTGACCAAGGTCAGGCAGCCAGTGTGTGACTGAACCAAGATCAGAACACAGAGTCATGAGGCCACAGTGCTTTCCTCAGTGCTAATCTGTGACAGAGTAAGACCCTGCAGATCACACTATTTCACAGGAGGCATGGAAAGGAAACATTCCTGGGGATTTCTTCCTCTCCAGGTGGTTACCAGAACTGGGTTAGAATTTGTATTAGTTAATTCCATAACTGGAATTCCACTACCAATGCAGTGCAATCTGTGATCCAATTAACTGAGATAAACAAGTTATGAGAATTTTTCCTCTGATGCTAAGAGTAGCTGTAGGCAATACTGGAAGATAGAATTTCATATAGCCCCTCTGCTACAACATTCAACCCAGGTCAAATGAATGGTGCCAGCTGGATGAGGTGCCAGCTAAACTGTGCAAGGAGTTTGCCCATTAAGGATTGGGTCCCAGCATAGGTTCCAGATGGGGCCTTCTCTTTCATGGAATTTAAGTGCTTTCCCCTTGTTTCCTCTATCTGCCCTCTCCTCACCTTCGCCTATGAGCTTGGCTGTGAACCCCTTTTGATACTCATCCCAGGCCCACCCCACTTGTGTAAATATCCTTAGATTCTGATATTTAGTGTCTGTCTCCCTCTGAAGACTATAAGCAACTTGTGGACAAGGCATTTACCAACTCCAGAAGCAGCATGGCTTAGTAAATAGAGCACCGGCCTGGGAGATCGGATTCTGAATCCTGGCTCCTCCACTTCCCTGCTGTGACCTTTAGCAAGTCACTTCACTTCTCTGGGCCTCAGATACTGTCTTTAACTGATCCCTATGTGGAATGACTAACTTGTATCTACCTCAGTATTTAGAACAGTGCTTGGCACATAGTAAGCGCTTAACAAGTACCATAGTTATTACTGTTGTCCCTCAAGTGTTTAATTCAGTGCAGCAAGCACTCAAATACCATTGACTGGTTGATTGAAGTACAGTAGGCAGACAGGGGTATTGATATAGTGTTTTCTTGAGCTTTGGATTACATTTTATCAAGGCATAATTCCTCCTGATCTTTCCCATTACATATCCTCTTAGAGAGCTCAGGTTTTAGTCTCAAGTGATCCGTCTCATCATTGAAGACAATACAGCTCTGAAAATAACATGTTATTAACCTTTAGAGTTTAAAAAATTACATCGCAAATGCATTGCACCAGCATTAGCAAAGGTTAAAAAGTGACTGCTACTCATAATGAATCTCTGAAAAGTATTCAGTCACAGCTCCCTTTAGGATATTCAATGCCTACGAAAGATAAAGAAGTGAAAATAATTGGAACCGAGGTCTTTAAAAAATCTACGACGTATGCATTTTTCATCTCCACAGCAAAGGCCTATTCAAATTAGCAAGCCCTGAATTGTTGACAAGACACACCTCTCAGTTCCAGTTTGAAGCGGGAGACAGGATGCTAGGACAATTGATCCAGTAGCCACGGCACGGGTGACAATGTAGACGAGCCAGGAGTCTGTATAATTTATTAAAGGCATGCGGCAGGTTGGAGAGTGTGGAAAACCTCCAACAGCAACACTTAACTCATCTTCTACCTTTCGTCATCATCAGCGGTATTTATTGAGGGTTTACTAGGTACAGGGTACTGTACTAAGTGCTTGGGAGAGTATAATACAAGAGAGTTGTTCCCTGTCCTCAACAAGTTTACACCTCACACTCTCCATTGGCTCCTTCTTTTCTGGTCAACTCTCCCTCCCACTAAAAAGCCTCCTCTGGACCTCTGTGGTGATTACCCATCTCACAACTCTGCTTCCCGTCCAAAAATCTCAAACAGGACATCTTCACTTTTCTTCCATCATCTCCCTTCTTGATTCACTGAAATCTGGTTTTCCCCAGCTTCACTCTATTTTAAAGCACATACATACCATTTTCTCCAGCGACCCACTTTTATCCCTTCTAATAATGTTAATGTCCTTATTAAGCACTGACTGTTGTAAGCATTGTACTAAGCACTGGGGTAGATACAAGATATTCAGGTTGGACTCAGTACCTTCTCCCATATGAGGCTCACAGTCTAAGTAGGAGGGAGTAGGATTTATTCCCCATTTTATAGATAAGTAAATGGAGGTACTGAGAAGGTAAAGCGACTTGCTCAAGGTCACGCAACAGAAGTGGCAGAGACAGGAATAGAACCCAGGTCCTATGTCTCCCAGGCTCTTTCTACTAGGTCCTCTAGACCGTATGTTTGTTGTGGACAGGGAACGTGTCTATTATATTGTCATACTGTACTCTCCCAAGTGCTGACTACAGTGCTCTGTACACAGTAAGTGCTCAATAAATACAACTGACTAGGTCACTCTGCTTCCCACATTTAATGGATTGCCCTCTGCTGTAATCCTACTAGACTTCTTGACTGGCGTTGACTACTCCTTCGTTTCCTAGAAACACTATCTACTTTTGGTTTTGCTGCTTCCTAAATGTGGGTGGCCACAAGGTTCTGATCTGATCTTCTAGCTTCTTGCTACATACCAATAGTCTCAGGAAACTCATCTGCTTAGACAGTTTCAGATGGCAATCTATGTGCTGATGACTCCCAGATCCACCTCGCTGGCCTCATCCTCTCACTTGCTTTCAAATCTGACATACCCTCTTGTCTCCAGGACATCTCCAATTGGATGTTCGACAGTATCTGAATTCAACATGGCTAAAGCTGAACTCATTTTCCTTCCTTCTTCTCCCTTTCTCACATCCTATTCAACAACAAATATGCACCTCATCTCAGGAGTCCACAATCTACGTATTATCCTTGAGGCCTTACTTTTTTCACCTCCATCACTAAAGACAGCACCACCATCCATGCTAACTCACAAGCCTTGGCATATCAACTCATCTCTCTCATTCAACCCACATAGTCAATCTGTCACTAAAACACGTCAGTTCAACCTTCACAGCAGTTAAAATCAGCCCTTTCTTCTCCATCCAAACTGTTACCAAGTTAATCCAAGCACTTCTCTTATCCCACTTTCATTACTGTATCCGCCTCCTTGCTGACTTCCCTGCCTCATGTCTTTCCCCACTCCACTTCATACTTCTGCTGCCTGGATAATTTTTCTACAGAAAGGTTTGGTCCACATTTCCTTCCTCCTTAACTCTCAGAACTTCCAGCGGTTGCCCATCCATCTCCCCAAACAGAAACTCCTTAAAATCACCTTTAAAGCACTAAATCAACTTTCCTCCTCCTATCTTACCTCCCTGTTCTCCTACTACAACCCAGCCCACACACTGTGCTCCTCTAATGCCAACCTACTCTCAGCCACTGGCTTCTCACCCATATCCCACCCTGGCTTAGAATGCCTTCCTTTTTCAAATCCGACAGCCAATTACTCTCCCCAACTATAAAGCCTTATTAAAGGCACATCTCCAAGAGACCTTCCTCTACTAAGCCCTCACTTCCTCTTCTCTCACTTCCTTCTGTGTCTCCCTTGGACTTGGATTTGCACCCTTATTCACCCCTCCATCAGCTCCACAGCGCTTATGAACATATCCGCAATTTATTTGCCTGTATTAATGTCTGTCTCCCCCTCAACTGTAAACTTGTTGTGAGCAGGGAATATGTCTACCAACTCTATATATTGTTATATCATATTCTCCCAAGAACTTAGTACAGTGCTCTGTATACTGAAAGTACTCAATATGATTGATTGACATCTGCTTAGATCTCTTCTAAATGGCAAATGTGCCCAATGTTGACAACTTGTCCCTGGACACGGAGAAGCCAAAATAAAATTCAGCCAATGTGTGAGCAGACAACCTCTCTAGGACATAGTCAATCTTGGCACCTTGCATCTACAAAAAAAAGCCGAGAGGCAACTGTTCTCAAGGTTAATGATAGTCTCATTAAGAAAAATAACCAATACCCCTAGTTTGGATTTCAAACACTCATTTCCTTCCATTATAGGTTAAAGAGAAGGGCAATCTGAAAGGCTGCCAACAACAGCCAATGGTGTTTCAATAATAATAATTGTAACAAATACTGGTAACCATCTGTATTTCTTTTTTGCTCTTTTCTGCTAAGAAAGAAAAGGGAGAGGCATATATCCTGACTCTGTGGATGCCGGATATTAATTCACATGGACTGATTAAACTCTCTCTCTCTCTCTCTCCATCCATTTCAAAGTGCTTGTCAGGGTAGTGCTTATTTGGGTGAATTATTTTTATTCAAGGTTTTAACTTCATGCAAATAAGGCTTCAGCCTTTCGTCACCCCATTGACTTCCATTTCTATCTGAGAAAAGCAGGGTGGAAATATTCAAGCCGTTTATAACTACTTGATGGCCACAAAACTGCCCCATGATGAAAATGGTGCTACACTGAAAACAATAGTTCATGAAAAACAAGAAAATTATTTCTGTAGATAAAATCAATCACATAACAGAATAAAGGATCTTAAAAAAAATAGGGAAATGCAAATGCCATGTTTGTTTTTTCCCCCAAGCCTCAGAAAAAGGAGGAGTTTTTACCCACAGCTGCTTAGAGGGGGTAATAGTATGTTTCCACGTTTCATGAAACCATGATAATTACAAATAAATAAGTCCGCCCACAGCAATAACTCAGGTTTATAACGTTTTTTGTTTCTGACGTGAGAAGCCTAGTAAGTGTTCTTACCTAGGAAAGGCACTATTTCCTTTAGCACTCTGTCACAGAGAATGCATGAGTTTTTCTGTTCAAAGAAATACATTTTTGGAGATTGAAATCATTTCCTGCTTCTCTCTCAGTCCGCTATTAGAAATCACCTCGGTGCTCCAGGGCCTTCTGCATTTATCCTGGCTCCACAGTTTCCTTGATTGTTTTCCCTGAATAGTCATGGATTTCTATTGATTTCCTAAAATTTCACTTAAAATTAAATCTTGCAGCCTTTTCTCCAAACATGAGTCTACCTGTTCATTCATTATTGTTGGGGGAGGGGAGGTTTGCTTACAGGGCTTTGGAGATCAGGTACAGGGAAGGAGAGAGGCAATAGACTGAGCCAAGAAGTCATGGTGGAAGTACATTATGAAAGTGGCAGTGATTGAAAAGAGTGCATCCTGGGACAGAAGGGTTTGAGGTTGGGGGTGAGAGTGTGAGCCAGAAAATACAGGGTGGAGAAGCCAAAGGGGATAGGAAAATGCAGTGAGAGGACAGATCAGAGACTTTGTCCAGGCACACAAAGGTCAAATCAGCTGAACTGACAGCGGTGCTCGGAAAGGACTGTACAGAATCCATGAGGCGGGATGTGGGGGGAAGTGACATCACTATACCCACCCATCTACATGTGGCCATCAGCCAGAAACACTCCAAAATATCCGGGAATGCCCCAGAATAAGGAGGAACACCCTGGACCATCCAAGACAATATATTGAGGGTGAGGAGAGCTTCCCTTAGGGGGCAGAACCAGAGAGAAGTGTGGGATGTTAGAGGGGGATTAGGGGGCACTTTGGAGAAAGGTTACTTTGCTCCACTCTGCTCTGAAGGTCAGGAACAAGTGGTCGATGGGCTACTGTGGGATGGCCATGCATTCAGTAGTATTTCTGAGCACTTTCTATGTGCAGAGCACTGTACTAAGCTCTTGGAAAGTACAATTCGGCAACAGATAGAGACAATCCCTGCCCACTGAGGGGCTTACAGACTAATTGGGGGAGAGACAGACAGACAAAAACAATAGCAATAAATAGAATCAAGGGGATGTACAGCTCATTAACAAAATAAATAGGGTAATAAAAATATATGCAAATGAGCAGATGAGCACAGTGCTGAGAGGAGGGGAAGGGAGAGGGGTAGGAGCAGAGGGAAAAGGGGGGAAAGGGGGCTAAGTGAGGGGAGGTGAAGGTGGGGGGGGCAGAGAGGCAACTGAGGGAAAAGGGGAAGCTCAGTCTGAGAGGGCCTCTTGGAGGAGGTGAGATCTCAGTAGGGCTTTGAAGAGGGGAAGAGAGTTAGTTTGGTGGAGGTGAGGAGGGAGGGCATTCCAGGACAGCGGGAAGATGTGGGCCAGGGGTCGACGTGTACCCCTGTATCAGCTAACCACATTGCTTTGGACCACTGGGGTGCTAACTCATTCTTTGGAGCTGAGGGACAGTGTGGTCTAGTGGAAAAAGTACAGATCTTGGAGTTAGAGTTCCTGGGTTCTAATCCTAGCTCTTCCACATGCCTGCTGTGTGACCTTGAGCAATTTCTCTGTGCCTCAGTTACCTACTCTGTAAAATGGGAATTCAATACTTTTTTTCCTTCCTAATTAGATTGTGAGCACTGTGTGGGACAGGGATGGTGTCTAACCTGATCATCGTGCATCACCCCAGAGCTTAGCAAAGTACGTGACACGTATTAAGCAACTCAAAGATATCACAATTATTATTATTGTATTTTTATGAATATTTGTCTCCCCCTCTGGACTCTAAGGTAATTGTGGACAGGGAACATGTCTACCTACTCTTTTGTATTGTACTCTTCCAAGCACTTTGTACTATGCCTTGCACACTTTAAGTGTTCAATAAATACCACTGATTGATTGATTTGGGTAACTATGCTGTGGTGCTGGGGCTGAGGGATTTTGGCTTTTGGGGGTTCCCCTGCAGGGAATCACAAAGGGGTATATTGTTAGCAGAAAGCTGTTGCCAGCTACAGTTATTAAATATTTACTTGTGTCTCTTTTGTTTCCAAATTTTCTCACTCTCCATGTCACCAGTTCTTAAATTAGGTCAGCCTGTTGACTACTTCAAAAATCTCTTCCTTTATAAGGTAATAGGACACTGCAAGAGAATGCCAAGAAAAGCATGCAAACCATAGCATTTGCATTCCCTAGTGATTTATTTCCATTTCAACTTTCCAGCATTTCACAGGTAAAATGACTTGGAAATCATTTTATACATGTAAAGCTCCCTGAGCTAAAAACATCCAATTTCAACACAAGTCAAAAAAATAGGAGATAGTGTCTAAAGCTAAACTAATCCATTTTTTCTCTAGACTCCTGCCAGCCCAAATCCTAGCTCTCTGTACCTTTCCTTAATGCCCAGTATGCAGAGTGTTTGGGATATCACAAACAGCCTTATTGGAACAAGGAACTCCAGGAGCACATATTAACGTAAATCAAAGTGTATGCTGTTGGCAGAGGAGTAGGTACACATCATGACATGGGATACACCTGGCAGGATAGTATATTACTGTCACAAGCACCATTTTTGTTGACTATTTAGGACATAGAGTTGTTCAGTGCTGACCCAATTCTAAACAGGGACATAGGCCAGCTGGAAACAAAACAGTCCATAGTAAAACTGGATGGGTAGCCCCTTAATGAACAGAATATGGCTACTTCTTAGAAACACTTTCTGACAATCATCAAGACAAAGGGCACAGCAACGAAACACCATCAAAACTGATTAGACGAAAACTGCTCTGAGGTCAAAAAACAACGTGCAGCAAAGCAGGAAATGTGACTCTTCATGACATAAATCTGAGACAGAACATTCAGTTCAAGCTGAGGTACGTGCCTGACTAATGATTGGTTGTTAAAGCTAAAGAGATCCAGGGATATGTTGGCTGCCATAAAATAGCAGGGTTCTGACCGCTTTGTGGGCAGGAAATGTTTATTTTTGTATTATACCCTTCCAAGCATTAAGTACAGTGCTCTGCACACAGTAAGCGCTTAATAAATAGAGTTGAATGAATACTCATCTCTCAGGAAGGCTTCAAACACATCACTACCGCACTGTTGAAGAGTGCAGTCAGAACCACTCATCACAAAGTGGGAATCCTTCACAAAAATAGCAAGAAACCCTACAATGAATCCTGAAGAGAGCTGAAATGTAGACATAGAATCTCCGACTCCGCATTTAAAGTGGTGATCTCTACAAAGTCATAAAAAGCAGAAAAGTATCTGGATCTCTAGACTCTAAGCTCCTGGTGAGGCAGGGAATGTGTCTACCAACTCTGTTTGGATTATACTCTCCCAAGCACTTAGTAGAGTGTAAAGTAAGCGCTCCATTATTGCATTGATAATTATGATGATCTGATAGTATTCTTAAAGACAGCTACAATCACAGAAGGTCCCTTAGCTTCAGATGTCTGTAATGGCTTTTCCTTAGCACATGGAGACTGAGGAAATGCCCTGGTGGCAACCAGACTTCAAGAATGTCACCACAGTCATCATTTTTCTATAGGAAAAGGGAGAAAGATGACTCCCGGAAATCTTCCTGCTTTCTATTTCAAACAAAATCAAACCAGAATCTTGCTGAATCAACTCCTGAGGCTCCTAATCAACTGAGAGCAATGTGGCTTAATCGTATTGTTTGCAATTTAATTTGGTTTGTACTTTATTCTCATTGTTTCATGGGTCTGTCTTCCCCACCTAGATTGTGCAGGATGGGGAGGGGCTGAAATGAGTACTGCCCATGGCCTTGGCTATCGCACGCCATCAGACTACTAAGTCACTCCATCCCCCGTGCCGGCCTTCCCCAGTGCCATCCGAGGAGCCCAACCTGGGCGGCCAGAGGGGAGCGGGCAGAGATAGCTGTGGCATCAGGAAAACTCTAAAACTTCAAAACACCAGGAAGGCTGGGCTGTACTCAGACAACCCTGATCCAAGTCTAAAGCACCTCACAACTGCTCCTCCATCTGCAATGCTCTGTGAGTCTTATTGGGCTTACAATCATCCTTAGGTAGCTTTGCCTTGATCATTTCAATCTTTTCCTCCTATGCTTTTCTTGAAGACTGTGTACCCGTGGCAATTGTACTTTATCTTTTATTATACCCTTTTCCAGTGTTTGGTACAGAGCTTCGCATCCAAGCAATAGGTGGTATTTATTGAGTACTTACTGTGCGAAGAACATTATATTGAACGACTGGGAGAGTACAGTGCAAAAAAAGTAGGAATAGATGATCTCTGCCCTCAAGGAATTTATTAATAATAATAATGGTATTTCTGTGCCAAAAACTGTTCTAAGCACTGGGGTAGATACAAGTTAATCAGGTTGGTTACAGTCCCTGTCCCAAATGGGGCTGACACTTTTAATCTCCATTTTACTGATGAGGTAACTGAGGCCCAGAGAAGATAAGTGACTTGCCCCAGGTCATGCAGCAAACATGTGCTGGAGCCAGGATTAGAACATAGGTCCTTCTGACTCCCAGGGTCGTGCTCTCACCTCTAAGCCACGCTGCTTCTCAGAATAGAGGGTCTGTAGGTGTTCCATAAATTCCAATGAATGAAAAACTGACTGGATGAACTCTATCCCTTATGGGACAGACCCCCCCGCCCACTCTCATTTGTTTATCTTGCACTTACCTGGTTGCTTATTCCAGTGTCTGACACATAGCGAGTATTTTATTAATTCTATCATAATCAATCAGTAGTTGCATACCTTATGCAAAGCAGCATACTAAGTGCTTGGGAGTACAATGTCACAGAGTTGGTAGACATACCTACAAGGAGCTCACAGCCTAGAGGGAAAATATAATAGAGGAATAGTGATAATATTTAATCTAGTAATAATAATATCAAATATTTAATCCCTCCTGTAGGCAGGATAACAAGAGTCTTCTGATTTCCCTGATCATTTTCCTCTCCAATCTATTATACCAGCTGTGGATTTCTCCCAATCTCCAGAAGGCTTCAAGTCATGGAAACAGCTGTTTTGCTGTTATTTTTACCTAATCAATGTAATTCTGTTCTACCCCATATGGTGCTAACTGTTATCTTAGGAACTATAGGAAGAATAAATTCTCTTACCATCTCTCCAAGTTAGGTTCTTGCACTAGATAGGAAATTTTGAAGCATTAATCCTGCAGATCTTTAGTAATTGGATAGATATTATCGTCAATGGTTTTGTCATTTACCTGCATAGAGGAGAGTTTGAGATCATTCTTCCTTCTCTAGGATGTGTTTTGCCCCAAGGTTTTAGAACACCATATTCTGGGGAGCTTATAAGTGAAAAAATAATGTTAGTAGCCAACTCTTTCTTTTCTAAAGATGAAAGCTCACAAAGCTGCTTTTGATCTTCTATCTACTAACAGACTAATGGCATCAGAATGGAAAAACATCCACAAGACTTTTAAGGAGTTGTGGTTTTTTATGGCATTTGTTAGAACTTGTGTTAAGTGCTGGGGAAACTATAAGAAAATCAGGTTGGGCACAATCCCCATTCTACAAAGCATTCACAGTCTTAATCCCCAATTAACAGATGAGGTAACTGAGGCACAGAAAAGTGAAGTGACAGCAAACAAATTGCAGAGCTGGGTTTAGGACCCAGATCTTTTTCTTCACAGTTTTAGGCCACTCTACTTGTATTGCATGTTTTCTGCACACTGTGGGAAGGGAGCGTGTCTGCCGACTCTGCTGTATTGTATTCTGTCACGAGTGCTCTGTGTGCTCAATAAATATGACTAGTTGATAGGTCAAGAGTAATCACATAGTATTTCTTAGAGAGAAAACATCATTCTCAACCAACCTCTTTTCAAAGGGTCAGAAGGGTAAACTAAAGCATACATGCTACCCCAGGAGAATGCTGAAGAAAAATAACAGGTTTCCACTTCCGTCACCTGACCCACTTGTTTTCCCTGGACCATGGAGGCCATCCCAGACTGAGCCCTCTTTTTCCTCTGCTCCTCCTCCCCTCCACATCACCCCCACTCCCTCCCTCTTCTCTATCCCCCTCCCCACCCCACAGCACTTGTGTGTATATTTGTGCATATTATATTTTAATGATGTGCATATATCTATAATTTCATTTATTTATACTGATGCTATTGATGCCTACTTGTTTTGTTTTCTGTCTCCCCCCACTTCTAGATTGTGAGCCCATTGTTGGGTAAGGATTGTTTCTATCTGTTGCCTAATTGTACTTTCCAAGTGCTTAGTACAGTGCTCTGCACACAGCAAGTGCTCAATAAATGATTGAATGAATGAATAACACACCAAAGCATTCCTCACGAATCACTCCCAAGGAAGTTACTGTTTAGCCCAGTGCTCGCCCTCCACACATACACAATACTATTGGAGATGATGAGGATGATGGAGGCTGAGAAAATTCTTCAAGGTCAATCTGAAGGACAAATATGTGTCGTCCTCTCCCAAACACATAGTACAGTGTTCTGCAGACAGTAAGCACTCAATAAATACGACTGATAAATATGAAGTATCTATTGCTTCCAGTTTCTGGAGGTTCTAGTCTAAAACCTCATTGGTGGACAATGTATCAATTGTATTGTACACTCCCATGTGCTTAGTACAGTGCTCTGCACACAGTAAGCACTCAAAAATAATTGACTGATTTTTGCTAGCAAAAAATGCATGAGATTGGGATTCTGGAGATCTGGGTACTGTGTGACTTTGGGCAAGTTCCTTAACTTCTCTGAGCCTCTATTTCTTCTCCTAATCTTACAAGGAGGGTGTGAGGATAAAATATGTTCATTTTTTGAAGAATATTTGTTAAGTGCTTACTTTGCACCAAGCACTATACTAAGCACTGGGGCAGTTTAAGTGATCCAATTTAATAGTCCCTGTCCCACATGGGACTCTCTGTCTTAAATTTTACAGTTGTGGAATCTGAAGCACAGAGAAGTTAAGTGTCTTGCCTAAGCTCACAAAACAGATTAGTGATAGAGCAGGGAGTAGAACCCAGTTCTTCTCACTCCGAGGCTCATGCTATTTAATAATAATAATAATAATGATGACGGTATTTGTGAAGTGCTTACTATGTGCAGAGCACTCTTCTAAGCACTGGGGTAGACACAGGGGAATCAGGTTGTCCCACATGGTACAGATGAGGTAACTGAGGCACAAAGAAGTGAACCGACTTGCCCACAGTCACACAGCTGGCAAGTGGCAGAGCCGGGATTTGAACTCATGACCTCTGACTCCAAAGCCCGGGCTCTTTCCACTGAGCCATGCTGCTAGACCAAGTTGCTGCCCTGTTTCCATATCTGGAAGCAGAGACAAGCAAAGTCTCTTCAACTATGAGAATGGTTTGGGGAAAGTTTACAAGTAAAAAACAACATAATTATGGGGACATTGTCTTGCAAGGACCCTAAGGAACATTACGACAAAGATGCAGGTAGAATAATAGAATAAGTGCCTGGCAGTTCCAGCTTGGCTTTCTTGGCCACTTTGATGTGGAGATTAGATAATCTGGTAGTACGGCATTCTCTTCTAAAGAGGGCTTGTCTAGTAATACAAGAAAAATTTGAGACTAGGAAGGGTTTGTCCAGAAGGAAAGTGTCTTCACAATCATGTATTTTTGCCAGAAGAATAATGCCCTGCATTGGGACAGCCTGATAATTAATTTTGGCTTTATGGTTATTTAAGCTTAAAATAATTAACAAGATTTGTCTGGCACAATTGGGAATTTCCCATTTTATTACAGAAGAATATTTGCATTAGGTAAAAAGTCACTCAGAAAAAAAAATCTCATATTCTGCCAGATAACCTGCTGTGAAAATCCTTTTTCATTTATCCATTATTTTGTTACATGGAAAATGTCAGATATTCTAAATTACATTTTCTAAAATTACACAAAGAATTTCTACCACAAACTGCCGCTTGAACATTTGTTTTCTTCCAGTGTTTTCCAGCATGATCTAATCCAAAAATTTACAAAATGACTCAGAATCCTATGCTTGTAGCATACATTTCTGTTTAATGTCACTGAAGAATTTCATCAACCTGCAAAGGGTTTCACATTTTCTCAGTTCTTGCAAATATTCTCCCTGAAGAATTTTGCCTGTGTTCATTTTATGGTCCTCAGGGATGGTATGTAAAGGGATTAGTGGTGACAGGGTGTTCCCAGAGAGCACTAAATCCCTGGAGAGCCATCTTTCTCCTGGCATTCTAACACTGTAGGCACACAGCTACCAGCCAGGGTATAGAGACTGTCATGATGAAAATGACCAGAAATGGGAGACTCTGGCAGACATCCAATATTTATCTCCGTGAGCAGGCTTTGCTGTGGAAGATGGGAGGAATGATCATCTCGTTCAACTAGCTTCATGTGACTAGATCTGTTCCGGGGCATATTCAGTGATCATTCATTTATTCTGCTATTTAGATTTTTCGACTCTTGGCCAAAAGGAGAGCCAATGAAGCTTCATTATAACAAATCCTCCATTACAGTGAACTTCTTTCAACTACACTAGTTAATTCAATTGGTTAAAAATTGCCATACCTAGAGCCAAGGAAATCACTCGCAAAGGATTCCCTCATATCTAAATTTGGATCATTTATTTATATTAATGTCTCTCTCCCCTTCTAGACTGTAAGCTCGTTGTGGGCAGAAAACTTGACTACCAACTATGTTATAGTGTACTTTCCCTTAAGCAGTTAGTAGAGTGTTCTGCATATTGTAAACGCTCAATAAAGACAACTGATTGGTTGATCCATTACTTATTGTAAGGGGACTCAATTGGACTTTAGCCCACGAGAAATTGGGTTTAATATTCTGGATTCACAAAGCCATTAGCAAGAGTTAATCTGCATACCCTTCAGGTTTGTACCTCCTCACCCACCATTTATATTTCTGGGGTCCCAATGACACTCTTTCCTCCTTTGCTCTTTTCCTACTCCCACTCCCCTCCTCATTGCCCAGACCTGCTCCCTTTATTCATCTCCCCTCCCGGCCCCACAGCACTTATGTACATATCTGTAATTTATTTATACTAGTCTCTGCCTCTAGACTGTAAGCTCATTATGGGCAGGGAATGTGTCTGTTTATTGTTTTATTGTACCCTGCCAGCTGCTTAGCACAGTGCTCTGCACACAGTAAGTGCTCATTAAATCCAATTGACTGACTCTTAGCAGAGATCCTACACGTGTAAGGGTTTTCACTGGGCATAGGGATTTGCCATGGTCTAAATCATGCAACATCCCTGCCAGGTAGTGAAAGCTATTCATTAACCTCCAAAGCTATTTGTTTTTATTGACCAAGTTCTACTGTCAATTTTTTTTCTAGTATCTTATAGGGTCATAATCAAGCTCAGGAATTCTGAAAAGCCACATCTTCCTCAAAGTCATATTTCTCCCCACATTCTAATGAGCATTTAAAGTAACCTATAGCTAGATGGACTTTGATACTTACCCAGCCCCACAGCACTTACATAAATATCCTTATACTCTATTTCCCCTATCTTTATTTTATGGACAAGGATCACGACCACCAACTCTATTATATTGTACCTTCCCAAGCTTTAAGTACAGAGTTCAGCACACAATACTTAGCATTGATTGATTGACTGTTGCCTCCATGGGGACTGGGCAGGAGAGTGTAGATGACTCTGTGCAACCAAATACCATTACTGAAAAAGTACTAGAGGTCACGTCCTACTGATTGTTCTTTATACTAAATGAATTCATTCATTTATTCAATAGTATTTATTGAGTGCTTACTATGTGCAGAGCACTGTACTAAGAGCTTGAAGTGTACAATTTGGCAACAGATAGAGACAATCCCTGCCCAATAACGGGCTCACAGTCTAAATGGGGGAGACAGACAGCAAAGCAAAACAGAACAAAACAAAATAAAGAGCCTAGCGCAGAGATTATCAAGATAAATAGAATCATAGAGATATACACATCATTAACAAAATAAATAGAGTAATAAATACATACATACAAATATGCACAGTGCAGAGGGGAAGGATGAAAAGCAGAGGGCGGGGGGGGGTGGGAATGGGGAGGGGAGAAGGAGCAGAGGGAAAGGGGGGCTCAGCCTGGGAAGACATCCTGGAGGAGGTGAGTTCTCATTAGTGCTTTGAAGAAGGGAAGAGAGTTAGTATGGCGGAGGTGAGGAGAGAGGGAATTTCAGAACAGTGGTAGGGCATGGGCCAGGGGTAGATGACGGGACAGGCACGAACTGGAAACCGTGAGGAGGTGAGTGGCAGAGGAGCAGATTGTACGGGGTGGACAGTAGAAAGAGAGAAGAGAGGTGAGGTAGGAGGGGCCAAGGTGATGGAGAGCTCGGAAGCCAAGAGTGAGGAGTTTTTATTTCATGCAAAGGTTGACAGGCAACCACTGTAGGTTTTTGAGGAGGGGAGTGACATGCCCAGAGTGTTTCTGTAGAAAGATAATCCAGGCAGCGGAATGAAGAATAGACTGAAGCGGGGAGAGACAGGAGGAAGGGAGATCAGAGAGGAGGCTGGTGCAATAATCCAGTCAGAATATTTTGAGAGCTTATACCAGCAAGGTAGCAGTTTGGATGGAGAGGGAAGGGTGGATCTTGGCAATATTGTGAAGGTGAGACTGGCAGGTGTTGGTGATAGATTGGATGTGTGGGGTGAATGAGAGAGCAGAGTCCAAGAAGACACCAAGGTGGAGGGTCTGTAAGAAGGGAAGGATGGTAGTGCCGTCCCACAGTGACAGGGAAGTCAGGGGAAGCACAGGGTTTGGGAGGGAAGATAAGGAGCTCAGTTTTAGACATGCACTTGCATAGAATTCATATGCAACTAGTCAGTCCAGGATATTGGTCATGTGGGAGCTGAAACTGCATTCCCTTTTAGCAGCACCCTGGATGACTGAGCAAATTTATTTGCATGAGGGACCTTGGGCAAGTCACTCAAGTTCTCTGTGCCTCAGTTTCCTCACCTGTAAAATGGGGATTCACTACCTGTTCTCCCTCCTACTTAGACTTTGAGCCCCATTTGGGACAGAGACTGTCCAACCTGGTCATCTCGTATCTACTCAATACTTAGGACAGCGTTTGGCACATAATAAGTACTTAAAATAGCATAAGTATTATTATTATTTAGAAAGGCACTTCTCATCCTGAAAAGGGATGGATACTAGAAAAGGTGTCTCTAGAAGTGACCTGAGTCACCCAATCTAATCTTGGGGATCAGTGGCAGATGCCAACCGAAGGACTCTTTCCATTCTCTCCTTCTTCAACCCAGCCCACACACTCCTCTCCTCTGGTGCTACTCTCCTTACTATGTCTCGTTCTCACCTGTTCCACTGTCAAAACCCTGGCCCATGTCCTACTTCTAGCCTGGAATGCTCTCCCTCCTCACATTCACCAAATTAGCACACTTCCCGCCTTCAAAACCCTTCTGAAACCTCACCTCCTCCAGAAGGCCTTCCCAGACTGAGCCCCTTTTCCCTCTGCTCCTCCTCCCCTCCCCATCACCCCTACTCCCTCCCTCTGCTCTACCCCCCCACACACCACAGCACTTGTGTATATAGGTACATATTTATTAATCTATTTATTTTAATAGTGTATATATCTATAATTCTATTTATTTATAATGATGCTATTGATGTCTGTCTACTTGTTTTGTTTTCCGTCTCCCCCCTTCTAGACTGTGAGCCCCTTGTTGGGTAGGGATTGTCTCTATTTGTTGCCAAACTACTTTCCAAGCGGTTAGTAAAGTGCTCGCACACAGTAAGTGCTCAATACGACTGAATGAATGGGCACTTTTTGTACCGTAATATAATCTTGAAACAACATTAAGGAAATCATTAACTTCTCTGGGCTTTAGTTACCTCATCTGCAAAATGGGGATTAAGAGGGTGAGTGAAGGACTGTGTCCAACCTACCTCATCTACCTTAGTGCTTAGAGAAGTGCTTGGCACATAGTAAGCACTTAAGTATTGTAGTTACTATAATTATTATGGAACCTCAGGACCCTAAGTAATGATGAAAGCCTTTATTGCCCTGAAAAAGGAACATCACATGAATTATCCAGATATGAAGTTAATATCAGAGCAATAGGTCAGACTAGACTGGATGAAGAGAGGTACTGGATACCTCTTCTTTGGGAAGATGGCTTCTTGCCTCAAAACAATGTCAATCAGGGGTTTGTCTGAATTTACAGCAATCACTAGTATTGGACCTTGCAAACTCTCTGGGCTGTAAGACTCTCTAGACTATAAGAGCTCACTGTAGGCAGGGAACATACCTATTTTATTGTACTCTCCCACAGCTCTGTGCACATAGTAAGCATTCAGTAAATACCACCCAATGATCACAAACCTACTCAGAGGTATAAGCAAATATCTAATGCCATTATTCCTGCCCTTGAAACTAAATAGAAAATTGAATCAAGAAGGTCAGCACAACCTTTGAGAAACTTTCAGAATGTGGTGACTATGTGACAGTAGGCTCCAGATAAAACTGAAAGTCCATAGAGGTGTAATACTGTCCAGGCTTCCCTATAGTCTAATTTAAGCTCCACTGTGTTAACGTACAAATATTGATGTGGTTTTTTTTACTCTATCAATGCAGAAATGCTCAAAATACATGAAACAAGTCTATAGATGGAAAGATAGCTTTGTTACTATTTTTTTGGCTCAAAAGTACTTTAATAACCTACTTCAAAATGGCCAGATAAAGAATTCTGTTGTTTGATCTTGGTTAAGTTTAACTTCTTTGCTCCTAGGATTCCTCAGCTGTAAAATGGGGATTAAAAACCTGTTTTCCCCAACCTCTTAGGTTGTAGGCTCCATGTGAAACAGGAATTGGGTCTGATCTGTTTATATAACCTATCCCAGCACTGAGTACAATGCTTGACCTGAAGAAAGCATTTAACACTTACCGTAACTATCATTAGAGGTAATGCTGCCAAGTGGAAAGAGTTTGGGTTTAAGAATCAAGGGATGAGTTATAATCCCTGTTTACTTCACTGCTATGTGATATTGAGCACTTTACCCGTCTGATTATCTTACATCTATCCCAGTGATAAGATCAGTGCTTGGCATATAGTATGTGCTTAACAAATACCACACATAATTATTACTACTATAATTATAGCACGGTCAGAACTGTAGGTCCAAAAAGGACTTTTTTAAAAAAAAAATCAGTAACGCTGCCTTCGAGAATGGAGAACACATACCATACCCTCCTGTGATTAGCAAGAATAGTTTAGCAACACTTGGTAAATTTACTGTTTCATTTGACTATACTATCACCTTGAAACAAAATATAAAGCCAAACACATCTCCCCAAGGACCCACAAACCCCTGAATGAATACCTAACATTAACTTTATTGCTGTCAGAAATAAACACATGTCCTGATACATAAGAAAAATGAAGTTCAAAAACGATGTCTTCTGACTGTTGTTTAGACATTACTGCCTCAAATGACAGGCTAGAAAAATCGAAAAGGTCAGTGTCCCTCAGAGGTTTGGTGTTTTTTTAAAAGATGGAATATATTAATGGATGATAAAATGTTATTCAGAGTGATTTTTAACACTTCTCTAAACAACTTTGCCTCAGTACACAAGTCAACATTTACATATATAAATGAGCAAATGGGGTTTTACATTGACTAGTCTGGATGGCGTGTAAAGATAATAAATCATTTACAGAGGCCATCCAATAGAGAGTTAGAATAAAAATTGGGCTCACTTCATTTGATTCTTTTAGTCTCTAACCATACTGTCTACCGGATCTCAGAACAGATGGAAGAAGCCTGGTATGGGACTTTTTATAACATTCAGCATTCTATGTCTGGCTTATTTGAAGTAGGGTATTAAAACACTTTGGAGCCAAATAAATGGTAACATAACTATCTTACCATCTACAGTCAGAGGTTTTATGTATTTTGACAATTTCTGCATTGACACAGTAAAAAATATTTTCTATATTATTTAGACCTTATTTTCACAATAACTCAGGAAGAATGGGCCTATTGAGAATTCCTGAGAAAAGTTTCCCTAATTCTCCACTTGCCAATTTTGTCTACTGCAAACTCTGTTTCACAAAATTATGAAAGTTTAAACAAAAGAGGACACTGGGGGAATTATCACTCACATCAGAACCGTTCTACCTAGATTCTCCAACTCCTGTTCAGTATTTATCAAAGCAACTGTGGAGTTTGTGTGGCAAAATTTGGTATATTTTCTCCCCACTGGTAAAAATTCACCAGTCGGTATATTTGAGTGTTCACTATGTGCAGAGTACTGTATTAACTTCCTGGGACAGTACAATAGAATAAGTAAATACAATCGTTGCCATCAAGAATCCTGGCTTCCCTTCCACTAAAACCCAGCCAGCTCACTTTGCTCCTCGAATACTAACTGATCACTTTGTCTTTTCACATCTCTCTTCCTTCTGAATCATTGCTCACACCTTTCTTCCTGCCTGGAACTCCTCCTTCTTATCTGAAAGACCACCATTCTCACCATATTCAAAGCTCTACTAAAATCACATCTTCTCTGGGAAGCCTTTTCTCTCTCAGATTTGATTTTGTTACCTTTAGACTTGAGTCCATTCACTACCTATTTTGTTTATAATTTGTGGGAAAGGCATCATGTGTAAACATACAAACACACACACTGGATTTTGCCAGTGAAGATTTGGTAAGCAACAAGTAGATTGCATGATTCTATATAAATGTCCAGACCTAAACAAACAGGAATGATCATGTTAGTGAAAATCTCATCGCACTTACTCTGACAATTGTGAGTTCCCAATACAACTGGCAAATCTATCCTTCCACCATTATAACAATTGCATTACAAATGGTTCCACCAATGAGGAAACACATGACTTTCGGGAACAGGGCTAAGTGCAATATGTTCTGTGAACCAATAAACCTCTTTGTCAGCAAGCCATTTAATTTTGTTATTGCTAAGAGAAAAAAATCCATTGTTGTAAGTTTGTGTTCGTAAGTACCTGTTCTTTGGGATGAATCTATTAAAAATGAATGGCCTTTGCATCAAGCCATACTTAATCAAGACAGCCAAGTGGACTGTGATAAGATAATAAACAAATCTGATGAAAGCAAACAAGGCAGAGCAATTGACAGTGTATAACTGTTATTAGGTTGTGCTGAGCAATCTCTCACCTCAAGAGACTGAAGAGCCAAAGTCTTTCATGCCTCTAAAGCAGTATGGTAGCTGTCGCCCTTAATTCCAAGTGAATTTTTTAATAATTGATGATAACCGTGACCTCAGCACTGAAGACTTAAGACTGTAAGCTCTCCTCCAGCCTGTAAGCTCACTTCTAGACTGTAATATCCTAGTGGCAGGGATATTTCTACCAACTCCATCATATTGTACTCTCACAAGTGCTTAGTACGGTGCTCTATGAGTTACTGAGTTACTAAGAATCATAGTAGTACAGATGCAACTCTATTAAGTAGTGATTTTTCATTCTCCATATCCAGCAGATTCTCTTTACCATCGCCTAATAATAATAATGTTGGTATTTGTTAAGCGCTTACTATGTGCAGAGCACTGTTCTAAGTGCTGGGGTAGATAGAGGATAATCAGGTTGTCTCACGTGAGGCTCACAGTTAATCCCCATTTTACAGATGAGGTAACTGAGGCACAGAGAAGTGAAGTGACTTGCCCACAGTCACACAGCTGACAAGTGACAGAGCTGGGAGTCGAACCCATGATCTCTGACTTCGAAGCCCAGGCTCTTTCCACTGAGCCACGCTCCTTCTCTGACTAGTAGCTTGGCCTGATGGAGAGGGTACAGGACTGGGCGTCAAGGAGCCTGGGTTCTCATTCTGGCTCTAACACTGGCCTGCTCTGTGGCCTTGGTCAAGTCACTCAACTTTTCTGTGCTTTAGTTTCTTCATTTGGTAACATGGGGATTAAATACCTGGTTCTCCTTCTCCCTTCATTCAATAGTATTTATTTATTGAGAGCTTACTATGTGCAGAGCACTGTACTAAGCGCTTGGGATGAACAAGTCGGCAACAGATAGAGACAGTCCCTGCCGTTTGACGGGCTTACAGTCTAATCGGGGGAGACAATGAACCCCAGATGGGCCAGGGCTGTATCTACCCCAGGTCTTAGTATGCTGTTTGGCCTATAGCAAGTTCTTAACAAATAATTATTATTACATCTCCACATTTTGGCTGGGTCATTATTCAATGGGGGCAACTCTTGCCACTGGAGTGGTAAGTGGAGAAAGAAACAGTATGTCCTAGTGGAAAGAATACAGGCCTGAGAGTCAAAGAACCTGGGTTCTAATCCCGGCTCCACCACTTGCCTGCTGTGTGACCTTGGGCAAGTCACTTAACTTTCCAGTACCTCCGTTTCCTCATCTGTAAAATGGGGATTTCATAGCTGTTCCCCCTCATGTTTAGACTGGGAGCCCCATGTAGTTCAGAGACTGTGTCTATTATCTTGCATTTACTTCAGTGCTTAGTACAATGCTTGGCACATAGTAAACTCTCATCATCAGAATGGAATCAATTGAGCAATAATATTTATTGACCACTTGTTAAGTGCAGAGCACTGTACTAAGCAGTTGGGAGAGTGCATACAAGAGAATTCACAGAATGGACTGTGGAATCAGGCTAACCCCTTCCCCAGGTCCCTAGGGAAAGGTCTCAGGCTGCAGCTGGTGGCCATTCATTTCCTTGAAACCATAAACCCTCCTGATAACAGTCAATGAGGTCAGGGACTTCCTTGTTATTGAAACTGAAAGCCATCATGTTCAGCCCTTGATTCTGTTAAGAGGCATTGTTTACCCAGGCTAAACATCCCCCAGGCATTCCCTGCCCATCCCATCACTAGATGCTTGTGAGTAAACCACTGGGCCCTCACCCACATCCTGCCTCTGGCCTGGAACTCCCTCTCCCCTTGTATAATAATAGTAATAATTGTGGTATTTGTTAAGCACATACTCATGTCAAGCACTGTACTAAATGCTGGAGGGGATACAAGCAAATTGGGTTAGACATAGTACCCGTCCAGTCTGGAGCTCACAGTCTTAATTCCCATTTTACAGATAAGATAACAGAGGCACAGAAAAGTGAAGCAACTTGCCCAAGGTCACACAGAAGAAAAGTGATGGAGTCAGGGTTAGAATCTATGACTCCTAGGCCCATACTCTATCTATTGTGTAATGCTGCTTCTCCAACATATCCGACAGACCATCACTGTCTCCAGCTTCAAAGCCTTATTAAAAAAAAAAAATCTGTTTCAAGAGGCCTTTCCGACTAATTCTTCGCTTCCTCTACTCTCTCTCCCTTCCGGGTTGCCTTTGCACTTAGAGTTGTACCATTTAAGCACTTGATATTCACCCCTCCCTCAACCCCACAGTAATTTATTTTAATGTTCATCTCCCCCTCTACACTGTAAGGTCCCTCTCAGGAGGGAACATGTTGACCAACTCTGTTATATTGTACTCTCCTGATCACTTAGCACAGTGCTCTGCAAACAGTAAGCATTCAATAAATACTATTGGTTGATTGATTAAAAATTAAGTAAGCACCTGCAAACAGATTCTCAAACATAGTTCTCCATGGAAGAAAATTATGCTTGATGATAAGCACTGTGAAAAGCACTAGGGTAGATTCAGTACAATCAGATGAGATACAGTTGCTGACTCACAGTCAAGAGGGAAGGATAGCATTCAATCAGTGGTATTTATTGAGTGCTTACTATGTGCATTGTACTCAGGGTTTAGCAAGGTCTTTAATCCCCATTTTTACAGATGAGGAAACTGAGGCACAGCGAAGTTAAGTGCCCAAGGCTACACAGCAGCCAAGTGGAGGATCTGGGATTAGAACCCAGGTCTCCCGACTCCCAATCCTGTGCTTTCTACTGGCTTAGTGGAAAGAGCACGGGCTTGGGAGTCAGAAGACTTGGGTTCTACTCCTGGCTTTGTCACTTGTCTGCTGTGTGACCTTGGGCAAGTCACTTATTCATTCATTCAATTCATTCAATAGTATTTATTGAGCACTTACTATGTGCAGAACACTGTACTAAGCGCTTGGAATGTACAATCCAGCAACAGATAGAGACAATCCCTGCCCATTGACAGGCTTACAGTCTAATCGGGGGAAACAGACAAAAACAATAGCAGTAAATAGAATCAAGGGGATGTACATCTCATTAACAAAATAGGGTAATAAAAATATAAACAAATGAGCGGACCAACACAGTGGCTCAGTTACCTCAACTGTAAAATGGGGATTAAAACTGTGAGCCCCACGTGGGACAACCAGATTACCCTGTATCTACTCCAGTGCTTAGAACAGTACTTGGTAAGTACTTAAATACCATGATTATTATTATTAATTATTATTACTACTAGATCAGACTGCTTCTCTATCAGTGGAGCAGTTGAAATGTCCATTCCTTTCTCTCAGCTGTGACACTGGGGCCTACTACCGAAATCATATTCAACTTCCAGAGCAGTTTCACTCTATTTGCATGCAGTACCCAGCATTAAATTGCTGGCCTTCCAGATTGGATTGGCACATTCTGTGCTACAGCACTTTAATCAGGAGAGATTCTTCGCAGTTTACATCTGCTTCAGAGTTTAAATTACAAATCAGTTATATTTACTGAATGTCTACTGTGTGCAGAGCACTGTAATAAGTGCTTGGGAGAGTACAATAGAAAAGATTTGGTACACTCCATTCATTCAATTGTTTTTATTGAGCAATTTGTGCAGAGCACTGTACTAAGCACTTGGAAAGTACAATACAGTAATAAAGAGAAACAATCCCTGCTCACAATGGGCTTGCAGTCTAGGCTTGGGGGGGGTGGGGGGAAGAACGACAGACATCCAAACATGTAAACAGGTATCAATATAGATATATACATATATACAAAAGTGCTGTGGGGCAGGGAGGTGAGGGAAGAGCAATGGGAGCAAGTCGAGGTGACGTGGAAAGGAGCTGAGGAAAAGGGGGCTTAGTCTAGGAAGGCCTAACCCCTACCCACAGAGAGTTGTCAGAAGAAGGGGAGAGGTGCTGGGGAAGAGGGAGGCAGGACTTCCTGTGAGGCTCTGGAAGAGGAAGAAATCCAGGCTGTGGGTGTGGGGAGCGGACTGTCCATGTGCCTGTGAGCAATTTCCTCCACTGGATTGGAGATGAGCACAAACCAAAGCATCTCTGGCCTGGCTCCTCAGGGGGATTGTGCCACCTCTCCAGGGAACAGGGAGGCTGCTCCGGCAAGGCTGGGGACCAAGGACTCAGGAATGGTGGCTAGAGCGGGGAAGTCCTTCGCCTCCTCTCCCCCCACCACCTCAAAGCAGGAAAGTGCCGGCATCTCCTCTCAGACTCTTCTACTTTGGCCCCAGCCCCAGGGTGGGCAGAGGAGATGCAGGCCCTGGGCTTGCCCACTTCCTTGAAGCAGGCTGGAACTGCCCCCTGGTGAGGGATGATGCTAGAAGCCATGTGTTTGTTTTCTTTTCTTTTTTAAAAAAATGACAAAAAAAATGAATGTGGATTTAACTTTTCTTTCCCTTTCCCAAATGGGCCCCAATGGAAAGACTCATCCCCTCCCCAGTCAGGCCAACAGAAATCCAGGACAGGGGCTGCAAACACCAGGCCAGGGAGAACTGTGGCCACTGCTGGGCCCAGGAAAAGGAGGCATCTTGTTCCTCCACCTCAGCCGGCCTTGGCTGCCACCAGTCCAGCCAGAGCTTTATCCTGCCAAGCAAACCGCACTTTGGGGCTGAGGGCACCAGCACCCACCCCGATATCTGCATCAGGCCCACACCCAGGCCTCCATTGTCACTTCATGAATATTTGTGGGGAGCGGATGCCAGACTAGCATCAGAGCATGTCATATAACCAGAAGTTATCAATCACAGGGGAGGCAGCGCCATGTTGGGTCATATTTCGACTCCCAATAGAAATTGGTAGAGTGCACCTTCCTTGGGCAGGTCGTGTGAGGAAAATCAGGTCTTGTGAGGAGGATTGAGGATGAGCTTTGGGTTGCTGAAAGGGATAGTTACCAGGTACCTTCTTGCTTCTGCCCAATAGTCATAATCTTCCCCACATTTTAACAGTCAAAAAGGAAAGCTGAAGCTCAGATTCTTTCCATCTAGCTCCTGTAGAATGGGCTCTACCCTGGGGCTGATGGGCAACGAAGGAGATACCATTCTGCCAACCCCAGGATTCTGAGGGAAGCAAAAGCCAGGAGAAACCGTCCTTTGATACTTTTTCAAAGGCAGAAAGGATCAATACAGTCTTTTGAGTGTGGTCTGCAAGTTAGGACTGTAATAACCATTGAATTGCCAATTAGAGCTAATTTAAAGTTAATTACTGAGGCCAACTCACAACATCCTTGTAAAATGGAGGTTCAGGCTTTGAATGCAAACATTCACAAATCAAAAATGAACTGATTATAGAGCTACAACAAAAATAAATGTCTACATTGACCTGAAAAGAGAAGTATATTGTATAAAAAAAGAATAAAAATGGTTGAGAGCTTTCCTCAGAGCATATATAAAGCAAAATCTTGTGTTTGGAGAAGCATATAATTTCACTCTTTCATGTTTTGTCACTGGGAAGGAATGGTGCAAGGAGGCTACAACTAACTTTCATGCATGAGATTTAAAGGGAAATTATTACCAGAGGCATTGGAGCTATTGTGAAACTTGACTGTACCAGAACACATTAAGAATTCATTAATAACATGGCTTGAAGAAGTCAATAAAGCAGTTAGATTCATGAAAAAATAACTAGTTGTACAAGTATAGTAGCATGTGCCATCTGTAGGTTTCTTGACCTTAGGTATACAGAAAATGTCATTTGTTTTCCTAAAGAGATATTTACAGGTTATAGGGAATTTGTCTATCTTTAGGCAGCCAAATCAAAAACCAGAAAAATAAACTGAAAGTTAACACAGTGAATTGACACCTAGGCAAAAAAAGTAAAGATGATGGATGAGTGAATTCACTTCTCAAGTGGGACAAAAAGAGTCAGCGATATCACTGCATTCAGTAAGGAATATAATCTTCTACTCATCATTTCAAAGGGACATAAAGGGAAATGCTCCGCTGATCCAGACAAACGAGGAAAAGGGAGACCCTCACCATCCACTTTCCTGAAAAAACTCTAATATTTTTTAAAACACTTTTGTACAAGTTTTATCAGATTAGACCTAGATCTAGTTGTTCAAGGCCCTCACACTGTATGTTATACCCCTCACACTGAACGTTATCTCCATTTTACATATGATGAAACTGTCTCAGAGAGGTTAAGTGACTTACCCTAAACAACACAACAGGACAGGGGCAGAGCTGAGACTAGAATCCAGGTCTCTTGTAACCCACTTCCAATGCTCTTTCTACTTATTTATGTTGGTTGCCCAAAATGAAGCATTTTAAGCAATAAAGCTCATAAATGTAAACATCAAGCATCAAATGATAGTAAAGGGGTGATTGGTTTGTTCACAGGAATTGACTCTTGGCTCTTAGTTTAGCAGCCATTTCGGTTTCCTGCTTGGAAAGCCCCAAAGAATAGTAGGGACAGAGTTCCCACTCCTCCCTAGCCTCTATGATTTCCACTTTTCTCTCTTCCTGGTTGGAAGGTCAGTGAAATCATTAATATTGGACTCAAGAACTTGAGTCCTCAAGCAAATCCACTGGAGTAGTTTAGCTAGTATCTGCTGTCCTGGCACGCTCTCTCATCCTCAGAAAGCCGCATCCTTACACCAAGGGTCGCCAAATGGGGGAAATCATTGTCTGTCGATGCCAGGCCACCTGGCTTTCAGCTGTCCTGACCCTCTCTGCTAGAGATATGGCCCCAGATACCATTATTCCTGGTGTTTCAATATACTACAGGCCCAGCATCAACCATTCAAATTGGGAGTATTTATTGAACACTTACTGTGTAGATAGCACTTTACTAAGCACTTGAGAGAGTACAATAAAACAGAAGTCTCCCCCTCTAGACTGTAAGCTCAATGTGGACAAGGAGAGTGTCTCCCAACTCATATTATACTCTCCCAAGTGCTTAGTACAGTGCTCCACAAGCAGAAAGCTCTCAATAAAAATGATTGAATCCCTGCCTACAAAGAGCTTACAGTCTATAGGGGGAGGCAGACATTAAATAACATATGTACATAGGTGTGCCGGGCTGAGAGTAGAGTGAATATCTTCGGCTTATCTTGTACAGATCCAAGTATGTAGGCAGTGCAGAAGGGAGAGGGAGTAGAGAAAAAGAAGGCTTAGACAAGGAGGCTCCTGCCACTTTGCCCTATCTATGGAGACCCGAGATGGGAACATAGCATTTTTGGAATAATAGAGGAGTACACAGATTCACCCGACAGCACGCTCAGCACCTGTAAAGGTTCTGCAAAATATTCCATCACATAACCTTAGTGAATTATGCACTGAGATAGAGGTTGGCAAAGAGGTGTCCAGAACACTTTAGTGCTCCAGTGGGTCACCTTTTCCCTGATATACAGCCTTACCCACTTAGCAAATTCAGCCAGCTGTCAGGATGGTACATGGCAGCATTTAACAACTACAGCTACTACTAAAGTCTTTTAATTGAGAATAATGTTGGTATTTGTTAAGCACTTACTATGTGCAGAGCACTGTTTTAAGCGCTGGGGTAGATACAGGGTAACCAGGTTGTCCCACGTGAGGTTCACAGTTAATCCCCATTTTACAGATAAGGTAACTGAGGCACAGAGAAGTTAAATGACTTGCCCACAGTCACACAGCTGCCAAGTGGCAGAGCTGGGATTCGAACCCATGACCTCTGACTCCCAAGCCTGTGCTCTTTCCACTGAGCCATGCTGTTTAAGTGAATGACAAATATAAACTGGGAAAATGAGACCCCTCAGTGACTTAGGCACTGAGATGGAGGTTGGCAGAGTGGTCCAGTGGGTGACTGCAGTAAATGGCAGCATCTGAGAAATACCTAAAAAAAATCAAGTCCTTTATGTAATTTTCACCCCAAACAGTGACAGTTTTTATTCCAAGAAATGGAAGGAAAGGAGAGGGGTGTGGAAGGGAGGTAAAGAGCAGGCTGTCATTTCGGTGTGTAGGGCCTACCAGACTTGGGCAATTGGGGGGGGAGGGGAGCAAAATGGTACCTGCAGTGGTTGCTAGGAATTGAGCTGACTTAAAGTGATCAACAAGCGCAGATAAGGATCCTAGGTAATCACTCCTGGAATCCACTCTCTCATTTCTTAAAGTCATGTACCCATCAAGTCACATCAGCAGATTGTAAGCTCCTCCAGGGTCAGGAATCCTGTCCGCCAGCTCCTTAGGGATCAGATCTACCTACTCTATTGTATTTCTCTCCTAAATGCTTAGTACAGTGCTCTGCATGCAGTAAGGGCTCAATAAACAATATTGACTGATTGACACGCCTACAAAGCATCACCAGTTTCAGTGATTAGCTACATATTCCATTCATGGTAACAGAACGTGATCTGATGGTGGACACATGAGGAAATCTAAGAGAAGCAGCATTGCCTAGTGGATAGAGCAGGAGCCTTGGAGTCAGAAGGACCTGGGTTCTAACTGGGCTCCGCCACTCGTCTGCTCTGTGACCCAGGGCAAGTCGCTTCACTTCTCTGTGCTTCAGCTACCTCAACTGTAAAATGGGGATTAAGACTGTGAGCCCCATTTGGGACAGGGACTGAGGCCAACATGATTAGCCTGCATCTATCCCAGTACTTAGAACAATTCTCGACCCATACTAAGTGCTTAACAAATACCATCATTATTATTATCGCTATTACATAGTAAGTGCCTAATAAATAGTACTATTATTATTACAGCCAAGTAGGGGCCACCATGGGGGGTCAATTCCATTGCTTCCCTGAATTTATTGGTGGTCTGATCTGACCCACAGGCCAACGTAACTCACAGGTCTCCTGGATTTTCCCCACTTTTGAAAAATTTCAAAATCAGCCCATCCACAATCTTAATCATCAAAACAACAGTAGTGATGGATCATAAGTCATGCTGAAAGTGACCCTGGAGTAGGCTGGGTCTTCTGACATGGGGAATAGACCAGGGCTCATTGCTGAATTAGGAATATATCTGTTATATTGGACTCTCTCAAGTGCTTAGTAAGGTTCTATGAACACAGTAAGTGCTCAATAAATAATGATTGACTGACAGTGAATTGTGTCAATGCTATTTTTTGAGCATCTCCCCTGTAGGCAGCCTTGTTCTAAAGGACTTGGGAGAGTTCAATGCAATAGATTTGATAGACATGATCCCTGCCCATTAGAAGCTAGGAAAAAAAGAATCTGCTCTCTGATTTCTTACAACCCCCCCTGTTTTCTTATAGCAGTGGCTATTTGGAGATTCTATGCACATTTGCAGGAGAGAGAGAGAGAAAGAGTGTGTGTGTAGGGAGGGCCACGCATGTGTATATGAGTGTGAAAGGAAAAGGGAAATGACACTTTATCAATGCTCTAACTAAAATGCAGTGGAGAAATGAAAAAGCCCCTTTCATTGTGATTATCTCTCCAAAACTGAATAATAGAGAGAAAGAAAATGAATTCACAATATCTCATCGCACCACGAAGATAAGTCTAGCAATAAAGCAAGAGTTTTGAATAAGTAGGTAAATACCACTGGCTGCAGTAAACCTCCATGCATTTCACCAGTTCTTTTCTGGGTTTCTAAATCACCGGCTCGCACGGCCGACACATCCGCAGAGACAAGAAGCAATAGCTCCGAAACCCAGGTCCTTTTCCTCAATGACCAGCGGCAACCGGGAGGGAGAGGCAGTTAATGGTAACTGAAATTGAATCAATTAAGTCCTGTAATTTATTTCATTTTTTATTGGTAGAGAAAAATCGAGTGGGAAAAGCCTTTCACCCTCTACATAGTGCTCATAATGATTTCAGTCATTGGAATTAATCAAGACACTGAACTCACACCACCTGCTCTGCCCAGCAGTTAGGCTGCTCTGTACATGGATGAGAGGCTCTTTTACTATTTTTTCCCTCTCAGTATTCCATGTGTCATTACATGTGGTTCCAAGGCATCTTGACTATGAAAATAATGAATGAATTAGAAGTGGCATAGCTTAATGGAAAGGGCACATGCCTGGAAATCAGAGGATTTTAATCCCAGCTCTTACCTCTAGTCTGCTGTAAGATCTTGGGCAAGTCACCTCACTTCTCTGTAACTCAGTTTTCTCATCTATAAAAATCGGGATTCAAGAGCTGTTCTCAGTCCTACTGGATTGTGAGCCCTGGGTGGGACAGAGATTCTATCTGACCTGATTGCCCTGAATTTACACTAGTGCTTAGTACAATGTTCGGCACATAGTAAATGCTTCACAAATGCCACACTTATTATCACTATTCATTCATCTCAACTCTACCCTTTGCATGGACCAGGAAATGTGTGCACTTGAAAGAAGGATCAGATAAATTAGTGCAGCAACATTTATTAAAAATCTCCATTTTGCAGGGAACTATGTACTAAGCGCCCATTGTGTGCAAAGTAGAGCACAAAGATTAAGCAGAGTGGACTGAGGGGTTAGAGTGGCAGAGTAGAGTGGGGGACAAACTCATTCTGCTCTGGAGGACTTGACAGTGAAACTTAGATTACAAATTCTTCTGCTAGACTGTAAACTTCTTGAGGGTAGGGATCTTATGTACTGATTCTAGTGTATTTTCCCAAGAGCTTAATACAGTGCTCTGCACACAGTAAATGTTCAGTAAGTACCACGAATTGACAAGGTGATATTCCAAGCCCAGTACACAATTCACTTCACAATCCACAATTCAAATATGGCTCCCAAGTACTTGAAAAGCACTTGAAAAGCTATGGGGGCAGAAAGCAGGAAGGAGCAAGCAGATCATGAACTCCTCCTCCATTGCCAGGTTGGGGAAGGCCAAAATAGTCTCCCCCACAAGACTGTATGCTCCTTGAGAAGCAGCCTTGCCTAATGGATAGAGCAAGGGCCTGGGAGTCTGAAAGACCTGGGTTCTAATTCCAATTCTTCCACTTGTCTGTTGTGTGACCTTGGGAAAGTCACTTACCTTCTCTGAGCCTCAGCTATCTCCTCTAGAAAATGGGGGTTAAGAGTATGAGTCTCATGTGGGACCTGAACTGTGTCCAACCTAATTATCTTGAATCTACCCCAGCACTTAATACAGTGCCTACTAAGCTAGTAAGCGCTTAACAAATACCATAAAAAAAGGTGGCAGGGAATTTATGTCTACTAATTCAAATAATAATAATGGTATTTGTTAAGCACTTAACAAGCATTGTTCTAAGCACTGATGTACTCTCGTAGGTGTTTAGCATGTTGCTCTGCACACAGATTTGGGGTCATTAATATTTATTGATTGATTGAAACTAAGAATTTTAGAGCATTTATAGTAACCATTCTGTATAGGTCCCTCAAGGTTCAGTTTTCTTCAAGTCTGAGGACTCCTTTTATTCTTCATTTACTAGCACTCCCTTGGAGACTTTCACTCCCATAGAGTCAATTACACCTCTACCCAGATGATTTCCAAAACAACCTCTTTAGCCCCAACTTTTTTCCTCCTCTATAGTCATGCACTGGGGAAGCAGCGTGGCTCAGTGAAAAGAGCCTGGGCTTCAGAGTCAGAGGTTGTGGGTTCGACTCCCGGCTCTGCCACTTGTCAGCTGTGTGACTGTGGGCAAGTCACTTAACTTCTCTATGCCTCAGTTACCTCATCTGTAAAAGGGGGATTAACTGTGAGCCTCACATGGGACAAACTGATTAACCTGTATCTACCCCAGCGCTTAGAACAGTGCTCTGCACATAGTAAGCGCTTAACAAATACCAACATTATTATTATAGTTTTTTATATAATTATAATTACGGGAATTTTGAAGCAGTGTTCTAGCACTGGGGTAGATACAAGTTAATCAAGTTGGACCCAATCCTTGGCCCCACCAAGGTCTCAGAGTCTAAGTAGGAGGGAACAGGATTTAATCCCCATTTTACAAATGGGGTAATTTAGGCAAAGAGAAGTTAAGTAATTTACCCAAGGTCACACAAATACATTCATTCATTCATCCAATAGTATTTATTGAACACTTACTGTGTGCAAAGTACTGTACACAATGAGCTCACAGACTAGAGATACAAGGCAGAGCTAGGAATAGAACCCAAGTCATAGAACCTCCCAGGCCCATGCTCTTTCTACTAGGCCACACTGTTTCTTTATCCTTCTGCCTTCAGAACATCTCTACTTGGGTGTCCCACCAACTCGGTCAATCAATCATTAGTATCTGAATGTTTATTGTGTGTCGAATATTGTTCTTGGGAGAGTAACATTCAACAGGGTTGGTTGACACATTCCCTGCCCATAACAGTCTAGAGGGGGATTCTTACTTTTCATTCATTCATTCAATAGTATTTATTGAGTGCTTACTATGTGCAGAGCACTGTACTAAGCGCTTGGAATGAACAAGTCGGCAACAGATAGAGACAGTCCCTGCCATTTGACGGGCTTACAGTCTAATCGGGGGAGACGGACAGACGAGAACAATGGCAATAAATAGAGTCAAGGGGAAGAACATCTCGTAAAAACAATGGCAACTTAATAGAATCAAGGTGATGTACATTTCATTAACAAAATAAATAGGGTAATGAAAATATATACAGTTGAGCGGACGAGTACAGTGCTGAGGGGATGGGAAGGTAGAGGGGGAGGAGCAGAGGGAAATTGGGGGAAAAGAGGGTTAAGCTGCGGAGAGGGGAAGGGGGTGGTAGAGGGAGTAGAGGGAGAAGAGGAGCTCAGTCTGGGAAGGCCTCTTGGAAGAGGTGAGTTTTAAGTAGGGTTTTGAAGAGGGGAAGAGAATCAGTTTGGCGGAGGTGAGGAGGGAGGGCGTTCCAGGACCACGGGAGGACGTGGCCCAGGGGTTGACGGCGGGATAGGCGAGACCGAGGGACGGTGAGGAGGTGGGCGGCGGAGGAGCGGAGCGTGCGGGGTGGGCAGTAGAAAGAGAGAAGGGAGGAGAGGTAGGAAGGGGCAAGGTGACGTAGAGCCTCGAAGCCTAGAGTGAGGAGTTTTTGTTTGGAGCAGAGGTTGATAGGCAACCACTGGAGTTGTTCAAGAAGGGGAGTGACATGCCCAGATCGTTTCTGCAGGAAGATGAGCCGGGCAGCGGAGTGAAGAATAGACCGGAGCGGGGCGAGAGAGGAGGAAGGGAGGTCAGAGAGAAAGCTGACACAGTAGTCTAGCCGGGATATAACGAGAGCCCGTAGCAGTAAGGTAGCCGTTTGGGTTGAGAGGAAAGGGCGGATCTTGGCGATATTGTAAAGGTGAAACCGGCTATGTCCAAAACAGAATTTCTCTTCTTCCCAGCCACACCCTGTCCTCTTCCAGACTCTCTCATCACTATAGACAACTCCACCAACTTCCTGGTCTCACATGGCATTATCCTTGACCTATATTTCTTATTCAACCCACATATACGGTCGGTCACCGAAGCCTGCCTATTCTACCTTCTCAACATCAATAAAATATGCTCCTCCCTCTCCATCCAAACACTTATCCTAACCCACCTCAACTACTGAATTAGCCACTTTGCTGACCCTCTGCCTCCATTTCTCCACACTCCATCCATACTTTACTCTGTTGCCTGGATCATTTTTCTACAAACATCTTTTATTCCCTATTAATAGCAATAGAAATGAGAGTGAGAATTATAGTGAGTAGGTTAGCATTAGCACAGTGTGCAGGTTGGATTGTAGAAGGAAGGAAGGGAGGAGAAAGCTGATTGAGTGCCTTAAAGCTGATGATGAGGCATTTCTGCTAAAAGAGGAGATGGATGGGCAACCATTAGAGGTTTTTGAGAAGTGGGTAGACCTGCATAGAATGAGTCTGACTAAATCATTCATATTTAATCTGAAAATTAGCTTTTGCTGCATTTGTGCTCAATTTTCCAATAATACTTGTAAATAGCTTTAGAAGTATAAACTGTCACAATTATATGATATTGCTCTAATTTTGTGCTCTTTGAGGTGCACGCAAAAGCATCATAGGAGTAAAAGGAAATTTGAATTCCATAAACCAAGTCTCCACACATGAACCATACATGACCTGTCTCTCTGCTCCAGCAGTCCGAATATCTTTAATCAACAAGATTTGTAGAATTTAATAATAATGTGTTTGTTAAGCACTCTGTACTTTACACCACATTAAGCACTGAGGTGGATACACAACATGCAAATTAGACAATCTACGGGAGAAAACAGGCACTAAATACCCATTTTACAGATGAGGAAATGGAGGCACCAAGAAGTTAAGTGACTTATCCAAAGTCATATCTCAGGCAAATGGTAGAGTCAGGTTTAGAATGCAGAGTCCCTTACTCTCAGACCTGTGTTAATAATAATAATGATGGTATTTGTTAAGCGCTCACTAAGTGCCAAGCCCTGTTCTAAGCATTGGGGGAGATACAAGGTTACCAGGTTGTCCCAGGTGGAGCTCACAGTCTTAATCCCCATTTTACAGATGAGGTAACTGAGGCACAGAGAAGTAAAGTGACTTGCCCAGAGTCACACAGCTGACAAGAGGCAGAGCAGAGATTAGAACCCATGACCTCTGACTCTCAAGCCCATGCTCTTTCTTTCCAGAAGGCGATGACACTTCTCTTCAGACTATATCTCTTGGAGAAAGCAGATTCTTTGTCGAACAGTGGAAGAATAGAATTCAGATCTACAAGTTTTAATTCTTGCCACAATTTCAGCCCATCAGTAGCTTGTATGGAATCAGCAATCTTCAACTATTTTAAGAACAAGAACTGATTAGGGCTCCATTATATCTAGTATATGTTAATCACCCTTGTAGGTGATATGATTTGTAGGGTTAGAACAGATTAGAGCCACACACATATTCTCGAGAAGACAAGGAGAGAAAAAAGAAATAGCAAACTTGTCAGAGGAATAAAGCTGACCATTGGGTTTGGCAGTGATGTTCATCATGGTGAGAGCCTAACCACATGGATAAATGATTTGTTAATGCCCTTTCATTCAATCATATTTATTGAATGCTTACAGTGTGCAGAGCACTTTATTAAGCGCCTGGAAAGTACAACTCGGCAACATTGCTCTCTGCAGTGCCTCTAGAAAGTTTTTTTTTTCTAAAAATGGTCCTTGTTAAATGGCTACTACATTCATTCAATAGTATATATTGAGCGCTTACCGTGCAGAGCACTGTACTAAGCTCTTGGAATGTACATATCGGCAACAGATGAAGACAGTCCCTGTCCATTGACGGACTTACAGTCATGCTAAGCACTGTACTGCCCAGTGGGGTAGATACAAGATAATGAGGTTGGACCTGGTTCCTCTCTCACATGGGCCTTAAAATCTAGGAGGAGGAAGATTTAATCCCCATTTTACAGATGAGGAAATTGAGGTACAGAGAAGTTAAGTGGCTTGCCCAAGGTCACACAGCAGACAAGTGGTGGAACCAGTATTAGAACCCAGGTAATTTATTTAATCATATTTATTAAGGGCTTAGTGTATGCAGAAAACTGTACTAACTGCTTGGGAAAGTACAATATAGCTATAAAGAACGACAATCCCTGCCAGCAACAAGCTCACAGTCTAGAGGCAGGGTAGGTAGACATCAATAAAAATAAATAAAATTACAGATATATACATTAGTGCTGTGGGGCTGGGGTAGGAGGAGAGGAAAGGGAACAAGTCAGGGAGATGCAGAGGGAGTAGGAGATGAGGAAAAATGGGGCTTAGTCTGGGAAGGCCTCTTGGAAGAGATGTGCTTTCAATAAGGCTTTGAAGCATGGTGAGAGTCATTGTCTGTCATATATGAGGAGGGAGGAGTTTCCAGGCCAGAGGTAGAACAAGGGCAGGGGTTAGCGGTGAGACAGGTGAGATCTAGGTACAGTTGGAAAGTTAGCCCCAGAGGAACAAAGTGTGCAGTCTGGGCTGTAGGAGACAAGTGATGTGAGGTAGGAGGAAGCAAGGTGATGGAGTGCTTTAAAGGTCCTTCTGACTCCGACCTGGACTCCATCCACTAAGCCACTCTGCTTCTCATGTTGTTTAGTTTATCGCTCTCTATCCATGCATTATAGGACAAAGCAGTTCATAAATTGAAGAGTAGAGGAGCAGCTGGTGGATTGGCCATGAACCTGGGTGTCAGAAGGACCTAGGTTCTAATCCACGCTCTGCAATTTGTCTTTGTGACTTTGGGTGAATCATTTCCCTTCTTCATACCTCAGTTACCTCATTTGTAAAAATAGAGATTAAGACTGTGAGCTCCATCTGAGACATGGACTGTGTCCAACCTGATTAGCTTATATCCACCCCAGTACTTAGTACAGTGCCCGGCACATAACAAACACTCAACAAACACCGTTAAAAAATTAAGTAGCAGAATTCAGTGATGGCATTAAGCTTTTTGTCAAGGACCTCAAAAAAAAGTCAACAATAATTATTTAGTATCGACATATAGAGCCCTGTATTTCAGTTGCATGTAGGTTTTTTTCCAGGTGAAAGCTAGAATATGACCTTGGTCTTCTTCAAGCTTATTTTGGGCCCATAATCAACCATGTTTATTGAGCTATTATTGAATGGAGAGAACTCTCCCAAGTGTTTAGAAATGTGTTTGCATACTAATAGATAATATAGTTGTCCTTTGTACTTTAATACGACCATGGGTCGGAGACTTTTGCATATCGCAAGTCTCGAAGGAATGTCCCTCAGGTTTTGGATGAGTCTCAAAGTCTGCTGAGCTGAAAGAGTTTTCCAGAGGAACTGAATCATATTCAAAGACATGTATCCAGGTCTCAAGTTGCATCCTCCAGCGTGGCTGCCTAAAAGCCATTTGTTTGGTCAGAACCCATTATGCATCCCTCCTTTACCTCATTGGTGATGGATTTTTCTACAGAAACATTCTGGCCATGTTTCCCCTCTCCTCAAGAGCCTTCAGTGATTGCCCATTTAACTCTACATCAAAGAGAAACTTCTCACCATTGGCTTTAAAGCATTAATCACCTTGCTACTTCCCATCTCACCACTCTCCTACTGCAGCCCAGCCTGCACACTTCTCTCCTATAATGCCGCCTACTTACTGTTCCTCGATCTCATCTATCTCACTGCCTACTTCTCTCCCACAACCTTCCTCTGACCTGGAACACGCTCCCTCCTCACATCCAAAAGACAATGACTTTCCTCCCCCTTCAAAGCTTTACTGAAAGCACATCTCCTCCAGGAGGCCTTTCCTGACTAAGGCCTCCTTTCCTCTTCTATTCCCTTCTGCATAGCCCTGACTTACTCCCTGTATTCATCCCCCCTTCCAGCCCCACAGCACTTGTGTACATATTCGTAATTTATTTATAATGTCTGTCTTCCCCTCTAGACTGTAAGATAACTGTGGGCAGGGAATTTGTCTATTATATTGTACTCTCCCAAGAACTTAGTACAGCGCTCTGTACACAGTAAGCACTCAATAAATACAGTTGACCGACTGACTGATGGGAGATGGTGTGGCAAGACACCCCCAGTTTGGGCACAGCCAGATCATTTTGAAATAAAGTCAGATTATGTTCAATCATTTGCCACCCTCCACATCATAACAACCAAGCAAAAATCTTAAAAGCTTATGTATTTATGTCTCTCCTCAGTACTTAATAGTCAACTGGGCAATCAATTGTTAATTTGGATACTTCGTCAATGGTATTTATTGAGCACTTATTATGTGCAGAGTACTATACTACAAGCTTGGGAGACTACAATACAACAGAGTTAACAAACACACTCCCTGCCCAAAATGAGCTTATAATTTAGAGGGACTTACAGTCCATGGCATATCAATCATATTTACTGACCACTTACTATGGGCATAGCACCTTACTAAGCACTTGGAAGAGTACAATACAACAGAATTAGCACATATATTCCTGTTCATTCACTGAACTGGCTATTAAATCCTTATTCTTTCTCCTCTTCCTCCCACAATGTGCAACTAATTGTGTGAGGCCATCTCTCCTGTTATATTGTAAGGTCCTTGCCTGCAAGAGATGTGAATTCGCTTTTCTGGGATACTTTCCCCAAGCATTTAGTATAGAAGTTTGCCCTCAGTACTTGTTCATTAAAGTCCATTGATTGATTAATTTATTGACTAAGCTACAGAGAATCTTATAGCCCCACCTATATACAGCATCCTAGGATGTCTGAAATGTAGAGGTGCAATCAATGTCTTTATGTTGAACTCTTACCGTGTGCAGATCACTGTGCTCTGTGTAGACACATTCCCTGCTGACAAGGACCTGACAATCTAAAGGGGGAGACAGTCTCAAAGAGCCCATGATCATTACCAGCAAAGAGGGAATCCTTCACAGATTACCAGAAAAATATATTGAATTCCCAAATACACCTGCTACCATTCTTCCACTGGGTAGGAGGTGCTCTAAGGTCTAGAAAATCAGCCAGAATTTTAAGAGATGGCCTTACCCGCTACTCCACAGTCAAAGCCTTGAAAATAGAAGAGCACCTTTATTTATTTTTATAGTATCTGTTAAGCACTTAATATGTCAGACACTGTACTACAAGGTTATGAGGTTGGATACAGTCCTGTCCCACCTGGGGTTTACATTTTTAATCCCCATTTTACAGATGAGGTAACCGAGGCACAGAAAAGTTAAGTGACTTGCCTAAGGTCACCCAACAGACAAATGTCAGAATTAAGATTAGAACTCAGGTCCTCTGACACCCAGGCACCTGAATCTTATTGCTTTCATACAGAAAATAAAGATGTTTCCTAATCCTCAGACATATGCACAAGATCTTCATCTACATAGGGCAAAATGAGGAAATGTCCCCAGTGCCACCATAATTCCCATCTTCCTGATGAAAAGGGAGAGCTCTTCCTGGAAACTACGGGAGAATCCCTCTGCTCTTCATTGCTGCCCGTATTTGAGTCACGACCCTTCTGAATAAACTACTAAAATCCATATCCAAATTAGACACCAACTGAAACCACAGTGAGCCTTCCTACCAAAACACAATGTGGGAGATATTTTTGCCACCTGTAGATCCAGGAAGAATGCAGAAGGCTACACCCTAGACCTCTATACTATGTTCATTTCCAAGAAAGAATTAAAGGTCACTGCTGAAGGGCTTCTGCAGATGCAGACTTTTCATTTGCTGGGAGAAGAATTTCCCAACCAGGTTTTTTGTCTTGTTCTTGTAGTTTTTAAGTGCTTACTTTGTGCCAGGAACTATACTAAGTGCTGGGATTGATACAAGCTATTCAGGCTGGACTCATTCCATGTCCCATATGGATTTTACAGTCTTAATCCCCATTTTACAGATGAGGTAACTGAGGCACAGAGAAGGAAAGATTTACCCAAGGTCACACAGCAGACAAGTGGCAGAATCAGGATTAGAACCCAGGTCCTTCTCACTCCCAGGCCCTAACAATACTAATAATTATTGTGGTATTTGTTAACTAATTACTATGTGCCAGGCACAGGGATGGAGATAAGCAAGTCAGGTGGGACACAGTCCCCATCCCACATGGGGTTCACAATCTTAAATTGACTGTGCCTGTTACTTCAGTGGGTATTAAGTGACTAGCCCTAGGCCCCACATCAGACATGTGGCAGAGCCGGGATTAGAAGCCAGGTCCAGATCTTTCTACTGCCCACCTTGTATACTCCGCTCCTCTGCCCCTCACCTCCTCACCGTCCCCAGTTCGCGCCTGTCCTGCCATCAACCCCTGGCCCACTTCCAACCTATGGCCTAGAATGCCCTCCCTCCTCACATCCACCAAACTAGTTCTCTTCCCCTCTTCAAAGCCCTACTGAGAGCTCATCTCCTCCAGGAGGCTTTTCCAGACTGAGCCCCCCCTTCCCTCTGCTCGTCCCCTCCCCATTCCCCCCCACCCTCTGCTCTTCCTCCATTCCCTCCCCTCAGCACTATGCATATTTGTATATTATTACCTTATTTATTTTAATGATGTGTATATCTCCAGGATCCTATTTATCTTGATGATGTTGTTTTGTTCTGTTTTGCTTTGCTGTCTCTCTCACCCATTTAGACTGTGAGCCTGTTACTGGGCAGGGATTGTCTCTATCTGTTGTCAAATTTTACATTCCAAGCTCTTAGTACAGTGCTCTGCACATAGTAAGTGCTCAATAAATGCTATTAAATGAATGAATTCAGTAGACCATGCTGCTTCCTACTTCCTGCACCTGCTTCCCCTCAGCACCTTAGACCTCCAGCTGAAGCCTGAATGATTTGACAATTAACCCTGTTACAAATGAATTCTTTCAGTAGACTGAACTAGTGTTTCCCACTATAATTGGATTCAGAGTTTGGAGGTTTCAAATGAGTCCCTGAAAGGGCTTGTTTAGCTTCTAGTGTCATGAGTAAGAGAATAATCATATTCTGACCTGCATTTCTATTCAGGTTAATGGACTGAAATACCCACCTGCATTTAGCTAAATTAAAATTTATGCTCTGTGATGAGGAACTTTTTGAAGGTACAGTTTTTAGCCTGGTTAATATTAATCAATGGAATTTATTGAGCACTTACTGTGTGCAGTGCATTCTACCAAGTACTTGGGAGAATTCAATACAGTTGGTAGACACCATTGCTGTCCAATTAAAAAAAAAAGGTCCAGGCTGTTTTTTGCAAGCTATAATAGCTAACTCACATCCTGTTGGTTAGGGAAGAGCTTTCCAGGGGTTGTAGGGAAATTTTCCATTATGGGGCTTATCACCCTGCCGTAAGATCTTTATGATAAACCAAATCAGACCCATAGATTGCATCAATAATCTTGATTTCACTACTCAGTTGAAGCCCTTGGTAATGTCATTCCAAGGGCTTGAAAACTCTTGCAGTGAAGCTTGCCCCTTGTACACTGGGGAATAATAAAAGATCTCACAGGATGAATAATGCCTCCCAACCCAAACCTGAGACATATCCCTGGAGGGAAAAGTGGATGAACAGATGGATCTGGTTGAAATTAGAGTCTCAAAATATGTTTTATTATTAAAATTATTATTACTGTATTTGTTAAGGGCTATGTTTCAAGCACTGTTCTAAGCACTGGGATAGATACAAATTCATCAGGCCAATTACAGTCCCTGTCCCACATGAGGTTCACTGTTTAAGTACATCTTCCTATAATCAGAATTACAGTACTCACAGGATGAAAAAAGAAAGGAAAAACAGAGGCAAAGCCTACAGAAAGTCCCAAACCAATCAATCAGTGGTATTTATTGAGCATTTACTGTGTGCAGTGTTTACTGTATGCTAAACTCTTGGGAAACAACCACAGACTTTCCACTTAATCTCTTTTTTTATGATATTTGTTAAGCACTTGGGTGTCAAGCACTGTTCTAAAACCTAAAGTAGATACAAGTTAGGCAGGCCAAATACAGTCCTTGTCCTACATGGGGCTCAGAGTCTACTAGGTATTTGTTATCCATTTTGAAGTTGAAGAAACTGAGACACAGAGAAGTTAGGTGACCTCCAAGATCACACAGCAGACAAGTGGCAGAGCTGGGATTAGAACTCAGATCCTCTGGCACCTAGGCCGGTGCTTTATCAGTTGGACCATGCCGCTTCCCTACATCAGATGCCTGAATGAAGCAAAGGAGATGCTTACCAATTTACCAGAGAAGCAGCGTGGCTCAGTGGAAAGAGCCTGGGCTTGGGAGTCAGAGGTTATGGGTTCAAATCCCAGCTCTGCCACTTGTCAGCTATATGACTGTGGGCAAGTCACAACTTATCTGTGCCTCAGTTACTTCATCTGGAAAATGGGGATTAAGACTGTGAGCCTCACGTGGGACAACCTGATTACCCTGTATCTACCCCAGCGCTAAAAACAGTGCTCTGCATATAGTAAGCGCTTAACAAATACCAACATTATTGATTTACCTGAATTCTAAATGAGATTTATCCCTGGTACAAGGAAACATGCCTTAGGCAACAGAACAGGGACCCCAGATTTAAGTGGCAAGTACAGAAAACAAGAGGAGAGGGGAAAATAAAAAGACCTGTGCCTGTTGCTGCCTTATAAATATCCTGCCCTCAGGTCATCGGGGAAAGGAAAAAAAAAATCCAGGAATGCCTTCTGAGCTGGAATCATAGAAAAGTTTTCCTATGTCATGTGCTTAAGAGCATGAACTGCAAGCTCTTCACCTCCTGGGAATTTTAGGCTCCTTAAAGAAACTTTTGTACTTTGGGTTCCTCTTCCCCTGTGTCCCCTACGTTTGCCTCCAAATGAAATTGGAGAGGGGAGAGAAAGGGAGAGAAAGGGAGAGAAAGGGAGAGAAAGGGAGAGAAAGGGAGAGAAAGGGAGAGAAAGGGAGAGAAAGGGAGAGAAAGGGAGAAAGGGAGAGAAAGGGAGAGAAAGGGAGAGAAAGGGAGAGAAAGGGAGAGAAAGGGAGAGAAAGGGAGAGAAAGGGAGAGAAAGGGAGAGAAAGGGAGAGAAAGGGAGAGAAAGGGAGAGAAAGGGAGAGAAAGGGAGAGAAAGGGAGAGAAAGGGAGAGAAAGGGAGAGAAAGGGAGAGAAAGGGAGAGAAAGGGAGAGAAAGGGAGAGAAAGGGAGAGAAAGGGAGAGAAAGGGAGAATGTGGTCCATTGCTGAAATATATCCTAAATCCTGTAGAGTCAGAAGATCTCTAGCATTCCACCTCCCCTTCAGGTAAATAAAACTATGCCAAAGGAGTGGAGAAATTGAATATTGCAATTTAATAATAATAATAATAATAGTAATTGTATTTAAGCACTTACTATGTGCTAGGCACTGTACTAAGTGCTGGGGGTGGATACAAGCAAATCGGGTTGGACACCGTCCCTGTCCCACATGGGGGGTCACAGTCTCAATCCCCATTTTACAGATGAGGTAACTGAGGCAAAGAGAAGTGAAGTGACTTGTCCAAGGTCCCACAGAGGACAAGTGGCAGAGTAGGAATTAAAACCCAAGTCCTTCTGACTCCCAGGCCTCTGTGTTATCCACTATGCCACACTGCTTCTCATCTCTTCTTCTCAAGATAAGACACAATAGTTCATTATATATTAAAATTTGCCCTGTGAAATAGAACAAACAATATTTTGTGCTCTTATCTGAGATCTATTTAAAGACAGATTAAAGTTTCTCGAAAGCTGGGTTGAGAAGTAAAAATATACAGTATGGATCTTGCAACATGACAATTTACAAGAATGACAGACAGGCATGCGGCTACAATCCCAGGTCAGAATAGCTGATGGATATGATCTCTGCCTTAAAGTAGTTTACAATCTAGTTAACTTGCATAAGCATTTAGTATTAAAGGAACATTGATTTGAATGTTCTTATGACATATATAACTTCTTTTCAGGAAACCATCGTGGTCTAGTAGATAGAGCTCAGGCCCGGGAGTCAGAAGGACCTGGGTTCTAATCCCAGATCCACCACTCATCTGCTGTGTGACCTTGGGCAAGTCACTTTACTTCTCTGTGCCTCAGTTACCTCATCTGTAAAATGGGAATTAAGACTGTGAACCCAATATGGAACAGGGACTGAGTCCAACACAATTGCTTTCTATCTCACCCAGTGCTTAGTACAGTGCGTTGCACATAGTAAATTCTTAACAATACCACAATTAACAAAGCACAGACTTGGGAATCAGAGGACCTGGGTTATAATCCCAGCTCCTTCACATACCTACTGTGTGACCTCAAACAAGTCACTTAACTTCTCAGTGCCTCAGTTTCCTCTTCTGCAAAATGAGGATTCAATACCTCTTCTCCCTACTTAGCTTGTGACCCCCATGTGGGACCCGATTTTCTTATATCTATCCCAGGGCTCAGTAGAGTGCTTGGCACATATTAAGTGCTTAATAAATATCACAACTATTATTTTATGTGGAGCCCTGTAAAGTTAGCCCTGCCCAATCTGAGGAATGTAGTACCAACTCTCTTCTTCCCCTGGTCTAACCTCAGACTCATTTTTTCATCTCCCCCTCTGCCTTCGGTCTATCATTGCTACTGTTCATTTTTTCTTCAACTCCCCAATTAGGATGTCACATTATACTGTACTCTCCCCACCATTTAGTACAGTGCTCTGCACACAGAAAGTGCTCAATAAATGCCGCTGATTGGCTGATTACTGCTGCGACACTTTGCTATCCTCGCCCTTCTGGACTATTCATTCTTTCAATAGTATTTATTGAGCACATACTATGTGCAGAGCACTGTACAAAGCACTTGGAATGCACAATTTGGCAACAGAGAGAGACAATGCCTGCCCAGTGACCGATTCACAGTCTAAACAGGGGAGACAGCAAAGCAAAACAGAACAAAACAAAAACAAGACAACATCATCAAGACAAATAGAATCAAGGAAATGTACACCTCATTATCAAATTAACAGGGTAATAAATAATATACAAAATCAGGAACTCAGGACCCGTTGGAGAGAGAGGTGGTGGTAATGGCAGTAATGGAGGAAGAAGCAGAGAAGAAACAGGTAGAGGAAGAAGAGGAGGGGGTAGGAACTCTCTTCAAGCTGTCTCCCCTATGCCCCCTCCTTTCTCCTCATCCTCTTCCCTCCCCTAAACCCACCTCGATCCAGTCCCAGCAGGTTGGTAGACACACCAGTCATGGAAGGGACTGGGGCTGAGAAAACAGAAGCAGCAATCAAGATTACTTATGGAACCAAGTAACCCTAAAATTGCAAAAAAGAATAAAAAAATAGAAATGAATAAAAGTTAAAATTTTAACTATAGGAGGGGCATGGAGAGAGAGGAGAATGAAGATAGAGAATGTATATGGGGAGGGGGCAGAGTAGAGGATGAGACAAGTTGACTTCCTTAGCAAATTCTGAAAAGTGAAGGAGGCAAACTTCAGACGATTCAAGTGGAAGTGGCGTCTCTCCTTGGAAGATCCTGCTGAGGACAGCGGACATGAAAGCCTGATGGTGGAGCCTCTGGTTTTTGGGAGGGAATCTCTCCGTGCATCACCTGCTGTAGCAGGCACTGGCGGGCCCCTGAGATTGTAGCAGAATGTAGCCTTCTCACCCTCCAAGTAAACCCTTGTACTTATTTTCTACTTGCAAAAGAGACACAGCTTGGTTAACTATAAGGTGGGCTTGTACATCTTTCTCCAGAAATTGAGTAGATGGCTTGGAAAATGGCAGATCCCAAGAGGAATAGGGGATTGAGATGGGGAAGGGCAACCAAAACAAATATAGACCTGGAAATTAAGAAGTTCATTCCACAGGCATCAGCCAGTCCTGCTCCCTCTGGTCCAGCCTCAGAATGTTGTTTTAAAATCCACACTTTGACTCCTCCTCTTCCCTGCCCCAATTACCCTAAACTAGCAGAAGTGCAGTAAGGGGAGGGAAAAACCTCACCTAACAAGCCAGTCATTTTGTCTGGGTTTCCACCAACAGTGTTTTAGACTAGCTTCACCCCTTGCTTGCCTGGGCCCCGGGAGATGTCGGTTTGTTTTCTGGAATGTTGTAGGGTTAAGGCTGGCCAAAGACTCCCACTTCTTTCATTTTCACTTCTTGACTAGAGGTGAGCAAGTGTCATTGATTAAACAGATGAAGAAAGAAGCTACTGCTTAACAAATCACACACAATTTTGGGCTTCCAAAGGCTTCTGTAAAACAGTGCTCTAAATTCAGTACGTGCACAATGAATACCATTGATTGAATTTTTCTATGATATTTGTTATGCGCTTACTATGTGTTAAACACCATTCTGAGAGCTGGGGTAGGTAGGAATTAAGTTGGACACAGTCCCTGTCCCACAAGGGGCTTGGAGTCAGTAGGAGGGAGAACAGGTATCCCCATTTTACGGTTGAGGAAACAGGCACAGAGAAGTTAAGTGTCTTACCTATGGTCACACAGCAAGCAAGTGACAGAGCCATCATTAGAACCCAGGTCCTTCTGATCTTAGGCATAAGATCTCTCCACTAGGTCATGCTGCTTATGATTGAAACAGAGCAAGCCCCTACCCCCCACTATTATCACTGTGCACCAGTTAGTCATATTTATTGAGTGCTTACTGAATGCAGAACACTGTATTTAGAGCATGGGAGAGTACAAAAGAACAATATAACACACACATTCCCTGTCCACAAAGAGTTTACAGTCTAGAGTGGTGGTATAGCTCTCAGGCATGTTTTTCCTGGGATGAAATACATTTTGAATTCGTGAAGGAAACCAAAGTCCAACTGGTCAAATGATCTGACATAAGATATGAAAGGGACTAAAACTGTGGAAGCAAAGGAAAATTTCTTTTTACCCCCCACCTTCTAGGCATTGTCCCTGCGTAGAGATAGACACATTGGCAGTTTTACCTACAATTCATTTCTCTCTCTGCTTGAAAAAGTGGAAGTCATTTGAGATTACAACTGTGTCATGGCCCGACATGTCTGTGAAGCAACAGTAAGATCTAAACAAACTTCTGAAGGCTGCGAAGAAATTTTTACTAACCATCTTCCATATTCCTCAGTTCAACTTTACCATGAACTTTCTCTTGACACTCCAACCATGAATAATATAAAGTACTATATAAATTAAAAGGACACTGATGATCTTCAAGATTCTTACTCCATCCCTGATCCTTGCTATATACAAAGTGCTATACGAGACCACACATCCATTGGTGATGGACTCTGGCCTAGTGGATAAAGCATAGGCCTGGGAGCCAGAGGACCTGGTTTCTAATCCTAGCTCTGGTCTGCCATGTGACTTTGGGCAAGTCACAACTTCTCTGTGCCTCAGTTTCCTCAACAGAAAAATGGAGATGTAATACCTGTTTTCCCTCCTACTTGACTGAGAGTCTCATGTAAGGCAGGGACTGTACCCAGCCTTATGAACTTCTACCAACCCTAGTGTTTAGAACAGTGCTTGACACATAAGTGCTTATTAACAATTACCATTAAATTTAAAAAAAAACACTGACAAGGCCTCCCCATTTCTAGCCCGAACTGTCATATCATCATGGAGTCAGAGGGCCAATAATTCCTGGTAGTCTCCAGAGTTGAATAGGCAGAAAATATCGTGCCTCCACTGCCCCAATGTGGTCTCCAGTAGCGTTACAATTCTGGGAGCTCCTGGTTAACAATATTCTTCAATAGTTTGGTATAACAGCACTCTGGCTAGAATGTTTCCAGCAATGCATAATAAATCACTGTGATATTAGGTGCCAAATACTGCACTAAGCACTGGGGTCAGCGCTTTCTAGACTGTAAGCTCATTATGGGCAGGGAATGTGCCTACCAACTCTATTATATTGTACTTTCCCAAGTGCTCGGTAAAGTTCTGTGCACACAGTAAGTGCACAATAAAAAACCATTGATTGATATGGCAGAGTCAGGTTGGACACGGTCTCTCGTCTCGTCTTATGCCGTCGGGTCGTTTCCGACCCATAGCGACACCACGGACACATCTCTCTCACAGCACCCTGCTCTGTATCTGCAATTGTTCTTGTAATGTAACCAGAGAGTTTTCTCGGTCAAAATATGGAAGTGGTTTACCACTGCCGCCTTCCGAGCGGCATGGCTCCGTGGAAAGAGCATGGATTTAGAAGTCAGGTTCTAATCTTGGCTCCACCACCTGTCAGCTGTGTGACTTTGGGCAAATCACTTAATTTCTTGGTGCCTCAGTTTCCTCATCTGTAAAACAAGGGTTAAGACAGTGAACTGCACATGGGACAGTCTGATTACCCTGTATCTACCCCAGCACTTAGAACATTGCTCAGCACAGAGTAAGCGCTTAACAAATGCCAACATTATTATTAAACTCGAACCTTCAACCTGGACTCTCTCCCATGCCACTGCTGTCCAGCATGAATGAGTTTAGACTTGTAGTAGATTGCCTTCCACTTGCTAGCCACTGCCCAAGCTAGGAATGAAATGGATAGGCCTCTGTTTAGATGAGAAGCAGTGTGGCTTAGTGGAAAGAGAACGGGCTTGGATGTCAGAGGTCATGGGTTTGAATCCCTGCTCTACCACTTGTCAGCTGTGTGATTTTGGGCAAGTCACTTCACTTCTCTGTGCCTCAATTAACATCTGTAAAATGGGGACTAAGACTGTGAGGCCCATGTGGGACAACCTGATCACCTCGTAGCCTGCCCAGCACTTAAACAGTGCTTCACACATAGTAAGAACTTAAATACCATCACTATTATTACTATTCTTCACTGTCCCTCCCTAGCCGAGAATGATAGAGTGAGAGGGAGGACACAGTCCCTGCCCCACAATAATTTCCAGAGTCAGGTTTATCCCTTTCTTCTTGAGGATTTATTCATTCATTTAATCATTTTTACTGAGCACTTACTGTGTGCAGAGCACTATACAACAATAAACAGACACATGCCCCGCCCATAGTGAGTTTACAGTCTAGAAGAGGGAGACAGAGCAATACAAATTAAGAAATTACAGATAAATACCTAAGTGTTGTGGGGCTGGGAGCGAGGGAAGGACAAAGGGAGCAAGTCAGAGCAGTGCAGAAAGGAGTGGGAGAAGAGGAAAGGAGGGAATTTGCCTGGGAAGACCTCTTCGAGGAGATGTGCCCTCAATAAGGCTTTGAAGAGGGGCAGAAAGGAGTATAATTGTATTTGAGGAGGGAGGGTGTCGTGTTAAGGGTGGCATTTCCTTCATTTGTATTATTATTTATTTCATTTGTTGGGTGCTTTCTTTGTGCCGAGCACTGTCTAAAGCTCTAGGGCAAGGTGCAAGGCTGGCATTTCAGACCCAAGTCCTGGACTTCTGAGGGCTCACAGCCAGGACCACCTTTTGACATTTGGTTCTCAAGAAGGCAGGGCTAAGTTTGCCAACCCAGAACCACTGGAATCCACAAACTGTGAACACTTCTCTGGAGTATGGGGGGGGGGGGGGAGAACAGGAATCCTAGAAAAACCAAATAAATTCCAGAGCTACTACATTCCCTTGCAGGTCCCCTTTCATCCAGGCCTTATTTCAGAGAGTCAGGTACTTACAATTATTAATTGATGCCACCCTATGCTACATTATGATCTCCTTGAGAGCAGTCTACTATCAATAAACAGTACTTACTGACCACTTACTCTGTGCAGAAAACAAATGCTTTACTATCAGCTTTAATTCCCTTATCCTATCCCACCTTGATTACTTTAAAATAATAATGATGGTTTTTGTTAAGCACTTACTGTGTGTCAAGTACTGTTCTAAGCGCTGTGGGTAGATACAAGGCTATCAGGGTGCCCCACATGCAGCTCACACTCAATCCCCATTTTACAGATGAGGTAACTGAGGCACAGAGAAGTTAATTAACTTGCCCTAAGTCACCCAGCTGACATGTGGCAAATTAGAACCCATTACCCCTGACTCCCAAGTCTGTGCTCTCTCCATTAAACAGCCTCCTTGCTAATCTACCAGGTTCCTCTCCCCACTCTAGTCCATACTTCACTCTACTGCCCAGATCATTTTTCTAGAAAAACATCCATTCCATGGTTCCCCATTCCTCATGTCTCTCCGGTGGCTGTCCATCCACCACCACATCAGGCAAACTGAGGAACAGTGTGGCTTAGTGGAAAGAGCATGGGTCTGGTAGTCAGAAGGACCTAGGTTCTAATCTCAGCTGTGCCACAGGTCTGCTGTGTGACCTTGGACATGTCACTTAATTTCTCTGAGCCTCAGTTACCTCATCTGTAAAATAGGGATTAAGAGGGTGAGCCCCATGTGGGACAGGCACTGTTTCCAATCAGATTAGCCTGTATCTACCCCAGCATTTAGAACAGTGCTTGGCACATAGTTAATGCTTAATAAGTACCATAATTACTATTACCACCAATGACTTCAAAGCACTCAGTCATTTGTCCCCTCCTACCTCACCTCACTACAACCAGCCCACAAACTTTTCTCCTCTAATGCTAACCTTCTCACCTCAATCTCATCTATCTCGTAGCCAATTTCTCACCCACATCCTGCCTCTGGCCCCAAGCACCCTCCCTCCTCATATCTGGCAGACAATTATTCTCCCTGCCTTGAAGGCACTTCTCCTTCAAGAAGCCTTCCCTACTTCTCCTGCATCTTTCTGCATCACCTTGACTTGCTCCCTTTATCTCCCCTCCCAGTCCCACAACACTTATGTACATAGCTGTAATGTATTTATATTAATGTCTGTCTCCCCCGTAGACTGTAAGGTCACTATGGGCAGGCAATGTGTCTGTTATACTCTCTCAAGCACCTAGTACAATGCTCTATACACAGCGGTACTGGTATAATGGCAATGAGCACTTTGTATACAGTGCTCTGTACTAATCAGCTCTTCCCCTCTTATCATACATATCTGATGATCCTCTACCAAAATCCAACCCCAACCACTTCACTCAGCTAAGGCCCACCAGAACCTCTGAAGCTCAATCTCATCTACTCTTACCTCTCTCTTTCTGGAATTCCTCCCATCCACCCTCTTCATATCCAATAGACCACCACTCTCCCCACCTTAAAAACATCTCTTCTAAGGGGTCTTCCCAGATTATGCCTCTTATTCCCCCTGTCTACCCACCCCTTTCTATCAAACTATGCACTTAGCTGTGTACCCCTTAAGCACTTTGTACATAAGTATTGTGGGGCTGGGGTGAGTATATTATTTTACTCTATTATTTCCCCTAACTCTAATATGAATGCCCGACTCACCTGTAGACTTTAATTCCTTCCGGGCAGGAATCAACTCTACGAATTCTGTTGAATTTGCCCTCAAGGAGCTTACAATCTAGCAGGGGATAGACCCAAAAAAAATTACAGGAAAGAGAAGCAACTGAGTTTAAAGATATATAGTTGCTCTCTTGACTATGTCCTTCTTGGGCAGGGATTGTGACTACCAACTCAGTGGTACTGTACAATTCTAAGCACTTGGGACAGTGTTCTACACCTAAGTGCTCACTAAATAATTTACTGCGGGGAAACATAAGAGTGTGAGTACCCTCATGCTTGGAGGCAGAGGACTCAAATGCAGAGGTGACACAGTTTAGTGGAGAAAAGTAGGGCGGAGAGGTAAAGGTTATTTGATCATATTTCTTGAGTGCTTACTATGTAAAGAGCACTGTACTAAATGCTTGGAATGTACAATTCGGCAACAGATAGAGACAATCCCTGCTCAACAACGGGCTCAGGTATATTAATGCCTGCCTTCCCCTCTAGACTATGAGCTCGATGTCGTCAGGAAGTGTGTCTGTTGTTGTATTTTACCCTCCCAAATGCTTAGTACAGTGCTTCGCACTCAATGCTCAATAAATATGATTGAATGAATGAAAGATTAGGCAGGGAAAACAGTACAGTCTTCTAAGTGTGGTAAGTGTTCAATAGATGCTGTTGACTGATGGAGTTTGATTTGACTGTTTCTTCTGGGAGACGTAACAAAAAAGAACAGAATAAAGCCTGGCAAAGTTGTCACTATCTGTAACGGGATGCTGTAATTAATTCCTAATATTTGAGACGCACTGGTGAGCAGACCACTGAAATGAGTGCCTACTATAAAAAGTACTATACTGTGAGCCCTGGGGAAAAAATACGTGGATGATCATTAGACAGATGCTGGCCCACAGGGGAATCATAATCTGAGACTTTGGGAATGCAGCATGGCCTGGAGGAAAGAGCATGGGCCTAGAAGTCAGAGGATCTGGGTTCTAAACCCAGCTCAGCCACTTGTCTGCTGTGTGACATTGGGCAAGTCTGTACAATGGGGATTGAGACTATGAGCCCCACATGGTACAGGGACTGTGTCCAACCCCATTTGCTTGTATTCACCCCAGTGTTTAGTACAGTGCCTGGCTCATAGTAAGTACTTAACAGATATCACCATTATTATTATTATTATTACTGGTCTGTGTTACCTGGAACAAGTCTGTGCCTCAGTTCCCTCATCTGTAAAAATAGGGATTAAGACTGAGCCCCATGTGGGACAGGAACTGTGTCCAACTTGATCAGTTGGTATCTATCCCAGCACTTAGAACAATGCCTAACACATTGTAAGCAATTATATTGTATTCTCCCCAAGCACTTAATGTTCTGCACACAGTAAGTGCTCAATGCTCCACCCTTCTAGACTGTAAACCCAGTGTGGGCAGGAATTCTCTCTTTATTGCTGAACTGTACTTTCCAAGTGCTTAGTACAGTCTTCTGCACCCAGTAAGCATTCAATAAATACAACTGAGTCAATGTGAATGATAGATACCAGAAAAAAAAAGCCTTCCCAAACCTTTCCAGTGATACTAGTGAGTGTCCAAAGACTTTATGTCTTCCTCTAGGACAAGAGTATATGCATCAACTTGGAGATCAGGGTTTATATGTCTCTGCTTGGACATTCTGTGGATTGTGTCCAATCTGAAAATCAGCATGGACTAGTGGAAATGGAGGATGATGATTTTCCTTCTCCATTCACACAGGTACTGAATCCCCCAAGAGAATCTTAGCAGGCATGGATAATAATTAGTCTGTCCAAATGCTTAAAGAAATCTTCTCACTGCCTGTCAGTTACCGTGTGGGTCCTGAACAATTTCAGGGATAGATAGGGTGACTTTATATAATGGTTTTATTTCTAAAGTGCTTTCACATTACAGCCACCCATAAAACATAAAAACTAGAGATGCAGCTGCTAAACTTTGGCACCTCCTCTCCAGAAGGCAGAATTGCCAGGTGCCAAATAATTGAATATATCAGTCTATCACCAGCTAAACTTCTGGATTAAGAAGTCTTGCATCTATTTTAAAGAAAGCAGATAGATTTATGAAAGCAATTGAAGATGATCTTGATGGAAAAAATTGAAAGGAATGTAGAAATGTTCAGAAGAGTTTGACCTCCTAGAAGATACCAAGAAATTTATTGCTAAATCTAGGCTGGGCAAATTCTTCACTAAAGTTGACAGACCCTACCAGAGTCAGCAGAGCAATATTAACATTTCAAGACAGAAAACAAAGAAATTTCATATTTTTTCCCCTAGATGGATCTCAGTTTATAACATGCACATCTTTAGGAAAGTGTTCCCCTGCAACTATTTATGGGACAGCTGTATTTTCAAAAACTCCACTTAATTGTGAAGGATGTCTGTAGTTAGAGCATTCCTCCCTTCCCTGCCCCATCCCCAAAAAAGAAGGAAAAGGAAGGTATTATCCTCATCTTGCAGATGGGGAAGACTGAGGCCTGCAGAAGTTGATAGTTTCCAAATGCAGAGAGCAGGCATTTGGCAGAAGTGAACTAAAACCTGCTGACCCTTAGATCATACTCTTTCCTGTACCTCACACTCTGAACTGTTCATTATTGCCCCTAGCCAGATTGGGAAGAGTTGAGACAAGCAACATACCCTCACACAAATTCCCTTGTGTTGAAGGAACAAAGGGATTTTCTGCATTTCTTTGGCATCGATTTTAATTGAAAACTAAAGCTGAGGTTTTATTCATTCAAAAATGATTTCCCCTCCACCACCACCAAAATCAAGGTCTGTTTTGCTCTGAACTTCAAAAAGATGCTGCTTAGAATACCCCTTCCCCACTAATACACACATACACAAAAAAAAACCCTCAAAAGAAATAAAATTAGCACCTGGATGCAATGCAGCATCTCAGGTAAAATGGTTTTGCATTAGTAAGCCTTTCAGTGTGACCTCTGGGGCTGCAAACACACTGCTGATAAGCACTGTAAATGAAGAACAGGCAGCTAGAAAAAACAAAAGCCTTCCTGATCACTCTACTGGGAGTTGGTTGGGGGGCAAGAAGGAGAGATAGCCTCCAACCAGAGAAAATGAAGGGGAGAGAGAAAGAAAATATTTTCTGAAATAATTTTTCATATTTAAGCCTTTGCATGGAAGATTATGAGTAGAATTTTAAAGAGATATAAGGGGAATGTTCTCCAATGCAGATGCAACAAAGTGGAGGCAACTATAGTGAGGAAAGGATTCTGGGGATTAAAATTTTATTCTTTGTTTACTATGCAATCACACAACAAAGTCCTGTTCTCTCTACCTTGGCTCAGAACTGAAAAAAAAAGAAGTCATTAGTTCTATTTATTCAGTGTTTAATTCCAGGGAAAAGTGTTTGTTTTATCACTTCCATATTTTACCATATAATTTCAGCTTCCTTTACCACAATTCCCAATCCTGGACCACTCTGTGAAGAGAACAAGGGAGAGGCAAAACACTTTAGCAGAGGGGATGATGAAGAAAGAGCTACAGGGAAGAGATGGAAAGAGGGGAATTCTGGTAGGTAGGCATGAAGACTGGGTGGGAGTATTTTCCTACTGATTCAGCCTTCAAGGTGAAAAAGGAGGTCTGAGAAGAGAAAGAGGAAAAGGAGTATAACGGGCAGGACTGTCTGAACTAAGGAGATGGGAGACATGGTCCCAGGATGAAGAGCAGAGACAGCCAATGCAGACAAGGCATTGATGATCACATCAGGGTTATGGGTTTCTGAGATGATAGGAAGATCTGTGACGGGGAAGTTAGAAGGAGGGATGATGAAGAGTTCTTTCTTAGACTTAAGTCTGAGGTCCCAGCAGGACATTCATATAGAGATGTCCTGGAGGCAAGAGGAAATGTGACATTGCAGCAGGATCCAGACAAAACATATTTTAGAAATCAATTGTATTTACTGAGCACTTACAATGTGCAGAGCATTTTACTTAGCACTTAGGTGAGGACAGTAACACAGAGTTGGTAGACATTACCTGCCCAAGTATACATTTGAACATGTTAGAAGGCAAAGAGGAATGGGAGATTGAAAAGTAAACCTTTCACCCCATGGCCCTCAAGTATGCCACTAATTCCTAAGTGACCTGCTTTTGATAGATGAAAAGAATCATCACTTGGTGATGTCTGAGTGTTTAGTGTATGCCGAGCACTGTATTCAGCACTTGGGAGAGTACAACACAGAGTTGGTAGACATGTTCTCTGCCCACAAATAGTTTACAGTCATTTGTTCTTAGCCCTAGCAATCTATGGAAGATGTTCAAAAGTTCATTTAAAAACTGTCTAATATCCTGTTTGCACCTAGCCTTTCACTTTCTATAGAAGTTCCTATTCTCTCTGGTGGAAGTTTCACTGTTTTTTGTTTTGTTTTTTAAAACTCTCTCTCATCTCTCTTTAACTCTTCCTTTTGGCCATGCAGGGTTTCTCTTCCCAAGGTCTGCATGAGTCAACAGCTCCTGGGAGGAAGGACCGGACCCTTACCATAATTATTATTACCATAATGTTATTATAGTATTTCAGTGCTTACTATGTGCCAAGTACCGCATTAAGTACTAGGGAAGATAAAAAATAATCAGGATAGCCACAGTTCCTGTCCCACATAGGGCTCAAAGTGTAGGAGGGAGGGAGAATGTATCTGGGATCTGCATTTTACAAAATGCAGAAATTGAGGCACAAATATATTAAGTGACTTGTCCAAGGTCTTCTAGCAGGCAAGTGGCAGGGCCAGTACTAGAATCCAGGTCTTCTAACTCCCAGGCCTGTGTTCTTTTCACTAGATAGCCCTGTTTCTTGATCAATATCCCTCATTTCAGCATAGTAGAAAAATCCACATGGTTTTTCTATGCTTTACTCCACTGGACCACTGTATGCTTTACAAACTGGAGCCAAGACAAATTAAATTAGAGATTTGATATTTGAGCTTTCCCCACAGGTTTGGGGGCAAAGGCTCTTTGTTGCCAGATTATCTTTCTGTAAAGAAGGAGCATTTAACATGTCAGAGTGCCAATATGATCCTGATGAGTAGAGAAGAGGAAGGTGTCTTAGACATGGATTCTTACACGTCACCACAGAAATGTCTTCCAAATCTTTCTTTCATGACCAATCATCTCACATTTCCTCTAAAGCCCTCTGGAAAGTAAACGTTATCAAAATGTTCTGTGAGCTGTAAGGACATACACGCTTCAACTATCATCTCTATGCAGGTGACACCCAAATCTATATCTCCTCCCCTCTTCTCTCTCCCTCCAGGCTCATATCTCCTCCTACCTTCAGGACATCTCCACCTGGATGTCCACCCGCCACCTAAAACTCAGCATGTCCAAAACTGAGCTCCTTATCTTCCCTCTGAAACCCGGTCCTCTCCCTGGCTTTTCCATCACTGTGACCAGCACTACCAACCTTCCCATCTCACAGGCCCACAAAGTTGGTGTCATCCTTGACTCTGCTCTCTCATTCATTCCACACATCCAATCTGTCACCAAAACCTGCCGGTCTCACCTTCACAACATCGCCAAGATCCGCCCTCTCCTCTCCAAACTGCTACCGTAATGGAACAAACTCTCATAATATCCCGACTGGATTACTGCATCAGCCTCCTCTCTGATCTCCCGTCCTCCTGTCCCTCCCTGCTTCAGTCTATACTTCACTCCGCTGCCTGGATTATCTTTCTACAGAAACGCTTGGGCATATCACTCCCCTCCTCTAAAACCTCCAGTGGTTGCCTATCAACCTTCACATGAAACAAACTCCTCACTCTTGGCTTCAAAGCTCTCCATCACCTTGCCCCCTCCTACCTCACCTCCCTTCTCTCCTTCTACAGCCTACCCTGTACACTCTGCTCCTCTGCCACCACTAACCTCCTCACTGTGCCTCGTCGCCTGTCCCGCTTTCAACCCCGGCTCATGTCCTACCACTGACCTGGAATGCCCTCCCTCCCCACATCTGCCAAACTTTCTTCCCCTCTTCAAAGCCCTATTGAGAGCTCACCTTCTCCAGGAGGCCTTCCCAGACTAAGCCCTCCCTTTCCCTCTGCCCTCCTCCCCTCCCCAATGCCCCTATTCCCTCTCTGCTCTACACCCTTCCCCTCCCCACAGCACTTGTGCATACTTACTCTATTACTCTATTTTATTAATGATGTGTTTATATCTATGATTCTATTTACCTATTTTGATGGTTTTGATGCCTGTCTACTTGTTTTGTTTTGCTGTCTCCCCCTTATAGACTGTGAGCCCATTGTTGTGCAGGGATTTTCCTCTCTCTGTTGCCGAATTGTGCATTCCAAGTGCTTAGTAGTGTTCTGCACACAGTAAGCACTCAATAAATATGACTGAATGAATGAATGACATGGAATGTTACAAGCAGGGAATCATCATAGCCTACCGGAAAGAGCATGGGTCTGGAACTCGGAGGACCTTGGGTTCTACCCAACTCCACCATTTGTCTGCTGTGTGACCTTCTGCAAGTCACTTAACCTCTCTGTGCCTGTTACCTTGTCTGCTGCAAAAAAGAGATTCAATACCTGTTCTCCCTTCTACTTAGAAAAATGGGACCTGATTATCTTTTATCTACCCTAAACCTTAGTACTGGAGAAGCAGTGTAGCTCAGTGGAAAGAGCACGGGCTTTGGAGTCAGAGTTCATGGGTTCGAATCCCGGCTCGGCCACTTGTCAGCTGTGTGACTTTGGGCAAGTCACTTAACTTCTCTGTGCCTCAGTTACCTCATCTGTAAAATGGGGATTAAGACTGTGAGCCCCACGTGGGACAACCTGATTCCCCTGTGTCTACCCCAGCGCTTAGAACAGTGCTCGGCACGTAGTAAGCGCTTAACAAATACCAACGTTTTACAGTGATGGCATATAGTAAGTGCTTAACAAATATCACAATTACTACAAAATACATAAATCTCAAAGAGGGATAATTCAAACAAGCAAAAGCAAGTCACTGTTGAATTTGAGTAGCAGGCTCAGTGCTCTTCACTTTGAGAGTCCTCTAGACTTTGAGGTCACTGTGGGCAGGGAACGTGTCCATTGTATTGAACTCTCCCCAGCACTCAGTAGAGCACTTTGCATACAGTAAGGCCCAATAAATAGGATTGAACGAATGAATGAGTCCATAATAATGGTATTTGTTAAGTATTTACTATGTGCCAGGCACTATACTAAACAGTGGGGTAGATACAAGGTAATTGGGTTAGTCAGAGTCCCTGTCCCACATGGGGGCTCACAGTCTGGATGCCCATTTTACAGATGAGGTAACTGAGTCAGAGAGAAGTGAAGTGACTTGCCTGAGGTCAGACAGCAGACAAGTGTCAGAGCCAGGACTAGAACTCAGGTCCTTCTGATTCCTAGGCCTGTGCTCTAACCACTAAGCCAAGCTGCTTTCATTGATCCTGCCATGATTAGAAAATTCCCAAACAGTAAATTAGAAAGACTATGACTTGGCTGTCACTGAGTTAGCACCCTTGAAGATCGGGGGAAATTTCTGGAAACCATCAATGAGTACTCTTGCAAATATCAAGCATGCATAGCCCTCTAGATCTCAATACTGGCATGCTATTTTAAGGATGTGGGAGTAAGCCAAACACTTAATATGAGAGCTCAAAGTCTGATTTTGTTTCAGTCCCTCAAAGTTACTGTTCATGCTCCTTGTGGTTTTATATGCAGGCAAGTTTATTATTCCCATTATTGATGCATAATCTCTAGAACAATGAGGATCACATTAGCAAAGGTTTCCCAATAATTTATCACTTAATGGCTCAGTGAGACTCATATTATTTCTGTATTCAAGTTAAGCAAAGATTGGAAGCCTTCTAAATACACAATTTTCAAAACTCGTTTCTGGACCTTAATCCAATTTACACAACTGACACCATCTAACTTCTTTCATTGCCTTTTCTCTCAGCTTTCACCATGAGAGCACCTTTAATGATACCAAAGTCATAGTATGTTTTTATTCCCAAGGGGCTAGAAAGTATAGATTAGCACATAGTAAATTCATGATGAATACTGTAATTACCAATGCAAGCCCCCCAGATGCTTGTATTTTACTTTTGCTCCAGCATCTCTTTCCCACAGAGACCCGACCTATGTTACGTTGCCTTTGATTTCCAGAGCAAAGTCAGAGAAGGATTAAGAAAAATGTAATTTAGACGACAGGGTCAATGATCCATAAACAAAAAATTGCCCCAGTACAGTAGGTTTATACCCAACATACCTTACCTTCATAGAAGCCACCACGGACAATTAAGCCAATAATACCCAGGTGTCTTTAAAAGACTATAACAATCCAGCCATTTGTAACAATAACCCTTAAAAACCACTTTGGACAGGCTGGGGAAAGATATCTGTGTTAATCAGCAAATAACTCTGAAACTTCCTGGGCAAAGCAATCTTGAGGCCATAGCCAGAGCAGTGTGTTTTAAAATTCTTCAAAGCAGTCCCTCTTGGAGAATTTGAAGGAAATCCATGGTGCAGAGGGTTTGTCTATGCTATCCAGAAGCTCTGGGACATGCTGGAAGGAGACTGACTTCTCTGCCAACTGAGGGTGTGAGGGGCAGGAATTTTTCCTCAAGGACTATTGGGAAAGGAAAGTGAATTGTTGAGCTTTATATTGAATGAAGAGGGTTTTTTTAAGACTCAAGACTGTAAGCTCCTTGGGAGCAGAGATGGTGTCCACCAACTTATTATATGCTTCCAAGTGCTTAGTACAGTTCTCTGCACACAGTAAGCACTCAAATATGATTGATTGCATATATCTCCTTACTCTTTTACTCTAATGGCTACCAATTTCTTTCTCCATCAAGCTGAAACCTCTGACCAGCAGTTTTCAAGGTACTCAAGCAGTTCAATCCCTTCCACCTGGACTCACTTCTCCCACTGCACTGCTCTCCACCTCACCGCCTTCATTCCTTTAAAGCCAACATACTCAGTGCATCATTCTCATCTTTCCTACTGCCAACCTCTTCCTCATGCCCTCTCCACCATCCTGGAATCCCTCTCCTTTCACATCCACCAGCCACCACTCTCCCCACCTTCAAAGTCCTTCTGAATTCACATCTCCTTTAGGAGGTCTTCTCAGATTAATCTTTCACCTTCCCAACTGCCCCATCAGACCTGTACCACCTAAGCACATGGGTACTCACCCCTCCTCTACTCAGTATTATTTATGTACTCAGCTCTAAACTGCAAGCTCACTGTGGGAAGGGAATGTGTACCAATTGTGTTGTATTGCACTTTCTCAAGTGCTTAGAACTGTGTTCTTCACATGGTAGGTATTCAAAAAAAATACCATTGAGTGATTAATACTTTATTCATTCTCTCTGTGATTTATTTTAGGGTCTGTCTTCTCCTTTAGACCAAAGGTGAGGGAAAGCTCCACTTGCTATAATGCAATTTCCCCAAGTGTTTAGTACAGTGCTATGCACACAATAGGGGCCTAATTATTAATAATAATGATAATTGTGGTATTTAAGCATTTACTGCATGCCAAGTATTGTACTAAGCACTGGGGTGGATACAAGCAAGTCGGATTGGGTACGGTTCCTGTCCCATGTGGGGCTCAGTCCTGATCCCCAGTTTACAGATGAGGAAACTGAGGCACAGATAAGTGAAGAGACTTACCCAAGGTCACACATCAGATAAGTGGCAGAGCTGGGATTAGAACACACAACCTTCTAACTCCCAGGCCCTTGTTCTCTACACTAAGCCATGCTGCTTCTAATACCCTTGATCACTTGGAATGGGGAAGGTTGGGGAATAAGGGGTCACCATATGTCCTCCCTTCCCTAGTATCCCTCAGGTGCCAGCCTGCTTAGTCTGGTGTTCCCAAGTCCAGCCTTGTATCCAGATGGCACACGGCAGCTCAGTTGGTTTCAGCCTCATCTCTCCTGGGTGGGAAATAGACAGGTCAAGGATTTCCACTACTGTGAACTCAACACAGCATGGCTCAATGAAAAGAGCATGGGCTTGGGAGTCAGAGTTTGTGTGTTCTAATACCAGCTCTGCCACTTGTCAGCTGTGTGACTCTGGGCAAGTCACTTATCTGTGCCTCAGGTACCTCATCTGTCAAAGGGGTATTAAGACTGTCAGCCCCTCATGGGACAACCTGATTACCTTGTATCTACCCCAGTGCTTAGAACAGTGCTGGGCATATAGTAAGTGCTTAACAGATACTATTATTAAAAATCAAAGAACTTTTTGGATTTTTCACATGGAAGCACATTCTTAGGGAATAGCCTAAGACTCCTCATACGTGCAGAGCATTGGATTAAGCACTTGGGAGAGTTGAATAAAGTTAGAAGGCATGATTTATGCCCTCAAGGAGTTTACAGTCTAGCAAGGGGAGAGAGTACAGTGCTCTGCACACAGTAAGCGCTTAATACAATTGAGAGAGAAAATGATAAAGGAGTTTAAACAAAATGGAAAGAAGAGTAAGAGCCTAAAGAGATGAGTACTACTATTATGATATTGGTTAAGTGGTTACTATGTGACAAGCACTGGAGTAGATATAATTTAAGCGGGTCAAAAAGGCCCTGTCCCATATAGGGCTCACTATCTAAGTAGAAAATAGGCATAGGCATGAAATCCCCATTTTAAACTTAAGGGAACTGAGGCACAGAGAAGATAAATGACTGCCCAAGATCACACAGCAGATAGGGGAAGCAGCGTGGAAAGAGCCTGGGCTTCGGAGTCAGAGGTCATGGGTTCGACTCCCGGCTCTGCCACTTGTCAGCTGTGTGACTGTGGGCAAGTCACTTAACTTCTCTGTACCTCAGTTACCTCATCTGTAAAATGGGGATTAACTGTGAGCCTCACGTGGGACCACCTGATTACCCTGTCTCTACCCCAGTGCTTAGAATAGTGCTCGGCCCATAGTAAGCGCTTAACAAATCCCAACATTATTATTATATCTGACAGATCCAGGATTAGCACCCAGGTTCTCTGATTCCCAGTACCAGGCTCTTTCCCCTAGGCCACGCTGTGCATAAATTGATGCGTACAGAAGAGCTACTGGTGGTTGTGAGTGCGTAGGGGGAGAGACTAGATAATCAGATGGGACATAGTCTCAGTCCCATTTGGGGCTCACAGTCTAAAGTAGGAGAGAACAGGTATTGAGTTACTACTGAAGCTTTCTAGGAGTGGGAAGATTGTGTGCAGAATGATGTTTAGAAAAATGATCTGGACAGTGAAGTATAAACTGGAGAGGGAAGAGGCTGGAAGCAGATATAGGTGGTGATGGCTATGCGGATGGGGAAAATGGGAGAGATCCAGGAAATGTTGGAGGGAGAAATGGCAACTCCTGGGGGCTCTTCTCAGGGCAAACAACCATTTAATGAAAAGCTATTTATCCAGAAGACATGACCTGCTGTGGAGAAGTAGGCAGGGGGTGTTGGGTAGGGGGAAAAGAAATAGGCAAAGCTAGTGTTTCATGTGTTTTTACTTTTTAATAAAATGGTATTTGTCAAGTCCCTATTATGTGCCAGGCACTATAAAGCACACTGGGGTAGATAAAAACTAATGAAACTGTGAACTCACTGTGACTAGGAAATGTGTTTGATGTTATAGTGTACTCTGCCAAGCACTTAGTACAATGCTTCGCACACAGTAAGCGCTCAGTAAATACGATTAATAATAATAATAGATTCGACAAAGTCCACATCCCACATGGAGCTCAGTCTTAATCACCATTTCACAGCTGAAGTAACTGAGACACAGAGAAGTGAAGTGACTTGCCCAAAGATCACACAGCAGCCAAGTGGTGGAGCTGGGATAGAAGCCAGGTCCTTCTGGCTCCCAGGCCCAGGCTCTATCCACTAGGCCATGCTGCTTCTCAAATATATACCCTGCCACTGTGCTCAGTACAGTCCTGGGCCCACAGTGAGCCCCCAGAAGATGCTGACACTTCTTTGACATCAGCCTCCTTTCTGAGACCTGATATATGTAGCAACCTACTTCTCATCATTCATGTCAGACATGCGGTTCATTCCAGTGGTCACCTGTTCTGGCTTTGCCCTTCTCCTAAAAGCCCTGGCCCCTAATTCAAATAGCTCACAGTTCATTTTGAATGGAAAATGACAACACAAAAATTCATCCTCCCATCAGTTTCATTTGACTGTGTAGTTCTTTGCTCGAAGCCCTGCCTTGCACTGTTTAGACCGACATGGCAACTTGTAATTAGATAATCAATTTACCGTTTGAATAAGAGGAGAATCAGAGGAAGTCATCAGTAGTGGGGTTTCAAATGTCAACAGAGGACAGCCCCCTTCTCTCCTCAGACACCTAGACTGAAAGCTTCCACCTTGCTAGAGAGTGGGAGACACATCAGGAGAAAAACCAGTTTACCATTACTGGAAAAAACCATCTCAAGTGTGGGCCTTGCCAGTGGTGGCAATCTCCCCTTTGCCACCATAAAAGATCCTCTACAAGATGGTGGCCAGGATATTGGTTGTTCAATCTCCTACGGGGCAGAGTGCATTAGGGAGTGCCCTCAGCGGGCCTATGTATGGCTCATCTCAGATGGGGAGGGAGCCAAAAAAAAGCTCTGCCAAAAAAACCTTGCCTTCCTCACCACATTCAGAACTGGTTCACCAACAGATGTCCTTTACTGAATCTTAATCAATCAATCCATCATATTAATTGAACACTCACTATGTGCAGAGCACTGAACTAAGTGCTTGGGAGAGTACAATATAACCACTGCTTAGTACAGTACTCTGCACATAGTAAGAGCTCAATAAATACTATTGAATGAATATAACAGAGTTGGTAGACATGTTCCCTGCCCATATGTAGTGCAATAGCAGAGACAAAAATCCAAAGACACAGAATAATCATCTCGTCATGGAATACCTGGACACTCATATCTCATCCCATAGAGATATCCTCTATCTGTAGGGTAGATACTTTCCCTGATTAAGCCCTCTTTTCCTCTACTCCCTCTCCCTGAGTCAGTCAATTGTGTTTACTGAGTGCTTATTATGTGCAGAGCACTGTATTAAGCACTTGGGAAAGTACAAATATAACACTAAGCAGACATATTTCCTGCACACAGTGAATTTATTGTCTAGCGGACTTCTGTGTTGCCCATGCATTTATACCTGTACCCTTTAAGTATTTCATTCATTCAATCATATTTATTAAGCACTTACTGTGTGCGGAGCACTCTACTAAGCACTTGGAATGCACATTTCAGGAGCAGATAGAGACAATCCCTGCCTAATAATGGGCTCACAGCCTAAAAGGAGGAGACAGACAGCCAAACCAAAAATAAATAGAATCATAGCTATATACACATTTGATCTTAACTCCACAGCGCTTATGTACGTAGCCATAATTTATTCATATTAATGTGTGCCTCCTCTTTACTGTAAGCTCCTTGTGGGTAGGAAACAAATTTACCATCTTTGTTCCACTGTACTCTCCCAAGTGCTGAGTACAACGTTCTGCACATTGTAAGCACTCAAATGCCACCAATTGATGTCTGTCTCCCTTTGTAGACTCTAAGTTCCCTGTGGACAGGGATCGTATCTACCAACTCTATAGTATTGTAGTCAATCGTATTTACTGAGCACTTACCATGTGCACAGCACTCTGCTTGGGAGAGTACAGTAATAAAATGGACACATTCTCTGCCCACAATGAGTTTACAGTCACTTTCCCCAGGTGCTTAGTTGAGTACTCTGCACACAGTAAAAGCTAAAATGCCATCAATTGATTAAAGAGAGCAATTCACATATGGACTTGTCAGATAAAGTTGATGTTACTGCATTGAGTGGAGTCAGTCTAGTCCATGAAGGGCAGCTCGGACAGGGGTCCTACTGACTCTTCGGAAGACACTGCCCTCTTCAGTGAGGCATCACCCAGATTTGGGATTTGCATTCAAATATTTCCTAATCTCTGGACACCCAAATCTGCCCAGAGACATGAGACCTATTGATGGCACTCCCCCATCCTCCACAACACAAATAATTTGCTGCCATCCTTAACACGCATGCCCCAACAATGACAGACAACAGGGAAGAAATAGTTTATGAGGAACTGGATAGACTCATCATATTGATTTTAAACTCTGACAAGTCAATGATCCTGGGGGATTTCTACCCCAATGTTTAGATGTAATGTTCAAATACCACATTATTAATAGATGCCAATGCATAAATGGGCAGTGAAGCTGCAGTTTGGGAAATAAGTCATTGGTTCTCATGAGTTTGGAAAAATAAATGGCAATGACCTATTTCTGTTCAGAGAATGTGCCAAACTTCAGCTCAAAAAATTAATGAATTAAAAAAAAAAACCACAAACACCATTTTCCACCCCTCCTGTAAAACAGCAAAATATCACAGGTGACCCAAGCACTAAACAAAGGCTATAGAATGAGATGATCCATTTGTATCATTCAAGACAGAACAAAGACCTCCTTTTCCCATCAACAGAACATCTTATGCCTGAATTATTTGAATAATTTCCTCACATCTTCCCTATACTTTGTCTGGATAGGCATAAGTAGAGAACACCAAGGTCTAATGAGCTACTTTTGATTTCCAGAGGGAGCGCTGGTAGAAAAGCAACTCAGAGAAGTTCATTCAGGGGAGTTTAAAGGATGGGGAGGCAGTCACTTTTCCCTACATGAAAAGCTGCACTTTGTTTCCTAGCTTACACCCATCACTGAGACCGCTTCTGAGAGGGGGACCAAGCACATAATAGTAACAGTACTTGTTAAGCACTTAATATGTGTTGAGCACTGGGGTAGATACAAGTTGATCAGGTTAGACACAGTCCCTGTCCCACATGGGGCTTACACTCTTCCTTTTACTGCACTTTCGGTGTCTACATTTACAAGAGTAGCAAGATCTTTTCCTCAGTCTTATCTGCCAAAAAAGAATCACCAAAATTCTGAGACTGTCCTAGTTCTTCTGATCTGCCAGTCAACAGACCATTCCAACTGGAATTGGCCATTCTCCATTTTGTTATCCCCGCAGTTCACCTCTCAGAGACCCAACCATCCGAGCTGTGGCCTCAGACCAAAATGTCCAAAAATCCTTAGTAACCAGTGAAGAAGCAGATGAAAAAAAAAGAAGGAATTATATTCCAACTACAGCAGTTTTCTGTTGCTGTGGCAACATCCAGAAGTGACTGGAGATCAATAGCACCTTGAAATTTGTTTTCATTTATTTTCTCTTTTATAACAGCACTGGTTCTAAAAATAAAAGAAATAAGAATTACTGGAACTTACTGCTGAGCAGAGTGACTGTCACTGCATGACCGCCGGAGTATTCCCCGGAGACTGCTGGAATGCGCGGCAGCTGTTTCCACGCACAGATGTAGGGAGGTGATCCCCGGAGATTCATTCCACTGCCCCACAACTCTATAATTTGGTTTCTTCGGAAAAGGGCTGGGTGTTTCCCCTGAGAGGGGAAAAAATAAATAAATATCAATAGTGCCATCTGCACCCTATGCCTATCAGATTTTTACCATTTCAACTTTTACTAGAGGCAATAAGTGGGATAAGTAAGGCTTATCTCAGAGAGAACCTTAGCTTCCTCTCACACTGGTCGTGAAGCAAGATTGTTAAGCTGTGAATGGGGCCCTCCTTGTTTAGACCAAAAGAAGTGGTGGAGCCCTCTTGTAAACTGACATTTAGGCATCTCACCAGAGAAGTAAATAAAGGTTAAAATCTGAGTGGTTATTTTAAATGGCAAGCTAAAGCTGTTTGTGCAGTCCCTAGTTCCATAACACTCCCAGCAAGTCTTCTACAGTCCTGTAAGGGAAGCAAACTTGACATTTTTGTGTATATAGATATACATATAGATAGATATATTTCTCTATATAATATATATATATATATATATAAATATACATAGATATATATAGATATATCCATGCCCTCAATAGTACTGATTTGACCAACTACCTTGTGGGGAAAAAAAAGTCCAATTTTTTTTTATAAGGGTTAGGGTGCAGAGCCATGTGCCAAACACTGAGGAAAAAAAGTACAAGGCAGAGTGTGTTAGGGTCAGGAGGAACAGGATATAATGCTGCTTCACTTACCTTGATTATTGTCCTTATCTTTTCCTCTCTCCTTATAGATCGGTCTCCAGCCCCTTTCCTGAGTTATTCTCAGATTGTGAAACCCATGGGGACCAAGAACAGTCTCTAGTTCTGACCTATGTCCTTCTTTCCCAACTTTAGAGTGTGGCTCAGTGGAAAGAGCACGGGCCTGGGAGTCAGAGGTCATGGGTTTGAATCCTTGCTCCTGCACTTGTCAGCTGTGTGACTGTGGGCACGTCACTTCACTTCTCTGTGCCTCAGTTACCTCATCTGTAAAATGGGGATTAAGACTGTGAGCCTCATGTGGGACAACTTGATTACCCTGTATTTACTCCAGCGCTTAGAACAGTGCTCTGAACATAGTAAGTGCTGAACAAATGCCAATATTATTAATATTTAGTACAGTGCTCTGAACACAGTAGACACTTCAATACCGCTCTTCGTACTACTAGATATGATCTCTGGCCCTCAGGGTCTCCCAATCTAAAAATAATAATAATGACTTCATTTGTAAAGCGCTTACTGTTCTAAGCACTGGGGGGGGGGAGGGAGGAGAAGAGAGGGGAGAGACAAGGTAATCAGGTTGTCCCACATGGGGCTCACAGTCTTAATCCCCATTTTACAGATGAGATAATTGAGGCACAGAGAAGACAGAGAAGTTAAGTGACTTGCTCAAAGTCACTACGAGCCAGAATTAGAACCCATGTCCTCTGAGATGAGAGGGAATTGGCAATGAACGCACAAAGATTAAAAGAGCAGAATGACACAATGTCAACCAAAAAAATAGGCGTTAAAGTGTAATTCAGGCTCCAGGATCAGCTGAGAGTCTATTCTTTGCTCTCTCAGGCGGGACAAAACCTTCCCAATGTTTTAAATATCTGTACAGGGCTGCTGCTTATCCGTACTCTTCCAAGCTTAATACAGTGCTCCAATGCCCCTTCTAATCGGTGTGCCTCGGAGCTCAGGTGGAGGTGGGTTAGCCAAGGCCATGGCAGCTGCTAGCGGTCCTTTATACTCCCTCCCACCAAAAAGTAATCAACTCAGTGGAATGTATTGAGCACTTACTGTGTGCAAAGCAAGGTACATATGTCAGAGCAGGATTAGAACCCAGGTCCTTCTGACTCCCAGGCCTGTGCTCTATCCACCAAGCCACGCTGCTTCTACAGGAAGCTTTCCCATAATCATATTTTCTTTTCTCTAGTCACACCCTCTCAACTACAAACGCACAACCACTTGTTTCATTTTTGAACATATCAATTACATACTCTAAGCCCTTCTCCCTCCTTTATAACTGTAGTGATATAAGTGCTTACTTTGCACCATAAACTGTACTAAGCACTGAGGTAGATACAAAATAATCAAGTAGGACACAGGTCCTAAGGTTAACAGTCTAAATATGGAGGAAGAACATTATATACCTGTTCTTCCTCCATTTTACAGGTGAGAAAAATGAGCAGAAAGGTTAATAAACTTACCAAAGATCACCCCACAAGCAGGTGTCAGAACTAGGATTAGAACCCAGGCCCCCAAATCTCAAATTTGTGCCCTTTCTACTGGGCTACTCTGCTTCTCAAATGCTTCTGCAAATGTTGCGGTCATCCCTCCCATATGATTGTAAGCAGAAAAATCGTGTCTTGCTTCTGTTGGACTTTCCCTAGAAATTAGTACAGAACTCTGCAAACAATAAATGGCTCAGCCTAGCAGAAAGACCACAGCCTTGGGAGTCAGAGAACCTGGATTCCAATCCTGCCTCTGTCACTTCTTTGCTATGTGACCTTGGGCAAGTCACTTCTCTGTGCCTCGGTTATCTCATCTATAAAATGGGGATTAAGACTGTGAACCCCACAAGGAACATGGACTGATTCCAACTTGGTTAGCTTGTATTTTTACCCTAGGACTTGGTACAATGACTGACACACAGTAAGTGCCTAAAATTACCATTTTAAAAAAAAACTGTCAGCCCTCAACAAACAGAGCAGCGCTTGAGATGGAGTAAGTGCTTAATAAATACTATTGTTACTCATGGAAGGATCCTGCCCCAACTCTTAGGATTTCCTGCTGTTTTTCTATTTGACCTTCCTGAAACAGAGACACAGACCAGTACACCTGGACCATGAGCTAATTACTCCCCTATAGATGGGTGATGGAGTGAATCCTTCCCTCACTGAGGGGGATTATACTTTAGGGTCCTTAAACTGGCTGAGTTGTTGGTGTTCTCTCAGTGGTCAGAAAATGAGATCTGTGTCAGTCCATTAAACAAGTCTCAAGTCTTCCTCTTATGGGTTCAGGGACTAGAGTTGGCGGCTTTGCCTTTTATAAGCCGGAGGAGAATTTTCTCTTCTTGTATTTGTGTCTCAAGATCTCATAGTGTAAACACACCAGACACTGTACTTGCTGAATGCTAGTTAAGGAGCATGCAGAAATGAATAGCTGATCTTCAAAAAGCCCTTTCTTTGGAACAAATTGCAACCTTTATTCATCCCTTCCTCAGCATTTTCATACATATCTGTAATTTAGTTATATTAATGTTTGTCTCCCCCTCTAGACTGTAAGCTCATTTTGAATAGGGAATGTTTCTACCAACTCTGTTATTGTTATGCTGAACTCTCCCAAGCACTTTGTACTGTGATTTTCACACAGTAAGCTCTCACTAAGGATGACTGAATGAATGAACAAGTTATTTCATTAAAAATAATGGGACATTTTTTATGGTATCTGTTTAGTGTTGACTATGTGTCAGGCAATGTGCTGAGTAGAGACAACCTCATCAGTGTGGATGCAGTCCATGCCCCACATGGGGCTCACACTCTTAATCCCCATTTTACAGATGAGGTAACTGAAGCGTAGAGAAGTTAAGTGACTTGCCTGAGGTCACAAGCAGACAAGTGGTAGAGATGGAATTAGAACCCAAGTCCTCTGGCTCCCAGGCAACACTTCTTCCCAGTAAGATCCAGGGAACACAAAGAGGGTCACAAATAGGCTGGATTTTGCTGCTTGGCTGATGGGAATGGAGAAGAAGAGAGGTGTCAATTACCTCAGGAGGTCATGACACTTGCCCTTCAATTCCTGAGACCAATGACTGGACAAAAGAAGGAGTCCTGTGAAGTCCTCGGTCAAAAGTCTTCCCCATAAAATGGAGGGAAATTCATTGATTTTTGAATCACAAGGGAAAATCTGAATAAAGGCCAAGGTGTACAACCCCTCCCCAAATCATGTTTTAATTGCACTACAGGAGTGGGGTTTTAGACATTTCCATAGCGGATAGATTTGTGATTCTCTTTTGCAGTGTAATTGCTGCATTAGCCAGGTCTAAGTAGCCACAGAGGGTTGACTAATTACCAGTGAAATTGGGCAACTCCGACAGTCAATCTTCTTTAGCTATGTAGACTAGCCTATTACTGTATTTCTTTCCCCATTACTCCCAGCCACTAAATAGGTTGGTTCTGGATGATGCTTCCTGATGTGTCACAATTACTTAAGACAAACATCAGCCTACCCATTCCTGCCCAAAGCCTGGACTAGAGGTAAACAAGTCTGTGAGCAGAATGATGCCTCTCCAGAACTTTCTTCTTCTTCCATCCCCATCTTTCCCGCCCCCTCTCGCCACCCTCCGAGGGGAGGAGGAGGTTCCAACAGAACTGCAGGGACAGGATGCAGGAGAAGAGGCTAAGGAGGCAGGTTGGGAAGCAATAATCCAGTTTACTGAAACTATCTTGGCAGGAACTGGGAACTGTAGAGGGAAAAAGCATTAGTCAAGCAGGGAATGTGCCCAGGGTTGGGGTCGGTGGGAGAGCAGGGTGTGACCTAATGGACAGAACAAGACTTGGTTTCTAAACCCAGCTCTGTTACTTGCCAGCTGGGTGACCTTGGGCAAGTAACTTAACTTCTCTGTGCTTCAGCATCTCTAAAAAATGGGGATTCTATGCCTGTTCTCCTTCCTACTTAGATTAAGTCCTGTGTGCAACAGGGACCATGTACGACTGGCATTCCCTTCCCAAAGCAAGGTTACAGTCTAGAGGACTCTGTTAATATTGTACTTGCAAGTGTTTAGTACACTGCTCTGCACATAGTAAGCATTCAAATATATGATTGGCCAGCTTTATTATCTTGTGTCTACTATGGTGTTTGGCCCATAGTACATGTTTAGCAATTTCTCAATGATTATAGTGGTTTTTCTTAGTTCAGTAAATATGGAAAATGGCTGCTAATAAGGTCCTGCTATTATTAAGCTCTCCATGTAAATTTGACCCAAATCAAACCAAGCCACATTTTCTTTCCCTTGGTTCTGCGTTCTGTTTCCATTTCCACCAGAGCCCTCTACTCCCCAAATGATATCAGCACATATAGTTGCTTCCAGGGCATCAGTCAAGTGCCTAAATAATGCCAGGCTAAATAGTACTCATTGTGGGCAGGAAATGTGTCTGTATTGTTGTGCTGTAATCTCCCAAGTGCTTAGTACAGTATCCTGCACTCAGTAAGCACTGAATAAATACAATTGATTGGGTAAGAGGCCATTCACTCTGGTCATTAAACATGCCAGTGCATAGGAGTACAATGAGTTCTGATTTCATTCAGATAAATTAAAACCTTTCAAGTCAGACACACTGCATGCTGAAACTCTCAATCTTTGCAGAGGCTCCAGGCGACTCAGAATCCTATTGAAAAGGACCCAAGAAAAGAGATGAGAAGCTTCTTTGACAATAGATGGGAAAAGCTAATGAATCTGTGTCCTCGGCTGTTTGCATTGGCCTAGCCCAGCATTGGGTTGGAGGGGCCTTGTTACTTACTACTAGAAATCACTGTATTGTGTATTAGCAGAAGTTATTTGGAGGAGTGGAGGGAAACCGTCAAATAAAGATCTCTTATGTAAACTCCCAGAAGAAAGGGGTTGTATTGGGAACATACTCTGCATTTAGCCCAGCAAATAGTGGGGGCCGGATGATATCAGTGACCTCTTTAAGCAGCAGCACGGCCTAGTGGATAGACCAAGGGCCTTGGAGTCAGAAGGACCTGGGTTCTAATTCTTGTACTGCAACTTGTCTGCTGTGTGACCTTGGGCAAGTCGCTTCACTTCTCTGGGTTTCAGTTGCCTCACCTGTAAAATGAGGATTAAGACTATGAGCCCTTTATGGGAGAGGGACTGTGTCTACCCAATTTTCTTGTATCCACCCTAGTGCCTAGTACAGTGTCTGCTGCATAGTCAGTGCTTAACAAATACCATCATTATTATGGTAGAACTTTGAAGCACATCCTCTACCACCAAGATTGTTTTTTGAGCACCTTTGTTGATAAGCATTGTACTAAGCTCTTGGGAAAGTACCAAAGAATAAACACACATCAAAAGTTAGGAGCTGAAAAGCATAAAATTACCAACATTCTGACATCTTCAAAGTTGGATTAATGACATTGCCAAACAAAAGATTGGAACAGGGTGAAAAGGAGGAGTTTGCAGTAATCCTGGCCAGCCAGAGCTCATTACTAGTGCCTGGGTGGTTCAAGAGCAAGGTTGGTGGTCCATATTGGGAGAAACAGTGGGGCTTAGTGGACAGATCATAGGCCTGGGAGTCAAGAGGACCTGAATTCTAAACTCATCTCTGCCACTTATCTGCTGTGACAGCTTGGGCAAGTCACTTCACTTCCCTGTGCTTCCATTCCCTCACCTGCAAAATGGGGATTCAATACCTGTTCTTCCTCCGATTTAGACTGTGAGCCCCGTGTAAGTCCTGAACGTCATGTCTACCCCAGCACTGAGTATAGAGCTTGACATTTGTTAAGCACTTAATAAAACTATTATTGTTGAAGTCAAAGCTTTCGTCTGTGTGGACAATCCACACCCAGCATTAAAGACTCACTAATGGATTTGCCCCCCCAATAAGTTTTTCTACCCAAATTACCTTCAAAGATTTCACTTGCGCCAAGCAAGTATTGCTCAGAAATTGTAGACCTAGCCATAATTACAGTTAGAGAAGAGGAGTTTTCTAGAAACAGCAAGGAAAGGTTGTGTTTGGGTTTTTTTTTTCTGCCTGGGTTGAAGAATTAAATTTTCTGCCTGAGGTAGGCAAGAAAGCTACTTTTTTTTTTGATGCCTCTAGTGCCCTCGGCTCTTAAAGTGGCACAGGGGCACCTAATAATGATCGGGCGTTTGAGGAATATAAATGCATCACTCAGTGTTTCCCCCTCACCACAAGCCCAAGCTTTACAAGTGATAAATTCAATAGCTCCACCTTCTGGCAAACTGGAAGCTTTCAACCTGCCAAACGAGGGTCAATAACCGAAATCCTTTCCCACCCCACCTGCCCCGCAACGCGCTAGCAACTCTGCCAAGGAGAAGCATCTGTGGCCAGGAGAGTCCTCTCCTCGGAAGGGAAGCAAAACACACACTGCATTTGAAAGAGGTCTTGGGTGGCCCGAGAATTATTATGCACACTGGTGAAAATAAGGCCTGGAGTTCTGCAAAGACGTGCCAAGTATACAGTTTGACCACCTTGTTGAGGGGAGGCTGAAACTGGTCCTTTCCTATTGTCGGGAGGCAAGGAAAAAGAGAGGGTTTTTATAATTCTGCCCTGTGTCCAGATCACTCAGGCGGAGTAATGATGAAAAATCTGAGACTGTTTCCTCCCAAAACAAGCCTCTAGTCTCTTCTTTCCCATTCCCTTCCTCTCCCACTCCTTCCCCCAGTGCTTTCCACTTCCTCCCTGCCCATCTGTCCTTCTCAGAGACAGAACTCCAACCTGCACAGGAGGAAAAAAAATGTAAAGTGACTTACCAGACAAAGAGCTGTTCTCTACACCACAACAAAGGAGGTACTAGGAGCAAGAGTTGAGCCAGAGTCACCTCCTCTTACAAAAGGATTTTCTGCCCTAGAAAACCCAAGCGTCTACACACCTGGCCTAAATTCTCCCTTCCAATTATCAAGATCACCTGGAGACCAAGGTAATATGGGCTGACTGACAGCCTCCAAAACCACAGGTCTTAAAGGTTTACCTTTAATACCACCTTCAGGTGTGCCCCGAGCCAAACTGGGAAAGGATTTCAGTTGATCTGGGATCTGAGTTTTTTCTGTAACTGGTAGCTCCTGTTGGGTGACTTCAGTCAATCAATCATTTGTGATTAAGACTGTGAGTCCTGTGTGGGACATGGTCTGTAACCCACCTGATTTTTTGTATCTATTCCACTGCTTAGTACAGTGCCTGGCACACAGTAAATGCTTAACAAATAGCAGAATTATTACTATTATTTATTCAACACTTACTCAAGGAGTATGGAAGCAGTGTGAGCTAGGGGATAGAACACAGACCTGGGAATCAGAAGGACCTGGATTCTAATCCCAGCTCAGCCACTTGTATTCTGGGTGAATTTGGCAAGTCACTTCACTTCTCTGGGCCTCAGTTACATCATCTGTAAAATGGGGATTAAGACTGTGAGCACCACATGGGACAGGAATTGCAACCAACCTGATAACCTTGTATCTATCCCAACACTTAGAACAGTGCTTGGCTTATAATAAGCACTAAAATGTCATCATTGTCATTTTTGGGTGCAGAGCACTGTACTAAGCATTTGGGAGAGTTCAATATAACAGAGTGGGTAAACACATTCCCTGCTGACAATGAGCTAGCCTAGAGAAACCAGGATGCTTTCACCAAGCACCTTGAAATTTTCCTCATTTTAATAATGTATAATAATGTATTATAATAATAATAATAATGAGGAGCAGCGTGGCTCAGTAGAAAGAGCACGGGCTTTGGAGTCAGAGGTCAGGGGTTCGAATCCCAGCTCGGCCATTTGTCAGCTGTGTGACTTTGGGCAAGTCACTTAACTTCTCGGTACCTCAGTTACCTCATCTGTAAAATGGGGATGAAGACTGTGAGCCCCACGTGGGACAACCTGATTCCCCTGTGTCTACCCCAGAGCTTAGAATAGTGCTCGGCACATAGTAAACACTTAACAAATACCAACATTATTATTATTATTATTATTATTAATGTTGGTATTTGTTAAGCACTTACTATGTGCAAAGCACTGTTCTAAGTGCTGGGGTAGATATAGGGTAATCAGGGTTGTCCCACATGAGGCTCACAGTCTTAATCCCCATTTTACAGATGAAGTAACTGAGGCACAGAGAAGTTAAGTGACTTGTCCAGAGTCACACAGCTGCCGAGTTCCAGAGCCAGGGGTTGAACCCATGACCTTTGACTCCCAAGCCCATGCTCTTTCCACTGAGACACGCTGCTTCTCAGTTAACCTTCCTGATGATGTGGTTGCTATTTGGGAATATATCTACCAACTCTGTTATACTATACTCTCCCAAGTGCTTAGTGCTCTGCAAACAGTAAGTATTCAATAAACACGTTCAGTTCATGTCTCTCCATTCCTCAAGAACCTCCAGTGACTGCCCAACCACCTCCAACCACATCAAACAGAAACTCCTTACCATTGGCTTCAAAGCACTCCATCGCCTTGCCCCCTCCTAGCTCACCTCACTCATCTCCTACTACAGCCCAGCTCACATACTCCATTCCTCTAGTACCAGCTTACTCACTGTGCCCCGATCTCATCTATCTCCTCCATCTTGCCACCGATCCCTTTCCCACATCCTTCCCCTCACCTGAAACTCCATCCCCCTCCATATATGCCAGACCACCTCTCTCCACCTTCAAAGCATTACAAAGCATCTCCTCAAAGAGGCCTTACCCAATTAAATCCTCTTTTCCCCCAGATCCCTTCTACAACATCTATGCACTTCAACCTGTGACCTTTGAACATTAGATATTAGCCCCACCTCAACCTCACAACATTTATGTACCTACCTTTAAATTATATATTATAAATTACTTATTTATTCATATTACTATCTGCCTCCCCCTATAGACTGTAACCTCGTTATGGGCAAGGAGCATGTCTGCTAATTCTGTCGTATTGTACTCTCTAAAGCACTTAGTACAGTGCTCTGCAAATAGTAAGCACTCAATAAATATGATTGATTCATTCATTCAATTGTTGATTGATGGTGTCTACATTTAAGATATTTTTATGACCAGAGCATTCAGAAGCAGTAAGCCATTTATTTTCCTCATGAAAAGTTATATGTGTATTTATAGCTACACACAGTATATACATATACTGGCTCCATCGGTCCGTAATGTCTCCATCCATTAAGTATTTGGATGAGGCTTTTGGAAAACTAATTGCTACCCTTAAGTCTTGCTCGCCTCGTGGTGCATTTCTCCATTATTATGATGACACAAGGATTTTGCTGTTTCTAAAAAAATGCAGTTCCCTGCTTGACCACCTCTTAATCTGCAGGCTTTACCTATACCCCAAGCTACACTGCGTAACTCAATGAAGTGTTAACTTGATCAATGGAGAAAATTTCTCAATCTCCTTTCTTTTCTTCCCCATTTGCCGCTTGGTAAGTTTTTACGGGTTGGATACAGCCAGCCCTTTGCATATATTTTACATGTACAGTTTGCCACTGATCGTGTTCCTTACACTCTGTGCCCCTTGGGGACACTTACACTTTGGAGAAGCAGGATGGCCTAGTGGGTAAGACCACTGGTCTGGGACTCAGAGGACCTGGGTTCCAATCCCAGCTCTGCTACTCATCTGCTGTGTGACCTTGGGCAAGTCACTTAACTTCTCTGTACTTCTGTTTCCTCATCTGTAAAATGGCAATTACATCTTCTTCCCTCTACTTAGACTGTGAGCCTCATGAGAGACAGTGACTATGTACAACCTGAATATCTCATATCTACCCCATTGCTTAGAACAGTGCTTGGCACATAGAAAGCACTTAATAGATACCATAATTATTATGTGAATGCTGCAAAACACAGGAAGAATGTCAGTCCATCATTTTCAGCAGGAGACTCCATCATCTTTAAATTTATAGGCCCCCACCCAGCAGTAACAGAGCTTGGGAAACAGTATGGCGTACTAGAAGAAGCCCCGGTCTGGAAGTCAGAGGACCTGGCTTCAAATCCCAGCTCCACCACATACCTCCTGGATGACCTTGGGCAAGTCGCTGAACTTCTCTGGACCTTAGTTCCCTCATCAGCAAATTGGAGATTCAGTACCTGCTCTCCTCCTTACTTATTCTGTGAGCCCCATGTGGGACCTGATTATTCTGCATCTATCCGAGTACTTAGTACAGTGCTGGTATATAGAGAGCACTTTAACAAATGCCACAATTCTTCATATTCAAAGGTGAGACTGATCTATATATATCTTATACATGTGGCCAGATGAAAGACCAAAATGGAACCAGCCTTCTACTCCACACTGAGTTTTATGAATGGAAAGATTATCCTTTGTTGCTTTATGTAACTTACTGTGCTTGTTATAGTTTTCAGTCCCACCTCTCAGTCCCTCAATCTTCCCCAAAATCTCTGCCAGGACCGACCACAGACATTAGCTGCCCCCTCACCTTCCATATTGCATCATTCTATTCTGCAACTCATTCAGGTATTCAGCAATGACATCATGCACGTACCCCCAAACCTAGAGCATTTCTCTGAGAGAATCCCTGAATCAGTGATCCTTCCTCTGGATGGTTAGTCTCTCAAGGCCTTTTTAAAGCAGACACCACTGTTCTGTGTCCAAAGGGAGCTGCCCCATGGCTGCCCTTTCTAATGGCACACGCTGTGATGATAACTATAATAATAATAATGATTTTTGTTAAGTGCTTACTATGTGCCAAGCACTGTTCTAAGCTCTGAGGTAAGGTAAGCAGGTTGTCCCATGTGGGACTCAAAGTCTTAATCCCCATTTTACAGGTGAGGTAACTGAGGCACAGATAAGCTAAGTGACTTGCCCAAAGTCACACACCTGACTAGTGGTGGATCCGGTATTAGATTGACACTGTCGACCATCCCCTCCTCCTCCATACCTTATCTCACCTTGGCTTCACGGACTCTGTCCTCTCCTGGTTCTCCTCTTACCTCTCTGGCCGATCATTCTCGGTCTCCTTCGCTGGAGCCTCCTCCCCCTCCCATCCTTTAACTGTTGGAGTTCCTCAAGGGTCAGTTCTTGGCCCTCTTCTGTTCTCCATTTACACTCACTCCCTCGGTGAACTCATTCGCTCTCACGGCTTTGACTACCATCTCTACGCAGATGAAACGCAGATCTACATCTCCGCCCCTGTCCTCTCCCCCTCCCTTCGGGCTCGCATCTCCTCCTGCCTCCGGGACGTCTCCACCTGGATGTCGGCCCGCCACCTAAAACTCAACATGAGCAAGACTGAGCTCCTCATCTTCCCTCCCAAACCCGGTCCTCTCCCAGACTTCTCTATCACCGTGGATGGCACGACCATCCTTCCCGTCTCTCAGGCCCGCAATCTCGATGTCATCCTTGACTCGTCCCTCTCGTTCACCCCACACATCCTATCCGTTACCGAGACCTGCCGGTTTCACCTCTACAATATCGCCAAGATCCGCCCTTTCCTCTCCATCCAAACGGCTACCTTACTATTACGGGCTCTCGCTATATCCCGGCTAGCCTTCTCTCTGACCTCCCTTCCTCCTCTCTCGCCCCGCTCTGGTCTATTCTTCACTCTGCTGCCCGGCTCATCTTCCTGCAGAAACGATCTGGGCATGTCACTCCCCTTCTTAAACAACTCCAGTGGTTGTCTATCGACCTCCGCTCCAAACAAAAACTCCTCACTCTAGGCTTCAAGGCTCTCCATCACCTTGCCCCTTCCTACCTCTCCTCCCTTCTCTCTTTCTACCGCCCACCCCGCACGCTCCGCTCCTCCGCCGCCCACCTCCTCACCGTCCCTCGGTCTCGCCTATCCCGCCGTCGACCCCCGGGTCACGTCCTCCCGCGGTCCTGGAACGCCCTCCCTCCTCACCTCCGCCAAACTGATTCTCTTTCCCTCTTCAAAACCCTACTTAAAAATCACCTCCTCCAAGAGGCGTTCCCAGACTGAGCTCCTCTTCCCCCTCTACTCCCTCTGCCATCCCCCCTTTACCTCTCCGCAGCTAAAGCCTCATTTTCCCCTTTTCCCTCTGCTCCTCCACCTCTCCCTTCCCATCCCCATAGCACTGTACTTGTCCGCTCAACTGTATATATTTTCGTTACCCTATTTATTTTGTTAATGAATTGTACATCGCCTTGATTCTATTTAGTTGCCATTGTTTTTACGAGATGTTCTTCCCCTTGACGCTTAGTGCCATTGTTCTTGTCTGTCCGTCTCCCCCGATTAGACTGTAAGCCCGTCAAATGGCAGGGACTGTCTCTATCTGTTGCCGACTTGTTCATCCCAAGCGCTTAGTACAGTGCTCTGCACATAGTACGCGCTGAATAAATACTATTGAATGAAAGATCTAGAATCCCTTGGATCTCTGAAAAGCCAACTATGGGCCCCTCACTCTCCTGGGGTTCCAGAACATTCAGATTCTGGACAATCAAATCAATCTTCCAGGGTTTGATTCCAAGACCCAGACGCCAAAGAAAAATCCTAGGCAGGTTGATCTTCGACCTAAATCCTGAAGTCTAAATCCTGACAAACAAATGGGATTCAGCCTCTTTTTGCAATCTGCAAGAGAACCCAATGAGCAGGACCAGGAGAGTAGTCTGTGCCAAGCTCATGCAGGCACTATTTTTACACTCAGGTATTCCTTTCCCCATCCTTGTCACTCCGTGCTTTCTTTGCTTTCTCACACTGTCCCCAGGGCCTGGAACTCCCTTTCCCCCTAAATGTTCCAGACCTCAGCCCCCAATCAATCAATCAGTCAGTAGTATTTATTGAACATTACTACTACTACTACTAATAATAGTAGTAATAACAATAGTTGTGGTATTTGTTAAGCACTTACTATGTGCCAGGCACTGTACTAAGCACTGGGATAAATACGACGTAATTGGATTGGACACAGTCCTTGCCCCATGTTGGGCCCAGAGTCTTAATTCCCATTTTCCAGATGAGGTAACTGAGTCACAGAGAAGTGAAGTGACTTGCCCAAGGTCACAGAGCAGTCAAATGATGGAGCCAAGATTAGAACTCTTGTCCTTCTGACTCCCAGGCCTGTGCTTTATCCAGTAGGCTACGCTACTTCCCTAAAAGTAGGATCTTATAAGCGAGCACCTGGATTTGAGCCAGAGTCCTCTTGATCTGCAGTTAAATGTTTTACCCCAACACAAAAGAGCTGATAGATTCTTTCCCTGCCCACAACAAGCTTATAGCCCTCCCTACCTTCAAAGCCTCCTCAAATCCTGCCTCCTCCTACAAGCCTTCCCCAACTAATTATCCATACCCCGAATCTTGCCAACCCTTCAGACACCTCTCGAAGTTGTGTACTGATTTATTTGCACCCATTTTTAGCACCTGCGTACATATTGAACGTTCAACTGTATTTATTCCTATTCCACTGCTTGTGAATTTTTCTATGTCTCTCTCCCCCATTAGATTATAAGTTCCTTATGGGCAGGAAACCTGTGTTGGGCAACTGTTATTAAGCACTTAGTATGGAGAATTGCTCAATCGCCATAACCACTTCTACTATTCCCACCACCACTACTGCTATTAATGCCACTACCACTATGTGCCAAGCACTATTCTAAGCGCTGGGGTGTTGGGATAGATACAAGGTATCTATCCTTACGAGAAGCAGCGTGGCTCAGTGGAAAGAGCACGGGCTTTGGAGTCAGAGGTCATGGGTTTGAATCCCAGCTCGGCCACTTGTCAGCTGTGTGACTGTGGGCAAGTCACTTAACTTCTCTGCGCCTCAGTTACTTCATCTGTAAAATGGGGATTAAGACTGTGAGCCTCACGTGGGACAACCTGATTCCCCTGTGTCTACCCCAGCGCTTAGAACAGTGCTCTGCACATAGTAAGGGCTTAACAAATACCAACATTATTATTATTATTATTATTATTAAGGTAATCCAGTTGGACACTATCCCCGTCCCACTTGGGCTCGCAGTCTTAATCCCCATTTTACAGATAAGGGAGCTGAGGCACGGAGAAGTTAAGCGACTTACCCAAGGTCACACAGTAGACACGTGGCAGAACCAGGATTAGAACCCAAGTCCTCTGACTCCCAGGGCGACGCTCTTTCCAGGAGGTGACGCATACCGTATTCCCTGATATCTCGTAATAGAAAAGGTAGCCTTGCTGTTATGGAAGTAACTAAAGAGGTCCTGTTGAGCGAAGCTGGGAAAGGGCAGGATGGCGTTGGTCATCAGAAGGGAGCCCGGCTGGCTCAAGATGGCACCCAAGTGCCATTCCCAAAGGCTCTGTATCCCAAAGGTGATGTATCAAGTAGCATCTATCTTATCAATTAGTCAGGGTCGGACCAGTCTAACCAATAGCTTGATGGATCTAAACAAAGAATGCGCATATGCCCAACCCACTTTGAATTTTATTCATGTGTTTCAGAAAGGTGGAAACTCTTCCCAATTTAGCAACATATACAGAGTGATCTAGATAATTTGGAAAGGTGACCTGACCACAACGGGACACTCTTCAACAGAGACAACTATAAGGCAGTGTTTGTGACGTGAAAACCAAAACCACAAAACAGGATGGAAAAAGATCAGGAAGACACAGTTATACCTGAAATCTCTTGGGAGCCAGATGTCAGGAAGAGGTGTAAGAGTCAGCACAGTGATAAATGGAATTATTAACAAAATCATCTGGGTCAGCATCTGTGTCGGCAGATGTGGAACATGTGAGAAGTGGCAAGTGGCATGTGAGAAGCAACATGATATAGTGGAAAGAGACTGGGCCAGGGAGTCAGAAGATCTGAGTTCTAATCCCAGCTCTGCCACTTGTCTGTTGTGTCATCTTGGGCAAGTCACTTAACTTCTCTGGCCTCAGTTCCCTCTTCTGCAAAATGGGAATTCAATGCCTGTTTTCCCTCCTATTTAGACTTTGAGCTCCATGTGGGACCTTATAAACTACCCCAGTGCTTAAGTACACTGCTTGGCACATAGTAAGCACTTAACACATTCTATTATTATCATTACTATTATTACTATTAGGCCCTTCTGCTCAATGTTAATGAGTCCCTTGTTAGACCACTAGGTCCAGTTTTAATCATCAGATTTTAAAAACGATGGCCTAGGGGAAAGTGATAGAAAATGGATCATCACAGGCAACCACAAGGAGTTCAATTAATTAATCAATCAGTCCACTGATCATATCCATTGAGCATTTACTGCATGCAGAGCACGGTACTAAGCTCTTGGGAGAGTACAATTCAACAAAGTTGGTAGAGCCATTCTCTGTTAGTTTAGCTTGAAGAAGAGATGGCTGAAAAGAGTGTACATAGCAGTCACAGATGAAGGCATAGGCCTGTTGTTTTCTACATCCCTCAGGTTTGAACAGCTAAAGTGAGAAAGATTTCAGGAAGAAAGAAAAAATTCATGACCTAATCTAAATGCTTCATCTTCATCTTGAACTAGTGGAAAAGACATGAGACCAAGAATCAGAAAACTCACATCCAAATCCAGCCCTGCCATTGGCCTGTTTGGTGACCTTGGGCATGTCACTTTACATCATTATGCCTCAGTTTCTTCATCTGTAAAATGGGAATATAATAATAATGGTATTTGTTTAGTGCTTACTATGTGCCAAGCACTGTTCTAAGCACTAGGGGTGAGATACAAGGTAATCAGGTTGTCCCACATGGGGCTCACAGTCTTAATCCCTATTTTCAGATGAGGTAACTGAGGCACAGGGAAGTTAAGTGACTTGCCCAAAGTCAAACAGCTGACAAGTGGCAGAGCCAGAATTAGAACCCATGACCTCTGACTGCCAAGCCTGTGCTCTTCCCCCTGAGCCACATGGCTTCTCTACTTTCTCTACTTCTCTACAATATCTACTTTAGAGAAGCAGCGTGGCTCATTGTGGAAAGAGCACGGGCTTGGGAGTCAGAGATCATGGGTTTGAATCTCGGCTCTGTCACTTATCAGCTGTGTGACTGTGGCCAAGTCACTTCATTTCTCTGTGCCTCAGTTACCTCATCTGTAAAATGGAAATTAAGACTGTGAGCCTCACGTGGGACAACCTGATTACCCTGTATCTACCCCAGCGCTTAGAACAGTGCTCTGCACATAGTAAGCACTTAACAAATACCAACATTATTATTATTATTACTCTGCCTACATCTTAGACTATCAGCCCCATATAGTTCAGGGATTGTGTCCAAACTGATTATCTTGAATCTACCCCAGTGACCAACAGGGTGCTTGGCATATAGTCAGTGCTTAGTAAATACCATAACTAACCCAACCATTTGAGTAATTCCTTCTCTCTGCAAGAAAGCCTCTTCATCTATAACTAATACTGGGTGAGCAGAAGGGAAGTATATTCTCTCTATGTAAAAAAGATGCAGGAGTGGAAGAAAGGTTCAAATATGAGTCTCTAAACTAAAACTCATCTCTAGACTCTAAAGCTCATCGTGGGCAAGAAATGTGACTACCAACTCTGCTACGCTGTATTCTCCCAAGTGCTTAACTGGGTGCTCTGCACACAGTAACAGCTCAATAATGATTATTGATTGATTGATTGATTGATCGATGAGAGATGATTGGGCTGAATACAGCTGATGAGGTACTTGCTGATTGCTGGAAGATTCCTTCAGTTCTCCATTCTGCCCAAAGGAAGAGAGAAGGGACTGCCTCACATACAGCTAAACTTCCAGGAATTCAATGTTTCACCCACTGCTTCATGTGCACTCTCCTGATTGTCAAGGCAACAACTTTCCAGCTTTTCCCTGAGAGAAAGAGAAAGGGGATGAGGGGGATTGTGTGAGTGTGTTTGTGGGTGTGTGGGGTGTGTTCCCTAAGCCTGTTTCCAGTAGGGGAAAGGATGCAGCTGATCAACTCTGTGCACAGAAGTTTTTGCAACACAAATAGATGCTTGGGTCAAAGGTTCAAACTTCCAGGGAAGAGATTGTTTGGGATATCCCTTCTGGCTAGTGGGGCCCAACAATGACCAGACAAACAGGATTTCCCTGGGACTCAGCACAGGATGCTTTAAACAGCAACAGGCCCAGAAGGAACAGTTGTTCAACCCCAGACACCCAGTGGAAGGAAACAACCGGAAGTGGCAGATTGCTTATCCTCCGTGGAAAATTGGGAAGGGACAAATAGGGATGAACACAAACACACACACACACACACACAGTGTATGTACTGCAGTCCATGTCTAAGGCTACCCTCTCTGAGTCTAAGCCAGTTTCACCCAAAACGGGTTTGGAAAAAGCAGCTTGAGAGAAGAACAAACCCTTCCAACTTGCTTTCCTGTCATCATTCAAGTTGCACCCTCTATCCCTCCTTATGGGTCAGAACTGGAAACTTCCAGTGGCAAAGATTATTTGTCAAAAGTAGAGGTGTCATCCCTCTGCTAGAATATAGAGGGTGACCATGTCCTCACCCCAATATAGAGTCTCCTGTTGAAAATGAAGAGCAATTATTGATGATAACGATGTTGGAAAGAAAAATATGTCAAGTTGTTGGAAAATCATTGATCGCAATCACAGTCAGACACAAACAGCAGGACTTAAAGGATGGTATATATGGTGTTTTCAGTGACGACAGAGAACTTGACCAGAAATCTCAGTGGTTTCTTAAAGAAGCCCCGCCTCCATATCATATGAAAATCCCATCTCCTCCAAGAGTCCTTCTCCAGCTAAGCCCTTATTTCCCTCATTTCTCCTACTCCCTTTCCCTTCCGCATCATTTCCCAAATGCCTCTGTTCCCCTTAATTATTTGACATTCACACAACTCTTAGCCCAACAGCACATATACATATCTGTAATTTATCTTCATCCCTGTCTCCCACTCTAGATTGTAAGCTTGTTGTGTTCAGGGAATGTCTTCCAACTCTACTGTACTGTACTTTCCCAAGCACTTAGTAAGATGCTCTGCAAACAGTAAATGCTCAATAAATATCATTGATTGATTGATTGCTCTGCAATCAAAAGCACATAATAAATACATATTTAATTATTATTAAATAAATATTAATATATAATATATAAAATGTAAATAAATAAATATTCTACTGATCGATAGAATAACTGTCTAGTCAATCACCTGTCAGTAGCTCAGAGGAGTCACACATTTGAGGGCATCAGCTAGGACTCAGCCAATCCGAGGTGAGAATTGAGCAAGGGGGAAGATGAGAAGGAAAAGTTAATAGGGAAGCAGAGTGGCCTAATGGATAGAGCTTGGGCCTGGGAGTAAGAAGGTCCTGAGTTCTAATTCCGGTTCTGCCACTTGTCTGCTGTGTGAACTTGGGCAAGTCACTTTACTTCTCTATGCCTCAGATCCCTCATCTGTAAAATGGGGATTATGTTTGTGAGCCCTTTGAGGAACAGGGACTGTGTCCAACCCAATTAGCTTGCACTTAGAACAGTGTCTGGCACATAATAAGCACTTAACAAGTGCTATTATCTTTAACAAACCATGCATAGGGGAAGCAATATTTTTAGAGGAATAAAAGCCTAAATTGACCTATTCAAAATTTCTCTGGAGTATCAATACTCCTCCTCAATCTATTTTGATTCCAAAGTGTAACTAACCTAGGCAAAGATGGACATACCAGAGATAAGGTCCAAGGACGATTCAAGAGGGAAGATGCTGCCAAGTAACACAACCACACCAGCTCAATGCACAGTGGTTTGTACCACAAATAGACACAGAGGTCAAAGGTTCAAGCTTCTCGGAAAGCTGCTGGAAGACCGTCTCCTAGACTTATTCATTCGGGAAATGTAATCCGACCGGCGGGTGGCACAGGTGACCACCAAACCTGGATTTCCATCAGACTCTGGCACTTTGCCGGCCACCGGGAACAGCAGATCAAGCTCAGGTCACGCAGGAAGGAAGGAAGCATCAGGAAGAGGAAGTTTACTCCCTTTCTTTTCCAACTCATCAACAGACTGACTAATCCTTTTCCTTCTGCTTCTTTAATAAGTCACTCGGATCTTTGGCCAGATCTTCCGTCTTCAATTAAAATGCCATATGTGCCATCGTTTAAGAGCTGCCATTTATGTCTCAGTGATTGGGATGGGGATCAGTGATTTCCCAGCAGTTTGGCACATTTTTCTTTCCATCATCAGCAATTCTTGCTCTTCATTTTCAACAGGAGACTCTATCATCATTGTGTATGCCAAAGTGGTCACGTAGTGCCGAGCACGGTATTAGGTCTTATGTTGGGCAGAGCAGTGTTAGGGATGCACAAATGAAAGAGGTAAATAGCATAATCTCTGCTTTCGAGGAGCTTGATTTTTCTGCAACAGTTCTAATAATAACAATAATAATGATAATTGTATTTGTTAAGCACTTACTATGTGCCAAGCACTGGGGAAGGTATATTATCAGGAACCACCTGGGGTTCACAGTCTAAATAGGAGAGAGAACAGGTCTCGAATCCCCATTTTGCAGATGAGGCAGCTGAGGGAGGGTGAAGTGAAATGACTCACTCGAGGTTAAACAGCAGACTAGTGGCAGAACGGGGTTTGGAACCTAGGTCCTCTGCTTCCCACGCTCGTGATCTTTCCACTAGGCCAAGGATGCTTCTCCTGGTTTACTTCTTGTCTCTGGGAGTCAGAGGTCATGGGTTCGAATTTCAGCTCTGCCACTTGTCAGCTGTGTGACTGTAGACAAATCACTTAACTTCTCGGTGCCTCAGTTACCTCATCTGTAAAATGGGGAATAACTGTGAGACTCATGTGAAACAACCTGATTACCCTGTATCTACCCCAGTGCTTAGAACAGTGCTCTGCACATAGTAAGAGCTTAACAAATGCCAACATTATTATTATTATTATTTCTTCTTAGTCTTTTCACCAATTCTTCCTCTGCTTCCTTCTCCTTAACTTTGGGTGGTCTTCAAGGACCTGTTCTGTGTGCCGTTTTGTTGCTATTGATATATCCACCCCCAATAGACTGTAAGCTCCATAATGGTAGGATTTGGTCTCTTATTTTTGGCTCTGCACACACAGGGATCTACTAAATACTATAAAGTGAAGGAAAGAATGGACAAGTGCTGTGATTGCAGTGCTGCCTTTCAAGTTGATCAAGAGCTGGCTTTCTTTGGGAAGTGGGAGCACATTGCCAGAATTCTCAAGTGTCAAGCCTCTACAGGGCTGGTTCTTAACTCAAGCTAATTGATCTGGCAGAATGTGGATTCTGAGTCAAGCTGAGGAAAGATGTAAAATATTTTTAAGTTTGTTTCCCTCAATAGAGTGTTTAAGCTTCTTGTAGGCTGGGAATGTGTGTCACTTCTTTATCCTGTATTTCCTAAGTGCCCAGTAGAGTACACTGAATCAATCAATACTGTTGTCTTTCCATTCTTCATTTTTTTAAATATCTAATCTCTCAATGACCTTTATTTGCTTTTATGTCAATTTGGTCTGTGGCCTCTATTCCCATATTATCTTATTCTAAGCAACTCTAAGGCATATTTTTAATGGTAAGTTCTTAAGTATTTACTATGTTCCAGGTACTGTACTAAGCATTGGGGTAAATGCAAGATAATCATGTTGAACACGGCTCCTGTCCAACATAGAGCTTATGATCTTAATCCCCGACGGGCGATCACTCTCCCCACCTTCACAGTCTTATTAAGAGCACATCTCCTCCGAGGGGCCTTCTCCGACTAAGTCTCGTTTCCTCTTCTCCCACATCCTTCTGCATCACCCTTGCAATTGGACTTTCAGCTTTTATTCATTCCCTCTTCAGCTCCATGGCACTTATGTACATAGCTGTAATTTATTAATTTACATTAATATCTTTCTCCCCCTAAACTATTAGCTCACTGTGAGCAAGGAACATGCCTACCAACTCTATTATATTGTACTCTCCTAAGCACTTAGTTCTGCACACAGTGAGTGCTTAATAAATATGATCAACTGATTGGTTAGGTGACCTGGCCAAGGTTACACAGAGAACAAGCATCAGAGCTGGGATCAGAACCTAGGTCCTCTGACTCCTAGGCCCACGCTCTATCCACTAGACCAAGCTGATTCTTCGTGTACCCAAAGGGACCAAAGTTGATATTTTTCCCTCCCTCTGACAGTCAGGGACAAGGGCAGGACAGAGGACAAACCCCATGTTTGATTCTTACTAGCTTTCCCCTCCCATCTCCCCATTTTTGAAGGAGTACTCATTTTAAAATGGAAATCAAAATGGATGTCTTCCAACAGTTGAAGCAGTAAAGATAATTCACAGATTAATCAGATGTCTGGGTTGAATGGTAAATACTTTCCCCACATATCTAAATGAAAAGCAGTCTGACATTCTTCTGCCTTGAATCACTCTTAAAATGAGCCACAATGACAAATCCTTACTTCTATCATAAAACAAGGTCCAGATCCTGTAAGCTCATTACGGGCAGGGAGCATGTCTGCTAATTCTTTTTATATTGTACTCTCCGAGTGCTCAGTACAGTGCTATGGACTGTAAGCTAATTGTGGGAAGGGTATGTGTCGGTTTATTGCTGTACTCTCCCAAGCGCTTAGTACAGGGCTCTGCACACAGAAGTGCTCAATAAATACGATTGAATGAATGAATGAGTGTTCTGCACATAGTAAATGCTCAGTAAATACCATTGATGGATTGTTTGATGAGAAAACGCTTGGTCCTCGTTAGCAGAAAGTGTCATATTTAGAAGTCCATGTAGGATTTACAAAGTGGGCTATTGGTTACCCATTTCAGGAATAAAGCCCCTTGAAATTCAGGGGGTCTTTAACCCTGGTGTGGAGGAGTGAGGAAGGGAGGAAGTGAACATTATCAATCAATCAAGGGTATTTAATGAGCACTTACTGGGTGCAGACTACTACTACTAATAATAATGTTGGTATTTGTTAAGTGCTTACTATGTGCAGAGCACTGTTCTAAGCGCTGGGGTGGACACAGGGGAATCAGGTTGTCCTACGTGGAGATCACAGTCTTAATTCCCATTTTAGAGATGAGGTAACTGAGGCACAAAGAAGTTAAGTGACTTGCACACAGTCACACAGCTGACAAGTGGCAGAGTCAGGATTTGAACCCATGACCTCTGACTCCCAAGCCCGGGCTCTTTCCACTGAGCAACGCTGCTTCTCTTGGGAGAGCACACTACAACAGAATTGGTAGACACATTCCCTGGCCATTATCCATCCACTTGTCCCCTTCCTGTTTCATCTTGATGGCAGCACATGGATAATAGAGGAAAAGTTACCATCGTAGAGGGTGACCCACATTTTTTATGGCATTTGCTTAACACTTTTTCATTCATTCATTCAATCGTATTTTTTGAGTACTTACTATGTGGCAAGCACTGTACTAAGCGCTGATGTAGATGCAAGCTAATCAGGTTGACCATAGTCCATGCCCCACTTGGGGCTCATAGCCTTCATCCCTATTTTACAGATAAAGTAACTAGGCTCAGAGAAGTCAAGTGATTTGCCCGAGGTCACACAGCAGACAAGTGGTGGAGCTGGAATTAGAATCGAGTTTCTTTGACTTCCATGCTCTCTCCACTAGGCCATACTCCTTCTATTTTGGTACACTAGTTTGGTACTATTTTGCTACATTAGTTCACTGGGTTCAAGGAACCCAGGAACTACAAGATTAAGATTAGAGAGGCAGCACTGCATAGTGGATAGAGCACGGGCCTGGGAATCAGATGGTCTAATCCCAACTCCGCCACTTGTCTGCTCTGTGATGTTGGGCAAATCACTTCACTTCTCTGTGCCTCATTTACTTCATCTGCAAAATGGGGATTGAGAGTGTGTGCCCCACCTGGGACAGGGGCTTTGTCCAACCTGATTCTCTTGTATCTACCCTAGAGTTTAGTACAGTGCCTGACACACAGTAAGTGCTTAACAAATACCACAATTATTATTATTATTATTAATGATGGTATTTGTTAAGCACTTACTATGTGCCAAACACCGTTCTAAGCACTGGAGTAGATACAAGGTAATCAGATTGTCCCACGAGGGACTCACAGTCTTAATCTCCATTTTACTGATGAGTAACTGAGGCACAGAGAAGTTAAGTGACTTGCCCAAAGTCACACAGCTGACAAGTGGCAGAGACGGGATTAGAACCCACGACCTCTGACTCCCTGACTCTGAGCCATGCTGCTTCTCCATAATAATAATGATGGTATTTGTTAAGCGCTTACTATGTGCCAAGCAGTGTTCTAAGCACTGGGGTAGATACCAGGTTATCAGGTTGTCCCACTTGGGGCTTACAGTCTTTATCCCCATTTTACAGATGAGGTAACTGAGGCACGTCTTCTTTCCCCCAGGGGTACTTATATCCAGCCCCTTTCCACTTCAAGTTTTGAAGTGGGAGCAGAATTACATTAAGCCAAAATCAATCCCCTTTCTTCAGACAGCCACCTCACCCACTCTCACCCCTGAGGACTTGTTAACTAGACCCTGCTTTTGCCACTGTAGCCTTTCCTCTTTCCTCCACCCTCCTCCCTCACTGCACCCCAATCTGCCGCATGCAGCTAGGCCAGCGTGGTCCCCGTCTTTGCAGCCTCATCGGGGAAGTCATCCCGTGTTATTTTCCACGTCTCTGGAGAAGAGCTTTATGCAAAGTCTAGCTAGTCCCTATCGGTCCTAAGATTTTGCTTCTACTCAAAATGGCCCTCCATCATCATTCCATGCAGCTGGCTCCCAAGTTGGGTTTTCTCCAGCCAATCGAGTGTCGCTGGATGGGTCCCTTAGGGTCTCCCGAAGAACCACAAAGGCAGGCATTATCCAGGAGAGACACGTCCAGGCTGCACGTGGCTACCAAGACCCCGTGGAGTAATTCCAAGTTGCGGTACTGTCTTGGAATGTAGAAAACCTTCATCTTCACAGTGGAGTCTCCCACATGCCGAGAACAAAGGACGAGCTTCGTTCCTGAGTCTTCGGGATCGAGAACGTGCGTGGAGAATTGGATTAGCATAATTGTGATTTACACAGTGACACTCAAACCGTCTCTTTCTTGCCAGGTGCAATCCCGTGAACAATAAATGAACAGGGACACAACACATTACAAAGTTTTTTTTAGCTTTTTAAATGTTTTTAGAGAGGCGGTAAGGCCTAATGGAAAGAGCACAGCCTGGAAGCCTGGTCACCTAGGTCCTAATCCCCAGTCCACCACTTGTCAAGTGGTGCTTGTAGAGTGCTTTGTAACACAGCAAGTACTCAGTACATACCATTGATTGCTCACTTGCTGTGTGTCCTTGGGTAAGTCACTTGACCTCTCTGTGCTTCAATTTCCTCATTTGTAAAATGGAGATTATCTACATGTTCTCTCTTGCCCTTAGACTTCGAGCCCCATGTGGGAAAGGGACTGTGTCTAATCTGATTATCTTTTATCTACTACCCTAACTCTTAATAAAGTGCTTGGAACATAGAGCTTAACAAATACCACCATTATTACTAATATGGTTATTATGATTATTACAGAGTGCTTAGTACAGTGCTTTGCACACAGTAAGAGCTCAATAAATACAATTGAATGAATATAGAGCCAATTTAGAGTGAAAATGACCCAAATGTGATGCCAAAACTGTGCCATAAATGTCATAAGCAGTGTGGCTTAATGGAAAGAGCCTGAGCTTGGGAGTTAGAGGTCATAAATTCTAATCCCACTTCTGCCACTTTGAGCAAGACACTTACCTTCTCCAGGCCTCAGTTCCCTCATCTGTAAAATGGGGATGAAGTCTGTGAGCCCTAGGTGGGACACCCTGATTACCTTGTATCCACCCCAGTACTTAGAACAGTGCTTTGCACATAGTAAGCACTTAACAAATGCCATCATTATTATAACCAAGCAAGTTTTTAAGAAATTTTTTGATTGGCAGTTGTTAAGCTTACTAAGTGCTCAGTACTGTACTAAGCACTGGGGAGATACATGATAGTGAAATTGGATCCTGCCTCTGTCCCACATAGGACTCACAGTCTTAATCCCCATTTTACATATGAGGAGCTGAGGCATGGAGAAGTTAAGTGACTTGCCCAAGGTTGCACAACAGACAAATGGCAGAGCAGGAATTAGAACTCTGGTCCTCTGATTCCCAGGACTGTGCTCTTCTTCCAGGGGTCGTCTCAAAAGTCAGGTGATTGGAGGCGGCCAATTTGAGCATCAGTCCGGCAAAGCCAAGAGAAGCTACCCCAGTTTATAATTGTCCCAGTTCTACTGCAGCTGGTCACTCAGGATTATACCAAAGAAGTCGACAGTGCATGTTTTAGAGGATGGAGGTGATTTCTGTCAATGCTAAATAAAACAGAATTTGGTCCCAACAAAGCTTGCCCTCTGCACCAGCCAAGACCACTTTGTTGGAAAGAAATAGCTTGGGTCTTTTCCCCTGCTCAAAACAATTTGTTATTTTAAAATGTCACCCGCACCATCTGTATTTTCATTATTGTCGATATTATATTATATTATTATTATTATTATTATTATATTTGTTAAGTGCTTCCTTTGCATCAAGCACTGTTCCATGCACTGAGGTAGATGCAAGGTAATCAGGTTGGATACAGTCTCTGTCCCACCTCGGTTTCACAGTCCATGTAGGTTGGAGAAATTCATGTTTCTGGAATAAGGCTTTGGAGGGATGCTCTCAATTTCTGAATCATGTGTTTGGAATTGGTCCCATTATCTATGATTTATTCCTTTTACTCTGTATCTGTACTCCCCTACTTCTATTGTGAGCTCCTGTGGGACAGGACCATGTCTGAATTGTTTTGCATCTACTCCAGTGCTTAGCAAAATGCACAGTATATAGCACTTAATAATTCCACTGACATCATCATTATCATCATCTTCATGAATTGCTTCAAACCCCGTTCTCAAGACAGCTTCTTTCTCAGGACCTGACACTATCCATGGCAGCCTTGTTTCTTGACAGCCATTTTGTATCCTGACCCCTGGCTTGGGACTGGGATCTAACCCTCATCCTGCCCCCATTAAATGATAAGATCTTCCAGAGCAGGGAATGTGTGTTTACCTCCGTTATACTTTCCTGAGGTTTTAGTCCAGGATGTTACACTCCGTGGATACTCAATAAATACCACTGATTGGTTGATAACTCTAAGGAATTTGTCTCCTCTCCCAGGCTTCAAATTCCTCTCAGGCTAGCTGTCCCTGGCACCTTCTACCCCTGATCCTCAGGATTCCCAGTTCCTCTTGCTTCATTGGCCTTGTGATCCTGGAGGAGACTGATTTTTCCAAGCATACAGGCTTACACTAAGTCTTTGAGGGGAAGAAAAGGGTTTGAGGCATTCTGTCATTTCACATCTCCTAGGTGCTGCTCTCTCACTCTCCTTGTACCTCACAAAACAGAAGCACCCAGGAGGGCTTCAGGATTGAGAAGAAGTGCAAAGGACAGCAAAGGAAGCAGAGGAAGTAGAAGTAGAGCAAGTCGACTTCTGCCGAACATTTCCACTCTGTACCACTTTCTGGAAACTCGCACTACCTCGCACCCTCATCCCTCCACCCCAAAAAAGCAATAAGAGAAGCAGCATGGCCTAATGGATGAAACACCAGCCTGGGAGTCAGAGACTGGAGTTCTAATGCCAGTGCTATTTGCCTTCTGTGTGACCTTGACCAAGTCACTTAACTTCTCTGTGTCCTAGTTGCCTCTTCTGTAAAATGTGGATTAAGACTGTGAGCCCCATGTTGGACTTGGACTGCGTCCAACTTGATTAGCTTGTATCTACCCCAGTGCTCAATACAGTGACCAGCACACAGTAAACACTTAACTACCATTAAAAAAAAGAAACATGCAGCTCTAGTCAGTGTTGAACCATGACGACAGGCATCCAGGAAGGCAACCATCACATGGCTCCTCCATCCATTCACTAGACTGTAAGCTCATAAATTCTACCAGCTCAACTGGATTGTAATCTACCTTAATGTAGTGCTCTGCATACAGTAAGCATTCAATAAATACCACTGACTGACAGACCAAAGCACCGCTGTCAGAGAGAGAGACTAGGGCCGTTGGAACCATAGCCCCGATAGCAATGGTGGGGTTCATGGCTTGTTATTCTTCTGTTGTCAATCAATCAATCAGTGGTATTTAGTGAACATTTACTGTGTACAGAGAGCTGTACTAAGTGCTTGAGAGAGTACAACAGAGTTTGTAGTACATTCCCTGCCCACAGTGACATGACAGTCTAGAGGTGGAGACAGCTCTTGATATAAACGTTACCGATATGCATATAAGTGCTGTGTGGGGCTGGGGGTGGGGTGAATTAATGCTTGTTTCTACCAGTCACCCAAAATGCCTCATAGGGAAGCATGTGCTGAAAGGATGGGAAATTGGTTTTCTAATATTTAAGCAGTGTATGTCCACTGGCTCCCCTCCTCTTTCCTTCTAAGCCTAGTGGAAATGGCTTTGCTAGAGGAAGTCTATCCTTTCAGCTTTGTTCCCTCAATCCATCTCCTAGAGAGTGTGAAGAAAGAATTATGGGAAGTCACATAAAATGAATTAAATGAGATTCACTAAGAAATTGCGAGGTAAGCCTCACAAATTCTAAGAAAATCATGTAAACAGTGGTTTGAACATAGGCAAAAGAGACATACAGAGCAGACTACTTTTGAAGTTGAGTGTAAGTGCATAATGTAAGCATTACACATGATCAATGAAGCCCTGGCATTTTCCATAATTACGATTCCTGTGGTTACCCCAAACCCAAGAAATAGTCTGATTCCAGAGACCATCTGGCACAAACTTTTCAGCCTTCACAAAGCAGAATTTTTTTTAGCATCTGTTGAATAGGTTGAGTCTCATTTTCAAATTGACACGAACAATTTAAAAATGACACAGAACTGTCAGGTGAGGGAAGGTTTTCTTTTTTTTTAAAAAAAAAAACCCTATGATCGCGGCTCCTGAGAATTAATTGATGTAGAACTATCCCGAGTACAATGCCAATTAACACGGGGTCCCTAAAGCCCCTGTATCCAAAGTTGATATGTCCTTTCCTAGCTAATTACGACTGCAACAGTTTCATTTTCATAAAAATGTCAGTGCTTTATAATCTCACTCAAATGGCTAAAATAAAAGCAGAGCAATTTTCATAATTAGCAAGAGTGATTAATTAGACGGTGGCATTCCAACCACTGGGTCAGTAAATTAGCCTTGACAACCTCGGACGATCTCTGAAAAAATTATCCCCAAATTATACTGAGTTTGACAGGCACAGAGATGGAGACCGCTCCCCTTCACCAACCGCACCCTCATCGCCCCCAACCTGCGTCCCGGCTTCCAGTTTTTTCCACCTACGAGCAGGCCCCCAGGGCTCTCTCCTCCACTGACCCAAGCTAACACTGCTGAGGCACCCAGGTCTTCTCTGATGGCATCTGCACCAACGTCCATATGCGGGCTCCTTTGGGCCAGAGTCTCTTGCTCGACGTTGCTCACAGACTCAATCGCCGAGTCCTGTTTCTGTGGATTTGCTGGGGCGAACACCTGCGTGACCAACAGTGCATGGAAATATAGAGAAATATGGCCACAGATCACCTTGGCAAGGCCCTGCCGACAGAACCCATTTTCCATCAGCAGCATATGCATTCTATTATGCCTGGCACTGCAGTGTCCAGGCTGCTGCTGCTGTTCCTGCTCCTCTGCTGCAAGGTAACCAAAGCCCTTCTGTTGGGCCCCTTCTGAATTGCTGTATTTTGGGAACAGCTGGGCTAACATCCCTTCAAGAAGACTTCAGCCACAGGGAACATGATGGGGGATACAGTCTGCCCCAGTTGCACTCACTGCTGATTGATTATACTCCCCACAGCCTACCGTGTTCCTTTCTGCCTTTCACTCATCTCACCACATCCTTGTTCTCTCCTACCACCCTTGCCCCCAAATCAGTCCCCCCTCACTGCCTCCAGAAATCTCAGCTCGATCACTGCATTATAGCCCCCTGCCCTCTCTTTCTGCCATCCCTAATCTACAACACCATTTTGCCGTTGCCTCTGGAATGCCCACCCCGTCATGGACAAACACTCCATCACTGGAGGCAACCTCCCCTTCGACTTGGGCCTGTTCTTGCCCCACTGATTTCCCCTCTTTCCCACCAGTGGACCGAGCCCACAGTCGGCTTTCTCGGCCGCTGCCACTCCTACGGCTCAGTGTTGACAGAGAAAATCCAGAAACCAAGTCAACTTCTGCCACTTTACCTTTACTCCCACGTGTTATTGCTGTGGGCAGAGAATGTGTCTGTTTATTGTTATACCATACTCTCCCAAGCACTTAATACAGTGGTCTGCACACAGTAAGTGCTCAATAAATATGATCGAATGAATGAATGAATGAATGAATGAATGAATGAATGCTACAACTCTGCCCTTTCATCTGTTCAGTAGCATTGCTTTTTAACCCTCACTGACTCCCAAGCCCACAACCCCCACTAACTACTGAATTCCACAGTGCCGGACCTCCTATTTCCTCTCAACCTCAATAGCTCCTTTGTTGACTAGATAAAAGCCATCAGACAGTCATTCCTCCCCTCTCAGTACCCTCCTGACATCACATCCACTTTCTCCTCCTTCCCAACTGTCACCCAGAATTGCCACTCCCACCTCTTAAAATCTAGTTCCCATCTTGTAACTTGAACACTAACCACTCTCCCTGTAAAAGCACTTGCTACTCAATCAATCGATTGTATTTTTTGAGCTTTAGCTTGTTCAGAGCACTGTACTAAGCGCTAGAGAGCTCCCCTTCCCCACTCTCTTTTATTTCTAACTTTCATTCATTCATTCATTCAATAGTATTTATTGAGCGCTTACTATGTGCAGAGCACTGTACTAAGCGCTTGGAATGTACAAGTAGGCAACAGATAGAGACAGTCCCTGCCCTTTGACGGGCTTACAGTCTAATCGGGGGATACAGGCAGACAAGAACAATGGCAAGAAATAGAGTCAAGGGGAAGAACATCTCATAAAAACAGTGGCAAATAAATAGAATCAGGGTAATGTACATCTCATTAAACAAAATAAATAGGGTGATGAAGATATATACAGTTGAGCGGATGAGTATAGTGCTGAGGGGGTGGGATGGGAGAGGGGGAGGAGGAGAGGGAAAGGGGGGAGAAGAGGGTTTAGCTGCAGAGAGGTGAAGGGGGGTAGAGGGAGCAGAGGGAAAAAGGGGGGAGCTCAGTCTGGGAAGGTCTCTTGGAGGAGGTGAGCTTTAAGATGGGATTGGAAGAGGGGAAGAGAATTAGATTGTCAGAGGTGAGGAGGGAGGGCATTCCAGGACCGCGGGAGGACGTGGCCCAGGGGTCGACGGCGGGATAGGCGAGATCGAGGGACAGTGAGGAGGTGGGTGGCAGAGGAGTGGAGTGTGCAGGGTAGGCAGTAGAAAGAGAGAAGGGAGGAGAGGTAGGAAGGGGCGAGGTGATGGAGAGCCTTGAAGCCTAGAGTGAGGAGTTTTTGTTTGGAGCGGAGGTCGATAGGCAACCACTGGAGGTTTTTAAGAAGGGGAGTGACATGCCCAGATCGTTTCTGCAGGAAGATGAGCCGGGCAGCGGAGTGAAGAATAGACTAGAGCGGGGTGAGAGAGGAGGAAGGTAGATCAGAGAGAAGGCTGACACAGTAGAAGCAGCATGGCTCAGTGGAAAGAGCCTGGGCTTCGGAGTCAGAGGTCATGAGTTTGACTCCCGGCTCTGCCACTTGGCAGCTGTGTGACTGTGGGCAAGTCACTTAACTTCTCTGTGCCTCAGTTCCCTCATCTGTAAAATGGGGATTAAAAATGTGTGAGCCCCATGTGGGACAACCTGATTACCCTGTATCTCCCCCAGTGCTTAGAACAGTGCTCGGCACCTAGTAAGCATTTAACAAATACCAACATTTATTTCATTTTTAGTCTAGCCGGGATATAACGAGAGCCTGTAGCAGTAAGGTAGCCGTTTGGGTGGAGAGGAAAGGGCGGATCTTGGCGATATTGTAAAGGTGAGACCGGCAGGTCTTGGTAATGGATCAGATGTGTGGGGTGAACGAGAGAGACGAGTCGAAGATGACACCGAGGTTGCGGGCCTGAGAGACGGTAAGGATGGTCGTACCATCCACGGTGATAGGAAAGTCAGGGAGAGGACTGGGCTTGGGAGGGAAGATGAGGAGCTCAGTTTTGGTCATGTTGAGTTTTAGGTGGAGGGCAGACATCCAGGTAGAGACGTCCTGGAGGCAGGAGGAGATACGAGCCTGAAGGGAGGGGGAGAGGACAGGAACAGAGATGTAAATCTGTGTGTCATCTGCGTAGAGATGGTAGTCGAAGCCGTGAGAGCGGATGAGTTCACTAAGGGAGTGAGTGTAAATGGAGAACAGAAGAGGGCCAAGAACTGACCCTTGAGGAACTCCAACAGTTAAAGGATGGGAGGGGGAGGAGGATCCTGTAAAGGAGACTGAGAATGACCGGCCAGAGAGATAAGAGGAGAACCAGGAGAGGACGGTGTCCGTGAAGCCAAAGTGAGATAAGGTGTGGAGGAGGAGGGGATGGTCTCTCATCTTCTTCTTTTCTCTCTGTCTTCAGACAAGCTGAAGACTCCCCCATACTAAAGAAGCCTCCCCCTCATCCTGCTGCATCCAGGGTGCCATCTCCCTGCTCTTTCTAGACTGTAACCTCATTATGGGCAGGGAACGTGTTTACCAACTCTGTAATACTGTACTCTCTCAAGCGTCTTGCTTTGCACATAGTAAGTGCTCAGTAAATATCACTGATCGACTGGTTGATTCCATTACTGTCCAAACTCCTTGAATGGGTTGTTTACCTTGGGTAAGTCACTTAAGTTCTCTGGGTCTCACTTACTTCATCTGTAGAATGGGGATTAAGAGTGTGAGCCTCATGCGGGACAGGGACTGTGTCTAACCTAATTAAGCCCCAGCGCTTAGAACAGTGCTTCACACATAGTAAGTGCTTAACAAGTATCATCATTATTATTATTATTTTCCCTGACTCCCTCTCCCTTCCAGGTCATCTATGCACTTGAATCTGTACACTTTGGAGACTTGTTATTTAACCCCTCTTGGCCCTACACCACTTATGTATGTACCCGTAATTTATATATTTTATACTAATGTCTGTCTCCCCCGCTAGACTGTAAACTAGAGAACTGCCTACTAACTCGATTGTACTGTACTCTCCCAAGCCCTTAATACAGTACTCTACATATAGTAAATGCTGTATAAACACTGTTGATTGATACTGAACTCTATCCCCGTTCTGTCCTAATCCTTCACCATTTCTCATCTGTCCTTGACACAGTGTGCTACTCCATCTTCCTCTGGCCCTGGTTTTACTGAAGTTATACTTTTCCAAATCTCTTTCTACCTCTCTAACCACCCCTCTTCTGTCTACTTTGCTGGTTCTTCATCCTTTCCTCACCTTACTGTAATCACTGGGGTAGAAAGCTCTTTACTAGGTCCCCTACTCAATACTCCCTCTCTCAGGGAGCTTATCCACTCACGTGACTTCAATTACCACCTCAATACAAATAATTCCCAAATCAACCTCCTCAGCTCTGACCCCTCAACTCCTTCACAATCTCACACCTCCATCTGCCTCAGTCCAACTCAACTCATTATATCAGAAGTGAAGCTCCTCATCTTCCTGCTCAACTCAGTCATCCCCTGAACCTTACCATCATTTTGCCATCACCACCAACTTGCATGTAATAGAGAAGCAATGTGGTCTAGCGGATAGAGGAAGGGTCTGGGAGTCAGAAGGACCTGTTTCCAATCCTGGATCTGTCACTTGTCTGCTCTGTGACCATGAGCAAGTCACTTCACTCCTCTGGGCCTCAGTTCCTTCATCTGTAAAAATGGGGATTAAGACTGTGAACCCCATGTGGGGCAAGGACTGTGTTCAACCCAATTGGCTTGTATCCACGCCGGTGCTTAGTACAGTGCCTGGCATATATTAAGTGCTTAACAGATATGACAATCATTATTATTATTAGTGGTAGTAGTAGCAGCATTTATAGTACTAGATTGTATTTGGAAAATATTTACTAATGAAGTGATGTATTCCTGCCCACAGGGAGCTTGCACTCTATTGAGACAGACGATCATAAAAGTACTTAAAACCAGAGTGGTCAAAATAAATAATTGAGTACACATACCAGGATGAGTGCTGAGAATGATTGCTAAAGTATGCAAAAATTAGAGTTGGATGCCGGAAACATATGGCTCATAGTACGGGAGATTCAACCGGAAAATCTTGATGAAGCTCACAAGCTTGTCAAAATCTTTGGCACTTTTCTGTCTTTCACCTACCACATTTGATTTGTCTCTATATCCCACTGCTTCATCCTCTACAGCGTTTTCCACATTCATTACTTCTCCACCCTTACAACCACTACTCTGAGACCTCTGCGTAAAGGCCAAACTGAGCCTCTATGAAGATCAGAAGATCAGGAGAAGTCAGAATCAGGAGCAGACCCTCTGCAGCAGCAAAATTACTCTCATGGAGAATGAACTCCAAGAAAACACACAGCTTTAACGCTCTGGGGTTTGGACAGTAATGGAATCGACCGATCAGTCAATCAGTGATATTTATTGAGCACTTACTATGTGCAAAGCAAGATGCTTGGGGGAGTACATTATAACAGAGTTGGTAAACACATTCCCTGCCCACAATGAGCTTACAGTCTCGAATCCTTGGTGGGCTTCAGAGGAAGCACTGACCACCTAGCAAACTCAGGGCAAGGGAGCTGCAACAGGTTTTCAAAGGCCCAAAGGCCAACAGTTAAACTGCCCTGGCCACCTCTACCCCCAGAGATCCTCCTTCGGGTCATCTTGAAAGGCACGGCTTGTGGGAGCTGGAATGACCTTAGTAAAAACATCTCTTCCAGGGAGGATTGGAGAGAAGGATTGGAGGATGGCTTGGCCTGGACTTTGCTCACTCAGATGCCCTTATAGTCCTCTAGATTGTAAGCTCGTTGTGGGTGGGGGATGTGTCCGCTGATTGTTGTAATGTACTCTCCCAATCGCTTAGTACAGTGCTATATACACAGTAAGCATTAGAAGCAGCAAGGCCTAGTGGCAAGAGCCCGGGCTTGGGAGTCAGAGGACGTGGCTTCTAATCCCAGCTCCGCCACTTGTCTGCTGTGTGACCCTGGGCAAATCACTTAACTTCTTTGTGGCTGGGGATCTGTAAAATGGGGATTAAGACTGTGAGATTCATGTGGAACAGACTGTGAGATTCATGTGGAACAGGGACTCTGTCTCACCCATTTACCTTGTATCTATCTCAGTGCTTAGAACAGTCCTTGGCACATAGCGTTTAACAAATACCATGACTATTTATTATTATCATTATTATTATTAATAAATATCATTGACTGTCTTCCCCCCAGGGGATTAGAAAAACCACAGAAAACTATGCCACTTGGGAGAGAAACTTTTTCATATTCCTTCTCAGGAAAGGATGCTCTTCCTGATGGCTCTGTCAGTTTTTAACACTGGAGAAGAGTCCTATAAATTCAACTGTTGCTACCAAGAAACCACTTACAGAGGCAGAACTTGCTGGGGTCTTATTAGTGATCTGGAAGGCTAGATAGTATCTTTCAGATAAACCCTAGATTGTTGCTTTTTATGGTGGGTATTAAGCGCTTACACGGAGACAGGCACAGTTCTGAACAATGGGGTAGATACAAGGTAATCAGGTTGGATATGGTCCATGTCCCACATGGGACTCACAGTCTTAATCCTCTTTTGACAAATGAGGTAAATGAGATGGAGAGAAGTGAAATGACTTGTCCAAGGTCACACAGCATATAAGAGGCAGAGCTGGGACTGGAACCCATGACCTTTTGACTCCCAAACCCGCGCTTTATCCATTAGGATTGTTGTTTTGGTGTCTGAAGAGGAACCAAGTCCTAGAATGGCACATATCACTGTCATCTTCTCTTCAGAGACCCCAGTCTACCCCAACTCTCTATGAAGCAGCACGGCCTAGTGGAAAGAACCATGGACATGGGACTTGGGGGGCCTGGCTTCTAATCCCAGATCTGTCATTCTTCTGTTCTGTGATCTGGAGTAAGTTACTTCACTTCTCTCTGCCTCAGTTACCTTATCTGCAAAATGGAGATTACGACTATGAGCCCCATGTGAGACATGGACTGTGTCCTACTTGATTATCTTACATCTACCTCACTGCTTAGTGCAGGGCTTGGCACATAGTAAGCGCTCAACAATTACCATTTTTAAAAAGTGAAAAAGTCTTGCTCTCAGCTCTGCTTCTGGAGGGAGATGCAGAATTCGTTGCTTTGCCTTGCCCTTCCCCTGGTTTTTCTGGATGGGTCCCGTTCTCTTTCCAGCCCAGCATTTTTGCTCCTCCTTGCCTCTCTGCTCCTGTACAGATCACAGTGTCCCATGTATGTGTCAGGGACTGAGGTGGGCTAATTGTTCACTTGATTCATCTGAACAAAGGCTACATCAATGGTGATAACCACCGAAGACCAAAAGAGATAGTACAATTAGGTGTGTATCTGACATCTGAGTTTCTTTGAAACCGCACGCCGTCTTCTAACAGTTTGGCCTTTACGTTTGACAGGCGTTGGCTGAGATAAATTAGGGACTCTTGGTTCTCTTAACATATGTCAGCACTATTCCTCACAAACCAGAGAACTGGCTTCTGAACAGAGCCACAAAAACAAAAGTAGTTGAAGTGCGTTTGGGGACAAGAGACAGCACAGCCTAGAGGAAAAAGCGCAAGCCTGGGAGTCAGAGGTCCAAGGTTCTAATCCTGGCTCTGCCACTTGCTTGCTGTGTGACCTTGGTCAAGTCACATAACTTCTCTGTGCCTCAGTGACCTCATCTGCAAAATGGGGATAAATACTGTGAGCCCTATGTGGTACAGGGACTGTGTCCAGTAAGCTTGTTGTGGGCAGGGAATGTTTCTGTTCATTGTGGTATTATACTTTTCCCAGCACTTAGTACACTGTTCTGCATACAGTAAGTGCTCAATAAATACGATTGCATGAATTATCTTGTATTTTGTCTTGTCTTATGCCATCGAGTCATTTCCAACCCATAACAACTCCATGGACACATCTCTCCCAGAATGCCCCACCTCCATCTGCAATCGTTCTGGTAGTGGATCTATCCCAAGACTTAATAAATCGCCTGCCACAGTATAAGTGCTTTACTTTTTATTGTTGCTGTGGATCAGCCAAGCCTCCCATCTGTTCCCTGCCTCAGCAACTGGTCTCTGGCAAATTTCCTTCACCTTAATCTAAGCATGATGATCTTTCTGGCATATTAGAGAAGGAGGAAAACAGTCTTCACAGGTGGAGGAAAACAGTCTTCACAGGTCCAGGAAAGGGGAGGGGGCTTGTGGCCAGGGTAGGTTGTGGGCAGGGTCAGGGAGAGCCCAGACCAGTCAGCTGAGTGGCCAGTAGCATTTCCTAGGAAAACTCATTGCTTAAAGTTCAGCCATTGGGGGCTGCTGGTTGAGTTCAGTTTGCTCACAAGCTGCAGGAAGTGGCCAGTAGCCTTGAATTTGTGTCCTTATGCAGAACTGTTTTTAATTAATTGGAGGAGCATAACAGCTTCGTGGAAAGAACTAGGTATCAGAAAACCTGCATTCTTAATCCCCACTATCTTCAAGTTGCCAACTGTGTGGCCTTGGCCAAGCCGCTTGACTTTTCTGGATCTCAATTTCCTCATTTGTAAAATGGGGATTAAAGACCTGTTCCCCATGTCTGAGCTGAATGTCTTGTATCTATCCCAGCATTTAGCATAATGTGTGGTCCATAGTGAACACCTAAATAGGATTGATTGAGAGCCCACTGGGAGAAATGCACCTTACCAAGCAGTTGGGGAATTCAAAACAAAAAAATTGATATGGGCCCTGACCACAAGGACCTTTTACTTTAACAGGGAAATGGACGTAAAAATAATTAGAAATAGAGTGAAGAGAATAATTGAATGCAGATCTGAATAATATATACAAAAGTGAAAAGATGGGGATTCAATAAGCTCCTTAAGTGTCAGAAGTGGCTGATGCCTTTATAAAGCTGCGTATTAATTGGGAAAGCTTGTTGGAGAAGGTGGGATTTTGAGAGGGTCTTGAATGTGGGGAGCCTTATGATCTGTCTGGTATGGGAAGGGAGGAAATTCCAAGCCCAGGGGAACAACATGAGCATGAGTGTAGACAGAGCTGTAAATAAAAATAATAATAATTATGGTATTTATTAAGCACTTAACTATGTGCCAGGCACAGTACTAAGCGCTGGGGTGGATACAAGCAGATTGAGTTGGACACAGTCCCTGTCCTATGTGATGAGGGAACTGAGGCCCTGAGAAGTGAAGTGACTTCCCCAAGGTCACACAGCAGACAAGTGGTGGAGGCGGGATTAGAACCTATGACCTTCTTACTCCCAGGCCTGTGCTCTTTCCACTATGCCATGCTGCTTCCAAAATGTCCTCTCCTCCTAGGACACCCTTCCCAAGTTGGATGTGAAGCAAAGGGCTTTATTGTGTCATAAGAGGCTAGTATCCTCTTCCAAAGAACTATATTTAATAATAATAATAATAATAATGTTGGTATTTGTTAAGCGCTTACTATGTGCCGAGCACTGTTCTAAGCCCTGGGGTAGACACAGGGGAATCAGGATGTCCCACGTGGGGCTCACAGTCTTAACCCCCTTTTACAGATGAGGTAACTGAGGCACAGAGAAGTTAAGTGACTTGCCCACAGTCACACAGCTGACAAGTGGCAGAGCTGGGATTCGAACTCATGACCTCTGACTCCAAAGCCCGTGCTCTTTCCACTGAGCCACGCTGCTTCTCTATTTAAAATACAGGTTCAAGAGAAGCAGCATGACATAATGGAAAGTCCACAAGACAGGATGTCAGAAGACTGGGATTTTAATCCTGTTTCCACCACTTATTGACTGTGTGACCTTGAGCAAATCATTTAACTTCTTTTAAATTTCAGTTTCCTCAACTGTAAAATGGAGGCTAAGTACCTGTTCTCTCTCCCCCTTAGACCTCGAGTACCAAACAGGACAGGGATTTTGTCTGATCTGATTGTACTGTACCTTCCAAAGCAGAGTGTAAGCACTCAACAAATACCAAAATCATTAGTACTATTATTATTATTTTAAAAACCTATGAATCTATGGGACTATTGAAAAAAGCAGCAGAAAACCCTACTACTAACAGTAAAAGCACGAGGGAAAGATTAATAATCTTGACCTACTTACTATAGCAAGTTTTCCCCACAGAATGTTATAGTTTAATGTTCATTGCAAAGAGGCTGATGGTTCTTTAAGAATGGACTTTCTATTTCTCAATGCAAGCTACACCCCTATGTCAGGTTGGATAGACTTCCATGGAAACCCCCTCATCAAACCTGATACAATTCCTGCTTGCTTAAGCAGTTGAAGTAAGAATAGCAGAGACTCTCAGGTTCTTGCATTTTTTTAAATTGAATCCAGTGTTTCCTTTAATATAAGGCAACGATAATGATATCGATGATAGCCATATATGTAAAGGCCTTTGGGGTAAGGACTGGGGTAGACGAAATATTTTCCAGTCAAACACAGGCCCTTCCCCACATCAATAAGTAGTATTTATTGAGTGTTTACTTTGTGCAGAGCACTATATTAAGCACTTAGGAGAGTTCAACACAGCAGAGTTGGTAGACATGTTCCCTGCCCACAAGAGCATGAGACTTACAGTCTAAGTAGGAGGGAGAACAGGTAACTAATCCACATTCTACAGATGAGGAAACTGGGGCACAGAAAAGCGTCAAATAATGGGGAAGCCCTCTGGACTAATGGAAATAGCAGAGGCCTGGGAGTCAGAGGACCTGGGTTTAAGTTTAGCGCTGCCTAGGGCAAGTCACTAACTTCTCCGGGCCTCAGTTTCTTCATTTGTAAAATGAAGATTGAATCCTACTCCTACTTAGACTATGAGTCCCATGTGGGACAGAAAAGCATCCAACCTGGTTAATTTGTCTCTACCCCATCACTTAGAATAATACTTGACTCACAGTAAGTGCTTTAACAAGAACAAAAGTTAGCACTCCAGAAATACCACTGAATGATTGACCTCAGAAAAAGTATAATGGATATCTCTCATGTTAAGCTCTCTTGGAGTCCATCTCGGGACTACTCTTTCAGCTCCAAGATCTTGCAGTTTCCAGAAGCCTCAACCCTTGATAAAATCTGTTGAATCCTACAAAGGGGAAGAGTCCATTCTCTGGGCCAAAGACATTTCTGTGAACTCCAGCTCCCACTAAACCCAAGGGTTAAAGGTAAACGGAAACCCAGCCCCCTAAAGAGAATGGATGCCAAATTTTTCTGTTTTCCAACAAGTTCCCTTTTCATCAGTTAGACCTTACCCTCATTGTAGCATTCTTCATTTCCCATTGTCTCTTTCTGGAAGCAAGACTCAACCCAGGTGCCAGTAAAAGCATGAATTGAGAGAATCAGTCTCTATGGCTTTTTTCCATTCTCAAGCCAAGGGGCAAAGATGGAGAAGAGGCAGATGGACTATCGCAAACCTGACCCAAGTCAGTTTGAGTTTTTCAGGGCTTAGGATATCTGTTCAGAAGCTGTGAGATAGATGGGGGGTTCCTTGACCTACATTCAAAAGACAGATTGGGCATTCTCCTCACCACTATTTCCCCCCAAAAGTGTTAGTTTTCTTTTAATGCAACTGGACTTTTAGAGGCACAAAAGGCTATTCAGAAGCTTATTTCCACACCCAGTTTGAGGAAGAGCTGTAGTTCTGGGACCCATAGACAGTACAACAATAACAATCAATCAATTGTATTTAATGATGATTCTATTTATCTTGATGATGTTGTCTTCTTTTTGTTTTGTTCTGCTTTGCTGTGCTGTCTCCCTCGTTTAGACTGTGAGCCCATCATTGGGCAGGGATTGTTTCTGTTGCCAAATTGTACATTCCAAGTGCTTAGTATAGTGCTCTGCACATAGTAAGCTCTCAATAAATACTATTGAATAAATGAGTGAATTGAGAACTTACTGTGCAGAGAGTGCTGTACTAAGCACTTGGGAGGGTGTAATAGTCAGTCACATTCACTTTGCACTTACTATGTGCAGAGCACTGTACTAAACGCTTGGGAGAGTACAATATAACAATAAACAGACACATTCCTTGCCAACAATGAGCTTACATCTAAAGTGGAAGGCAGACATTAATATAAATGAATTAATTAATGATATGTACATAATAATAATAATAATGTTGGTATTTGTTAAACACTTACTACATGCAGAACACTGTTCTAAGAGCTGGAGTAGATACAGGGGAATGAGGTTGTCCCACGTGAGGCTCACATTCTTCATCCCCATTTTACAGATGAGGGAAATGAGGCACAGAGGAGTGAAGTGACTTGCCCACAGTCACACAGTTGACAAGGGGCAGAGTCGGGATTTGAACCCATGACCTCTGACTCCCAAGCCCGGGCTCTTTCCACTGAGCCACGCTGCTTCTCTATTAGTGCTGTGAGGATGAGACAGAGGATGAATAAAGGGAGCAAGTCAGGGTGATGCAGAAAGGAGTGGGAGAAAAGGAAAAGAGGGCTTAGTCAGGGAATTCAATAGAGTTGGTAGAAACAATCCCTGCCCACAAGAAGCTTAGTGTCTAGAGGAGGGAGGCAGAATGATTTTGTTGGTCCCTACTCACAGGCTAGGTATGTCCAGCTTCTGTTTCATTCTGAAATATTCATCTTGAAGAGTCTTCCCTCTTTAAAGCTTGGGCATGACCAACTGTATATCATGGAAATAAAAATTATAGGTTTGTTCTCCCTTCCTGCACAGTCAACAAAGCGTCGAAAGGTTTAGCAAATAGCTCCCATAAACCATGTTATGTCTTAGGAAAGAATGAAAGCCAAAGAGACTATTAGTTTAACTTCCACCATCAATCCTGGCTAAGGGTTGATACTTTCAAACAGTCTCCAGTGAAGTCAAACACAATCACTTAGGAGTCTGGATGGCTCAGGAAATCAACCAAGGAAAACGTTCACCTGTAGGTCCCTGATCCTAAATCCATCTCACAGATAATCAAGGGTCAGTCACATATGAGGAATTTTTAGAAATCTACATGCCATTATAATTACCAGCCCCACTGCATTTCCTCTGAGATGGATTCAGCAGGTAGGCTCAAGGTCTGAAGTCTTCTAGCGGGCCATTTATTCCTTGCAAGGATTTCTCCCAAGGAAATTCTCAGGACATGTGACAAACTCTCTTTGCCTGTGGCCTTCGCTTCTCCTCCTGAATGGATAAATCAAGTTTTGGCTCTTGGCCAGAAACGTTCTAGCCTTGAATCTCAATACAAATGAAAGGAGTAAATAGATTCTGACTATTTTTTTCCTAACCCTCTGCGTGAGTTCTGTTGAGATTCCATTCACTGACTCTATTATCTCCTGTGGGTTATTGTCTTTGGCATGCTACTTGTGCTAGGTTTAGAATTACTACCTTGGAAATTCTAACAGTACAGATCTGTTGCTATTAATTCACCCAAGATGAATATCTTTGAAGCAATACTCATGAATGAATGAGGTAATTCAAGACAAGCCAGCTACTCGATCCAAATACTCACCAGGATTAATTTAGAGATATTTGAATTTCAGTTCATGGTCATGGAGCAGTGTAGAGAGAAAAAGAATGATGGGTTTCCAATCCACCACATACTAAAGTGTTTATAATGTTGCTAGGGTGGATGACTAGGGTTTTCAAATGTCCTAAAAGTGTTTTCAAAACAAGGACATTGATTTAGACAAGGCCCCACATGGGGCTCGCACTCTGAAGGGGAAGACAGACACACTGGGAAAGATAGCTAGAGCCATTCAATAAAAATCAACAAATCAGTAATATTAATTACCAGGAGAGAAGCTCCATCCCTGCTGGATGGAATAAAATAATAATTGAGATATTTGTTAAACGCTTACTATGTGTCAAGCACTGCTCTAAGCTCTCGGGTAGATATAAGTCGCAGCTCTGCCACTTGTCAACTGTGTGACTGTGGGCAAGTCACTTAACTTCTCTATGCCTCAGTTCCCTCATCTGTAAAATGGGGATTAACTGTGAGCTTCACGTGGGACAACCTGATTACCCTGAATCTACCCTAGTGCTTAGAACAGTGCTCTGCACATAGTAAGCGCTTAACAAATACCAATATTATTATAAGTCAATCATTTCAGACACAGTCCTTGTCTCACATGGGGCTTACAGAAGCAGCATGGCCTAGTGAATAGAGCATGGGCCTGGGAGTCAGAAAGAATCTGGCTTCTAATTCCAGTTCTGCCACTTTTCTGCTGGGTGACCATGGGCTAATTACTTAATTTCTTTGGGCTTCAGTTCCCTCATCTATAAAATGGAGATTAAGACTGTGAGCCCTATATGGAACAGGGCCTATGTCTAACCCAATTTGCTTGTATCTGCCCCAGCGCTTAGTACAGTGTCTGGAACATATTTAGCGCTTAACAAATACCACAATTATTAAGTAATAATAATAGTAATAATGACATTTGTTAAGTGCTTACTATGTGCCAAGCACTGTTCTAAGCAATAGTAGGGATACAAGGTGATCAGATTGTTTCATGTGGGGCTCGTAGTCTTAATCCCCATTTTCCAGATGAGGTAACTGAGGCACAGAGAAGTTAAGTGACTTGCCCTAAGTCACACAGCTGACAAGCGGTGGAGCTGGGATTAGAACCCATGACCTCTGACTCCCAAGCCTGGGCTCTTGCCACTAAGCCACGCTGCTTGGTTTCATATCACTCCTGGCAGGGCCAACACTGATTGGGGAACTGTTAGACAACAGTCTAACGGTGGTCCAAGGAGTTTCTGAATGTTCATACAGTTGTAGCTTGCAATTGCAATCTCTCAAACAGGCAGATTTGCTAGCATCCCAATCCCTGATGGGGGGCATTGTGATGTGGAGCTAGTATTACCTGATGCCAATGATTTTTCTCCTCATTTCAGAATCATTTACCACTTATGCAATGATGACTCCCATGAGAATCAGCTTGCAGTTAGTAATAATAATAATTGTAGCATTTGTTAATCACTTACTATATTCCAAGTACTGTACTAAGCACTGGGGTGGACACAAACAAATTGGGTTGGACATAGTCCCTGTTCCAAAGGGGCTCATAGTCTCAATCCCCATTTTACAGATGAGGTAACTGAAGGCCAGAGAAGTGAAGAGACTTGCCCAAGATTACACAGCAGACAAGGAACAGAGTTAGGATTAGAACCCATGACTTTCTGATTCCCAGGTCCATGCTCTAGCTACTAGGACATGCTGCTTCTCTGCAGTTATTAGTACAGTTATGGTACAGCGGTAAACCTGAGAAGTGGCAACTTTTGGATTATATCATCATCTAATGGCATAATTTGAAAATTGTTCACGATATTACTATCTGTGGCACCATGTGTTGGACTGATTATCATCTGCTACGATCCAAATTTTCACTAATAATACAGTGCATCACAAAAATGGTGTTTCAACAATCTAAACTGAACATCAAACTCTTGGAGAATGAAGATCTTTACAGAAATTTGGAGAAAACATTAAGGTGGCCCTACTAGGGCAAGAAGCCTCATTTCCCTCTACCAGTGTAAGCCAAAATTTGGTGTCTCTCTTGAATATTCTAGACTGTAAGGTCAGTGTGGGGTGGGAGCATATCTACTAAATCTGTTGTATTCTCCCAAGTGCTTAATACAGTGCTCTGTGCACAGTAAACAATAAATGCCATTGATTGGTTGATATTCTCCATCGGTAAGTCTTTAAGAATAGGTGCTGCCAGTAGATACCAACTAGGACTGGTCTGAGGAATGCAGATCTGAAATCCGTTGGCTACTAGCATTGAAACGAGAAAAATATTAACCACACATTATAGATTCTTACAACTCTGACTAGAGGGATTCTTATCAGAACTTTCATCATGGAATGCAGAACTACTGGACTAAGGGATTTTAAGTATCCACTGGATCGAGGTTCCAAACTGCTAGGCTATATTGGTGGTGGAAAAACACACATTCAAAAAAAAGTTCCTCCAGGTAGCTTTAAAAATCCAGAGCTAAGATGCGGAAATTTTGCTTAATACTCAGAGAGATAAAAGGTAAGTTTCACTTAACCAATTGCTTTAACTGGATTTCAGTAAATATACATATAAATATACATGAGTTCACAAGCAGACTTCTATAAGTAGACAGTTCTATGGAGAGATCAGCTCTTTAAGGGCTGAGTACGGGTTTCTACAATTGCACATTTGGAGGTGGCTATTCAGCATAACTCATCAAACAAAATGAGGAAGAGGGAAAAGAGGAGAACTGAAACTTTCTCATGAATTCAAAAGCTCTTCCCAATTTATTGATTGGTTCTTTTTCCCAGAGGCTTCTGGGAAAGGTAGGCCTTCAGTCACTGGAAAATGGTGTTCCCAGGCAGCAGACAATGCAGGAATATGTTTCTTACTTTCACTGCAGTCCACTTTGAACTCAATTCTGACTTCAAAAGGGCCTGAGCATTTCCACAACCAGCAGTGTGGCCTAATAGGTAGAGCACGGAGGCTTGGGAGTCAGAGGACCTGGGTTATAATCCCAGTTCTGTCATTTTTTGGGTTTGGGACCTTGGGCAAATCACTTAACTTCTCTTCTCCTCTGTTACCTCATCTGTAAAATGGGGATTAAGATTGTGAGCCCCATGTAGGACCGGACCGTGTCCAACCTGATTATCTTGTATCTATCCCCGTGCTTAGTATATTGCCTGGTACAGAATAAGTACTTAACAAATACCACAAAAAAATCCCCATTTTGCAGATGAGGGAATTGAGGCACAGCAAATCTGGGTTATTTCTCCAAGGTCACACATTAGTTATGTGGCAGAGCCAGGATTATAATCCAGGTCTTCTGATTCCCAAGTCTGTGCGTTTTCCTCTAGGCCATGCTGCTTCTTAATAAGGAAATTAGAGCCAGCTCCTGGAGTCATTTCATCAGCATCATCTAAGGACCATAGGACAAAATTATCAACATTGAGATCCTACTCCAGAATTGAAGCAATGTTCATAGCAGCACAGCTCAGATGTAGCCCTGCCCTGCTCAGCATCACTGATAACCAGAAATCAAACAATCAATCAATTGATGCTATTTCCTGTGTGTTTACAGTGTGAAGAACACTGTACTAAGTGAGTGGTACAATAGAAAGGCTAGACTTGATCCCTCCCCTCCGAGAGTTTACAATTTAGAGATGATTATACTTTCATCTCAAACCAAAAAGAAAAATAACAGTCTCCTGTGTCCCCCTTCCGGGATTGAAGATGAGACTCCACAAAGAATCACAACCTGCCATTCTGTATAGAATGGGCTTTCACTCTGAGTCTTAATGAAGCCACCCTCACAGCCGGAGACAACAGAAATAGTCTTAGCAGAAATAGAAAAATAGTCTTAGAGAAAATAGAGAAATACATCCCTTGGAAGTAAGGTAACACCAACTGAGATTTAGTAGGAGGAGGAAGAGGAGTAATAATAATAATAATGATAACGTTGGCATTTGTTAAGCACTTACTATGTGCCGAGCACTGTTCTAAGCGCTGGGGTAGATACAGGGTAATCAGGTTGTCCCACATGGGGCTCACAATCTTCATCCCCATTTTACAGACGAGGGAACTGAGGCACCGAGAAGTTAAGTGACTTGTCCAAAGTTACACAGCTGACAGGTGGCGGAGCCAGAATTAGAACCCATGACCTCTGACTCCTAAGACCGTGCTCTTTCCTCTGAGCCACACTGCTTCTCTAGCAGGAGAACTGGAGCAGGAGTAGAAATAGTAATAATAATAATAAAAACTGTAATATCTGTTAAGTGCTTACTATGTACCAGGCACTGTTCTAAGTACTCGGGTGGAAATAAGCAAATTGGGCTGGACAAAGTCCCTGATCCACTTAGGGTTCACAATCTTAATCCCTATTTTACAGATGAGATAACTGAGGCACAGAGAATTAAAGTGACTTGCCCAAGATCACACAGAAGACACACGGTAGAGCCGGGAATAGAACCCAGATCCTTCGAACTCCCAGGCCTGTGCTGCATCCACTAGGAAACACCGCTTCTCTCAGTAGGTCTCACAGCTTCTCTCTAGTAATAGTAAAAGTAGTGGAAGTAATAGTATTAAGCACTTACTGTCTGCACTCCCTGGCACGAAACACTGGGAGTGAAATACAGGTGGGATTTAGACTTGGTTGGGGGTCGAGGGAGACGCAGACTGTTCAAATGTGCACACAGGCTCCTCCTCAACATATGAGACACTAGAATAATGCCCATCAGATTTAACAGATGCTACCATCTTCATGAAGAAAGCCAGGGAGAGAGCTGAATGTTGCAACTGTCAGAGGTGCTCACTGCTGCAAGCTGCTTGCATTCTTGCAAGCTGCTCACCGGGACCCTCCTGGCTACTGAGGAACAGTATTAACCAAGGATGATAAATTGCATTTTGGCTTTCATCCTTGTGGAATGACTACAGAAAACTCAGCCATTCTTTTTTTCCAGAATCCTGACATTTATTAGTACACTATGACTCTCAAGGTGAAGGCGAAATTGAAGTTTTCCAGACCATAATTTCATTTGCTGGGACAACTTATCTGGCTCTAAAATAAATTCTGGATGAGATCTACAGTGTGATTCCCCCTCCAAAAAACAAAAGAATAAAAAAGACACCGGAAATAACAATCTTTTCCAAGGTCACTCAACGGTCACTCAAGGGTTAGATAGGGATGATACTCTCAGTAGACCAATAATCCAGATTTTCAAGGTTTCTTTGTTAACAACCACAAAGTTCAGAGAAGAGCTCCTGGAAGTTTTTAATACATTCTCTTATCCCTCTGGTCCCCTCAGAGGGATGACAGCCATGAAATGAGACAGGCAAGTATTTGACATCTATAAGGTCTGGGTGCTTGCATGGGATACTAGAAAGGTGGGGTGAGGCTAGGAGAGGGGCTTGTGCTGCCCTCTGTGTTATTCTTGATCCTGCTTCTGACTTGCTATAGGAGCCCAAACTATTTGGGGCCCTATGCGTCTTTCTTTTCCATGGACTTAAGAATATATGTCCTATAGATGAGTAAATAGAAGATGTTAAAAGGATTGATGTGGTGTTTGTTAGCCTACCTGAATGAAAATGTCTCTAATGATAAGTTCTTTGTAAACTTCCAGACCAAACTCCCATGTTTCATCTGAGTAGGCAAATCTGCATTATCATATACAACTATGGAGCACTTGTTCCAAAGCTTTACAACAACAAACATTAGCCAAATTGATACAAATCTGACTTTAAGACATCAGAAATGGAGCTAATCTCTGATCTAGTTCAGTGCCAAGGAACTAATGGATTGTTATTATTATTATCAATACTAATAATAGCAGTAATAATAATATTTAAGTCATGCACTATTGTAAGAACTGGAGTAGATACAAGATAATCAGGTGGGATGTAGTCCCTATCCCATACCGGGCTCATGTCCTAAATAAGAGGGAGTAAGACTTAATCCCGATTTTACAGAGAATAATAATTATGGTATTTGTTAAGCGTTTACTATGTGCCAGGCCCTATAGTGAGGAAACTTCAATTTAATGATTTGCTCAAGATTACACAGCAGACAAGTGGAGGAGCTGGGATTAGAACTCCCTCTCTTGCCTGACCACTTGTTTTGTTTTGTTATCTGTCTCCCTCCTTCTAGACTGTGAGCCCCTTGTTGGGCAGGGATTGTTCTCTGTTGCCAAATTGTATTTTCCAAGCGCTTAGTACAGTGCTTTGCACACAATAAGCACTCAATAAATATGATTGGATGCATGAATGAATGAATGAATGAATGAATGAATGAATGAATGACTCCCAGGTCCCTGCTCTACTACTAGGCCAGTCCGCTTCTGATGCAAATTGGTAGCAACGATCCTTATGAGAGGCTGAACCATAGACTTGCCCTATCTGGACATGTTCTTGATGGACTCATAATTAATGATTCATTAATAATTGGCTATGGCAACCGTTATTTATCAGAGGCTTTAGCAAAGTTTGGAATAATCTTAATCAATCATATGACATTGACATCCCTTCTGTAAGAAGACAGAGCAGTGAGAACTGGGAGAGGGAGCAGGATGGGTGAGGGGCTCAGTTCAGGCCTCCAGAAAAAAAGAAAGTCATTCAAATAATAGGTGATAGTCTGGAGGATCTTCCCTCTGTCCACAGGGATACAGCAGTAGTTCTCCACCTGAGGCAGTGATGATTTCTTCCTGTAAAGAATGGAAGAGAGAGGTAAATACTTTCATTTGGAAAATGGAAATAAAGTCGCAGCCAGATGTAGTTGAAGGATGCTACCATCACTACCAACAGTGGAATTCTGCTGTCTGTGGAATGTGCCTGAGGGATGGAAGATCTCCCCGCTCCCTCTCTTACTGCCATTACTAGTAAGAAAGTAACTAGTTACAGGAGAGACAGGCAGATGGACGTTTTTTGCAAGTTGAGGGGGGTAAGAAGAGCAAAGATACAGACTGTATCTTTGAACACTCCACCCTGTGCATTTATACACAAAACCAGAGAGCACTGAAGTAATCTAGGTGGGAGCGGGAACCCAATAAATTGTTGGATGCATTGTTCTGTGCCCAGTGGCATGAAAGAAACTGTCCTGTGCCAGAAGACTACCAAAAGGCCCAAGAAGCAGAAGATTAGAGACAGGAGGGACCTGGGCAAACTGAGAGTGATTGAAGCAGGAACTCTGGACTCATTCTTGAAAAGAATCTTTAACTTGACTTTCCTTGCTCTTCCATCATTACCGACATTTAACTCATCGTGTAAACCAGTGAGATCTGGCAGGGCCCCCTCCATCCCATACTAGAGGGACTGCTCTAATTATTAAGATGTGAGGAACTACTAAGCAGTAGCAGTAGTATTTACCAGTCTTTATCTTGGTGCAGTACGCTGTGCTAGGCACTTGGGAAGTACAGAATAACAAGTGGCAAGTTCCCTGCCACAAGGAACTTACATTCGAATGAAGTTTAGAAATGTAAGCTCCTTGAGGAATATGATCGTTACTGCCTACATTCTAAATCCCAGGAGCACCTAGAATATGTTCCATGTGGAATAACAGCTTGTGTCTCCCTGACCTTGAGAAACACAGAGAACCGAAGTCACTCTGCTGATATGGATGTTGCCTTCCAATTATTTCATGCTGTTTAAATTCACTGACTCCTACTACAGCTACTGTGTATTTTCAGGTACAACCTCTGGACTGAATCTCAATCAATCAGTTGTATTTATTAAGCACTTATTGTGTGCACAGTACTATACTAAGCAGTTGGGATAGTGCAATATAACAGACACATCTCCTGCCCACAACGAACTTACAGCCTAGAGGGGGAGATGGGCATTAATATAATAAATTACAGGTATGTACATAACTTCTGTGGGGCTCCTCTCCCTATTGCCCCTTATCAATCTGATTTGGGGTTCATTGGATCTGCCTAGCCTTCAGGACATTTCTACAGTGAATTCACATTCTGCTCACTGGCCGTGTTGTTTCTTCTCCCTGGTTTCCAGTGGTTTCTACCACAAGAAGCTGGATTGACTAATGGAAAGGGCACAGACATGGATTCTAATGCCAGCACCACCATTTGACTGTCTGTCACTGTGAGCAAGTTATATAACTTCTAAATGCTTCAGTTTCCTCATCTCTAAAATGTTTTCCCTCCCCCTTAGACTGTGAATCTCACGTGGGACAGGGACTATGTCCAACCCGCTTGTATCTTGTATCTATCCCTGACTTTATTGCAGTGCTTGGCACATAGTAAGATCTTCACAGTTATTCTTATCAGTATTATTAGCATTTGGGACCCACTAATCTTGCTGTGGGGGCACAATACTCAAGATGTTTCTGTGTCTGATCTGGCTCCTAAAATACTCAAACCTGGGTCGTGCCTCTCATCTTTCCATCTTAGGGTTACCTTGTGGAAATCAATCAGGTCCGTGAGAGTAGCATGTCGGCTGGGATCCACCCCCAAGAAGCTGTAGAAATCGCTTGAGGCATCCACCAGGAAATGCTTGAACCCATTCTGCTGGCGATAGGAGAGGGCGTAGCCCCAGATTTTGTCACTGACCCGCACCAGGAATGCCCCCTCTGTCATAGTGACCAGTAAATCTTCTGCCTCTTTCCGACTGATAATCCCTGTCAAGAACACAAAACTGTGATCAGCGACTCCGGTGTCACAGGGACACCAATCAAGGAACTCAGAAACTACTCCAGATGCACTGTTGTTTGGATGTATTTTCCCCACTCATTGCTGGATTCTGTACCAAATGGACAAGCGGTTTTCCAAGTTTAGTGTATGAGTAGCTTAAGACTTTCCAAGAGAGTGATTCTACCTCAAATGTTTTCCTTGGCCTCAGGACAGTCTAGGTCTAACGGCCGCAGAAAAAGTTGGACAGCACTACAGCTCTTTAGAGTTTTAGCTCTAAATCTTTAGCTCCAAAGCTCCTTAATCTTCCGCTTAATATAATGCTGTCTGGCTGTCCCCCAGAGATTTTTTTAAATGGTATTTCTTAAGCAGTTATTATGTGCCAGCCACTGTTCTAAGCACTGTGGTAGAGAAAAGATAATCAGGTTGGACACATCCAGGTCCCATATGGGGTTCACTGTCTTAATCTCCATTTTACGGATGAGGTAACTGAATCACCAAGAAGCAACTTGCCCAAGGTCATATGGCAGAGAAGTGGCAGTCAGCATTAGAACCCACGTCCTTCTCTACTGGCCTTCTCGATCTGATGCGTCTACCAACTGTGATGTATTGTACTCTATCAAGCACTTAATACAGTGGTCTGTACACATTAAGTGCTCAATACCATCAACTGATTGATGTTCACGCTCTTTGTCTATACCAGCAAGGTTGGTCAATTTGTTCTTCGGTTAACCGGTTAACCGAGGTCTGGGAGAGCTGCAAAACTGCATCACTACATCCTAGCACAGGACCCTCAGTCACAGATTTTGAAGAAATCAGTTTGGAATAGAAGCTGTTTGAGAAGGCGGCAATCGGCTTCCCATTTTCCTTAAGGGTTTGAGCTCCCACGCACACAAGAGGATTAGCACCGTTTACAGACTTGTTTTTCTCAAACTGCTAAAGCCTGCTCTCAGGTTCCAGAGCAGCAGGTACCATTTCTTATCCACAATCAAATAAATGTCTTTGTGTTGCTCCCTGGCAGTCCAAGGGTTTCTGGGAAACTCCGAGCTGGAATCAGCCCCAGCAGAGCCCAGCTGGGCAACGCCTGCTGAACAAAGCAGGTGGGGGTTGCTTCTTGCTATCTGCAGATAGTGGGTGGTCCGTTCACTCTTTCGAGTAGACAACCCCTCTGCCAACTATTAGGCAAGGTTTGATGGGTTCTGAGCTGGAATCAGAGTGGCTCAGAATCAAGGACAGATCGAATAATGACAAGCCTCCCCATCCAGTTCCTGCTGGTGGTGGAGCCACGGGTGGGAAGGTGGAAGAATAGGATTTTAAAAGACCTCTTTTCTGGTGCAGTAGTCCTACTCCCCACATCACCTTTCCTTCCCCTCCCCATCCAGACTAATAACAATAATAAACTGTGGGGTTTGTTAAGCACTTTCTTGGTGCCAGGCACTGTACTAAGCAATGGGATAGATACAAGGTAGTCAGGGTTGGACAGAGTCCCTGTCCCCCATGGGGCTCACAATCCCCATTTTACAGATGAGGTAACTGAGGACCAGAGAAGTGAAGTGACTTGCCCAACATCACACAGCAGAAAAGTGGCAGAGGCGGGATTTGAATGCAGGTCCATCTGACTCCCAGGCCCGTGCTCTATCCACTAAGCCATGCTGCCTCCCTAAATCCATGAGCCATTGGTTCAGGGAACAGTCTTGGTCCATCTGCCGATAAATCCAGGAAAGGGCATCGTCTCCAGTGTCCAGGGCCCAGGGTACCTGCCTTAATTCACCACATTCTTGGACTACCCAACTCTAGTCAATCAACTGGTTGAATTTAAGCACCTACTATGTGCAGAGCATTATATGAAGCATTTGAAAGAGTACAGGAGAATTAATCAACACAATCCTTGACCTCAAGGAGTTTACAATCTAGTGGAACTTCTGCCTGTCCTCACTATCAAAGCCAGGCTTCCATGTAAGTATGGAGATACAGGTTGGCCTGGTGGAAAGAGCACAGGTCTGAAAATCTGGTGACCTGGGTTCTAATCCCCGCTCCGTCACTTGCTTCTGTGTGATTTGGGCAAGTCATTTAATTAATAATAACAATAGTAATGATGGTAATTCTAAGTTCTTACTACCGAGCACCATACTAAGCCTGGGATAAATACAAGGTAATCAGATTGGACACAGGCCCTGTCCCACATGGGGCTCGCAGTCTTAATCCCCATTTTACAAATGAGATAACTGAGGTGCGGAGAAGTGAAGGGACTTGCCCAAGGTCAAACAGCAGACAAGTGATGGAGTCGTGATTAGAACCCACATCTTCTGACTCCCAAGCCCGTGCTCCTGCCGTTAGGCCATGCCGCTTCCCTGTGCCCTCTCTGTAGCTCAGTTCCCTCATCTGTAAAATGGGGATTCACCCGCTTTCCTTCCCCCTTAGACTGCGAGCCCCAAAAGGGTCAGGAACTGTGCCCAACTTGATTATTTTGTATCTACCTCAACACTTAGTACAGGGCTTGGTACATACGAAGCAGCATTGCTCAATGGAAAGAACCCAGGCTTGGGAGTCAGACGTCATGGGTTCTAATCCCGGCTCTGCCGCTTGCCAGCTGTGTGACTTTGGGCAAGTCACTTCACTTCTCTTTGCCTCATTTACCTCATCTGTAAAATGGGATTTAAAACTGTGAGCCCTACATGGGACAACCTGATTACCTTGTATCCCCCCAGCACTTAGAACAGTGTTTTGCACATAGTAAGTGCTTAACAAATACCAAATTATTATAATAAGCACTTAACAGACACTACAATTATTAGGCAATCCAATTCATACACATCTAATGCTTCCAAATCTTCAGAGGGAAAGTTTGGGATTTTGAAGTTGCACGCCTCTATTCAAAAAGTCGAGAGTGAGATCCATTAGGGTGGCAGCTTCAGGTGGCATGGAAGGTGGGGCAGCGGCACCACAGCAGCAGAAAGAGAACAAGTGGAGAAGAGCTTTCTTGTCTTCCTTCAACCCTCACTGCTGCCATCCCCGCGGGTTGAACACACCAGAAATGCCACTAAACAGGCTAAAGATGGCAGGTTCAAGTTCGGTGGTGGGGGGGTAGCTGCTACTCCCATCCCTAAAGAGAAAAAAGAGAAGGAGCTGGGCTTTCTCTTTTCCAGATGGCCTAATGGGGAGAACATGGGTCTGGGAGTCAGAAGACCTGGGTTCTAATCCCAGCTCCGCCAGGTGCCTGCTGTTTGAATTTGAACAAGTCACTTAAATAATCCGTGCCTCTGTTTCCTTATCTGTCAAATGAGGACTTATTGTCTGTTGCCTCTACCGTACGCTCCACACTGACCTGATTAAAGTGTATCTACCATCGCGCTTGGTACAGTGCCGTGTTTTCCGATCACCATCCATCGATTCCTTTTCTCCAAAATATGCTGTGATAAAAATCACTGACCAACTAGTTTCTTCATGTCTGTTCTCCTGAAACTGTTCACCATTCTTAACAGCAACCTTCTTTTCATTCTCCCCATTTTGTTCTCTTCATTCTAAATCCCAAATCTTCAGTGATTGCTAATCAAAACAATGATTAAAAAAAACCAAAAAACCTTCAAAAGACCATGTAATTCTCCCGGCTGCAGAAGGAAAGAGACAACACTTACTCCTGAGACTGCTGATGAGAAATAAACAACATCTGTGAAAATTCTGCATGGACATTTAAAATTGCTTGAACTGAAGTCAAGAAACTTTGTTATCCCTCGTTTCTGGTAGGAGGTTTCAGAACCACTAGGGCTTTTAGTTGGGATGGTTGGTATATTCATTGGAATTATCATTTGTGAAAGCAAGCTCTGGAACTTTTAAAGCCTGACAATTCCCACGAATCCCTCAAAGTTATTTCCTTGAAGAGATTGGCAGAAGGATGCCAGGGTCCAACCCCGGCCAGCCTTTCAAACCAGCTCGGTTGCAACAAGTAGAGAGTGGGCCTTTCCAATCAAAGATTGTCTCTCAGATTGGATGGAAAATTGCTTGTTGCTGACACCTCATTCTCCAGCACCCGAAGTCCAAGGCCTAGCAGCCGTGGTGATCAGGGCGCTTGGCAAGGTGACTTAGACTGAGCGGTCCACAGGCCTTCTTGAGGACAGCTGTGCCTTAGTGGCAGGTTTTCCCAGTGGTCCTACCCTTTATCAGAACCTTTATCAGAATGGGTAAACATCCCGTCACTGAAGTGTTCACTTGGAAGAATCATAGCCAATTTTGAGAACTGACCCAACAGAAGAAAGTGCTCTGTAGTCATTAGATGCTCAGAAAATAATAGTAATAATAATGGTGATTATAATAATGGTAATGATAATAATCATATTTGTTAAGCACTTACTATTCGTCAAGCGCTGAACTAGTGCTTGGGTAGAGACATGATAGTGAGATTGGACACAATTCCTGTCTCTAATGGGGTTCACAGTCTAAATAGAGGATTGATCTTGATGCACTGGTTTTACAAAAGTTCAGACTTGGAGACCAGTCGCTGTTTTCCCCTTGACTCTATTTATTGCCACTGTTCTCGTCTGTCCATCTCCCCCGATTAGACCGTAAGCCCGTCAAACGGCAGGGACTGTCTCTATCTGTTGCCGACTTGTTCATCCCAAGCGCTTAGTACAGTGCTCTGCACATAGTAAGCGCTCAATAAATACTATTGAATGAATGAATGAATGAATGAATAGGTCCAGGACTATGACCTTGTCAGTTTACAGTGATCTGTATGTCTCTCTCACTCTCTCTTTTCTCTCTCTCTTAATGGCATGTGTTCAGCACTTACTATGTGCCAGGCACTGTTCTAAGCCCTGGGGTACATACAAGGTAATCAGGTCCCACATGGGGCTCACAGTCTTAATCCCCATTTGACAGATGAGGGATCTGCGGCACAGAGAAATTAAGTGACTTGCTCCAGCTGGCACAGCAAATAAATGACAGAGACAGGATTGGAATCCAGTCCTTTTGACTCCCAGGCCTGTGCTCTAGCCATTAGACACACTGCATCTCTCTCTGTTACCATTCTACTCACCTATGCTGATACACTCCATGTGACAACAGTCCATAAATTTAGAGAGATCCATATGGTCTCTCTCTTTTTTCAGAAGCAGAAGCTAGTAGTGGTGATTCCAAGCTGAAGGTTAGCACATGAACTGAGTGGATGTAAGCCACTTGGATTTAGCTTTCCAGGCCCAGGAAGACCAAAGATGATGCTCCAGTTTTTTGGCACCACTTCTCATCTGAATATTGAAATTACCCAAGTTGATCTGAAAGCGCACAATCTTAACCCCCATTTTGCAGATGAGACACAGAGAAGTTAAGTGGCTTGTCCCAGGTCACATAGCACACAAGTGGAGGATGAGGGATTAGAACCCATGACCTCTGACTCCCAAGCCTGGGCTCTTTCCACTAAGCCATGCTGCAGATTTGAGATGTAAAAGACAAAGCCCTGTCTGACTGCCAATCCATCTTCCAAAGTGTGTGCTCTGAAGAGGGGAGAAGGGGGGATACCCAGCCCCTGTCCCAGGGAGCTCTCCTTCCATCAGTCTGTCAACCAATCAGTGGCATTTATTGAATGCTTATTATATGCAGAGTACTGTACTAAGCACTTGGGAGAGTACAATACAACAGAATACAGAGACATATTCCCTGCCCATAACAAGTTTACAATCTAGAGAGGGAGACAGATGTTAATATAAATTTATAATTTATAATATACAATTTAAACATATGTACATAAGTGCTGTGGGGTTGAGGGTGGGCTGAATATCGAATGCCCAAAGGTCACAGATTCAAGTGCACAGATGATGCAGAAGGGAAACCAAGGTAGGGAAAAGACAGCTTAATCACAGAAGGTCTTTTGGAGAAGATGTGACCTTAATAATGGTTTGAAGGTGGGGAGGGTAGTGGTCTAGCATATATGGCGGGGAGGGAGCTCCAGGCTGAGGGGAGGACTTGGGAAGGGTGTCAGTGGTGAGGTAGATGACATGGGGGCACAGTGTGTAAGTTGGAGCTAGAGAAGTGAAGTGTGAGGGCCGGGCTGAAGTGGGAGACTAGTGAGGTGAAGGAGGAAGGGGCGTGCTGATTGACTGCCTTAAATCCAATGGTAAGGATTTTCAGTTTGATGTGCAGGTGGGCTGACAACTATTAGAGGCTTTTGAGGAGCAGGGAGACATGGACTGAACATATCTGTAGAAAAATGAACCATGAAGCAGAGAGAAATATGGGCTAGCGTGGGGAGAGACAGGAGGCCGGGAGGTCAGCAAGGAGACAGATGCAGTAATCAAGGCGAGATAGGATAGGTGCTTGGATCAACGTGGAAGCAGTTTGGATGGAGAAGAAAGGGCTACCTTCATCAAATAGCCTCGATGCCTCATTGTGGAGTTGGGAAGCAGGGTGGGCCAGTGGATAGACCATGGGCCTGGAAGTCGGAGGACTGGGCTTTAGTGCCTGCTGTGTCTGCTGTGTGACCTTAGGCAAGCCACTTCACTTCTCTGTGCCTCTGTTCCTCATCTGGAAATGGGAATTAAGACTGTGAGCCCCATTTGGGACAAGGAACGTGTCTAATTTGATACTAATAAGAATAATAATGGTACATGTTAAGCACTTACTATGTGATCTAAGCACTGGGGTAGATACTAGTTAATCAGGTTGGACACCGTCCCTGTCCCACATGGGGCTTACACTCTTAATCTCCATATGAGGTAACTGAGGCCCAGAGAAGTGAAGTGACTTGCCCAAGGTCACACAGCAGACATTTGGCAGAGTCAGGATTAGAACCCATGGCCTTCCGACTCCCAAGCCCATGCTGTATGTACTAAGCCACGTTGCTGTCCTGGCACAGAGTAAGTGCTTAACAAGTGCCATTAAAAACAAAAAATGTGAGCCCCATATCTGGCCAGTTGGCAAAGAAGTTTCATCTTTCTTTGAGGAACACTGCTGCTCTCATCATCTGCTAGCTTCCAGATATCCCTGATGATTATCTCTGTCTGTTCATTGATGCACTCTCTGTCACTGCACCACTGAAACTGAAAAACAGAAAACAAAGTCTAAGATTGCATCTCAGCTGAAAACTGGGTGTGGACTGCTAAGGAAAGACCAGCAGGGCCCCCTGCCATCAAGAAGGGTGTGCCTCTCTTTGAACAAAAGCTCTGTAAGATCAAGACCAGGAGGGAAAAGAGAAGCAGCTTCAGGAGCCACTAACGTTAAGTCCAATTCCGAAACATGGCACAACCTTTTAATATGTGCAGTGGCCAAGACTGTGGATCCTGCAATTGGCCTTGTCAGACACACAAACACACACATACATACTGGTGAATTTCACTGTCAGTGTCACTGTCGCTGTCAGTGACTTTTTCAATCAATTGCATTTATTGAATCTTACTGTGTGCAGAGGACTGTACTATGCACTTGGCAGAGAACAATGTAATAGAGGTGGGAGACACATTCCTTGTCCACAATGAGTGCAGACCTCAAATATGAAGGACATCAATATATATAATCGTGGTGGTTCTTGTTAAGTGCTTATTATGTGCCGAGCACTGTGCTAAACGTGGAGTAGATATAAGATAATTAAGTTTCACATGGGGCTCACAATGTACTTGAGAAAGTAGAACAGGTACTTAATCCCCATTTTACAGATGAGGGGACTGAGGCCCAGAGAAGTTAAAGTGACTTGCCCAAGGTTTCACAGCAGTCAATAGGCAGAGATGGAATCAGAACCCAGGGCTTCTGCCCCCCACGTCTGTGCTCTTTCCATTTGGCCATGCTCTCCCAGTACATACTACTTGGTATTTATTGAAATGTGAGCTCGATGTGGGCAGGGAATGTGTCTGTTTGTTGTTGTAGTGTACTCTCCCGAGCACTTAGTACAGTGCTTTGCACGCAGTAAGAGCTCAATTAATAAGACAGACTGAATATTGACGTGAGTGCAGAGCACTGTACTAAATGCTTTGGAGAGTACAGTAAGACAGAGTTTGTAGACTGACATTCCCTGCCCACAGTGAGCTTACAAATAGTACTCTATGTATCAAATCAATCAATAAATTGATCAATCAATCACTGGTTTGCATTGGGAGCTTACTGTGTGCCCAGTGCTGTACTAGGTGTTTACAGAGAACAGTATAACAGGCGTGATAGACAGGAGGCAGAGTTTTCTGGTGAGCCAATTTAGAGAAGGGTGAAGCAGGGTAGGTGTAGGATCGCTTTTCTAGCCCCTTCCTCATTCAGGGTGAGCAGGGCAAATCACTACCTGGTCAGCAGTCGAATGAACAACATCCTAAATCACCTACGGATGCTGGGCCTGAGTACCGGGAGGGAAGGGATTAGTCCACTGCCAGAAGGCCATGCACTGGGATTAAGTAATAAAATATGAAATAAATAAAAATTAGGGTTCCGAGCTTCTTTCTGGCTGGGTTTCTTCTCTCATATAGCAAAGTCAATAAAGGTTTCACGGAATGCAAGAGGAAATTAAAGACATCTGGAAAAGAAGACCAAATTGCTGAAGTAGTTCACCATCTGCCAGAAGCACAGTTTAAACTCATAAAGCCCCCGGTAAACATCAGGGCAAGGGAGAGGTTCCAGCTTCTGAAAAATGGAAGGAAAGGAGTGGGGATAAAGAAACCGGGTAAGAACAGATAAGCTGAGGATTTCATTCATCGCAAAAATGGCATAAGTGGAAACCCTAAATTTTCTCTTTGTGTCAACTTGGCTCTGGGATGTAATGGGAGTATAATAGTAATAATAATAATAATAATGATGGTATGTGTTAAGTGCTTGCTATGGACCCAGCACTGATCTAAGCACTGGGGTAGATATGAGGTAATGAGGTTGTCCCACATGAGTCTCATGGTCTTTTTCCCCATTTTACAGATGGAGATAACTGAGGCACAGAGAAGTTAAGTTACTTGCCCAAAGTCACACAGCTGAAAAGTGGCGGAGCCAGGAATAGTACCCACAACCTCAGACTCTCAAACCCATGCTCTTTCCACTAAGCCACGCTGCTTCATGTTCAATGATCTCCCTTCCCTCTCCAGGTGCTCAAATTTCCTGCTGACCCCATTCCCAGCCTTCTCTTTAGTCACCTGTGTTCTCCGGCATCGGAAGGCACTATCTAGGGCATATCGGAATGGTTGGTGCTTTCTCAGCTGGCCTGAGGACGATGTCTCCTGCCCAGTGAAGTCCACATTCTGGACCCTTGTCCAGCTCTGGCATCCTTCTGGGATGTCACCGTAATTAATCCTTCATCCTCTCAGAAGAGGGATGGCCCCGTTTCTTGAACCCAAAAGGCTGGCAGCCGGCAAACATCCTTGGCACCATGGCCATAGGGACGCCACACCCTTCCGGCTGGTGAGCGTGGTCATTTTGCCCCGTCTCTGGTGATTGATGGGGGGTTGATTGGAGTTGTCGAGGCATCAGCCCAGATTAGGTGAAAACCAGGAAGATGAAGTCTCGGAAGAAAAGAGCCTGCGTTTAATTCCCAGATCCACCTCTGAAGATTGCTGCTATTTTACGCTCCGCTAGAGAAAACTCAGGCTATGTCCAAAATACCTCTCTCTCAGATTTGTTTTTCCTTCTTAAATTACCTCGTGTACATCTTCAGGAAGGAGGTGTGTGTTACTGTAATTACTGATTCCAACTCTGTTGGAATCTCAAATAGCTGATGTCTGGAGCTCAGAGAGGATCTTTGCGCACACTGGCGGATGTAAAGTGTAGAGATTTGTGGGTTCAGAAGGATTCATGCAGAGTTTGATTTGGTCTAATGAATTTGTTGGTCAGTGCAGCCTCTTGCCTGGTTTCCTTTTTCACTGTGAGTTCACTTCTAAATGTGATGTAGGGAAATCAATCCAAACTGCCACACCTCAGAAGACTCAACCCATGGAGTGTAGCTCCATATAATCTGTGTGCTTTTAGAATGGTCTAGTGGAAAGATCGGGGGCCTGGGAGTCAAAAGACTGGAACTTTAATCCCAGCTCTGCCATATGACTGCAGTGTGATCTTGGGCAAATCACTTAACTTCTCTGCGTCTCAGTTTTCTCATCTATAAAATGGGGATTCAGTACCCATTCTCCCGCCCGTTTAGAATATAAGCCCTTTATGGGACAGATACTGGAGAAGCAGCGTGGTTCAGTGGAAAGAGCATGGGCTTGGGAGTCAGGGCTCAAGAGTTCGAATCCCAGCTCTGCCACTTGGCGGCAGTGTGACTGTGGGCAAGTCACTTAACTTCTCTGGGCCTCAGTTCCCTCATCTGTAAAATGGGGATTAAGACTGTGAGCCCCAAGTGGGACAACCTGATTCCCCTGTGTCTACCCCAGCGCTTAGAACAGTGCTCGGCACATAGTAAGTGCTTAACAAATACCATCATTATTAGTATTATTATTATTACTGTATCTGAACTGCTTATCTTGTATGTACTTCAGAGTTTGATAGACCGCCTGCACTAAGTGCTGAATAAATACCGCAATTATCATCATCATCATTATTATTATCACTATTCAGTCATCCATTCACCTCTGCCTTAGGAAGAGTAACAGCCTCCAATGTAACTGCTGAAGACACGGGCCCAAGCAGGTGTAGGCTTTTTATTTTTTATGGCATTAGTTAAGTGTTTACTATGTGCCGGGCACTGTGCTAGTCACTCAGGCAGATATATGAATATCAGGTTGAATACAGTTCCCGTCCCACATGGGATTCACAGTCTTGACCCCCAATTTACAGATGAGGTAACTGAGGCACAAAGAAGTGAAGTGAGTTGCCCAAGGGCACACAGCAGAGTGGCAGATTCAGATTAGAACCCGGGTCCTCCTGACTCTCAGGCCTGTGCTCCATCCACTAGACAACACTGCTTCTCTATTATTAGTTCAGGCTTGCCTGAGCTACATAAATCAGTGGCCTGGGGTGGGACTATGCCCGGGTACAAGGCTGCCCCCTAACTTGGCTCAGGAATTCAAATCGTGTGTCCTCTTGGGCTTATCCACACCACATGGGGAACCAGCTTCTGACACTGAGAAGAAGCATGGCCTCATGGAATGAGCACGAGACTAGGAGTCGGGAAATCTGGTTTCTAATCCCACCTCCTCCGCTTGTCTGCTGTGTGATCTTGGATAAGATGCTTAACTTCTCAATACTTCCATTTCTTCATCTGTAAAATGCAGATAAATTAACTGCTCTCCCTTCTGCATCGATCGTGAATCCCAAGTGGGGCAGGGGCTGCACCTGACCTGATTAGCTTATATCAACCCCAGTGCTTAGTAGAGTGCTTGGCACATAATAAGTGCTTAAATACCACAATTATTATTCTTATTAAACATTCTTCAGTTCTCCTGTACATTTACAAACATGTTTGAACTTACTGGGGATCAGATGGGGAAGATTTCAGTCAGTCAATCATCCAATCGTAATTACTGAACGCTTACTGTGTGCACTTACCGTACTAAGCACTTGGGAGAGTACAATACAACAATATAAGTGACACATTCCCTGCCCACAGTGAGCTTTCAGTCTAGAGGATTTCAGTCCCAGCTCCTCCAACCTTAATGGGAATTTGCTATGGAACTAGATTTGGAGAATCAAAGTAAATTTGATGCCCCGGTCTGACACTTAAATGAGGGTTTAATTAGACGGCCAGTGGAGGAAAAGGGTAACGGAAAAGGAAAACCGCTGACACAGAGATTACTTCATTCTAATTTTCACTTATTAATACATACATAGTCAACCAAGTATTCAGGGAATTAGAGAGGGAACACCCATTACTGTTCATGTGCCTTGAATATAATTCCCAGGATATTCTGCTTGTCATTTCCCCTTTAATTGTCTCCTTAATGCTCATTCTATATCTGAGCTCTCAAATACTATAAACCTCCTTATATTCTCTGTCAAAATATTTACCCTGTCCTCACTAACAAGCAGAGCAGCCTTTAAGATGCAGACATTTTTCTATTTCTTCAAGCCCTGTGCCTTGAAAATGGGCCTATAAATTTGTCTGCTAATGTCTCCTCAAAGCATCCTGCTGATTCCTTTTTCTAACTCTGTTCAGAGAGTATAAAACCCAGATTGAAGCTGAGTTCTCAAACTAGCTTTTTATTTCTAGATTACTGCTCATTGCCTGCAAAAAAAAAAGATATAGGCAGGCCAGACAAGATCTCTTGCTTTTATGTGTCTCAATTTTCCCAACCTACATATTTCTCAAACCTTTCACACAAATGAGGGCGTCCGGGTAATTTCCCCATTATATTTCAGCTAGTTCTCATTAATTTGTGTGTCTCCTTCCCCTTTATCACAAAGCTTCCCCCAAACGATCTCATTAAGGAGGATGAAATTATTAAATTCTCCATTTTCAATGGTTTTCAAGGCCTTCTATTGTCACAGGGATTTATGATCTCAGCTCCTTCATTTATTAAAATCAAAGATGAAACTTTACCCAAGCTAACTCTTCCAAGATATGCAGTCTTCATAGAGATAAGCAATTCTTTGTTCCCCATCTATTCATGCAAGAGAGGCGATGTTCGCATATCTTAAATGGTCTGCTAGAGGGCTGGCAAATTTTGATTTGAAATCAATAGTGCATCCTCTCTCAGCAATGAAATATTCATAATGCCCAAAGAGGCCTCCTCCATAGCTGGCTGTGTGAGCAAGAATCCAAGAATGTTTCTGTAGCAACTCAGTGCACCGAAGAGTCTGTCCATAAAATAATTGTCCTCCAGTAGTCGACCTGGGCTACTCTCTCTTGTCCTGGACACTAATTGGGAGACATCGAAACAATGTGGGCAAGCAGGGCAACAGCACAGCTAGGGATGAGTTCGACATGCTCACAATGCTTAAGTAATAGTTGGTCGTACACTGATCCTAAGAGTTAGTCTCTAGCATGCTGATAATAATCTCACCTTCAAGAAAATCGATCATTATGTGTGCTTGTATACCTCTTCCATTTTTATAAGAATGGGGGATAGAGTGCACTTTTCAGAAATGAAATCAATCTTTGCAACAACCAATGAGATGCTAATATCCCATTCTAATAGCTCCCATTTCCAAAGGCTACATATTTCCTTAAAACTTTTCAATAGGTCTTTCCCTCGATTTCCTTCCCATTTTCAGAAACCACTTTTTCCCCAGGAATCTCACTTCTAATGTCCCTCATTTCGATTTTTCACATTATTTCTCATGTAATTCTTCTGTCTTGGAGGATTTCGGGAGCCAGTGAGACTTTCCAGCCGAAAGCAGAGATGGTGCAAACAAAGGGGGAAATAAAATCTAGCAGCTGTGCTCCTGTCAGGATTAGACCAGAGAAAGGCAGAGAGGTAGAATTCCAGAGCACAACCCGCTACAATGAAATCCCAACCCTACAGGGTCAGCCAGGTGTTGGATACAGCTGCAGCCTTTCCCCTAGACTGAAAGCTCCTTGTGGGCAAGGAACGTGTCTACCAACTCTCCCAAGCGCTTAGTACAGTGCCCTGAACACAGTAAGTGCTCAATAAGTACACTTGATTGATTGCCTCTGTTCAATAGGAGCTGGAAAATCGTCACGGAACCATTTGGGGATGTGGTTAGGTTTGGGAGAGGGTAAAAGGGCACCACAGTAGTGGTTCCCCTTTAGGTTCACTCTGTGGCAGACAGGAGATAAATGCAGGCACTAAGCTATTTTAACCCAGCACAGAAATCCAGCTCCAGTTCTGTGACATTAAAAATAGCTGAGTTGATCCCAAGCTGCTGGTAGCATGTTACATACTGTAATTGAATGGTGCTTGAGTAGATTGTGTGAGCAGCCAGTGCTATTTCCGAAAAGAAAGTACGGGCAGCTACCCCTCCTACTTAGACTATGAGCCCCAGGCAGGAAGGGGCTGTGTCCAACCTAATGAACTTGTATCTACCACAGTGTTTAGTACAGTGTTTGACACATAGTAAGCATTCAACAAACACTACAAAAACACAATTATAATAACAACAATTTTATTGTTATAATTATTATTGTTGTTAAGATTCCAAGTTTGCCCTGTCCACATCCTTCATCAATCAGTCAATCATGTTTAATGAGTGCTTACTGTGTGCAGAGCACTGTACTAAGCACTTGGGAGAAAACAGTAGAACAGAATTGGTAAATAGGTTATTGGCCCATAAGGCACTATCCTGTCCTGCATCACTCTTTGTCTTTCATTCATTCATTCATTGTCAGTCATATTTATTGAGCGATTACTGTGTGCAGAGCACTGTACTAAGTGTTTGGAAAAGGTCCCACTATTACAGGTGCTTTTCCACCCCTCTGAGTATTCTGAGTTGTCCCCTGTCTATGTCTTTCCTAAAATGCAAAGAGTAGAACCGCATGCTGTATCCTAGGTTCAGATGCACTGCGCTTTAAATCTACCGCAAATCCTATTCCATTTGTTTTGTTTTTTATCTCCACTCAGTCACCACATATTACACCCGTGATCCGAAGGATCAGCCAATAAATAGTGCCAAGATCTTTTCCTGAATCATGACCGATAGCTCCGAACCCATCCTCATGTGGCTCTAAAGTAGATTATTTTTACCCTGGAGATATTAATCTGCACTTGCTCACACCGAAACTCACCTGACATTTTCTGGCCCACTCATTCTAGCTTTAAGAGACATTCCTGTAGTGTGTCCCTAATTGACTGGCATTTCACTACCTGAAGAAGCTTTGAGTCATCTGCAAATCTGTACATCTTCCTATATCCAACCAGTTCCCTGATGAGTGTCACACAAAACCCCAGCTAGTCTTTACCACTCTGATATATTTGGTCTTTATTGGCTGCTCCCTGCCCGAGTTCTGTCTGGACCATTTCAGCTCTAAATTCTATGGCAGATGTACCATAGTTAAGACAGAGAGACTGGGAGCTTCAAGTTATTGTAAAACTGTGCCCTAGTGTCAAGACCAGGGGCCTGTGAGTCAGAGGACCTGAGTTCTAATCCCGTCTCTGCCAGGATGAGCAGTTAGTCACTTCTCTCTAAAAACTGCTAAGCTAGGAGGCCAGGAGGCCAGGGACTTGCACCTCCAGTAGATTAGGGCTGAGGAGACTGATTTCACAGCTCTGTGTAAGCAAGAGGGGATGTAGGCCCCAGCTCCCTCTCCTCCCTGCCCACACCAACACACGCACACACACTACCTGCCATGAGGAAATAATCCAGGCAGCTGGATTTGAAAAAAGGGGTTGGCCTTTCCCCGCTTTCCAATTAGGGCTTTCTCCTTCTATCCCTCATGCTTTGGGGACAAAGCCCCAAACGACCTCCCGGCAGAGAGGATCTGTCTGATGCTGGGATTTTTGCCAGAGAAGGGGAATGCACTATTTACGGTGTGGACACAGATTGCCCTGCTGATAGTGGAGGCTGTGAATAACCACTAAAACACATGGCAAAGCAAGCTAGAGCCAAGATGAGAGAAACCGGCAAAACAGTTTCTGACTTCCTCCACTGTGTATTTACTGGAGTGGCAACCAACCTGGTGATCGTCCTACAGGTGACACTCAGCTCACAGGCCCCAGGATTTCCATGTGATATATATACATATCTATATATATCTATATATATAGATAGATCTATATATTGCGATATGTATATATATTGCAATGACATTTGTTAAACACTTACTCTGTGTCAGTCTCTGTTCCAAGCACTGGGATAGATACAAGCTAATCAGGTTGGACAGAGTCCATGTACCACATAGGACTCACAATCTTAATCCCCATTTTGCAGATGAGGTAACTGAGGCACAGAGAAGTTAAGTTATTTGCCCAAAGTCACACAGCAGATAAGTGGAGGAGTTGGGAATAGAACTCAGATCCTCTAATTCCCAGACCTGGGCTGTAACTTCTATTCCACCCTGATTCAAAGATATTGTTTGACCTCTGCAGAATAGCCACAGGCCAAAATGAGGCTTGGTCCAGAAGCTCAAATATTGCAACTGTAGAAAGCTGACATTCCATAAGTCTCCAGTTTTTGTCCAGAAGCCAGATCAATAGAGCACAATTTTGGATGCTTGGCAGAGAAGGAAGCAGAATCAGTTAAAAAGAAAATTGGCTTTGGTTTTTGAAATGAACAACAGTCGATTACAAATGGACTGAAGAATCTGAAGAGTACAGAAAAAAGAAAAGCTATTCCAGAGTAAAGAAGCACTTGGAAATTTCCCCAACTCTTTCCTATTTAAGCTTCTCCATTTGCAGGTTCTAAAGCCTGGTGTCATCCATCACTGGTATTTTTGAGAGCTTACTGGGTGGAAAACATTGCATTAGTGCTTGGGAAAGTGGAAAGATTATGAGCCTGGGAATCAGATGACCTGGGTTCTAATCCCAACTCATCCTACAGCTTGTTTTCTGATCTAGGAAAAGCCACTTAATGTCTCTGGGCCTCAGTTTACTAATCTGTAATTAGGGATTCAATACCTATGCTCCCTCCTACTTAGACTAGAAACCCCATGTGGGTGTACTGTATTTTGTATACTGTATACTGTATCTAACCCAGTGTTAGTATGGTGTTTGGCACACGGTAAGAACTTTAATATCACAAGTGATATTATTACCATTATTATTATTATTATTATCATTAGAATAGTGTCATAGTTATTAATCAATATATACTGAGTGCCTGTAGAATTCTATACCGGGCACCTACTTGTGCAAGTTCCTATGCTGAATGCTTACTGTGTAAGAACCAAGCATTGGATGCCCACTGAGAGCAGAAGACTGTAATGAACACCTACTAGGAAGACCACTCTACTGGTCACTTCCTGGATGTACAGTAATACATTAGGTGCTTGGGAATACCCAAAGCAGAAAACCCAGGCCCTGCCCTTGAGGAGCTTGGAATCTAATAGGATATATCACGTTGGTTCCAAACATTTCACACATCTATATTTTGACACACATCTTCTTTTTTTACAAAGAGCTTAAGAACTTAGAGAAGCAGCGTGGCCTGGTGGAAAGAGCACGGGCCTGGGAGTCAGAAGACCTGGGTTCTAATCCTGTCTCCACCATTTGCCTGCTCTGTGACCTTCAGGAAGCCCATCACCTCTTTGCCTCAGTTTACTCATTTTTAAAATGGGATTAAATACCTGTTCTCCTTCCTGTTCAGACTGTGAGTCCCTCATGAGACAGAAACTGAGTCCAACTTAGTTTTCTTGCATTTACTCCAGCATTCAGCTCTGCACATAGTAAGTGCTTAACAAATACCCCAAAACTCACCACTGGCTTTAAAGCACTCAATCACCTTGCCCCCTCTTACCTCACCTTGGTACTCTCCTAATACAACCCAACCCACACACTTCACTCCTCTAATACTAACCTTCTCACTGTATCTCAATCTCATCTATCTGGCCGCTGACCTCTCACCCACATCCCGCCTCTGGCCTGGAACGCCCTCCCTCCTCATAGTCGACAGACAATGACTCTCCTCGCCTTCAAAGCCTTACTGAAGGCACATCTCCTCCAAGATGCCTTCCCTGACTTAGCCCTCTTATCCTTTTTTTCAACTCCCTTCTGTGTGATCCTGACTTGCTCCCTTTACTCATCCCCCCTCCCAGCCCCATAGCACTTACTTACCTAATCTGTAATTTATTTATTTATATTAATGCCTGTCTCTCCCTCTAGGCTGAAAACTCGTTGTGGACAGGGATCGTAATTGCTATACTGTTCTATTGTACTCTCCCTAGCCCTTAGTACAGTGCTCTGTACACAGTAAGCGCTCTATAAATACGATTGACTGGCAACTAGTAGAGGAGTCTCAAAAACTGCCAGGAGATAGGCAGCTGGTGACACTGCACCCAAATGCTGGTGGAAGAACTGAGGGCTGAGAAAAGAACACCACTCTCTCCAATGCACCTCGTGGTGCCAGGAGGGGCACTAAAGGGTCCAGGTGCAGATCCCTAAGATTGACCCATTATCTCCTGGGTCCCTGGAGAAGGGGCAGTGTGGGACCACCTGAAGTCTCTGTCCACACTACAAAGTCAGATGCCCTTCATTAATATTGACAATAATGTGGGTCGGGATATGGGGGGTGAGCTTTGCAGGAGGAGCGGGATTCTCTGACTTAGAGAAAACCAACTGCCTAGTACCCCAACTTGATTAATACTTGATTAATATTACCCTTGCAGGCAGGTATCATGTCTACTAATTCAACCGTATTCTGCCAAGCGCTTCTTGCACACTCCGTACATACGTGCTCAGTAAATAGTATTGATTGCTTATCAGAGGGCAGATGGCGGGAGAGCCAGTTCACCCCATCCATGAACTTAAATCCTTCTTCAATCCCATCCATCTGCACACACTATGGCCAGTGACCACTGAGTCACCCAAGCTGAGTTTCTGTGGGGGGTTTTCAAAGTTACTGTTAAAGAAACCTGTGAGTGGGTAATATTAATAATGAGTGGTATTTGTTCAGCGCTTATTATGTGCCAGGCTTATTATCTACTAAGCGCTGGGGTGGATACAAGCAAATTGGGTTGGACACAGTCCCTGCCCCACATGGGGTCTCAAAATCCTAATCCCCGTTTCACAGTTGAGGTAACTGAGGCACAGAGAAGTGAAGTGAGTTATCCAAGACAAGTGGCAGGGGCAGGATTAGAACCAAGGTCTTTCTGACTCCCAGGCCCATGCTCTATCTATTAGGCCACACTGCTTATGTGGTAGAGAAGGAGATGCAGTGAGGGACACATTTCAGAATGGGCCTGATGAACCAGAGCCAACGGGGACCATACCAGGAGAAACAGTTGCCTGAGCTGGACGTTTATTTAATTCCTGCTCCCTCCTCACCTGGGGGATGTGAATTCTGAAATGGCTTCCCTACTCCTTGGATTTCCCTATCTACAATGCCCGGCCCCTGCACCTGTTGTCTCTGAAGCGTTGCTGATGTTTCTACAGACCTTGCCTTCCAGTTAAACAAAAGCCAAGAACTGTAGCCCCTTGTTCAAGCTCAAAGAAGCCTACTTCTCCCTAAGTAATTAGTAACTGCGTGTTAATAATTCAGTGCACTCGTCTCCCATTGCCCATACACAATGCTACAGTTCCCACATGAACCTCTGCCCTCCCTCCCCACGGTCCCCACGGACCCCCAGTGGACTCTCTGCTGGGCAGAATGGATCACGTTACCTGGCTCGGACTCTCCACTCCACTGACTGCCTCCTTGGGGAGACAAGCACAGAGACACCAACTGCAGTCACTGCTAATTTTTCTGGGCCTCCAGTTTGGTGCCTGACAATCACCTGGATCCTGGGTCCTGGAGGTGACAAGCTTATGAACACCCCCAGAGATGGCTAGAGACCCGGCTCCTAGGTGCAAGCTTTCTCCTGGAAAATTTACCATGCTTCTGTTGATAATAATAATAATGATAATAATAATAAAAAGCTCTGCACACAATAAGCCCTCAATAAGTACCATTGACTGATAACAATAATAATGGCATTTGTTAAGCATTTACTTTGTGCCAAGCACAGTAATAAATGCTGGGGTAAATAGGAGATAATCAGGTCCGATGCAGTTTCTGACTCATGTGGGGCTTATATTCTAAGTGGGAGGAGGAACAGATAATCAATCCCCATCTGTAAAATGAAGCACAGAGAAGTTCTGTGACTTACTCAAAGTCATACATCAGGCAACAGGCAGAGCCAGGATTAGAACCTAAGTCCTCTGACTCCCAGATCCACTACACTATTTCCCTGACTGGGCAGAGAGAATCAATCAATTAATCAATGAGTGGTATTTACTAAGCACTGACTATGTTCAGAGCACTGTACTATGTCCTTTGGAGAGTACCAAACAATAGAATTAGCAGACACGTTCCCATAACAAATTTACAGTCTAGATGATCAAAGATGGAAAACGAGCCTTCCTGGCCCCTGGTCCCCTATGCTGAGTCCACCATTCTCTCCTGCCCAGGAGAAGGTGGAGTAGGCTGCAGCTTTCATCCATTTTAATAATAATAATAATAATAGTGGTACTTTTAAGTGCATACTGTGTGCCAAATGCCATACTAAGCACTGGGGTAGATATAAGATAATCAGGCTCACGTTCTAAGTAGGAGGGAGCCCAGGGATTGATTCCCCATGTTGCAAATGAGAAGGGAAGCAACTTGCTCAAGGTCACACAGTAGGTAACTGGTGGAGCTGGGATTAGAACCCAGGTCCTCTGACTTCCAGGCCCACTCTGTCATTACAAGGTGCTTCCTAAACATTTGCTCCCAGTAGGTGCTGCAGGACAGTTCTATGGAGGGGAACCAACAGGGATGGGAGACTGGGGGGCCAAGGGGGACACCACTGCCTGCCCTCCAGTCCACTCAGCCACAGCATCTCCCTCTGCAGATTGGCAGGGGGCAAGGCTACCACACTGAGGCAGGAAGGGATTCAAAGCAGGAATCTGCTTTCGTCACCTCCCTCTTCCCTTCTCCATTTTATCTTCCCGGCTGCCCACATTCATTCCAATTTGTTCCTGTCTCCATTGGCTCACCCTGGGGCTCGGGAGCAGCAGAGGGTGTGGAAAGGTAAGGCTACCACACTGAGGCAGGGAGAGATTCGAAGCAGGAATCTGGTTTTGTCACCTCCCTCTTCCCTTTGCCATTTTACTGCCTTACTGCCCACATTCATTCCAATTTGTTCCTGTCCCCGTTGGCTCGCCTGAGCCTCGGGTTCCCACTGGGAAAGGGATGGGGGACTGTCAGGGAATAGCAGGGAGTGGGAAGTGGAGGACGTCCCCACCTACCGGGCTCCTGGTGACAAGGACCACCCACGGCTTACAGTCGGGGCTGCTGGCATCATTAGACCTAGTTTTTAAAATGATATTCTAAGCTCGTTGTGGGCAGGGAACGCGTCTGCCAACTCTGCTGTATTGTACAGTGCTTTATACACAGTAAGCGCTCAATAAATACCACGAACTGATTGAGTGATACTGGAGTGTTGGGTGAGGCAGGGAAGGGGATGGATTCGGAACTACTGCTAGAAATGTAGGTGAACAGGGAGAGGGTGGGGTGAGGGGAGGAGGGGGCTAAAAGGGAATTGGGTTGAGAAGCGATGTGACCTACTGGGAAGAGCACGGGCCTGGGAGTCAGAGGACCTGGATTCTATTTGTGGCTCTAATTAAACCTTTCAAATCCCAGTGTCAGGATTACTTAATGACTAAGGTATCACACAATTAATAAATGGTATTTATTGAGCACTCACTGTGTACAGAGAACTATTCCAGGATCTTGGGAGAGTACAACACAACAGAGATGACAGACACGTTCCCTGACTACAGTGAGCTTACAGTCTAGAGGAGGAAAATGTTTTGGTCAGGTCCTTAATACATCGGGTGATAGTTGCATAGGGTTCTATGTTTTTGACAGATATCAAAGCACCATCTTCAGACTGAAAGCCACGGCCATTCCCTTGCAAGAACCAAACACCTAGTAGCAATAATAGAATTAAAAATGAACTGTGTGCAGGCCGCTGAATTTAATTAGCACTGGGAAACTATACAGAAATGGGAATTTGATATGGTCCCTGGCTCTCAAGGGCCGCCCAATTTAAGGTGGGTGGGGGTTGGAGGGCTTGCTTGATAATAATAATTATTATTATTATAGCATTTAAGTGTTTATTGTGCAAAGGTTGGGGTAAATACAAGGTTATGAGTTTAGATACAGGCATTGGGCCACAATGGGGCTCACAACCTGTCTCATCCTCATTTTGCAGATGAAGAAACTGAGGCCCAGGGAGGTTCAGTAACTTGCCTGAAACCATACAGCAGGTAAAAAAAATAGCATGGCCTAGTGGAAAGAACACGGGCCAGGGAGTCAAAGAACCTGGGTTCTATTTCCAACTCTGCCACTTATCTGCTCTGTGGCCTTGGCAAGTCACTTAATTTCTCTGAGCCTCAATTTCCTCATCTGTGAAATGGTGATTTAATATCTGTTCTTCCAAAAGTAAGTAAGTAAGTAAAAACTTAGACCATGAGCCCCATGTGAGACAGGGACTGTGTCTGACATGATTATCTTGTATCTACCCCAGCACTTAAGCCAATGTTTGGCACATAATAACCGCTTAAATACCACAAGTGGTGGACCTTGGGCTGGAACCTAGGTATAGAGTGCTCTGCACACAGTAAGCACTCAATAAATATGATTGAGCAAATGAATATACTGGCTCTAATTACTGTGCTCTTTCCACTAGGCCACAGGGAAAAGGGAAAGTAGGTGAACTGGATTTGGCTGCCCCAAAATCAAAGCTTGGGGCAACCAAGAAGGGCAGCTTGGATGGAGAAGAAAGAGGAGCAAGAAGCCACGGACAGACAAACAGAGCTGAATTAGTATGAATTAGGGAAATAGGGAAAATGAGGGAGTTGGAGGAAAAAGAGGACAGAGAGAAGGAGGCAAAAGAAAGGGATGGGTAAAAGTGTGCACAAAAAATGTTTTTTGTTTTTTTTTTTACACACACACCCCACACTGGTTTCGGCTATTTCTAAACCACTACAGTTCCTCATCACTACATCACAGCTGTTTCTAATCCGCAACTGGGAAGCTCAGGTGCACTTCTTACCCTTAGCAGTAGGACACGAAGGGAGGCAAGAAGAGGCAGCCCTTATTTAGTCCTCCAAAATAGTCTAAGGAAGGAGGAATGAGATTACTATGCAGATCAGTGCTGATGTCAGACCCAGAAGGCAGAAGAAGCTTGGCTAGAGGATCTGGTTTCCCATGTCCCTAACCCTCCTCTGATAGGCTGTGAGATTTAGCACCATCTCTCCTCTCCCCTCAGTTTTTCCCATCCCGCTACCTCCTGGTGCACTCCGCGGCTGCCCTCTCCACATCCCCCACCAGTTTGAGCCGACTCCAGGAAACCTAGAATGTTCCTGCTCTTCCAGAAATGTCCTCTAATGGACATTGAGTCCTCGGCATTTATTTGGGACAGAAGCTTTTAAATGGGAATTTGACTGAGGACAGAGATCTTTCAATTGAAAATATCCAGCATTTACTAAGCCTCTATCCCTAAAATATAGTATTCAGGTTAATAATGGATGGATGGATGGATTGATTGATTGATTAAATGCCTAGAGAAAAACCTGACAGGTTCAACTAATGCTCAGCCAGAAAGATGAGAAAATATGCTCCTGATTCCTGAACCCAGAGCTGACCAGGACAACCTCACTTCTTGCATTCAGAGAATCACAGTTTCGACCCTTGCACGGAAGAGAAAATTATTCCCCAGCCTCCTGCCACTACGTAAACTGGCAGCCTGTCACTTCCAGAGAGGCCTACCAACATTCTCTGGCCTCATAGGAGACGGCAGAGGCACACATACCATGGAACCAAGGGGCGATGGATTTGGTGTTCCTCTCAAAGCAGGCCCGGCGAGGTAACTGCTCTTCTCTGAACCAGCGGGTGACAGTGTCCCTGGAGACAGGCCGAGGGGGCCGGGCCTTGGTCCTGCTGGGGAGAAACAGAAACGTGGCAATCTTTACAACCGGTGATAGCACAGACTCAAATCAAGAAGCAGCGTGGCTCAGTGGAAAGAGCCTGGGCTTCGGAGTCAGAGGTCATGAGTTTGACTCCCAGCTCTGCCACTTGTCAGCTGTGTGACTGTGGGCAAGTCACTTAACTTCTCTGTGCCTCAGTTCCCTCATCTGTAAAATAGGGATTAAAAGTGTGTGAGCCCCACGTGGGACAACCTGATGACCCTGTATCTCCCCCAGCGCTTAGAACAGTGCTCGGCACCTAGTAAGAGCTTAACAAATACCAACATTATTATTATTATTAAGAAGCAGCATGGCATAGTGGATAGAGCACAGGTCTGGGAGTCAGAAGGTCATGGGTTTTAATGCCGGCTCAGCCACTTGTCTGCTGTGTGACCTTGGGAAAATCACTTCACTTCTCTTTGCCTCAGTTACCTCATCTGTAAAACGGGGATTGAGACTGTGAGCCTCATGTGAGACAGGGACTGTGGCCAAGCTGATTCACTTGTAAGCCTGGTGTGGGGAGGGATTGTCTCTCTTTATTGCTGAATTGTACTTTCCAAGTGCTTAGTACAGTGCTCTGCACACAGTTAATGCTCAATAAATATGATTGAATGAATTAATGAATTAGCTTGTATCTACCCCAGCACTTAGAACAGTGCTTGGCACATAGTAAGCACTTAACAAGTACCATAATTATTAACCAGTGCTGTTTATTGAGCACTTGCTGTGAGCAGAGCACAATATTAAGTAGTTAGCACTATACTAGACAGACTCAAAGCTAGATCTTCAGAAACTGGATTCAGGGAGGGGTCAGAAAGTGGCTACAAGTTCCTGGACGGATGGTGAGGCGGGGGCTGAGGGTCTGGGCTGGCTGAACTAGACGGGTGCTGGTGGAGACTTTCAGGGAGCCAGTATCACCAGGGGATGGAATTGGAGATCTCGCTATTGGGCCTGCAGGTTTCCAGCTCCTCAATTACATTGTAAACTCCTTGAGGGCCGGGAATGTATCTAATAATAATAATAATGTTGGTATTTGTTAAGCGCTTACTATGTGCCGAGCACTGTTCTAAGCGCTGGGGAAGACACAGGGGAATCAGGTTGTCCCACGTGGGGCTCACAGTCTTCATCCCCATTTTACAGATGAGGTAACTGAGGCACCGAGAAGTGAAGTGACTTGCCCAAAGTCACACAGCTGACAAGTGGCCGAGCCGGGATTCGAACCCATGACCTCTGACTCCAAAGCCCGTGCTCTTTCCGCTGAGCCACGCTGCATCTACCAACTCTAATGCATTTTTTTATAGTATTTGTTCAGTGATCACTCTGTGACAGGCACTGTACTATGCGCTAGGGTAGATACGAGATAATCAGATTGGACAGTCCATGTCCCGCATGGGGCACACAGTTTTACTCCCCATTTTGCAGATGAGGTAACTGAGGCACAGAAAGGTAAAGTGAATTGCCCAAAGTCACATAGCAGACACGAGGTAGAATGGGATTAAAACCCAGGTCCTTTCGACTCCCAGGCCTAAGCGCTATCCACTAGGCCATGCTGCTCCTCGTCCTCTTGTTACAATAATAATAATAATAATAATAATACCTGTTAAGCAATTACCACGAGCAAGGTACTGTTCTAAATTAATCAGGTCAGACACTGTCCTTATCCCACATGGGGCTCACACACTTATCCCCATTTCACAGGTGAGGTAATTGAGGTACAGGAAAGTGAAGTGATTTGCCCAAGGTCACGTGGCAGACATGTGGTGGAGCCAGGATTAGAACCTGGTCCTTCTGATTCCCAGATCTGTACCCTAGCCACAAGGCCACACTGCTTCTCCTATTGTACGCTCCCCAGGGCTTAGTATATTGCTCTACATGCGGTAAGCGCTCAGTAAATGCCATTGATTGATTGACACCTCTCCAACATGATCAAGTTCAGCTGCGCCTCACCATCGGCCTGGCACCATTTTGGTTTCACCTTGCCAAGAGGCCTCATGCAGGGCTCGCTGCAAGAGCCCCTTGCGCTGCGCCTACACTGACTGATGCTGCCATCCTCCTGCACTGGCATTTTACACTCCCATTTACTCATTCAGTGGTATTTATTGAGCAGTTACTGTGTGCAGGGCACTGTACTAAGCCCTGGGGCCGGCACAAAATAACAATAAACTGGCACATTCCCTGCCCACAACAAGCTCACTCCCTTCCTGGATCCGAGAAGTCTGTGCAACGGCTGCAAAGCCAGAATTGTGGCTCTTATTGGAGCCCTGCCCCGGGCCACAGGGGTTAGTGCCACCACTGGGAAGGAGGAATGTCAAAGCTCAGAGTACTGGGGGGTGGCTCCATCTTACAGCTGAGCTCTACAAAGCCCTCTGCTCTCCATCGAGCAAGGGGTGAAGGTGCTCAATAAAACCGAGTTCTACAGACAGACATCTCGTTTGGTAAAATCCGGAATGTCAGCACTCGGTTTTAGAGTCATTTCCCTTGCAAATTTACTGTCCCTCTATTAGTGCTTTCATCGCTTTGCTTAAAGGCCATTTCATTTGAGCATCTTGTAAAGATAAAAACTAATGAGAAAGATGGTTCGAACCAGTGGCTGGTGAGTTTAGAGGTCTCCCCCATCGATAGGGTGGCTTAAATTGAAGCTTCAGCAATGGCAAATCTGGGGTGACTATCTGCAGTGGGTTTGAGCCACCCAGTCCAGACAGACAAATCTGCACCAGCCCTTAGAACAGTGTAAGTAAGCTCTTAACAACTGCCATAAAAAAGGAGCTCTTGTCCAGTCAGAACCCTCGTAGACTGGGAGAGACAGGAATCTCTTTGTTTCAGCCAGTCTATCACTCAGGCCAGCCACGGTGGCTTGCAGGGACCTTGGGGCTCCTCTTTTCTTCCTGGCATCAGGTCTAGACTCTGGTTTAGTTAAGTTTCTTCTCCTAGGGGAAGATGGACCCAATCCCTGCCCTCAAGGAGTTTACAGTGTAATGGAGGAGCTGGAACCCTGCACCCCAATAGCATGATCTCCAAACCCCTCTTCTGGCCTAGAAGCAACAGTGCCAAGTGGTACAAGCATACAGACCTGGGAGGCAGAGGACCTAAATTCTAATCTCAACTCCACCACTTGCTATTTGAGTGACCTTGAGTAAGTCACTTCATTTTTCTTTGACACCATTTCCTCACCCGTAAAATGGGGGTTAAATCCCACTCCCTCCTTCTTAGACTGTGAGCTCCACTGTCGGACAGGGACTGAGGGCAACCTTATTATCTTGGACCAACCCCAGCAGTTAGTACAGCTCTTGATAGAGTAAGTGCTTACTAAGTGCCATTAAAAAAAAATGCTTTCCTTGAGTGCTTGATCCAGTCTTAGCATAAAATCGGATTCTTTAGTCCCAGGAAAATTATCGAGAATTATACGCAAAGTAACTACCCTAAGGGTTGTCTAAGCTATTTTCCACTGAGGCACTTCATGTGGATTGAAGAGGCAGATGAAGATCAATGGATTTATCAATCTTTTTGGAAGAGACCTCAAACAGAACTCACACCTGGGTGCCCAACATATTCAAGAAAATAGTTGCCAACACTACAGTTGCCACCTTTCTAGATTGTAAAACCAGATCTTGAGCTCTAATAGGCCTCTATGGAAATCGATCAGTCAAACAATCAGTGGCGTTTACTGAGTACTTATTGTGTGCAGAACACCATACTAAATGCTACTAACAGAGCTGGTAGATGAGATCCCTGCCCATAAGGACCAAATGGGAATTCACCTGAGTGGCCCAGGGAGAGATGTTGACAGGTCAGGGGAGGGCTGGTGGTGCACATTTTCTCCCTGTGCATTATCCAAGCCAATTCCCTGGAACATACTGCTCAGACCGGCAACTTTGCCCTTCTCTATGGCTCGGAAGGAATGTCTCTGGTGTTCGGCCCGGGCCCACCGGGCTTGGTGCCGCCTCTCTTCGTCTGCGGCTTTGGAACGGCGCACTGAAAGACAGATAGAGAGAGGGGTTACTGTAGAGATTCACTGCTCGCCTGAATGCAGACCAATTATGAAAGGGTTCCCTAAAAATGGCCCACCTCCATCAATCCTTTTCAGCCATGTCCATTCCCTTAAATTACAGGGATAAGATCTAATTTCACCTCTGCATTCTCTCCTGGCACTTAGTACGATGCTCTGTACCCAAATGCTTCATAAATAATGTTACTACTACTCCTAGAGCGGTCTTTTGTTTCAAAGATGATGACGTTGACCGATCAATCAATCATATTTACTACAAGCCTCCTGTGTGCAGAGCTCTGTACTAAGTACTTAAGAGAATACCATACAACAGGGTTGGTAGACTTGTTCGCTGACCACAGTGAGATTAAAGCCTAGAGACCATGTGATTATTCCATGGGTAGGAGGATCACACTGAGAAACTTATGCACCTATGCGCACCTTGTCCATGAAAACACAATAGTGCCCTTTTCTGGACACTTGCCATATGGAGAAGCATTATTCAGACACAAAGGGTAAGAGTGGAAAGAGAACAGGCACTTGAGGTGCAGTCATACTGGCTGCAACTTGATAGCTGTGTCTCACTGTGCCTCAGTCTCGCCTGTCTCGCCGCCGATCCGACGCCTGGCTAATGTCCCGCCTCTGGCCTGGAAAGCCGTCCCTCCTCAGATCCCACAGGTAATGACTCTCCCCCGCTTCAAAGCCCTGTTGAAGGCACATCTCCTCCAAGAGGCCTTCACAGACTCAGTCCCATTTTTCCTCATCTCCCACTCCCTTCTGCATCATCCTGACTTGCTCCCGTTTGCTCTTCCCCTCTCCCAGTCTCCCATATCTGTACATGTATTTTGTTTGTATTGATGTTTGTCTCCCCCCGACCCCAGACTGTAAGGTCGTTGTGGGCAGGAAATGTGACGTTTATTGTTGTAATGTACTCTCCCAAATGCTTAGAATAGTGCTCTGCATACAGTAAGCGCTCAATAAATGACTGAATGAATGAATGAATGAACAAACGAATGTCACAAGGTAATTTCCCATTGCCGGTCAGAACCAATATTATTACAGGACTAAGTTTCGTTTCTTACTGCTTCTCTCTGGAGGTCCCAAATGAAGTGTTTGTTTTTTGTTTGCAAGACCTCCATGTATTTTTGGTCACCCCCCCAAAATAAAATCTTCCATTCTCCTGACATCCTGCCTGATTCTAGGGGGCTTCCATTTGGTCTCTCAGAGCTCCAGGGGTTTGGGGACAAGCAGGAATGACCAAAAGCCCCTGTCTGGATTACTCAGGTTCAAATCCTGAGCAGGGGGCGGGGGGGGAGAAAGAGACCTCAGACCTGTAAGTTGAATTGAGAAGCAGAATGGCCTAGTGGATACAGCATGGGCCTGGGAGTCAGGAGCATCTGGATTCTAATCCTGGTTCTACCACTTTTCTGCTGGGTGACTTGGGGTACACCACTTAACTTCTCTTTGCCTCAGTTACCTCATCTATAAAATAGGGATGAAAACTGTGAGCCCCATGTAAAGCAGGGACTGTGTCCAATCTGACACTCTGTATTTACCCCAATGCTTAGTACAGTGCCTGATACATACTAAGAGCTTAACAAATACCTTAAAAAGAAAATGCCCCTGGGAGCCAATCACAAAATAGCTCCTTCTACACAATTAATTTGATTACAACCTCTCAAAATTAACTATAAAATGATTTTCTCCTTTGAAATTACACTTTCCCTGCCTAGCAGCTTTAGGTTGTTAATGAACCAAGATATTTCCCCTCTAGACTGTAAGATCACTGTGAGCAGGGAGTGTGTCTATCAACAGCAGCATGGCTCAGTGGAAAAGAGCACGGGCTTGGGAGTCAGAGGTCATGGGTTCGAATCCCCGCTCTGCCACTTGTCAGCTGTGTGACTGTGGGCAAGTCACTTAACTTCTCTGTTCCTCAGTTACCTCATCTGTAAAATGGGGATTATTTGTGAACCTCATGTGGGACAACCTGATGACCTTGTAACTATCCCAGCGCTTAGAAGAGTTCTCTGCACATAGTAAGCACTTAACAAATGCCAACATTATTATTATTATTATTATTATTATTATTAACACTGTTGCATTGTATTCTGCTCTCCCAAGCACTTAGTATAGTGATCTGCACACAGTAAGCATTCCGTAAATACCACTGATGATGATTTTGCCTACAGCCTAAAGTGAGTTAACTCCACAGAGCCCCAGGCAGTGGAGACTTGAGCAGAACCACTTGACAGAGTCTAGGAAATATGGGACAAAAGAAAATCAGAACCTGCTTTGCCGTGTTCCTGTCACATGGCTGAGTGACCAGTCATGAGATAACATGGAGCAGAGAGATGAATTGATGCTCCAAATTAAGTGTCGCCTCCCCTATTAATCAGGCAACCACATGGGTACTTTCTCCATAACAATAATGGTGGTATTTGTGAAGTACATCCTCTGTGACAAGCACTGACCTAAGTGCTGGTTTTGATCACCTCATAATCCCCAACTCACAATCTTCACTCCTCCCAAAGTTACCTTCTAAATGCAACTCATCTCTGGGCTTTCCTGCCTCTGGCTCCTTGCCTATGCTGTTCCCTAAGCCTGAAATTCCCTGCCTCCCCCCAATCTGTCAGGCAATGCTCTTCGTATCTTCGAAGTACTCCTACAATCCCAATTCCTCCAGGGAGACTTCCCTGATTATTCCCAACGACCACTTTTAAAACTTGTCCATTCCTATCCTCACCACTCAAGTGCCTATGAACTTTTTTAAATACATTTTATTCATCTAGCTATCTGTACATTTAGTTAATGCCACCATACTCACTGTACCTCACTCTCATCTATCCACAGAACTCATGCCCATGTCCTGCCTTTGGCCTGGAACGCCCTCCCTCTTCATATCCAACAGACGATTACTCTCCCCATCTTCAAAGCCTTATTAAGAGCACACCTCCTTCAAGAGGCCTTCCCTGACTAAGCCCTCGTTTCCTTTTCTCCCACTCCCTTCTGCGTTGCCCTTGCACTTGGATTTGTACCTTTCATTCACCTCTCCCTTGGCCCCACAGCACATATCCATAATTTATTTATTTCAAAGCTTGCCTCCCCCTCTAGATTGTAAGCTTGTTGTGGGTAAAGAATGTGTCTACTAAATGTTATATTACATTCTCCTAAGCACCTATTAAAGTGCTCTGCATATAGAAAGTGCTCAATAAATATGATTGATCATTAGTTATTTGCTCAGCCCTCCAGGCTGATGTATTTGTACCACTTTCTGCTTTATCATTGTCCTTCCTTCAGTTTGGGGGACGCTCCATCTAGATCCTGCTGCCCACTGGGGTTTTTTGGAGAGGGCATGTCAGGTGCCCACACTTCCTCCAAGAGGCCTTCCCTGACTAAGCCCTCTTTTCATTTCCTTCAATTTCCTTCTGCGTCGCTCTGACCTGCTCCCTTTATTCATCAAGAGCTTAGTACAGTTCTCTGCACACAGTAAGCGTTCAATAAATACGGTTGAATGAATCCCCCCCATCCCCACAACACTTCTGTCCACGTATGTAATTTATTTATTTATATTAATGTCTATCTCCCCTTCTAGACTGTAAACTCACTGTAGGCAGGGAATGTGTCCATTTTATTCTGATATTGTTAGTTCCCAAGAGCTTAGTACTGTGCTCCAGATACAGTAAGTGTTCAATAAATACGATGGACTGACCGACTGCCTTCCAAGCCCGAGCCCACAACTCAGCAACTCATAGACATCCTGCAGGCTGAGCCAGGGAGCTGAGAGCCCTGGTCCAGCAGATCAGCATTGCCATTCCCCTGCCCTTCATGTTGGCAACACAATGGGATGAGGCCACATGGTCTACTCTGTATGAGGTCATCAGTTCACGATAGGGTCTTTTTCAGAAGAAAATGCAAATTCAGGGAAGTCGATGAGAAACCACATATCCAAAAGACCTGCCCCTATTAAGCCCTCTTCTCCCCCTCTTCCTCTCTCTCCCTTCTGCATCATCAGTGCACTTGGATGCATCACCAAGATCCACCTTTCCTCTCCATCAAAACTGCTACCTTGCTGGTACAAGATCTCAAAATATCCCAACTGGATTATTGTATCAGCCTCCTCTCTGATCTTCCATCCACCTGTCTCTGCCCGATCCAGTCTATTCTTTCCACTGCCCAGACTGTCTTTTTACAGAAATGCTCTGGGCATGTCACTCCCCTCCTCAAAAACCTCCAGTGGTTGCCTATCAACCTTTGCATGAAACAAAAACCCCTCACTCTTGGCGTCAAAGCTCTCCATTCCCTTGCCTGCTCCTATCTCACTTCCCTTCTCTCCTTCTACAGCCCACCCCATATACACTCCGCTCCTCTGCCACTAACATCCTCACGGTGCCTCGTTCTCTCCTGACACGCCGTCGACCCCTGGCCCACATCCTACCACTCACCTGGAATGCCCTCCCTCCTCACATCCACCAAACTCACTCTCTTCCACTCCTCAAAGCCTTACTGAGAGCTCACTTCTTCCAGGAGGCCTTCCCAGACTGAGCCTTCCCCCTTTCCCTCCCCTTTTCTCTCCTCCCCATTCCCCCTACTCCCTCCCTCTGCTCTATCCCCTTCCCCTCCCCACAGCACTTGTGCATATTTGTATATGTTGTTTATTACTCTATTTCATTAATGATGTGTATATATCTATGATTCTATTTATCTTGATGGTATTGATGGCTGACTACTTGTTTTGTTTTGTTGTCTGTCTCCCCCCATTTAGACTGTGAGCCCACTGTCGGGCAGAGATTGTCTCTATCTGTTGCCAAATTGTACTTTCCAAGAGCTTAGTACAGTGCTCTACTCACAGTAAGCGCTCAAGAAATTCGATTGAATGAATAAATAAATGAACTTGGATACTCTTTGGGCCTTCCGTATTCACCCCACCTTCAGCCCCTTAGCAATTATGTACAGCTTGTTGTGGGCAGGGAATGAGTCCGTTTATTTTTATATTGTACCCTCCCAAGCACTTAGTAGAGTGCTTTGCACACCGTAAGTGCTCAATAAATACGACTGAATAAATGAAAGAGTGTCACCAAACAAGCTGTAGCCTCGAGATGCATGAGATCCACAGCTGGCCCTGACAGCAAGGACTTGGGAACAACTGGACTCAGAAGCAAGAACTTACCTTCATTCCATTCTTCCATTCCCCACCTCAAGCCTCTGTTATTTCTCCCCATTTTCTTTCCTTCTGTGTCCATCATTGCCTGGCCATAAATCCTTCCTCAAATATCCATTTCCAAGTCTCCAGCACCCCCATTAAGAGCAGCAAATTAAATATATAAATTCAGGAATAGGTCTCTCAATATGAAAAGAGCAGGTACCACAAATCTTTGAGAGAATTTCCTCTCCCCAGCCTCGGGGTTTTAGAGAGATTTTTCTGAATTGTTTGATTTTCAGGTTCTTCTCCAGTTGCTTGGATAGGTTCCTGAACTCAGAGTCCTGCCTTGCCAAACAGTTCTCAATCGGCAGGTACAAAATGCAATATTATGTGTTTGACTCTTTCTCAGATCCTTGGAGACCTGAAATAAATTCCTCTTTTTTCAAGTGAATAGAGAGCCCCACAGTCAAATGATCCCATAGGCATAATCTTTTTTTCTTCTTAGAGAATTTAATTTAGGGCTTATCAAAAAATGATACTAGGTAGGCATCATATTGGATTAATGCACCACTGTATCTTTTGTATTAAATTAATTTTGTGCAGAATGGCTCAGTTTGGGATGAATGTTAGATTACAGGGCTTTGTTAATCTATCTTCAAGAAACCCGAAATTGAATGAAGGAAATCATAAAACTAGAATCACCATGTATTTTTCTGTTTGGGTTTTTTTTTTCCTTCCGATTCTATTATTGCACAGTACATTAATTAGCAATACCGCAGCACATAAGTTGAATGAATTCCATTTCTTTATACCTGACGAGGCCCCAAATCACCACATATCTTTCTATTGGTGCATGTAAATTCCATTTTAACAGTTACCTTTTTAACCTTTACAAAATACATGGTTATGCACCTACTTCTTTAGGAGAGGAAGCCCTGACGAGGCCCCAAATCACCACATATCTTTCTATTGGGGCATGTAAATTCCATTTTAACAGTTACCTTTTTAACCTTTACAAAATACACGGTTATGCACCTACTTCTCTGGGAGAGGAAGCCTTTTCAAAGTTACTTTCCTTTCTTCCCTTTATCTCTGTGTAATCAAATCAACTGTGATACGAGTTTGAATGGTTTATTCTTCCTCCAGTTTGTTCAAGTATCTCAGCTAAGAGGAAAATGACCTGGGTTCTAAACCTGGCTCCGTCACTTGTCTGCTGTGTAACCTTGGGCAAGTCACTTAACTTCTCTGTGCCTCAGTTCATTCATCTGTAAAATGGGGAATAACTCTGTGAGCCCAATTGTGGGGGAGGGACGGTGTCCAACCCGATTATCTAGTATCTACCTCAGCACTTTGAACAGTGTCTGGCACATAGTAAGCGTCTTAGCCAGTGGAAAGAGCTCGGGCTTAGGAGTCAGAGGTGATGGGTACTAATCCTGACTCCGCCACCTGTCAGCTGTGTGGCTTAGCTTCTCGGTGTCAGTTCCCTCATCTGTAAAATGGGGATTAAAACTGAGAGCCTCATGTGAGACAACCTGATTACCCTGTATCTACCCCAGTGCTTAGAACAGTGCTCGGCACATAGTAAGCGCTTAACAAATACCAATATTATTATTATTATTATTAAGAGGTTCATGAGATCTCTTAGGAAAGCACACTTGGAGGTACCCCAGTATAACAAAGATATTCCTCTCTCCTCTCTCTCTCATTCAACCCACACTTTCAATTTATCACTAATTCCTTTCAGTTCAACCTTCACAACATCATTAAAATCTACCCCTTCTTCTCCATCCAAACTGCTACCATATTAATCCAAGCACTTATCCTATCCCGCCTCGATTACTGTATCAGCCTCCTTGCTAACGGCCCTGCCTCCTGTCTCTCCCCATTCCAGTCCATATGTCACTCTGATTACTGGATCATTTTTCTACAAAAACTCTCAGTCCCTGTTTCACTACCTGGACAGATTTAGCCCAGGTCAGATTTAGCCTGATTCAGAGTAGTCTCAGTCTAATTATCCCAGTCAAATTAGTCTCAGTTAGATTTTACCCATGTTGGATTTAGCTCAAGTCAGATTAAGATGGCCTACATTCAACCCAGATCAGAGTAGTCCTGGGTCAGATTTAGCCCGTGCCAAATTAGCTCAGGTTAAATTCAACCTGGGACATAGTAGCACAGGATAGTTTACCTAGGTCATACTAGCCCAGGTTGGATTTAACCCGGGACATATTTGCCCAGGTTAGATTTACCATGGGTTAGATTAGTCCCTGGTCAAATTTAGCACTGCAGTAGATATAAGATAATCGGGTCAGATGTGTTCCCTGTTACACTTGGGGCTCACAGTCTAAAAGGAGGAAGAATAGGTTTTGAATCCCCATTTTACAGATGAGGTAACTGAAGCACAAAGAAGTTAGATGACTTGCCCGAGGTCACACAGCATGCAAGTGGCAGAGCCAGGATTAGAACCCAGGTCAATCAATCACATTTATTGAGCTCTTACTGTGTATTAAGCTTTTGGGAAGGTACAATATAACAGTTGGTAGACAGGTTCTTCCCACTAGACCATACTGATTCCCATTAACATTTCACACTAAGAAGCAACGTGGCCAAGTCAAAAGAGCATGGGAGTCAGAAGGTCCTCTGTTCTAACCCTGGTGCCATTACTTGTGATCTTGGGGAAGTCACTTAACTTCTCTGTGTCTCATCCATAAAATGGGGATTAATACTGTGATTCCCATATGGGACATTGACTGTGTCCAACCCGATTAGCTTGTATTTACCCCAACGTTTAGTACACCATCTGGCGCATAGTAAGCACTTAACAAATACCATAAAAAAATCCACTAAAAATTCCCCTCATTGAACCCACGAGTATTCCCTAGTTGAGTGACTCTTCAAGTTTTTTCTTGACAACTGTAACAGTGTAATACCATGAAGTTATTTCTCAGATCCTATAATTCTGCACCACTTAGAAAATATGGGACACTTTTGTCCAGAATACTGAAACACTGCTAAAGTCTTAGCCTGAGTCATAGATGCCGGCAGGATGTTCACGGGGGCTGAAATGTACTTCTTATCATAAATCCTATCCAGCTGAGAGATGGGTTTTGCTTGGATGCTAGTGACCCCTTAGAGAGGTCACAACCCTACTGTGTTACACTGAAGGGCTTTAAGTATCCTCTGTCTGCAATCGCATTAATCATGAATTAAGCGGCTCCAGAGGTGTTATGAGAGTCCCATTCTGCATGGGGGAGCCTGAGGCCCTACTGGGGGTTGCCTATGTCCAGATTCATCCGATCTTTGTACGTTTCTCAACTCCTCGACAGGTGTTTACTCACACTGTTCCTCCCACTCCAGCTCTTCCTTTTCGCTGGCTTGGGTCTCTTGGGCTTGTTTCAGGCTCCAGTATAACTCCTTTGCTCTCTGTTCTTCCTGAAGGCAAATCTGTTCCTCTCCTCGTTGTCTCTCTTCTTCTTCAATTCTCTAAGAAAAACCAAAGGGAAAAAAAGTGGGTGAGAAAGACATGGTATTTTCATGGGGAAAAAAAATCTGGGGGTTCAAAATGCTTCCACCAGGAGCCTGGGTAAAACAGCTGGAAACCTGCCAGTGGAAATGGAGCAAGCAGCATGGCCTAGCAGAAAGATCATGGCCCTGGGAGTTAAAGAACCTGGGAAAGTCTAATCCCTTGGACAAGTCACTTGGCTTCTCTGTACCTTAGTTACCTCATCTGTAAAATGTAAGGCTGTGGGACAGGGACTGTGTCCAGCCTGATTAGCTTATATCTACCCCAGTGCTTAGGACAGTGTCTAACACATAGTAAGCAATAAACAAATACCCATTAAGAAAAAAAGTGGTGAGTCTTCCATCTGGAAACTGCAGTCTTCACAGAAACAGATTCAGCCTAACCATATCAATCCATCAATTGTATTTATTGAGTGCTTACTGTGGGGAGAGCACTGTATTTAGCACTTGGAAGATTACAATAAAATAGAGTGGCTGAACATGTTTCCTGCCCACAAGATGCCTGCAGTCCAGAGAAGCAGCATTGCCCAGTGGAAAGAGCATGGGCCTGGGACTCAGAGGACCTGGGTTCTAAACCCAGCTCTGACATTTGTATTCTACGTGACCTTGAGCAAGTCACTTAACTTCTCCAGGCCTCAGTTTCCTCAACTGTTGATGAGGATTAAGTCCTACTCCCTACCATGCGGGACAGGGACTGTGTCCAAACTGATAACCTTGTATCTGCCCAGCATTTAGAACAGTGCTTGGCATGTGCCATTGTCATTATTATAATTGTTATTATTATTGTTCTTATTATCATCATCATCATCACTATTATTAGGGGATGCAATCATTAAAATAAATTTCAGATATGTACATAAGTTCTGGGAGGCTAAGGCGGGGAGAGAATACAGGGAACAAATCCAAGTCCAAGGTTGATGCAGAAGTGCGAGGGAGTAGGGGAAATGAGGACTTAGTTGGGGAAGGCCTCTTGGAGGAGATATGATCTTAATAAGGCTTTGAAGGTGGGGAGAGTGATGGTCTGTCAGATATGAAGGGGGAGGGAGTTCCAGGCCATAGAGAGTATATGGACAAGAGGTTTTATAAAAATAATAATAATGAAGATGGTACCTGTTAAGCGCTTACTATGTGCCAAGCACTGTTTTAAACCCTGGGGTAGGTACAAAGTAATCAGGTTGTCCCACATGGGGGCTCACGGTCTTAATCCCCATTTTACAGAATGAGGTAACGGAGGCACAGAGAAGTTAAGTGGCTTGCCCAAGGTCACACAGCAGACAAGTGGCAAAGCTGCTGGGATTAGAACCCACGTCCTCTGACTTCCAAGCCCGTGCTCTTGCCACTAAGCCACGCTGCTTCTCATACATAGATATGCATTTTATATGTCGGTCATATAAGTTCATGTAAGTTAATGTCATATAAGTATATGTAAGTTCACTGTGGGCAGGGAATGTGTCTGTTTATTGTTATATTGTACTCTCCCAAGTGCTTAGTACGGTGCTCTGCACACAGTAAGCACTCAATAAATACGACTGACTGACTGACTACGCAGTCAGACGAGAAAGACGAGATTGAGGCACAGTAAGTAGGTTGGCATTAGAGGAGGGAAGTGTGACGGTTGGAGGCTTTAACCATAGCAGCAGTTGTGAAACAAACTTTATATAGGCTCACTGATCCCAATGCTCCAGAGAGGGGCAAACCTTTCCATAGGACAAGGGATTGTAATTAAAGAAGCTTCTGGATGATCATGAAAACCTATACGAGAAGCATTAGATTCGTCAGGAGGTTCTACGAGAATCTTTTTGAAAACGGTATTCTATCAACTTTGATTTTTCATTCGTTCACTCCAAGTAATGCTCAGAGAAGGAATCCTGACTGTGGGGTGAAACATAGATAAAATAATAAAAGAGGTGATTTAGGGAGTATGGATATAGTTCTCTTTCAGACAGAAGGGGGAAGAGTTGGCCTAATTGAAAGATGAATTGTATTGCCAGAGTCTGGAGTCCTGAGAAATTAATCTGTCCAGGTAACCTCACTCCACAAAGTCACCCGCCAGCCTCCATGCCCGTGGAAAATGTCGGGGAGACATACTACTACTTGAGAGATAATCTGGGGATATCTTGCTCCCAGCAGCTGCCAGAGGCATCATGTGATCAGGAGAAGTGGAGGCTAGGCATCAGCCAAAGGTTTAATGTTCAGAAAGGCAGAGGCTCACAGGAGAGATGCGCCAAGGAAGTCTCCGGTCATCTGACCAATTGACTGTCTTGACCCTTGTCTTTATCCCTTGACCCGACCCCAAACTTTACAGCAGAATTTTCAAAACAGTGATACACTGCTGCAGACATTCTCATTTGGAAACTTACAGAAGAAAAAATTAGAATGTACAAGCGGCTGGTTTACAATCAAAACCCAAAGTCCATTAGCCTAATGGGTCTATTGGACTAAAGGAAGCATGAAAGGGGTTGTGGTCAGCAATGGTAGAGCAAGGCAAGGTCCACCTGGGGTCAGTTGCTCTCCACTCATGGGGTCATTACTACTCTTGTCTCAGAATAAAGAAATAGGGTGGCCAAGTGGATAGAGCATGGGCCTGGGACTCAGATGGACCTGGGTTCTAATCCTGATTTGTCTGCTATGAGACCTTGGTCTCAGTGAACTTCTCAGTGCCTCAGTTACCTCATCTTTAAATAGGGGTTAAGACTGTGAGCTCCATGTGAGACATGGACTGTGCCCAACTTAATTAACTTGTATCTACTCCAGTGCTTGGTACAGTGCCTGGTGCATAGTAAGTGCTTAACAAATACCATAAAAAAAGAAAGAATACACTACTGATTGTGTGTTTTCCAACATAGATAGCAGAATAGCACAGCCAAACCTCATCTTGTCTTTGACCCCGCCCAACTTGATAGTTGGACACTTAATGCATAAATTAATCATATTTATTGAACGCTTACTGTGGGCAGAACACTGTTCTCAGCGCTTGGGAGAGTACAATATAACAGAGTTAGTAGACACATTTTCAAAGCAGTACTAAGGTCAGATCTCCTCCAAGAGGCCTTCCCTGATTAAGCCCTTTTTTCCCCACTTCGCTCTCCCTTCTGAATCACCTATGCACCTCAATCTGTGACCTTCGGACACTTGATATTCTCCCTACCCCCAACCCCACCGTGCTTACGTACATATCTTCAAATCATATATTACAAATTACTTATTTATTCATATTAATGTCTGTCTCCCCATCTAGACCGTAAGCTCAATGTGGGCAGGGAAAGTGTCTGCTCATTCTGTTGTATTGTACTCTCCCAAATGCTTAGTACAGTGCTCTGCACAGAGTAAGCGCTCAGTAAATACCACTCATTGACTGATAGATTGGTTCCCTGCCCACAGCGATCTTAAAGTCTAGAGGACTCTACAGTCCAGAGTACATCTCAGCTTTTGGGCCTGACGATGGATAGTCATTGTTTCGCTGGTCCATCTGCTCTTGTCTATCCCACACTGGCCGACGGCAGACACAGCAGTGATTTCCCAGCTGCCCTCGTTGATGTACTATTGCTCCGGCTAATTCTCAGTAACACCGATTTTAAAGAGTTATTGGGGAAAAGGCTGTGCCCATTCTCCACCTTGGTCTTCTTTGGTAGGTCTGCAGATTCTCTACCCTGTGTTTGTGCTTCTTATTCAACAAAAAGACTCCAATGATGGTGAAATTCACCAATTACTCTATGTGTGTGCATGTGTGTGTGACTGAAAACTGCTATGCGGAACCCCCAGTTCCAGCCACATTGCATTGCATTGCATGCACAAAAACCTATTGTTAACAGGCTCTGACAAATGGCAGACTTTAAACTGTTCTGCCACCTGAAAAATTGACTAATCCTCACTAGAGACAGCCTTGGCCTAGTGATTGTGGTATTTACTAAGTGCTTCTTATGTACAAAACACCGTACAAAGTTCTGGGATCAACAGAGATGAGGAAATTGAGGCCTAGAGAAATTAAATGTCTTACCCAATGTCACATAGCAGGCAAGTGGTGGAGTCAGGATTAGAACTCAGATCTCTGGACTTCTAGACCCACATTCATTCCACTAGACCACACTGCTGCTGGGAAGAGCATGTAAATGGGAGTCAGGAGACCCAAATTCTCATCCAAGCTCTGCCACTGGGTAAACATGGAGAAGCAGCATGGCTCAGTGGAAAGAGCATGGGCTTTGGAGTCAGGGCTCATGAGTTCGAATCCCAGCTCTGCCACTTGTCGGCTGTGTGACTGTGGGCGAGTCACTTAACTTCTCTGTGCCTCAGTTCCCTCATCTGTAAAATGGGGATTAAGACTGTGAGTCCCACGTGGGACAACCTGATTCCCCTATGTCTACCCCAGCGCTTAGAACAGTGCTCGGCACATAGTAAGCGCTTAACAAATACCAACATTATTAAACTTGGCAACCTGTCTGAGCCTCAGTTTTCTCCCTTGTAAAAGGGGAATCAGATAACAGTATTTCCTACCTCTTTAATTGTAAATCCCACTTGGGACAGGGTCTTTGGGACAGGGTCTTTTTCCTGTCTGATTACCTCGTATCTCCCCCAGCACGTAGCACAATGCTTGGCACATAGAAAGCACTTTAATACCAAAGAAAAAACAAAGGCATTTTAATGTCTGAGAGCTAGAATTTCCCAATTGGTCACTCCAGTCCCAAAATGTCTTTAATATGACAGAAATGGAAAGCAGTACTCAAGTATCTTCACTGTTGAGAAACAGAGTGGCTTAGTGGAAAGAGCACGGGCTTGGGAGTCAGGGGTCGTGGGGTTCTAATCCTGGCTTTGGGCAAGTCACTTAACTTCTCTGTGTCTCAGTTACCTTATCTGTAAAATGGAGATTAAGACGCTGAGCCCAACATTAGACAACCTGATTACCTTGTATCTACCCCAGTGCTGAGAACACTGCCTGGCACTTAGTAAGCTCTTAACAAATACCATAATTATGATTATTATGACCTAGGGCCAGGGACCATGGCCAAGACGAAGTGTGGTGCCAGAGGACCTGGGTTCTAATCCTATCTCTGCCACTTCTCTGCTGTGTGACCTTTGGTGGGTCACAACTTCTCTGTGGCTCAGTTTCCTCAATTGTAAAATGGGGTGAAGACTGTGAGCCCCATATGGGACAGGGACTGGGTCCAACCTTGTATCAACCCCAGCATTTAGTACAGTGGGTAGCACATAGTAATTGCTTAACAAATGCCATTTAAAAAAAATGGTGGTGAAGGCACATGTGACCTGTGAAGGTGGGCAAACCCCAGTGGGGGTGTGAAGCCAGCTGTTCTGAACCTTACACCTATTTGTTCTCCCTACAGTTCAGCAAGGCTGCTTTCCCTTCTACCACATCGTCTGCTTTCCCTACCACTATATCTCCCAGAAGAAAAATTCTCCTGCTCCTGCTGGTTCAGAGGTATTTAAAGTCCATAAATTGGAAATTGCTTGTCAATTTCAGGCTGACAGAGAGGATCATAAAATAATAAAATTAATGGCAATTTCTAACCAAGGATGTGTAGATACTTAACCTAACTTTCCCATCCCAGGTGACAACGCCCCCATCCTCTCCATCTCTCACATCTGTAACCTTGGAATCATCTTTGACTTCTCCCTCTCTTTCATGAACATGAAAAAGAACATGAACGCTCTTTCTTCATGACATTTCTAGAATCTTCACCTCGCTCTCCATCCAATCAGTCACAATGCTGGTCCAGACACTTATAGCCCAGCTCTAGTACTGCATCAGCTTTCTCACTAATCTCGCTTCTTCCAATCTCTCCTCCCTAGAGAAGTCCAGGTTTCACTCTGCTGCCCAGATCATTTTTCTGAAATGTTGTTTTGCACATTTCAACCCAATCCCCTCTGTACCAAGCAGAAATTTATGACTAGTTCTAAGATATTCAATCAGTTCTCTCCCTCCTATTAAACCTCTCTCTTCTTGTTAGACTCACATATTTTGTAAGACAGTGTCTACCTTGCTGAAGTCTCTACAGTATTCTCTAAGCGCTTTTGTCAATCGGTGATATTTATTGAGTGCTTACTTTGTGCAGACCACTGTAGTAAGCACTTTGGAAAGAGTATAATACAGTTGGTAACCACAAGCCCTGCCTTAATGGAGCTTGGAGTCAAACAAAGAGACAGATGTGAAAATAAATTCTGAGGAAAGAAACTGAGTATGAAAATATCTACACAAGTCCTATTGGGAGTAGGGTGAATAACAAAGTGCTTAAGGGGTGGGGCTAAGTGCACAGGTGAGGCAAGAGTGAAGGAAAATAAAGTTGGGGGAGGAGAGTTTAGTCAAGGAAATCTTCCTGGAGAAGATGTGATTTTAGTAGGGCTTTGTCGATGGGAAGAGTGGTGGTCTGTCGAATGTGAAGGGGGAGGGAGTTCCAGGCAGGAGGGAGGACAGGAGCAAGGGGTTGATGACAGGTGAAGTGGTAGGTAGCAAGGGACGCTGAGTAACTTGGTATTAAAGGAGTGACATGTGCAGGCTAAAATGTAGAGGTAGAGGAGTTAGGATAAGATGAAGTGAGAGATGACTGGGGACCTTTAATCCCATGGTGAAAAGTTTCAGCTTAATGTGGAGATGGATGGTCAGCCATTGAAGGCCCTTGGGGAGTGGGGAGAATCAGATTTTGGAAGCAGCAGAGTGCAGTGAGAAGCAACGTGGCCTAGCAGATAGAGCACGGGCTTGAGAGTCAGAAGGACCTGGATTCTAATCCCGGCTGCCACCTGTTGGTTGTGTGACTCTGGGCAAGTCACTTCACTTCTCTGTGCCTCCGTGACCTCATCTGTAAAATGGGGAGAAAGACTGTGAGCCCCATGTGGGACATGAACTGTGACTTGGGTCTACCCCAGTGTTTAGTACAGTGCCTAGCACATAGAAAGCACTTAACAAATCCATGAAAAAATAGTATGGTCTGGAGAAGGGAGGGGTTGGGTGCAGGAAATGAAGTTTTTCCCTTCTTTCTCTGCAATTCCCTTGCCAACTTCCAATGAGATCTGTGATTGGCTGTTTTATAAACACATCACTCAAAGACTAATTCAGCACAGACTAATATTTCTCCTACTACACTGCAGCTCACAGTCTTCCCTGCTCTCAGGATATCCTGCTTTATTGATTGATTAAATATTGCCATTTATAAGAAACTCCAAGGATGAAGCTATTAGAATTGGCAAAAGAAAAGCTTCCATTATCTTTCAGATTATAATTGGTCTGGTCTAGTCAACTTTAAAATCCTAGAACCTATCAAAAGTAAAAAAAAGTTCATAGGCTACCTAGGTGGGTGTGAAGCTGTTTGTTAAAAATTAAGGTATCATAAGATTGGACAGATTTATTTAATTTTTAAAATCAAAATGCTTCAGGATGATAAAACTTTAATGGAGTTCACTCTCCCCTCTTCTGAGGCTGTTTTAAATTTGGTCTAGTCAGTACCTCAGAAGGATGATTAATGATGTGCTAAATATTTTAAATGTGTTAAAATGGTCAAGTTAACTGATCTGAATCTCATTCTACCGCTGAATCATTCATGAAAGCCCCATTTCCTGGAGACTTCGATGATGATCTCAGGTAAGAACCTGCAGGGATTTTTAACTCAGTCTCCCTGCCTCCATATCCAGAGATTAACCCCCTCCGAGATTTCTAACAGTTTGAGGGAAGAAGAGCAAGCGGCAGAAAGATCAAAAGCAACCTTCACTCCCTCGGCCACTCCCAAACTGTGACCAGCTCAAATGCAGCACTGAATTTTGTGTCCGAGAAGGCAGGGATAGCCTCAGGGATGAAAAATGGATCCAACAGTCCAACGAAGACTCTCTGCACAAGGTCAGTCAGTCAATTATATTTACTGAGTGATTACTGTGTGCACAGCAATGTACTAAATGCTTGGGACAGAACAATGTAACAATACACAGATGCATCCCGGGTCTACACTGAGCTTACAGTCTAGAAAGGGAGACAGACATTAAGATGGTGAATGGCTTGCCAACTGAGGCAGTTCCCCCCATGTATTTGTGGGCACATTCTCTATCCCATAAGGAAGACTTTGGAAACTGGTCATTTTCCTCCCCATTCAGGTGCCTTCAGTTGACATTATCCACTTGGGCCTGTGACGATGAGGCCTCTGGTTGTACTATCCACAATTTTGTGTGGATTCTGGAAACTGCCCTGAGGCCACCCAGGTTGTTACTGGGGTTGAGGGCAATGGTGTGACAAAGCCAGACTGGACTAGTGGTAAATACCTCTGAGCATCCTTTAGCAGCAAACTGGCAGAGAGTAAAGTACCATTTAAGGAGTGATTTCAGCAGCAAACAGGCCATTTCCAAATAAATGCAGCAATGGAAACTCTGAATAGGACCCGATGGCTCAGTAACAGAGACCTCTCGCAGTGCAAAGTGATAAACTAAATGGTTCCAAGACAGAAACCATTCATCATCACTGAGAGGATCGCTCTTAGCCTTCCTCCTCCAGGTCATCAGGCTGAACGGACACTAGCAACAAAGGGAAAAATGTTCCATCTGGTGACTACTGGTCCTGTCCATTATACAAACTGGCCTCCTACAATTTTTTTCTAATAGCATTTGTTTAGCACTTACTATGTGTCAAGCCCTGTTCTAAGACTTGGAGTAGATACAAATCGATCAGGTCAGATAGTCCCAGTTCCGGCTAAATCAGAGGGAGTAGATTTAATGCGAACTTTACAAATGAGGAAGCTGAAGCATGGAGAAATGACTTGCCCAAGGTCAGACAGCAGACAAGTGGCAAAGTCAAGATTAGAACCTGGGTCCTCTGACTCCCAAGTCTGTGCCCTTTCCACTGTAGGCCACATCATTTTGCTAACAGTTACCTGCCATCCCATCAGAAATTCAGCTCAATCAACCTAAACAATATATAGAAAAGGTTTTCTAGGGAAGTCCACTTTCAATCTTGTCTACCACATTCAGGACACCAATTGGGTTCCGAACCCTAAAGCGATTTCATAAGATATCTATGGAATTCATTTAGAGAATCTTGATTTGCAGCCTCTCCAAAAGCATTTCAGCCACTGATTGATCTGATCTTGGCAAGGTAGTGTCCGGAGTTTCAACTGCCCCCTGACGAACCTCTTACAGGGCCAGAGAATGTGAGCAGCTGTATAATTTAGTAATGGGTCTCTCTGCCCTTGAGGATAGGCCCGAAGATTGAAGGATTCAATTCCAGTAGTCTTTGCTGAAGCCTGAACCCAACTTGAGTTTCTGTGTTAATTCCAAGAGGCATGGCCTGCCCAGGAACTAAAAAGCTATTCCCTAAAACAAAATCATCATCTAACTGAGAGGCACTCTGTGATTATGGTGTCTTGTTTTTGTCCGTCTGTCTCCCCTGATTACACTGTAAACCCGTCATTGGGCAGGGATTGTCTCTATCTGTTGCCAAATTGTACATTCCAAGCACTTAGTACAGTGCTCTGCATATAGTAAGCGCTCGATAAACACTATTGAATGAATCATAAAATTACTTAACAGTCACTGCAAGCAATGGACACATATGAGCCACAGGTCAGAGACCTCCTTTCCAATCAGCTGCTGCAGCTAGAAGACAAGTGCTGGTTTGCACCTGTATTAAGATCCTTTAACCTAGCACAGGAATCCAAGCACAGACTGGCATTTGATGGAACCAGCTATTTTCCAGTACTGCTTCAGTGGACACCTACTCCTCTGAACCCCAATTTGGTAATGGAGGGGTTGGGGGCTCAGAGGGGTTAAGGGAGGGTCTAGAAAACTCAGAATCCTCCTTCCGGCTCAGTCGCGCCAGTCCAAAAACAAGGGGGACAGCGACTGTAAGCTACTGTAGGTTAGGAAGCTTCATGGTCCAGTGGATAAAGCAGGGGCCTGGGAGTCAGAAGACCTGGATTCTAATCCCAGCCCCATCATTTGCCTACTGTGTGACCTTGGGCAGGTCACTTAACTTCTCTGTGTCTGTTTTATCAACTGCAAAATAGAGATTCACTCCCTACTCTCCCTCCTACTTAGATTGCTAGTCCCAAATGGGAGAGGTTATTAAGGCTGATTAACTTGTATCTACCCCAATGCTTAGATCAGTAAGCACTTAACAAGTAGCATAAAAAAATGTCCTTACAGGAGAAACCGCCACTAGCCACTGCAGGCAAAAATGAGACAAGCCAAGCACAGTGCCATTTTCCAAACTCTGATTCCACTGCTGCAGGGGAGAAAAATGTTGTTAACCAACCTTTAGTTCCTCTTGGATCTTCTCTTCCATCACTTTGGCTGCCTTCCGGTCTTCCATTTCAACTTTCCACTTTTCCGCCAGAATCCGGGCTCTCTCATTTGCCATAGCATCCCGGAACTTCTTGGTGATTTCAGCCTCCTTTTGTTTCCTTCAAAATAAAAGAAAAGAATATATATGTATTTATTTGGAAATGCAGAGTCAATGACCACCTGGATATTCAATATAAAGAGAAAGTCCTCTTAATCATGCTTCCTGCAAACAACCTGGATGCAAACATAATAAAAATGGAATTTACTAAGTGCTTACTACATGTCAAAGCACTGTGCTAAGCTGAAGAGGTAGATTCAAGATGAGTAGATCAGTCACAGTCCCTATCCCTGTCTAAGAGAACCTAAGAAAGAGAGAAACTCTAATTTACCTAAGCATTGATATCAGAATCTGAAACCAGTAGCTACAGAGAAAACACTTTATACCAGTTCTGTTTTCCCAAATTACACTTTAGGAGGGAAAGCAGGTAATTCTTTCTGAAAGCAAATGTCTAAGTTTAATTGCCATTCAAATAGCCAATGATGTGCATGACTTCACCTGCCAATAAGCCAATAGAGTTACATCCAGACTTCTGAAAGCAGAAACGAGGTCTAGTTAGCATTCTTTCCAGCTTGGACCGTTGCTTTTTCTTAGATTGTGAGCCCTGACAGGGACAGAGGCCATGCCTAATTCCTTCCTCCCAGTTCTTCATATAATGCTCTGCACGTTGAAATGTTTAATCAACTATTACTACTGGTACTATATCAAATACATGGCTTAGTTGAAAGAGCCCGAGCTTGGGAGTCAGAGGACGGGGGTTCTAATCCTAGCTCTGCCACTTGTCTGCTGGGTGGCCTCGGGCAAGTCACTTCACTTCTCAGTGACTCAGTTCCCTCATCTGTAAAATGGGGATGAAAACTATGAGCCCCATGTGGGGCAACCTGATTACCTTGTATCTACTTCAGCACTTAGAACAGTGCTGGGCACATAGTAAGAGCTTAACAAATACCATTATTATTATTATTATGCCCAAGAGCAATAGCATCATCTCAATCAATCAATGGCATTTTTTGAGCCTTTACTATGTGCAGAGCATTGTTCTAAGCGCTTGGGAGAGTACAATACAGCAGAATAAGCAGTCGGGTTCCCTGCCCATATTGTGCTTACAGGGTAGAGGGGGAGACTCTCACCAGAGTTCCTCTGCCTCCTTCCGGGCTTGCTTCCTGGCCCTTTCCGCTATTAGCGCCTCTGAAATCTCTTCGTATGGTGTGTCTCCTGCAGCTTCTCCCATAATCCAGACCCAGACTTCTCCATCAGTCCCATGAAGCCACTGAACATGTTTATTCTGATCTGAAAAGCACATCAAGAACAACAACAACAAAAAAGAAATTAGGAACCTAACAAGAAAGATACCTGGAAAATAGTGGAAATACGCTTAGCACTCACCTCAAAGGATCCAGCAAATTTTTCAGAGAAAAAATAAATACACAGTGAACTACTTCTGTGCTGAGAAAGAGCTCAGGGAAAGTGTAAATTGACCCAAGATTCTGACTCTAGAAATACCTTTTAGGAAAAAACTCAATAATGAAATAACTTCATAGCAATGGATAATGAGATCCTACCCACGCAGGTAAATGTGGCTAAAAAGAGTGATGTTTGACTGACATTTCCTCCTGCACTGTGTATGTGGAAAGAAAGGTCCTTGCTGCACTGATGGCCCCTGCTGGGACACCTTGGACTAGTCACTTACTTTCTCCATGTGTTAGTTTCCTCATCTGTAAAATAGGGATTAAATACACTTCATCTACTCCCCTTAGAGTGTGAGCCCCATTAGGACAGGAACTCTGTCTCATCTGACTGTATTGTATTATACTCCAGCACTTGAAACAGTTCTTGCCACACAGTGAGCCTTAACAAATACCACCATTATTATTAATATTGTTCCTATTATCTAGGGCCGGTCTCTGTTTACAATCCTGCCTCTTGGATTCCTGATCTTTGTGAAGCCGCTACTCCCGATTGCAACCCTCTCCTGAGAGCTTCCCGCCAAGCTGTTCTGTTTGCTTCAGTGATCTCAGTTCGACTATGTTGTATTTTGGTCAGTGTGTGTTCAAAACATCCAAAAGATCCTGTCGGAGGTTGGCCAGGGAACTGCAGGGAAAGAAAGGAGAAATTACATTTCCCAGGAACTGAAGGGGCTGATTCCTGACATTTAACAACACAACAACGAGTGCCCCGGGTAGAGATAAGCCCTCCTGAATTCTCCTGGTAAAGGTGGAGAAAGATTTCTTCCTCTTTTTACACCAGACGATGGAAAGATAGGTCAGAGGAGGTTTTTCTGCTGTAAATCTTGGTTTGTGGTTTTCAATCTCTATTTGAATTTTAAGTTGTTTTCTTGGGCTCTTTTTCAATTGCATCGATGACTAAAGTTTTGTTTATTAGCAGAGATGAGTAAGCAGAGTTTTATAGGTCTTCAAAATACTCAGGCAAAGTTCCCTTTTGGATTCAGTCCAGATTCCATCTCTTTCATCCCTTTTGAATGCCAAAATGGGAAAGGGTTATTATTAATACGATTTATTCAAGGTATCGGAGCAAGATAGTTCCTCTCTACTCATCTCCCATAAATCCACTATCCTGTTACATTATATCAATCAGTCAGTGGTACTGATGGAGTCCTAACTGTGTGCAGAACAGTGTACTAAGTGCGTGGGAGAGAACAATACGATACTGTATGTCACTCTATCTCTAAACTGTTTATCCCTGGCTACCCCAAGTTGGGAGAAAGTAAATCAGGGAAATGCTTAATAAGGTACTACTATCAATCTACCTCTCAATCGTATTTACTGAGCACTTACTATGTGCAGAGCTCTGTGCTTAGTGAGAGTACAACATAACAGAATTGGTAGATATGTTCCCTGTCCACAATGAGTTTTCAGTCTACAGCAGGAGACAGACATTAATATAAATAAATAAATTATGGATTTGTACGTAAGTTCTGTGGGGCTAAGGAAGGGGTGGATAAAGGGAGCAAATCCAAGCATAAGCGTGACGCAGAAGGAAGTGGGAGAAGAGGGAATGAAGGCTGAGGCGGGGAGGCAACTCAGAGATGTGCCTTCAATAAGTCTTTAAAGGTGGGGAGACTGATTGTCTGTCGGGGATACTCTCCCAGGAGCAAAAACTTCAGGGATCTCTGCGAGGTTGACAGGCCCAGTGAGAAACCTGAAAGAGGTAGCTCAAATTCTCAGTGATGGTGGAGATAATCGACCTTGGCTTTCCAGGCCAATAGTCCCCTAAACCAGCCAACTCCTTTGAGTTTTATGCTGCTGGCCTCCAACGTATCCTTCCCCGTCTTCAAAGCTTCCTGAAAACTCAACTCCGGCAACTAATTTCTACCACCCCTCATGTGTCATCCCAACAACCACTCCTGACATTTATGTATATATCGATGTGCATCCTATATGTAGTCATTTCATTTTTCAGTGGTGATATGTGTAACCGATGGAGCAGTGTGAAAGTTAAAGTGATGCGGGGATATGCTGATAAACACTCAATTGAGATCTTTTGCTCATCACTAAAGAAGGTCTTTGGCACCACACACACCACAACGGCACAATAAGGATGAACCACCCTCATCATAGACGGTGAGGAAATTGTACAGGGAATCCTACCCCTCTAGACTGTAAGCTTGTTGTGGGCGGGGAATGGGTCTATTTATTTTTATATTGTACTCTCCCAAGCTCTCAGATCAGCTCTCTGCACACAGTAAGCACTCAATAAGTACAACTGACTGACTAACTGACTACACAGTCAGTGAAAATGCTTCAGTGAACTCTTGAGCTTGCCATCCACCACTGAGGAAGTCCTTCAAGGCAAAGAAAAATCATCCAGAGTGCAGAGACATGACCTTATCCCCCAACCTCTGAAGAGGCAAACTCCACCATCAAACCATGAAATTGGAAAAGCACCCAGATAATAAAAATAATAATAATGTTTGTTAGGCACCTACTATGTTTCTAAAACTGTTCGAAGTAGTGGGGTTCTCTCTTGTCTTATGCCATCGAGTTGTCTCAGACCCATAGCAATGTCAGGGACACATCTCTCCGAGAACACACCACCTCCATCTGCAAAGGTTCTGGTAATGTATCCATAGAGTTTCTTTGATCAAAATATGGAAGTGGCTTACCGTCGCCTCCTTCGGCTCAGTAAACTCGAGTCTCTGCCCTCGACTCTCTCCCGTGCTCCTGTTGCCCAGCACAGGGGAGTTTTGACTTGTAGCAGGTGGCCTTCCACCTGCTAGCCACTGCCTGAGCTAGGAATAGAATGGCTAGGCTTCTGCTTGACTCTCCCTCCCATAGTCAAGACTGATAGAGCACTGGAAACTCTCCAGGTGCGACCTTGAGAGGGGAAGTATTGGGGTAATAAGATATAATCAGGAGTGACACAGTCCTTCTTCTACATGGGGTGGGAAAACCACTATTTCATTCCCATTTTACAGATAAGGAAACTGAGACACAGAGAAATTAACTGACTTTCCCAAGATCACACAGCAGGAAAGTGGCAGAGCCAGGATTAAAACGCAGGTCCTCTGACTCCCAGGTGTGCACTCTGATGGCAATACTGAAGAAATCTACAAACAAGGAGAGCCCCTAATCTTCAAACATTTAGGAAACCATAAGATTCCAAATCTGTCACCATAATCATCAATCATCACCAGGGACACTTAGAAAGAACACGGCACGACACAACTCAGAAAGTCAGGTATTCCAAACAGTAATGGACTCGGATAGTATTCAATTACAAACCCATTCTTTTTTAACTCAAAGACAAATTCAAAAGCTGGTGCACCCAGACTTAAAGTACTGGCACCTTTTAGACAGCAACTGCAGATGGGGAAGTAACCTGAGAGATCTAAAAATGATCCTGCAAGGGTTCAACCCTGTTCGACTTTACCCTTAAATGTCACATTGTCAAAAGATGTTCTAAAATCTACAAGTAAACCAGATGTTGCAAAGCAAGATGATTTATGGTAATAACCAGATTGATGTAGAGCATCGACAAAGCTGCATCACACCTGCCAGTCACTTATGTGGACGTAGAAGCAGGCCGGAGGCAGTTGCCAGATGCTATTTCCACAGCAGCGGAAGAGACCCTCTGTTTTGAAAAGCAGAAGAACAGAGACTGATTTGATGAAAATGATTATGAAGCAGCAGCCCTCCTCTACCAGAAAAACACAGCTTTGAGAAAATGGCTCAATCATCCAGTAGAAGCAAATCATTGTGATTGCATAAATCTAGGGAAGGGGGCTCAGGTGAAAATGAGAGCCCTGCAGAACTTCTGCAGGATCACCTTGCAGATGAGATGTAATCTTCTTCCGAAACCACATCTGTGAGAGTGCTGTCCCACAGCATTGATCTGGGCAAATGATCTTAAAACAGCAGTACAGCCTCCCTAAAGCCAGAGTTCAGTACAAACCGGCTGATAGCCAAAGGTCACCTTGGCTGACCGGAATGAACGCTTCTGTGATCTCCGCCAAATGCCATTAACAGTCATCTAGCAAGCCCCAGACGGTGTCCCACAAAAAACGATCAACACTGGCATGGGTCTGGAACCGGTCATGAATGAGGCTATTCCTGCAATTCACTGGCTGACCAGAGGAAAATTTCCAGGTAAGGTTAGTTTATAGTGGACTTTATAGTTTGCTGGGGAGCCCAGTGCAAGAAAGGAAAGGAAAGGAAAGTAAGGATAAACTCCTTACCACAGGTTTTAAAGCACTCATCCCTCCTACCTTACCTCACTGATTTACTACAACCCTGCCATCTCCCTTTGTTTCTCCAATGCCAACTTACCTCAATGTCGTCTATCTTGCCGCCAACCCTTGCCCATGTCCTTCTTCTGCCCTAGCACTCCCAACCACACAATGCAGATCACCACTCTCCCAACTATCAAGGCCTTATTCGATTGACATCTCCTCCAGGTGGTCTTACCTGATTGAGCCATCTTTTCCCCTGCCCCCCTCCCTTCTGTGTCACCTATGCCCTTGGATCTGTACCCTTTTATTCCTTGATAGTCAGCACATCCTCAGCCCACTTATTTACAAATCTGTAGATTATTTATTCATTTTAAATTTTTCTCCCCCTCAGTAGCCTGTAAACTCCTTGTGGGAAGGGAATGTGTCTACCAACTTTGTTGAACTCTCACAAGGAGTTAGTACAGTGCTCTGCACCCAGTAAACACTCAGTAGATATTATTGATTGATGAGGAAGACACTATAACCTAATGGAAGGCACATCGGGCTGGGAGTCAGGAGACTCCGTTCTACCGCTGGCCTTCTGTGTGACCTCTGTTAAGTCACACCGTTCTACTCCTGTTTCCTCAACTTTAAAATGAGAATAAGATACCTACTCTCCCTACCTTCTAGTTTGTGAGATCCTTGAATGATCTGATTATAACTACCCTAATATTTAGGACATATTAAACACTTAATAAATATCACAAGTAATAAGTTTTCATGGGAAACAAATAAATGAAATCTGAAATCATTCTCTCAAAGCTCTTCTCTTTTAGCTGAGGAGGAATTCATGTTTGAGAAACCCCATAAAAAGAATAGGCAGTCTGAAAGGTAACAGGTAGTCTAGTCTGTAAATTGCTTATGGACAGGGAACGTGTCTACCAGCTCTGCTATATTGTACTCTCCCAGTTGCTTAGTACAGAGCTTTGCATGGAGTAAATGCTCAATAAATACCCTTGATTGACTGACTGAACAGGTGAAAACCAGTAGTCCTTTGGCCATCATCCATCAGAGTCCAATCCTCTGGACTGTAAGCTCATTCTGTGCAGGCAATGTGTGTGTGCGTGTTTATTGTTATATTGTAATAACAATGACGGTATTTGTTAAGCGCTTACTATGTGCCAAGCACTTGTTCTAACTGCTGGGGAAGATACAAGGTAATCAGGTTGTTCCACATGGGGCTCATAATCTTAATTCTCATTTTAAAGATGAGGTAACTGAGGGACAAAGAAGTGAAGTGACTTGCCCAAAGTCACACAGTTGACAAGTGAAGGAGCCAAGATAAGAGCCCACAGCCTCTGACTCCCAAGCCCGGGCTCTTTCCACTAAGCCAGCTGCTTCTCCAAGCTATTGTACTCTCCCAAGCACTTAGGGCAGTATTCTGCACACAGCAAGTGTTCAATAAATATGATTGACTGACCTGGGGAAACCAGGAGCCCATTTCTCAGAGATTTTTCAGGTGGGTGTTCTCCCATTATTCTAAAATTGTCATTTTTTTCTGGCTCTCTGCCCCAGGAGACTTCATGGCTCACTCCCAGTCATCTGAAACCCTTGGCTGTTGGGTTGGCTCACTCAACCTTGGGCATCTCTCTGGAAAGAGAGACTTGATAGTAAGGCAGGGATTGGGTCAACTGACTGTTGTATTGTTCTCCTCCAACCACTTAGGACAATATTTTGTTCATGGGAAGCATTCAATAAACACCACTGATTGATTGACTGATTGATGGCTCCTGTTAGAAATAATAATGGTGGTACTTGTTAAGCGCTTACTACGTGCCAAGTACTTTTCTAAGCGCTGAGGTAGATAGAAGGTAATCAGGTTGTCCCATGTGGAGCTCACAGTCTTAATCACCATTTTACAGATGAGGTAACTGAAGTACAGAGAAGTTAAGTGACTTACCAAGGTCACACAGCAGACAAGTGGTGGAGTCAGAATTAGAATCCATGACCTGCTGACTCTTTTGGTGATGCCACACAGCTTCACTGCTGTGTCACATTTCCTTCTCCGTTCATGACATCTCTATTTGGATGGAACTTCCTCCCACCCATATATGATAGACCTTCATTTTCCCCAACTTCAAAGCCTTATTATTATTATTATTATATACTTTAGTATACTTTAAATGGTAATGGCACTTTATAAGCACTTACTACATGCCAAGTACTGTTCTAAGCGCTGGGGTAGATACAAGGTAATCAGGTTGTCCCAACTGGAGCTCACAGTCTTAATCGCCATTTTACAGATAAGGTCACTGAGACACAGAAAAATTATGTGATTTGCCCAAAGTCACACAGCTGACAAATGGCGGAGCGTACTTAGAACCCACGACCTCTAACTCCCAACCCTCCGACTCTTTCCACTAAGCCATGCTGCTTCTCCTCCCAAGGGCCTTTCCTGATTAAGCCTTCTTTCCTCCTACTCCCTCTCCCTTCAGTGTAGCCTATGCATTTGGATTTATACCCTTGAAGCACTTGATATCCATCCCACCCTCAGCCCCTCAGCACTTACTATAATATTTGTAATATATTTTAACATCTGTCTCATTCATTCAATAGTATTTATTGAGTGCTTACTATGTGCAGAGCACTGTACTAAGCGCTTGGAATGGACAAATCGGCAACAGATAGAGATAGTCCCTGCCCTTTGACGGGCTTACAGTCTAATCGAGGGAGACGGACAGACAAGAACAATGGCAATAAATAGAGTCAAGGGGAAGAACATCTCATTAAAACAATAGCAAATAAATAGAATCAGGGTGATGTACATCTCATTAAACAAAATAAATAGGGTGATGAAGATATATACAGTTGAGCGGAAGAGTACAGTGCTGAGGGGATGGGACGGGAGATGGGGAGGAGTAGAGGGAGGGGGGGAGAAGAGGGTTTAGCTGCGGAGAGGTGAAGGGGTGGTAGAGGGAGCAGAGTGAAAAGGGGAGCTCAGTCTGGGAAGGCCTCTTGGAGGAGGTGAGCTTTAAGTAGGGATTTGAAGAGGGGAAGAGAATTAGTTTGGCGGAGGTGAGGAGGGAGGGCGTTTCAGCACCGCGGGAGGACGTGGCCCAGGGGTCGACGGTGGGATAGGCGAGACCAAGGGACGGTGAGGAGGTGGGCGGCAGAGGAGCGGAGCGTGCGGGGAGGGTGGTAGAAAGAGAGAAGGGAGGAGAGGTAGGAAGGGGCGAGGTGATGGAGAGCCTTGAAGCCTAGAGTGAGAAGTTTTTGTTTTGTGCGGAGGTTGATAGGCAACCACTGGAGGTTTAAAGAAGGGGAGTGACATGCCCAGAGCGTTTCTGCAGGAAGATGAGCCGGGCAGCGGAGTGAAGAATAGACTGGAGCGGGGAGAGACAGGAGGAAGGGAGATCAGAGAGAAGGCTGACACAGTAGTCTAGCCAGGATATTACGAGAGCCCGTAGCAGTAAGGTAGCCGTTTGGGTGGAGAGAAAAGGGAGGATCTTGGTGATATTATAAAGGTGAGACCGGCAGGTCTTGGTGACGGATCGGATGTGTGGGGTGAACGAGAAAGCCGAGTCAAAGATAACACCGAGGTTGCGGGCCTGAGAGACGGGAAGGATGGTCGTGCCATCCACGGTGATAGGGAAATCTGGGAGAGGACCGGGCTTGGGAGGGAAGATGAGGGGCTCAGTTTTGGTCGTGTTGAGTTTTAGGTGGCGGGCAGACATCCAGGTAGAGACGTCCTGGAGGCAGGAGGAGATACGAGCCTGAAGGGAGGGGGAGAGGACAGGGGCAGAGATGTAGATCTGTGTGTCATCTGCGTAGAGATGGTAGTCGAAGCCGTGAGAGCGGATGAGTTCACCAAGGGAGTGAGTGTAAATGGAGAACAGAAGAGGGCCAAGAACTGACCTTTGAGGAACTCCAACAGTTAGAGGATGGGAGGGGGAGGAGGAGCCCGCGAAGGAGACCGAGAATGACTGGCCAGAGAGATAAGAGGAGAACCAGGAGAGGACGGAGTCCGTGAAGCCAAGGTGAGCTAAGGTGTGGAGGAGGAGGGGATGGTCGACAGGTCAAGGAGGATTAGAATGGAGTAGGAGCCATTGGAGCCATCTCCCCCTCAGTAGTCTGTAAGTTCCTTGTGGGCAGGGAATGTGTCTACCAACTCTGTCGCAATGTATTCTCCCAAGCCCTTAGTACGGAACTCGACACACAGTATGCTCTCAATTAATAGCAATGATTGACTGATAGAGTTGGTCCACCAAGAAAGATGTCCTTGCTGGTGCTTTGGTCTGAAACTTTTACCACCCATGGCCCAGGATGCATTCTCCTATTTGTGGCTCCGTCCACCCCCAGACCCTGGTAAACTGTGGGTCAGATTGTCAGGAGGTGAAATAGATTCATTCAATCGTATTTATTGGGCGCTTACTGTGTGCAGAGCACTGTACTAAGCGCATGGAATGTACAATTCGTCAACAGATGGAGACAATCCCTGCCCAATGACAGGCTCACAGTCTAAAAGATGTTACGGAATGAATGAGTGATGGAAGGAATCAAAGAATGACTGAATGATGTGGACTGCAGAATTCCAGTCCCAAATTGTTAAAGCAAACTCAATCCAGGGGAAAGTGTTATAGACATCCAGTTTCCTGATCACTCACTTGACCCTTTCATACTAGGAACTAAAAGGCCAGGCAGGCAGCCGGCCAATCAGTAGCCCTCCCTTAAAGCCCCAGCAGGTAAGAGCTGGTAAGTTGGTACCTATACTATACTCCCCTTGCCACCCACCCAAGCGGTTAGTAAAGTGGTCTGCACATAGTAGGTGCTCAATAAATGTCACTGATTGATTGATTGATTGACTTAATATATAAAATCACACAGGCCCTGGAGTGAGATCCCAGAGGTTGTAGATTGTCCCAATCCTCTTTTACCAGAAATTCACTGGTGACTCTCGAAGCACCAGATTTTCCCACATTGCTGAGAAAATGGTCAAATAGTGAGGAGAGCATGATGTGGCTTTCTTGGACCACTGGATGCCATCTCCCCACTGCACAGCCTCCTACCAGCTGCCGTGAGGTTGAACACAGTCAGGGTTCTCAACCACGTGAGTTCGAGAAGTCTCCTTGGGGATGTCCTGCTCTCCTCCACGATGACAACCCGGTGTCTCTGACAGAGCAAGTGACCCGTTCCACCAAGATCTAAAAGGAAGTCGCCTGACTTTTTTCTGAGCAGAAAAGCTGGAGACAAGGGAGTTAGGTGACTTGAACAAGTACACCCAGCATGGTAGGCAGGGGTACGAGGCTCTTTCCTAAGCTCTCCTAGCCCAGCTCCTTGGAGTGAAGAATTTCATTCATTCATTCAATCATATTTTTGGAGCGCTTACCATATGCAAAGCCCTGTACTAGACACTTGGGGGAGTACAACAATAAACAGACACATAACCTGCAAACAATGAGCTGACAGTCTAGAATCAACCTGTGGCCAGAACTAAACAAAACGTAAGCCCAAGGAAGGCTCGTGTTCACTTCCAAGATCCAAAAACCAAATGGCTGAAGCTTAAATCCACAGTCCCCATCCCTCCTCTCTCCCCACCTCCTCCTGGACTACAAGGTGACTTCCTTATTGGGAGAGAAATCTAGCAAAGGCCAAGCAACCCAGACGGTAAGGAAGTTGAGTCCCAGGTTTTACCCTGCTGATCTCAAGCAAAGAGAAACACTACCCGCCTATCTGGTATCTAGGTCAGAGATAAGAACACGTACTGTTACATCCACGAGGCTTAAATGACGTGTCTGCCCGCTGCTGGAAAAGGTCCTCTCTATTCTTTGATATAAATCCCCCAAAATACCTTGGCAATGGGATTGCTTGGATGGCTGAATGGCCCAAGATCATCAATGGAAAATGAAAAGAGAATTGTAGGCTCATCAAAGGAAATCCCGCTGCCCCTTCTCCATTGACCCTGACAGTGACCAGACGCTCCAGGCTGCCTGGGTCCCAACACCCCGAGACAGCCACACTGGGCTTTTCCGATAAATTAAACTGCCTTTCTGGGCTCATGGCCTCTGGGTTGTTTGGCTTTACATGGACTACCTGCAGGCATGTGGATGAATTGAACAGCCAAAAGTGAGCTTCCCATTCCCTCTCCCTAAGAATGATCTCTCCTATAATTCTCCCCTTACTTTTTCTAAGCATGGTGTAGTTTCTTTTAAAAAGAAATAGCAATTACCTTTTCTCTGGTATTTCCATCAGCCATATTAAGCCTGAGATATTTGAGTTCCTGTTTGGTGCTGTAGGCTTTCATTTCTAAATTGCTTAGCAAGCGACAAATGGACTAATAATGATAATCACCAAAATAGTAATCGTGGGGGATTATGCTCCTAATCACCCTTTAACAGCACCTTTCTCACAAAAGATTCCTCGAGGCTTTTGGAGACTTGCAGAAATTCTACGCCCATGAGTCAACACAGCCATTTCTCCGGCAGAAATCTCACCTGATTTGAAAGAGGACAAATTAAAATTTCCATCTCCGGTTAGACGGAGTCTTCTTCATGGGTGTACTGTGCACAGACCAATGAGGTTTGTAGGGAATGAGAGGCCCTACCCAAGAAAACATGAGGAGGTGGAAACAGCTCAGTAAACCCACCTCAGAAATAGTTTCCTCAGAAATAGTTTCCTCAGAAGCTGCCATGGTCTCCTGGACAGAGGCCCCGGAGATCAATCAATCTATCGAATTAATGGAGCATTACAATGTAAAGAGCACTGTACTAAGCAAATGGGAGAGTACCGTATAACAGAGTCGGTGGACACGTTCCCTGCCCACTACAAACAGGCATCAAAATAAATAAATACATAAATTATGGATTGGTACATAAGTACTGTGGGTCAAGTGAGGGGTGAATACAGGGTGCAAATTTAAGTGCAAAGGCTATGCAGAAGTGAATGGGAGAAGAGGAAATGAGGACTATTAGTGCCTTTGCAACCACTTCCTGAGCCTCTTAGGACCAACAGGAAACATTCATTCATTCATTCATACAATAGTATTCATTGAGCGCTTACTATGTGCAGAGCACTGTACTGAGTGCTTGGAATGTACAATTCAGCAACAGATAGAGACAATCCCTGACCAACAACGGGCTCAGGGTCTTAAAGGGGGAGACAGACAGCAAAACAAAACAAGTAGTCAGGACTCAACACTATCAAAATAGATGAATAGAATCTAAGATATATACACATCATTAATAAAATAGTTATAAATAATATATAAAAATAGACAGAAGTGCTGTGGGGAGGGGAAGGAGGTAGAGTAGAGGAGGGAGTAGGTGGAATGTGGAGGAGAAAAGGTGCAGAGAGAAAGAGGGCTCAGTCTAGGAAGGCCTCCTGGAGGAGGTCAGCTCTCAGTAGGGCTTTGAAGAAGGGAAGAGAGTTAGTTTGGTGGATGTGAGGAGGGAGGGCATTCCAGGTGGGCATTCCAGGTCAGGGGTAGGATGTGGGCCAGGGGTCGACGGTGGGATAGGTGCGAACGGGGGACAGTGAGGAGGTGAGCAGCAGAGGAGCGGAGTATACGGGGTGGGCTGTAGAAGGAGAGAAGGGAGGTGAGGTAGGAGGGGGCCAGGGGATGGAGAGCTCTGAAGCCAAGAGTTAGGAGCTTTTGCTTCGGGTGAAGGTTGATAGACAACGACTGGGGGTTTCTGAGGAGTGGAGTGACATGCCCAGAACGTTTCTGTAGAAAGATAATCCGGACAGTGGAGTGAAGTATAGACTGGAGCGGGGAGAGACAGGAGGTTGGGAGATCAGAGAGGAGGCTGATGCAATAATCCATCGGGATATTATGAGAGATTGTAACAGAAAGGTGGCAGTTTGAATGAAGAGGAAAGGGCGGATCTTGGTGATATTGCGAAGGTGAGACCGGCAGGTTTTGGTGACGGATTGGATTGTGGGTTGAATGAGAGAGCAGAGTCAAGGATGGCACCGAGGTTGCGGGCTTGTGAGACGGGAAGGATGGTAGTGCCGTCCACAGTGATGGGAGAATCAGGAGAGCAGCAATGGGCATAAGACATAAGCAAATCTGATTACCAGAGGTGATGCATATAAGTCCCCTGCAGGATGACATGGTTCCCTAACACAAATACCAAAAAATGTCCTATCCTGTTTCTAAGAGGAGCTTCCTTCAACCCAGATTTATAGAGAACTCAGTCACTTCCGCCATCTGTGTATAGGCCCCAACCCTGGGGCCAATGAGGAGGAACACATACTTAGCTCCTTGAGTGCAAACCTTCTCACTGTGCCTCCATCTCACCTGTCTTGCTACCGACCCCTGGCCCACGTCCCACCTCTGGCCTGAAACACCCTCCCTTCTCAAATCTGACCGAGAATTACTCTCCCCACTTTCAAAGCCTTACTGAAGGCACGACTCCTCCAAGAAACCTGCCCAGACTAAGCCCCACTTTTTCTCATCTCCCACACCCTTTTGCATTGCCCTGACTTGCTCCCTTTGCCCTCCCCACTCCAGCCCCAGCCCCACTTCACTTATGTATATATCTGTAATTTCATTTATTTGTATTGATGGCTGTCTCCCGCCTCTAGACCGTGTGCTCTTTGTGGGCAAGGAATGTCACTATTTATTGTTGTACTGGACTTGCCCGAGCACTTAGTACAGGACCCTGCACACTTGTAAGCACTTAATAAATATGACAATAAATGAAAGAAGGAAGAATGCATTCTAGGAGTTATAGTACATGCATCCCACAACCCATTCCTCTTCTCTCTCTCTGCTTCTCTCTGAGTCTTCAAGGGAAGACGTGCAAGCCAGGGTTGGATTTTCCATGAAAATATGTTGCCTCTCCTAAGGTATTAATTAAGTGCCCGCTATATGCTGACTGTTTGGGTGGAATCAAGAGAATCGATGGGACGTAGTCCCCCTCCTTCACGGAGCTCGGAATCTAAGAGGGAGACAGTGATGGCTTCCACATCCCAAAGCCCTAGATGAACAATGCACTAGTATCAGGCTGAAAAGGCAAAGATAGCTCTGAAGCAAGGGAAGAATTAAAATCCAAATCAGAGAAACAGATACTTGTAAATCTCGGATGTTTCATTGGGTAAAAAGGGCAAGTCAAAACCACAAATCTTAATACCCTCTTTACTGTGTGGTCCTTCTTTGAAGCAGAGTAAAGAAAGCTCCTGCTGTGATATTTCCATAGGAAAAAAAATCTTGAGAAACATCTGAGATGTGTGCAAATGACACCTAGATTACTGGACTGCTCTTGCCCCTTTTTTTTCTCATTTTTTATAAATCAGAATATTAATTACCCAGAAAGCATTTTCCCATACAGGAAAGCTGAATAAGTATAATGCATAATTTATAGATGGAAATTTAGGTGTCAAAAGTGTGCCTAAATCTCACACAAATATTTTTGTACCTATTTTTTCTGCATCTTATTCTCTCTAGCAGTGGGTGTAGTCGAGGGCCATGAGGTTCTAATATCAATCAATGGTACTTTTTTTAATGGCATTTGTTAAGCGCTCACTAAGCTAGGCCCTCTACTAAGTGCTGGGGTAGATACAAGCTAATCGGGTTGGTCACGGTCGCTCTCCCATATGGGGCTCACAGTCTTAATCTCCATTTTTCAGATGAGGTATCCGAGACAAAGAGAAGTTAAACGACTAACCCAAGTTCACACAGCAGACAAGTGACGGAGCCAGGGATTAGAACCGAGGATCTTCTGACTCCCCAATCTGTGCTCTATCCCTTAGGCCATGCTGCTTCTCACTGACTGCTTACTGTGTGCAGAACACTGTACTAAGCACTCGAGGGAGTCCAACACACTAGAGTTCAGAGACATGATCCTTTCGAGTAAAGAGCCTACTTCTAAACCAGAGACTAAGCCTGGAGGAAAATCAGAAGACTATTTAAAATTCTAAGAAGCGGGGAGCAACCAATTAGAGCGGTTCAGGGTCTTCCTCCCCCATGAAGCCTTCTAAACTGAGTTCAGGGACTAATGGCTGCATTGTTATTACCTCCATTATTCCTGCCTAACCTGGTCTTTATTGGACCAGCCTGACTGCCATTTTCTGGGAGGGGGAATAGTCATCTTCTTCCTAGGCCATCCCCGCGTCGGGCAACGGACAATGAATAGTGTTCATCACCAAATGACTAATTTCCTCTGCTGCCTGTTCTCAACAGGAGATGATGAAATACTATAGAAGCAAAAAGGAGATTATTTCATTTCTGTCTAGAAAACCCTTGCTCAATTTCCCTCTAACTGGACACTCCTTCACTGCTTCACATGGTGAGTAGTGGGGCCTTAGTGGTCAGCCCTGAAGGAAACGGGCGTCAATTTAACTATTTTAGAAGTTCAATCCTTCCTTCTGCCAAAAAAAAGCCCCTTCAGGGCTTTATCCAAGTCACTTCTGAGCCCACACAATCTTTCAGTTCGTTTTAGGTTCCCCACAACCCCCTACAGTGAAGGTCATGGAACATAAGAGGAAGGCAGGAATGACAAAGCATTCTGGTCAGCCATAAATGCTCTTTGGCATTAAAGGAAAAAAACAATTTAAAATATACTTGGGCTACAAGGCTCTCTTCTGTACTCTCTCACGAGCTCAGTACAGAGGAGAAGCAGCATGATGTAGTGGAAAGAGCGTGGGCCTGGGAGTCAGAAGGTCATGGGTTCTAACCCCAGCTCCACCACTTGTCTTCTGTGTGACCTTGGGCAAGATACTTCACTTCTCTGTGCCTGTTACCTTCTCATCTGTAAAATGGGGGTTGAGACTGTGTGCCCCACATGGGACAGGGACTGTGTCCAACCCAATTTGCTTTTATCCACCCCAGTGCTTAGTTCGGTGCCTGGCACATAGTAAGCGCTTAACAAATACCATCATTATTAGTATTCCAGTACTCTGCCCACAGTAAGCGCTTAATAAATGCCATGAATTGACTGGTATATCAGCTCACTTTGCCAGTCTCTCCCCAGCTTCCACTTTCCCTTCCTCCCACGCTCGGCTTCGGAATTGGCCTTGTTAACAATACTAATTATGGTATTGTTCTTGCCTCTCCCACCTCTGACTCCCGGTTTGTACTGTTTTCTCTGGCTGGAACCTCCTTCCTCTTGAAAGCCACCAGAACACATCTTCCCCTGGCTTCAAGCACTCCTGCTATTCCACCTCCTCTATAAAGCATTTCCTGTTTAATTTTCTCCTCTTCCTCAGGTCACCTTAACCCAGCCACCGCCTCAGCTACTCGTACCACTTATGCACATATCGATCTATTGACTCTGTTCAATATTCATTTTCCATCTTTCTCTGCCCTTGTTAAGAGTTCATTGTACCTCTGTTTTTCCTCCTAATTATAAATAATTCTGGCCCTGCCTGTTTCCCCCATTAGATACTAAGCTCCTTGAAGGCAGGGAGAGGGTCTTTTATTTCCTTTGTACTCTCCCAAGCATTAAGTATAATGCTCAGCCCACGATAGGTGCTCGATAGATAAACATGACTGATCGGTTGATTGATTGATTCGTTTGTCCCTGCCCTAAAAGGCCATAGATGTGGATGCATAATTTCTAGCCCTCTTCAGCGTTCCCCCTAGTTGACAATGAATCCTGGTATTCAATTTAGAAAAGCTGCATTGCCACTGGATAGAGCATGGGCCTCGGAGTCAGAAGGACCTGACCTCTAATCCTGGCTCCGCCACTTGTCTGCTGTGTAGCCTTGGGCGAGTCACTTCACTTCTCTGGGCCTCTCTCAAGCTCACTCGAAAAATGGTGATTAAGAGTGAAAATGGTGATGGTGATTAGACTTTTCTAGCTCTACCCCCTGCTCTTTTCCTTGGGCATACCCACTCTCTTTCACTCACCCATCTCTTGTCTTATCTTAGGCTGTCATCTCCAACCCATAGTGATGCAATGGACACATCTCTCTCAAAACAACCCACCTCCATCTGCAATCACTCTGGTAGTGTATCCACAGAGTTTTCTTGATAAAAATACCATTGCCTCCTTCCACGCAGTAAACTTGAGTCTCTGCCCTCTTCTCTCTCTCCCATGCCTCTGCTGCCCGGCACAGGTGAGTTTTGACTTGCAGCAGATTGCCTTCCACTCTCTAGCCACTGCCCAAGCTAGGAATGGAACGGGTAGGCCTCTGTTTGACTCTCCCTCCCATAGTCGAAACTACCTTGCCCCTTCTTACCTCACCTCCCTTCTCTCCTTCTCCATCCCACCCCACCCACTCCGCTCCTCTGGTGCTAACCTTCTGTGCCTCGTTCTTACCTGTCCCTCTGTCAAACCTTAGCCCACGTCCTACCTCTGACCTGGAATGCCCTCCCTCCTCAAATCCGCCAAACAATCACACTTCCCCACTTCAAAGCCCTACTGAAGGCTCACCTCCTCCATGAGGCCTTCCCAGACTAAGCCTCCTTTGTCCTCTGCTCCTCCTCCCCTCCCCATTGCCCCGGCTCATTCCCTTTTCTCTATCCCCCTTCCCCAGCACAGCACTTGTATATATACATGTACTTGGGTATATATGCACATATTTATAATTCTATCTATTTATATTAATGATACGTATATATCTATAATTCTATTTATTTATATTGATGCTATTGATGCCTGTTTACTTGTTTTGATGCATGTCTCCCCCCTTCTAGACTGTGAGACTGTTGTGGGCAGGGATCGTCTCTGTTGCCGAATTGCACTTTCCAAGCGCTTAGTACGGTGCCCTGCACACAGTAAGTGCTCAGTAAATATGATTGATTGAATGAATGAGTACTGGAAATTCTCCAGGTGCAACTCTGAGAGGGCACTCTCTCTTACACACAGACACTGTCAGGGAAATGGACACACACAGACACGATCGCACCCAGAATGTGAGTGGGGTCTCTGACAGAGCTCCTTCCCACTGAGGCAGAAGGTCGGAGCGTCAGCCAGGAGTCCAGTCACACGGCTCCAGCTTCGCTAACGACTTTGTTCCCACGATCTCCATCCTATGGGGGCATTGACGCCTTCCTCCTTGGAATTGACACCCCTGTACACACATTCAGACGGGCATGTATTCATCTGATATTTATCGAGAGCTTAAAGTGTACAAAGCACCGCACACAACACTTGGGAGAGTACATGCAACAATAAACGGACACGTTCCCTGCCCGCAACAAAATGAACACATCTTCTTAGGATGCACACGCTCACTCGAGCGCCCACAGGCTGACACGCACACGCACGCATGGGCGAGGTACCTTGCTTGAGCTTCCGGCTCATGCCTAATCGAGCCTCCTCCCTTTGCGCTTCTTCTTCCCTCTCGTTCCACCGCCGCAGCTGTTCCTCCCTCATCTTGTAGAAGAGGATGTGCTTCTGCTGGTCGCTCAGCTCGGCCAGGAGGTCCGGGTCAATGTACATGTCGCGGAGGATCTGCTGCAGCATGGTGGCCGGGACGTCAGACGGTCGGCACGGGACTCGACCTCCTCGGCTCCGGCCCGCCCGCCTCCACGTTGCCGAGCCAGGACCAGGTCGGGGAGACGCCGCTGGGCAGCAGGACCCCTCCGCCAACTCCAAAAGCTTCCTTTGCCAGTCTGCCCTGGGCCCGCTCTTTGTCTGCTCAACTCCTCGATACCCCGAGGAAAAGAGAAGAGGAGGAGGGTGAGAAGCAGGTGGGCGATACGGGGCGAAGAGGAGGCTGTGCACTCGTCAAGCAGATAGCACAGCATGCGCCTCGACCCCGGCCGCTCCTCGTGTGAGCTGGGTGAAGAGGGCAGAGCGGAGGACCCTGGCGGGGAGACCTTCTCTCCGCCGTTCCCATTCGTGGCCGGGAGCTCCCCGGCCCCCCGGTCCCAGGGGGTGATGGCCAGGTAACGGCATCCTGGCAATATCCGTGTCACTCCATCTGCTCAGGGGAACCTATCTCTCCTCAGCCCGAGGCAGCGGGTCTGCCAGCTCTTTCTAGTTAGCAGGAGTCAGGTTCACACAAAAGGCCCTCTGCCGCCCCTACCCCCCCCACCCGTACGAGACGCTCGGCCCCATCCGCCTCGTGAAGCTCGGGAGAGCGAGGAGAAGGCTCTGGAAGGAAGGGACCGGCTTGTCCAAACGGGCCTGAGCCGAATGAATAGTAGCCAGGTGAGAGTCGGTCCCTCAGTGGCGCACGGACACGATGTGACAGCCCCAGCGCGGTTCGTTTGCGTTCCTCTCCCTGACTTGGAAAAAGATGAGCTTTCTGCTTTAGCCGGTGGTGACGATCTGCTGGTCAGTGGTATTTCCCTCATCTCAGCAGGAGGAACTGTTGAATTTTAATGAGCAAAGCAAAGAGAAGCAGCATGGTCTAATGGAGAGAGGACGGGCCTGGGAATCAGAAGGACCTGCGTTCCAATCCCAGCTCCCCCATTTGTCTGCGGTATGACCGTAAGCCAGTCGCTTAATCTCTCTAGGCCTCAGTTACCTCATCTGTAAAATGGAGATGAAGACTGTGAGCCCCATGTGGGACAGGGACTGTGTCCAATCCGATTAGCTCGCATCTAACCGGGTGCTTAGTGTGCCTGGCACATAGTCAGGCCTGAACAAATACCATTAAAAAAGAAGAGCTTCAGATCTTCTGACTCTGCTTTAAAGTGTCTGAATGTGTGGGCGGGACAAAGACCCCAGGATTCCTTGCTAGGACCCAGGGAGAATCTAAGATCTTCCCACACCTCATTCTTTCAATAGTATTCACTGAGCGCTCACTACATGCACAGCACTGTACTAAGCACTTGGAATGTAGAATTCGGCAACAGATAGAGACAATCCCTGCCCAATGACGGACTCACAGTCTAAATGGGGGAGACAGCAAAGCAAAACAGAACGAAACAAAAACAAGACACCATCATCAAGATAAACAGAATCAAGGAGATATACACCTTATTAACAAAATAAATAGGGTAATAAATAATATACACAAATGAGCACAGTGCTGAGGGGAGGGGAAGGGGGGAGAGCAGAGAGTGGGGGGGAGGGAAAGGGGGAGAGCAGAGGGTGGGGGGGAGGGGAGGGGAGGAGGAGCAGAGGGAAAGGGAGGCTCAGTCTGGGAAGGCCTCCTGGAGGAGGTGAGCTCTCAGTAGGACTTTGGAGAGGGGAAGAGAGTTACTTTGGCAGATGTGAGGAGGGAGGGCATTTCAGGACAGCGGTGGGACATGGGCCAGGGGTCGACAGCAGGACAGGTGCAAACGGGGGACATTGACAATGGGAGGCAACGGACTCACAGTCTAGAAGGGGGGAGACAGACACCAAAACAAGTAAACGGGCCTCAGTAGCATCTTCATGTAATAAGCGCTCAGTAAATACCATTGATTGACCGATTGAGACAGCAGGAGACAGACCAGCCGGTGGGACTGCAGTCCAGACAGGAGGAACTGATCTTGAGCTGTGAAATAGTGAGGCTGAGACAGAAAAGTTAGAGTGGTGCTACAAATGACAAACTGGTGACATAACACCAGGGGAGCACACATGGCTCTGTGTGTGTGTGTGTGTGTGTGTGTGTGTGTGTGTGTGTGTGTGTGTGTGTGTGTATACAGGTGGCCGGGACCGCGGCTAACACTCTAGTCCTTTCTGCCACACTCGCAGACATTTATAAACTTCACCCCCAGGGGTGTGTCAGCCAATCAATCCTAATTATTGAGCACTTCCTGCATCCAGAGCACTCTGCTAAGCATTTGGGAGAGTATAATAGAACAATAGACGCTTTCCCTGCCCACATCTCTAAATACAATAATAATAATAATAACGATAATGTCGGTATCTGTTAAGCGCTTACTATGTGCAGAGCACTATTCTAAGCTCCGGGGGAGATACAGGGCGATCAGGTTGTCCCACGTGAGGCTCGGTCTTCATCCCCATTTTCCAGATGAGGGAACTGCGGCCCAGAGAAGTGACTGGCCCACGGTCACCGGAGCTGGGATTCGAACCCATGACCTCCGGCTCCCAAGCCCGGGCTCTTGCCACTGAGTCGCGCTGCTTCTCAATATGAATGTCAGCTCTGAATAAAGCGTAGCCCCGAGCTGAATGTGTCAAACGTTTCCCTTTGGGCCACTGGGGAAAGCTGAACTCATGATTTGAAAAATGCTGCCCGCATGGGGAGCCACTGTGGCTTTGGCTGGGTCGGCTTCCCCCTCTCTGCTGCCCTCTCGTGGCCACCTGTGGAACTAGCAGCGGGCGGCCGCGGAACCCTGGCGCCCGGCCCATACCTACTAGCCGGCTTTTAAATAATAATAATAATAACGTTGGGATTTGTTAAGCGCTTACTATGTGCAGAGCACTGTTCTAAGCGCTGGGGGAGATACAGGGGAATCAGGTTGTCCCCCGTGAGGCTCCCAGTCTTCATCCCCATTTTACAGATGAGGGAACTGAGGCCCAGAGAAGTGAAGTGACTTGCCCACAGTCACACAGCTGATAAGGGGGAGAGCATAATGATAATGTTGGTATTTGTTAAGCCCTTACTATGTGCAGAGCACTGTTCTAAGCGCTGGGGGAGATACGGGGCGATCAGGTGGTCCCACGTGAGGCTCCCAGTCTTCATCCCCATTTTGCAGATGAGGTCGCTGAGGCCCAGAGAAGTGAAGTGACTTGCCCACGGTCACCCAGCTGACGAGTGGCCGAGCCGGGATTCGAACCCCTGACCTCTGACTCCCAAGCCCGGCCTCTTTCCACTGAGCCACGCTGCTTTTAGGGGTTCAGAGGGTCTAGAGACCCCACTGCCAATTCTTGGGCGGTCTGAGCCGGACTTGCTTGTTGGCACGGCCTCTGACCGCACTAAATAATCGAGGACATCCCTTTGCCAACCTTAAAGCAACAGGTGGACTTTAATAATTACAATAATCATAACGATAGTATTTGTTAAGCGCTTAATATGTGCAGATCACTGTTCTAAGCGCTGGGGTAGATGCCCATATCATTCGCCTCTACCACCCACTCCAGTTACTTGTCGCCGTCATCTACCGCCCTCCCGGTCCCACCTCCGACTTCTTCAACCACCTTGACCCCTTTCTCACCTTCCTCCTCTCCTTCTCTCTGCCCACTCTGATCCTTGGAGACTTCAACATCCATACGGACGTACCCGACGACTCCTCTGCCGCCCGCCTGCTATCCCTCCTCGACTCTGCCGACCTCCTCCTCTACCATACCGCGCCCACTCACCGACTCGGTCACACCCTCGATCTCATCATCTCCTACCGCTGCACTATCTCCTCCCTCACCGACTCTGAAATCCCTCTCTCTGACCATAACCTTCTCACCTGCCTCATCTCTCACACTCCCTCCCCCTGAAAATCTTCGCTACTGCCCCACAGAGACCTCCGCTCTCTCGATCCCATCCGTCTTTCCAATAGCATCTCGCCTCACCTTGCCGCCCTGTCCTCTCTTCCCACTCTCGACGAGCGGGTCTCCGCTCTCAACTCCACCCTCTCTACTCATCTCGACTCTCTCGCCCCCCTTTCCCTCCGCCGCTCTCGCTCCACTAACCCACAGCCCCGGATCACCTCCTCCGTCCGCCTCCTACGCTCCTATGCTCGAGCTGCTGAGCGCTGCTGGCGAAAGTCCAAGCACCGAGCCGACCTCACACACTTCAAATTTATCCTTTCCTGCCTTAACTCTGCCCTCTCCTCCGCCAGGCAAAGCTTCTCCTCCTCCCTCATCGACACCCATGCCCGTCACCCCCGCCGATTGTTCCGGACCTTTAACTCTCTCCTTAGGCCCCCTGTTCCTCCCCCTCCCCCATCTCTCACCCCCAATGATCTGGCCACCTATTTCCTCACGAAAATCAACACGATCAGGTCTGAGCTCCCCAAAGTCACCCCTCCGCCTCTCCCCTCCCCCCCATCAACCCCCTCCCCTACTTTCCCATCCTTCCCTGCAGTATCCTCAGAGGAGATCTCCTCCCTCCTCGCAAGTGCCACCCCCTCCACCTGTGCCTCGGACCCCATTCCCTCTCACCTTCTTAAAACCGTCGCCCCTGCCCTCCTCCCTTCCTTAACTTCTATTTTTAACCACTCAATCTCCAAGGGCTCCTTCCCCTCTGCCTTCAAACATGCCCACGTCTCCCCCATCCTAAAAAAAACCCGCTCTTGACCCCACTTCCCCCTCCAGTTATCGTCCTATCTCCCTACTACCCTTCCTTTCCAAAATCTTAGAACGAGTCGTCTACAATCGATGCCTAGAATTCCTTAACTCCCATTCTCTCCTAGACCCCCTCCAATCTGGCTTCCGTCCCCTCCACTCTACCGAGACTGCTCTCTCTAAGGTCACCCATGACCTCCTTCTTGCCAAATCCAATGGCTCCTACTCCATTCTGATCCTCCTTGACCTCTCTGCTGCCTTTGACACTGTCGACCATCCCCTCCTCCTCCATACCTTATCTCACCTTGGCTTCACGGACTCTGTCCTCTCCTGGTTCTCCTCTTACCTCTCTGGCCGATCATTCTCGGTCTCCTACGCTGGAGCCTCCTCCCCCTCCCATCCTTTAACTGTTGGAGTTCCTCAAGGGTCAGTTCTTGGCCCTCTTCTGTTCTCCATTTACACTCACTCCCTCGGTGAACTCATCCGCTCTCACGGCTTTGACTACCATCTCTACGCAGATGACACGCAGATCTACATCTCCGACCCTGTCCTCTCCCCCTCCCTTCAGGCTCGCATCTCCTCCTGCCTCCGGGACGTCTCCACGTGGATGTCGGCCCGCCACCTAAAACTCAACATGAGCGAGACTGAGCTCCTCATCTTCCCTCCCAAGCCCGGTCCGCTCCCAGACTTCTCCATCACCGTGGATGGCACGACCATCCTTCCCGTCCCGCAGGCCCGCAATCTCGGTGTCATCCTTGACTCGTCCCTCTCGTTCACCCCACGCATCCTATCCGTTACCAAGACCTGCCGGTTTCACCTCTACAATATCGCCAAGATCCGCCCTTTCCTCTCCACCCAAACGGCTACCTTACTATTACGGGCTCTCGTTATATCCCGGCTAGACTACTGTGTCAGCCTTCTCTCTGACCTCCCTTCCTCCTCTCTCGCCCCGCTCCGGTCTATTCTTCACTCCGCTGCCCGGCTCATCTTCCTGCAGAAACGATCTGGGCATGTCACTCCCCTTCTTAAACAACTCCAGTGGTTGCCTATCGACCTCCGCTCCAAACAAAAACTCCTCACTCTAGGCTTCAAGGCTCTCCATCACCTTGCCCCTTCCTACCTCTCCTCCCTTCTCTCTTTCTACCGCCCACCCCGCACGCTCCGCTCCTCCGCCGCCCACCTCCTCGCCGTCCCTCGGTCTCGCCTATCCCGCTGTCGACCCCCGGGTCACGTCCTCCCGCGGTCCTGGAACGCCCTCCCTCCTCACCTCCGCCAAACTGATTCTCTTTCCCTCTTCAAAACCTTACTTAAAAATCACCTCCTCCAAGAGGCGTTCCCAGACTGAGCTCCTCTTCCCCCTCTACTCCCTCTGCCATCCCCCCTTTACCTCTCCGCAGCTAAAGCCTCATCTTCCCCTTTTCCCTCTGCTCCTCCACCTCTCCCTTCCCATCCCCACAGCACTGTACTCGTCCGCTCAACTGTATATATTTTCGTTACCCTATTTATTTTGTTAATGAATTGTACATCGCCTCGATTCTATTTAGTTGCCATTGTTTTTACGAGATGTTCTTCCCCTTGACGCTGTTTAGTGCCATTGTTCTTGTCTGTCCGTCTCCCCCGATTAGACTGTAAGCCCGTCAAACGGCAGGGACTGTCTCTATCTGTTGCCGACTTGTTCATCCCAAGCGCTTAGTACAGTGCTCTGCACATAGTAAGCGCTCAATAAATACTATTGAATGAATGAATGAATGAATGTCGGCTAACCGGGTTGTCCCACGTGAGGCTCACGATCTTCATCCCCATTTTACAGATGAGGGAACTGAGGCACAGAGAAGTGAAGTGACTTGACAGCAGTCACACAGCTGACAAGTGGCAGAGCCGGGACGTATCTTTAACGTTACTTTTAAGTAACAGTTACTTTCCCCCCTTTATTGAAGGCACATCTCCTCCGAGAGGGCTTCCAACTCTGAGCCCCACTTTTCTTCATCTCCCACTCCCTTCTTCGTTGCCCTTACTACCTTTGTTCTTCCCCCCTCCCATCCCCACAGCACTTATGTACATATCTGTAATTTTATAAGTATTGATGTCCATCTCCCTCCCCCTAGACTCATTGTGGGCAGGGAATGTCACCGTTTATTGTTCTATTGTACTTTCCCAAGAGATTAGTACAGTGCTCTGCTCATAGTAAATGCTCCAGAAATATGACTGATCGAATGAATGAATGTAACAGTGTCATCATAGCACGCAGAATGGTTCTTCGTGAAAGGGTGCAGAACCTTTCGAATCGTGGAGCGTGTCTCCCGGCGGACCCCTGATCCTTTCCAACGCGGCACTGTCGATAAATCCTCCTCCTGGGTCCCCGAAAGCGTGGGCTGAGGAGGAATAGAGTTGGGCTTTTAAAATAAAAAATACCCGATTTAAAGGTACCCGATGTGGAATCCATGCTAGTCAAGGGACACGGCCTGGCTGCAACTGGACAACCAACCACCCCACCCACCGTCCCCATGTTTGATGGCCAGGCTTTGCTCCACCGGGTTTTCTGGAGAGGTAAAACCCCAAGGTTTTAACTGGACCGAGCTTACCTGTAGCCCACCTCAGCCAGGGAGGTCCCAAGCTAAGCCTGCTGGGGTTTGGGAGTGTCCAGGCTCTCCGTTGTCTCACTCTTCTGGAGAGGGTTCCCAGCTAGAGCTGCAGTTAGGATGACTCTGGGCTGGAAGAGGCATGGACAGGGGATAGTAGTAATAATAATAACATTGGTTAAGCGTGTGCTATGTGCCAGACACTCTACTAAGTGCTGGGGAGGATACAAATAATCTTTCCTTGTCCCATTTGGTCCTCTGAGGTAGAATCTAGCATCTGAGGGTTTTTCAAATTTCATTTAGCTCAAAACAGGTCTTGTGCTCCCTTCCTAGCATGGTCCCTCTCTCAGAAACTCTGATTTAAACGTCAACTCCTCAACATGAGAAGCAGAGGGGCCTCGTGGATAAAGCACGGGCCTGGAGGTTAGAATGACCTGGGTTCTAATCCTAAATTTACCCCTTGTCTGTGGGCAAGCTGCTTAACTTCTCTGTGCCTCAGTTACCTCATCTGTAAGATGGGAATTAAGACTGTGAGCCCCATGTGGGTCGGGGACTGTGTCCAACGTGATTAGCTTGAACCTATCCTAGTGCTTAGTACAGTGCCTGGCATTTAAGTGTTTAACAGAAACCAATTTTTTTAAAAAAACCTTCAATCAAGATGAATCCCTCCCTGCCCCGCCCCCTTTTCTTTTTAAGCCCCTTCCTGCACTTACCCTCCCCCATCCCAGTACAGGCTCAGCAAGGCCAGGACCTCCAGGTTTACCCATCTGGCAACCTCTGGACACCAAGGAACTGCCAATGCCTCCAAAGGTGTCAACTCGGAATCGACTGGCTCATTCCAGGTTCGGTTCCACTCTAGAGACGTTATAGCCTGGTCCGGCGGGAAGAGCCCAGTCTGGCAATCGGGAGACCAAGGATTCTAGTCCCGGCTTCCGCCTGTGGCTGGCTAACGTGGGCCAAGACAGCACACGCACTTCACACCCCTGTCTGCCTACTTGCTTGTTGCCGCTACTTTCCCAGAGGATCACGTCTGGCAGGGATGAAAGAGTGTGAGGGGCGACGCCCAAACCACCAGCTCCATAATCAATTCCTCTGGGTGCAGCTTCTCAATTCCTCGAGGCTCTTCCCCAGCGGGAACATGTCTGGCAGGGACGAGAGAACGTGTGCGGCGGTGCCCAAGTCCTTAGTTCTATAATCAATTCCTCCAAAGCAGCTTCTTGGTCCTGAGGTCTGCAGTCCTGGTTCATCCATCAGGTCCATCCAAAGATGTTATGGTGAAGATTATGGGCTATTAACCCGCAGAGGCTTGGACCTGTCTACTCCAGCTCAGGAAAGCAAAGTCCAGCAGCTTTGAGGGAAGGGCCTGCCCACTGGGCGCCAGAGAGACAGACAACTTAATTCTGTGAAGGAGACATCTTTCTCTAGAGACTGAACCACACTGACCCAGGGAGGGGATTTTGAGGTCCAGCTGCCATCCTGATCAGGGAGACTATCTAATAATAATAATGTTGGTATTTGTTAAGCGCTTACTATGTGCAGAGCACTGTTCTAAGCGCTGGGGTATACAAGGTAATCAGGTTGTCCCACATGAGGCTCACAATCTTCATCCCCATTTTACAGATGAGGGAACTGAGGCACAGAGAATTTAAGTGACTTTCCCACAGCCACACAGCTGACAAGTGGCAGAGCTGGGATTCGAACCCATGACCTCTGGCTCCCAAGCCCATGCTCTTTCCACTGAGCCACGCTTCTTCTCTAAGCTTCTCTCAGCTTCTCTAAGCCACGCTGCTTCTCTAAGCTTCTCTTCGCTGCTTCTATCTGTACCCCTCGTAGAGCAGCCGAGGGCACGAAGAAGCCAGGCGAATGGATGGTCCACCGCCCAAACGTTCTGCTTCCTGCCGAACAAGACGGTTCAGGCGGAAGCTCATCGCGGGCAAGAAACGTGTCTCCCAAGGGCTTAGTACGGTGCTCTGCACACAGTAAGCACTCAATAAGTACCTCTGATTAAGCAAGATGGATTGAGGCACACAAATGCCTCTCCGAGGCAGCAGCAGGAGCCGACTATCGCCATCATGGTCCAGACTGCCCCGGGATCTGGTCCGCCTCCAGGAAGGAAACCCCAGAAGGGCAGCCCCCAGGACGATCTCCCGACCACCTTCCAGTCGGTCCCCTTTGGCAGCGGTGGGACGTCCAGCTCCTGAGGTGGCCGGGCCAGCTGACGTCCGTGGCCAGGGGCAGGTGGAGTGGGGCCGGGAGGACAGGGCCGGGGGTAGAACGGGAACTTCTTCCATCTTATTTTCAGCAAACTCCCCCTGAGTTGGGTCTGAAAAATAGATTTCTCCAGGCTGGTTACCAAAAGCGACAGCCTGCTTTCAGCCCCAACGTTCCTCGTCTACCGGGGGAGTAAATTCTCTTCGTGACCCAAATCTTGCTGTAACACGTGATTTTAATGTGTTTTATCTGGCCATCAGAATGAATCCACATTATCTCGAGAAGCAGTGTGGTCTTGTGGCGAGAAGACAGAACTGGGAAGCAGGGGACCTAGGTTCTAACCCTAGCTCTGCCATCTGCCTGATGTTTGACCTTGGATAAGTCACTCAACTTCTATGTGGCTCAGTCTCCTCTGCTGCTAAATGAGGAGAAAATAGTTGTTCTCCCTGCCCCATGTGGGACAGGGACTCTGATCTGATTGCATTGCATCTTCCCCAGTGTTTTGCACAGGGATTGGCACATAGTAAACCCTTAAATGCCACAGTTATTATTTGATTCGACCCGTATGTTGAAGAAAATGGTTACTGATACAACTGAAGGTCGTTGGTGTAAAAAGTGTCAACTTGGCTTAATCATCAAGCAGTGCCTCATTTTCATATGAAGTCTCTTGATTCATGAAATTGGATTATCACGATTTCCTAACCCGCCCTATCCCTCCAGCAAGCAGCCTGGTCTCAGATGAGTGAAGTAACCGTGGATCTTGTGGGAAAGCCTTCAAACAAGGGACATCTATCCCTCCTTTCCCTCTTCGAATGTATGGGGTCCGAGAATAACATCTGCAAGGCCAGGAAAACCAAACGTTGCTTTTCCTGACAGTTCTTTCTCCTCTTTCCCTTATCTCAGCAATCCCCAGAGGGAACCCATTAATTCATTCATACGATCATATTTATTGAGTGCTTACTGTGTGCAGAACACTGTACTAAGCACTTGGGAGAGTACAATATAACAAGATAACAGATAGACAATGTATCTGCCCACAATGAGCTTACAGTCTAAAGGGGGGACGGACATCAATATACGTAAATAAATTATAGATATGTACATAAGTGCCGTGGGGCTGGGAAGGGGGGTGAATAAAGGGAGCAAGTCAGGGTGACACAGAAGAGAGTCAGAGAAGAATCAGATCCACTGGTGTGAGAACTGATCTCCCGTAGAGAAATGGGTTTCTGTTCTGTCTTTTTCCCCATTAATCATGCAGGAAAGAGTATCTGCTTTAGCAGTTCCCTTTTTTTTTTATGGTATTTGTTAAGTGCTTACTCTGTGGCAGGCACTGAACTAAGCACTGGGGTAGATAGACGATAAGCTGGTTGGAAACAGTCCATGTCCCTCATGGGGCTCACAGTCTTAATCTCCATTTTGCAGATGAGGTGACTGAGGTCCAGAGAAGTGAAGTGACTTGCCCAAGGTCACGCGGCAGACAAGTAGCAGAGCCGGTATTAGAATCCAGGTCCTCTGGCTCCCAGGCCTGTGCTCTATCCACTAGATCGCGCGGCTCCTCATCCGCTTTTACATCCACCCTCGGCTACATTCTAGACTAGTACTGCAGCCCATTAAGATTTCATGAGATGCGTATTTTAATTAATATGTGAAAAATGATCGAATTTGGCTAAGGAATAATATTTCCATGATGAATGCTTAAATAATAAAGATGATACAGTTATGTTAACTGATGTACAACAATGACCTAGAACCTAAGCCCCAACCTCGTTTATTAATAATGCAGTAATGAGGAGCCATTTATATGAATGCTTAAAATCAACTCTCATTTGGCTCTATGAGGGTTCTGCTGCTGCAGTAGAAGAACAATTTACAGGGCTTCTCTCTGGATGACTCAGAAACTACTGGGTGATTAAAACATGGCATTTTCATTGCGAAGCAGTGTGGTCTAATGGATAGAGCGCTGGTCCGAGAGTCGGATGGAGCAGCGTGGTCCAGCGGGTACAGCACGGGTCTGGGAGTCAGAAGGGCCTGAGTTCTAATCCCAGCTCTGCCATTTGTCTGCTGTGTGACCTTGGGTGAGTCACTTCACCTCTCTGCGCCTCAGTTACCTCATCTGTAAAATGGAGATTAAAATCCTGAGCCCCACGTGGGACAGGGACTGTGTCCAACCTGATTAGCTGGCATCTATCCCAGCACTTAGTTCAGTGCCTGGCACTTAGCAAGCGCTTTAACAAATACCAGAAAAAATAATTGGGAAGGATTACTCATTTTCAAGAAACGTAGTTCATTCTCGTGCTTCTCTGGCCAGGTTTTCCCAGATGGAAACCATGATTCTCTGCAGCCATTTGGGTCTCAGATTAATCTGCAGTCAGAGCATAACTGCCTTGAATCTGGTTGCAACCCTTTGGTCCAGAGGATTCTTTTAATCTTCCTCCCTATTCACTTTTGGCAGACCACCGCTCTCCCCATCTTTAAACTTCCACTAGATTGTAAACTCCTCAGGGGCACGGATCAGGCGCACTGTACTCTACTCTCCTAAACTCTTCCTACAGTGCTCGGCACACAATAAGCACTCGATAAATACTAGCGAGAAGCAGTGATGCCTACTGGATAGAACACAGGCCTGGGAGTCAGAAGGACCCCAGGTTCTAATCCCGGCTCTGCCACTTGTCTGCTGTGTGACCTTGGGGAAAACATTTCACTTCTCTGGGCCTCAGCTACCTCATCTGTAAAATGGGGATTAAGTCTGTAAAGCCCACCTGGGACAGGGACCGTGTCCAACCTGATTAGCTGTACCTACCCCAGGGCTTAGAGGAGTGCTTGACACATAGTAAGTACTTAGCTAATCCTATTAGTATTACTATTGATTAGTTCCTCCAAAATCCTATTCAATTCAAATATTCTCTAGGAAGCCTTCCTTGATTAATCTCTCCATCCTATTTCTCTTATTAATACACCTCCTATGACTTTATGTCTTTACTTCCTAAGCACTTGCCCCACCTCCCCTTACATATCCTTATATGTAAGGGGAGCAACCCTTACACTAGGAAGCAGCATGGCTTAGTGGAAAGAGCCTGAGCTTGGGAGTCAGAGGTCACGAGTTCGAATCCCAGCTCTGCCACTTGTCAGCTGTGTGACTGTGGGCAAGTCACTTCACTTCTCTGTGCCTCAGTTCTATCATCTGTAAAGTGGGGATTAACTGTGAGCCTCAAGTGGGACAATCTGTTGACCCTGTATCTACCCCAGTGCTTAGAACAGTGCTCTGCACATAGTAAGCACTTAACAAATACCAGCATCATTATTATTATTATTATATTTGGTTGTTTGATCCCCCTGTAATTTATTTTAGTGTCTACCTCCCCCACTAGATCATAAGCTCTTTAAAGACAAGAATTGTTTCAACTAATTCTATTGTAATAATAATAATAATTATAGTAGTTATGGTATTTGTTAAGCCCTTACTATGTGCCAGGCACTGTACTAAGCGCTGGAGTGGATACAAGCAAATCGGGTTGGACATAGTCCCTGTCCCACATGGGGCTCACAGTCTTAATCCCCATTTTATAGATGAGATAACTTGGTTACAGATAATAATAATAATAATGGTATTTGTTAAGTGCTTACTATGTGCAAAGCACTGTTCTAAGCGCTGGGGGGGGGAATACAAGGTGATCAGCTTGTCACATGTGGGACTCACAGTCTTAATCCCCATTTTTCAGATGAGGTAACTGAGGGACAGAGAAGTAATAATAATAATAATTTTGGTATTTGTTAAGTGCTTACTATGTCCCAAGCACTGTTCTAAGCACTGGGGTAGATACAGGGTAATCAGGTTGTCCCCCGTGGGGCTCACAGTCTTCATCCCCATTTTACAGATGAGGGAACTGCTTCCCGGTGTTCTGCACAGAGTAAAGGCTCAATAAATATTATTGATTGATTCACTTATTCATTGAATTGTATTTATTGAGCACTTACTCTGGGCAGAGCCCTGTACTAAGAACTTGGGCGAGTATAACTCAAGAATAAACAAACACATTCCCTGCCCATAACGAGTGATTTTAGTTTTCTAGTCTTCAGGGAGACTTTCAGGGGCATCCACCCTCGTGATGTTACTTCTCCTTCTCACCCTGTTGTTGGTGTAAATGAGTAGTCCAAGATGTTGGACTTGCATCATCCATCCTTCCCTCCCTCCCAGCATGGCACAGAAGACAGATCACGGGCCTGGGAGTCATAAAGTCATGAGTTCTAATCCCGGCTCTGCCACTTGTCTGCTGTGTGACCTTGGGCAAGTCACTTCTCTGTGCCTCAGTGACCTCATCTGAAAAATGGGGATTGAGGCTGTGAGCCCCACGTGGGACAGGGACTATCTCCCCTGTTTAGACTGTGAGCCCGTCTTTGGTCAGGGATTGTCTCTATCTGTTGCCAAACTGTACATTCCAAGCGCTTAGTACAGTGCTCTGTACATAGTAAGCGCTCAATAAATACTATTGAATGAATTTGCCTTTATCTACCCTAGTGTTTAGTTCAGTGTCTGGCACATAGTAAGTGCTTAATAAATACCATCATCATTCTTATTATTATAAATTTGATTCTCCCTTTCCTTTAAGGAGGGAGGATAGTGAAACCATCTCATGTCTCAAGATTGGTCTAGTTCCAAAATGTTACCTGTTATTTTCATTCATTCATTCATTCAATCGTATTTATTGAGCACTTACTGTGTGCAGAGCACTGTACTAAGTGCTTGGAAAGTACAATTCAGCAATAAAGAAAGACAATACATGCCCACAACGGGCTTAAGGTCTAGAAGGGGTGAAACAGACCTTAAAATAAACAGTCATCAATATAGATAAATAGAATTATAGATATATACACATCAAAACAAGTATACAGGCATCAATATAAATGTATTCTAGTGTCTATCTCCCCAGCCAGAGTGTAAGTTTTTGAGGGCAAGGGTCGTGGTTAGACTGTGAGCCCGTCATTGGGCAGGGATTGTCTCTATCTGTTGCCAAATTGTACATTCCAAGCACTTAGTACAGTGCTCTGCACACAGTAAGTGCTCAATAAATACTATTGAATGAATACTAACTCTATTGTGCTTTCCCAAGTGCTTAGTAATAATAATAATGTTGGCATTTGTTAAGCGCTTACTATGTGCCGAGCACTGTTCTAAGCGCTGGGGTAGATACAGGGTAATCAGGTTGTCCTACGTGAGGCTCACAGTTAATCCCCATTTTACAGATGAGGTAACTGAGGCACAGAAAAGTGAAGTGACTTGCCCACAGTCACACAGCTGAGTGTTCTGCACACGGTAAGTGCTCCATACATCCTACTGATTGATTCACTCAGACTCACGTGAAAGGCATCTCAGACTCTTATCAGTACTAAAGGGCCGTTTGTGATTAAATAAGGTCTTCGAAGGGGCTCAGGGGAATCACCAGGCTTCATTTTCCTTAAAGGCCCCCAATACGGGCTACCCTTTAGCCTCACCTGAAAATGCCAGTAAAAACTGGGTTGCTCAAAATAATGAAATAGAGAAGACTGAAACATAATAAACTCCGTGACATTTCAACTGCCGGAGGAAAAGCTAGAATGAATTGGATTAATCATTCAAAATGCAGGGGACAACTTTCCCATACCTTAAAAATGCACATCTAGAGAGGTACCAAGGAGCAGAGCAGAGCCCCTTTCAGAATAAGTGGGGAGGTTCATCTGGCCCCAGAGATCATTTTCCATTCCCTTGGCTCGACCCAGCGGCTCTCTGAATTGAGTAAATCAGGCTGGGTAATCTATTCTTGCTATCTCCTGAACTCCCACAGGGCCATTTCCATTTGGAGCTGGCTCTCTGAATAAGGCCCTGAAATCAGTCCCTTAAGCAGGATGCCTGCCAGATATTGGGGAAATGCAAGAGGCAAGAAGATATAGAATTTCACTCAGTTTGAACTTTGTAAATATAAAATAAGAACCTACATAATTGAACCTAATGTATATTTAATGAAATGAAAACAAAACCATGGGCTTCCTTCTCCCTTTTCTTCATTCACTGGATTTGCTCGCGGATTTGTTATTGCGACTCAAGTATTCTGATATTTCATATAATTCCCTCACTTAGTGACATCCACCTGGACATTGTCCAGAGACAGAAGGATCCTGGGAAGACAAATTTGATTTTTAAGCCCTGTCCAGCCTTGAATGTTGAGTTGGAAATGCAGGCTTTATGTAGGGTGTGACTCCAGAGCAAGTAACCCATGCAAAGTTTTGAAAAATGGAAAAGCACACCGATCTGATGGCATTCCTGCAGAAATCTCCAAGCTCAGAGGGGAATCTAGTTTTCAGACATGATGATGATGGTGTTTGTTAAACGCTTACTATGTGCCAAGCACTGTTCTAAGCACCAGGATAGATAGAAGGTTATCAGGTTGTCCCACATGGGGTACACAGTCTTAATCACCATTTTACAGATGAGGTAACTGAGGCACAGAGAAGTGATTTGCCCATGGTCACATAGCAGACAGGTGGCACAGTCGGGCTGAGGGCCCAGGTCCTTCTGACTTCCAGAACCATGCTCTATCCAGGAGGCCACACTACTTCATATTCAGTGGTCCCCACTGCCCATGCAACATATGGACCAGTGAAGGAATCCCGCAAGATTTCCAAGAGGCTACCAAAGTCACAATCTTTAAAAAGAAAGGGGAGAGAGCTTAAGGTGGAAACCAAGGGGGAATCTCACTGTCTTCCTCTCTTGCAGACTATAATAATAATAATAATTATGGTATTTGTTAAGCACTTACTATGTGCCAATCACTGTTCTAAGCACTGGGGTAGATACGGGGTTATCAGGTTGTTCCACACGGGGCTCACACTTTTAATCCCCATTTTACAGATGAGGTAACAGGCACAGAGGAGTTAAGTGACTTGCCCAAGGTCACACAGCAGACAAGTGGCGGAACCGGGATTAGAACCCACATCCTCTGACTCCCAAGCCCGTGATCTTTCCACTAAGCCACTTTCCACTAAGACTACTGGAGAAGTGAGTCCAGGGCATTATGGGATTCACAGTATGGCTTCAAACCAAAGATTCTGCCTAAATACATATATACAACACATTTTCCTAGGGGGAGCCCAGCCAAATTCTCATGCATTTAGAGTCACATCAGGGGGTTCAAGGAATACTGATATGAATCGATAATAACTGTTGTATGTTTCAAGCACTGTAATAATAATAATAATGGTATTTTTAAGCGCTATGTACCAAGCACTGTTTTAAGCACTGGGGGAGATACAAGGTAATCTGGTTGTCCCACAAGGGGCTCACGGTCTTAATCCCCATTTTTAGATGAGGTTACTGAGGCACAGAGAAGTTAAGTGACTTGTCTAGTCACACAGCCGACAAGTGACAGAGTCGGGTTTAGAAGCCACGACCTCTGACTCCCAAGCCTGTGCCCTTTCCACTGGGGCAGATACAAGATAATCAGGTCCCACATGGGGCTTACAGTCTAAGTGGGAGGGAGAACAGGCTCTGAATTTCCATTCTGCAGTTGAGGGAACTGAGGGCCAGAGAAATTAAATGATTTGCCCCAAGTCACCCAGCAGACAAGCGATGGGGACGGGAATGAACCCAGGTCCTCCGACTCCCAGGACCAGACTCTTACCACTAAGAGGCTTCTCAAGACAAGCCAGTAAACCCAAGAATCTCTGGGACTTACTGAGACGGTGTCTGAGGACCGCTGGTAACGGCAGCTCCGCTGATGTTCCACGTGAGGGGTCGGTGGGTCATTTTATCTGCCAGCTCTCATTGCTATTAGTGGCATCCTCCTTCTTTTCAAATCCAGGGGAGTGATACAGTTGCCATGGTAATGTGGCCTCTCTTGAAGGCTAGGCCAGAAGCCTTCCCGACCCTCTGGTCTATCTGACGTTGTTTAAAAGAAAACCACATTCAGATCTTCAGAATCTCTTCCTCCTGCCACATTTAACGGGCCCATCCCGATCCAGATATGCAGAACATCGAGGTTAAGTGTTTCACATTCATTTCCAAATGCGTTTGTGTTTTTCTTTCCACATGATTTACATCTTTCCCTGAAAAGGATTTTCACTGATCTCTGCAGAAGTGTATGAATCGCCCTTCCTCTGGGAGTCTGGGGTTCAGGCACAAGGAGCTACTGGGCCAGAGTCCTACCAGAGCGTGTGGCCTGACGACGGGTTCTGGGTAAGATGCAATGGCAGGTTTAGGAAATGTTCTGACAAGACGTGTGTGCCTGGATATAGCGTGATGTGTTTTTTGGAAGACATAGCTGTGTACACACACAGGGCACCGTGCTGGTCGTTCACTGTGGATAAGGCACTGTGTTGGGCACCCGCTGTGGATAGGGCACTGTCCTGGCTGCTCACTGTAGACTGCATCTATGGTGGACAGGGTACTGTTCTGGGTGGCCACCATGGGCAAGGTGCTGGGCTGGCTGCCCACTCTGGATAGGGCACTTGAGAACAGATAACAGAAGTAAAAACATAGTCTCTGCCCTCTAATGGATGGGCAAGGGGATGTAAATTGGGAAGAAGGGGGTGAGCCCGTTGTGGGCAGGGATTGTCTCTATTTGTTCCTGAATTGTACTTCTCAAGCCCTTAGTACAGTGCTCTGCACACAGTAAACCCTCAATAAATACGATTGAATGAATGAATAAAATAGTAAGAGTGTAAATGCAAAAGATAAAATACACGATAACTCAAATAGCTAAAACGAGAGATACGCACGACTGTAAAGGTGGCTGACGCATAAAGTCCCGCCAAGTCTAACTTCTTCCAAGTCCAGAACTTGTATTTTGATGCCGTTGGTTTCCACTCCGTTTGCCAATCAAGAAATGTCACTGACTGACTGAGATCAGGAGAGCAGCATCGAGAGACACCGCTGAAATTGTGGTTGCCTATATAAGAGCCTTTATTGCAGTCCGATTCTGATCTCTTTGCATGTGGCAGTCAGAAAATTCTAGCTAAGGCGCTCTAATTATTGCATGTCATAAAAAAAGAGCAGGACAATCACTCTGTGTTTTGTGGCAACAAAGACAATCTATTGATAGCAGGAGAGGTGAACCCTATAATCATCCTTACTGGCTAATTGCTGTACTGCATGTCTACAAATGTAAACCTAATTACAGTTGTTTCTTGGAGGTCAGAGTTAGAGGAGTAAAAAGCTAGAGAGTAGCTTGTGCGGTTTTAGATTTCAAATGAAATTCCAATAGTTGCTCAGGGCATGCCTTTCCGAAACTCATTTTAAGTAAGGGTTCTCTGCAAGCAGTTCTTCCGCTAGAATGATGAGTTCTGTTTGCCACTTTGAAGGGGCTGGCTGGTGTTTCCGGCTGCGAAAAATTGAGCCGGGAACCCACTAGAAAATAGGGAGGAGGCTGCTGTGAGCAGCTCAGGATGGACAATTTGTATCAGCTCAAGCTCACCACCACTTGCGGATCAAATTGCAAGCTAGTCTAGGGATTCTGGTTAGACAGGTAACAGCTTTTTTTTTTCTCTAAGGTATTTGCCAAGCACCTATTATGTGCCAGGCACCAAACAAAGCACTAGGTCTTCCATCACCGAAACATGGTTGCCCAGACTACTACAAGCCAATGAGGTTCCTTACATCAGGCCAGATGCCATGTGGGGAGAGCTCCCCAAATACCTGCTCAGTTGGCCGGGGTCAGGTTGCGCTGGGGAGAGGCATGGCGAGAACCGGGGCATTTTGGAGTGGACTAGACTACGCCCCCATCCAGCGGCCGTTCAATCAGTATTACTTGTAAAGTGTATACTATGTGTCAGACACTGTACTATGTACTGGGTTAGACGCAAGCTAATCAGCTTGGTCACAGTCCATGTCCCACATGGGGCTCACAGTCTTAATCCCTGTTTTACAGGTGAGGTAACTGAGGCACAGAGAAGTAAAGTGACTTGTCTGAGGTCACACAGGAGACAAGCGGCAGAGCCGGGAGTAGAACCTAGGAGTAGAACCTAGGAGTCTTCTGATAGTGCTTTATCTTCTCTTACCGAACACTTATTGTGTGCAGAGCACTGAACTAAGCACTTGGGAGTTTCCAATACAAAAGAGTAGGTAGATATGCTCCCTTCCCAGGGCAGCTTGCAGTTTAGAGGGGGAAGACAAACATTAAAATGAATGATGGATATTTATCTAAGGGCTATAGGGCTGAAGGTGGGGTGACTAGCAAGTGATTAAATGGTATAGATAGAAGTGCATTGGGGAGGCAGAAGGAAGAGGCAGTAGGGGAAATTAAGGCTTATTTGGGGAAGGCTGTTCCGAGGCTTTTGAAGGTGGGGAGAGTGGTGGTCTGTCAAATTGGAAGGGGGGAGTTCCCGGCCAGAGCAGGCACATGGGCAAGGAGTCGGCAGTGAGGCAGATGAAATTGAGCTACAGTGAGTAGGTTGGCATTAGGGGAGTGAAGTCTACAGGCTGGGTTGTAGTAGGAAATCCACGAAGTAGGAGGAGACCCGACTGTGCTTTAATGCCGACGATAAGGAGTTCCTATTTGATGTGGAGGTGGATGGGCAACCACTGGGGGCTGAGGAGGACAGAGATGTGAACTGAATTTTTTTTAAAGAAAAATGATCAAGGCAGCAGACTGAAGGACTGGAGTGGGGAGAGACAGGAGGTAGGGAGGTCAGGGAGGAAGTTATTACTACAATTATTAAATTATGATTATCATTACTGCATTTGTCAAGCTCTATGTCACGCATTGTTTCGAGCAGTGTTTAAAAGTTGACGCAGTAGTCAAGGTCATATGTAGGAGCTTGGATCAGATAGTAGCGGTTTGGATGGAGAGTAAAGGACATACTTTATCGACGGTGTGAAGGTAGAACCGACAGAATTCAGTGACAGAGAGAATGTGCAGGTTGAATGAGAGATGAGTCGAGAATAATGCCAAGGATATGGGTTTGGGAAACGGGGAGGAGGTAGTGTTGTCTTCAGTGATAAGAAAGACAGGGGAAGGGCGAGTTTAGATGAGAAGATGAGGAGTTCCTTTTTGAGATGAGAAAGCATAGTAGCATAAGTGGAAAAGGAAAGGACTTACCACACAGCCTTGCATCGCAGGGGTAGGACAGCTTTAAATCTCTAGGCTGCAAGCTCATTGTGAGCAGGCAACATGTCTAACACGGTGTAGTCGACAGAGCATAGGCCTGGGAGTCAGAAGGTCATGGGTTCTAATCCTGGCTCCGCCACTTGTCTGCTATGTGACCTTGGGTAAGTCACTTCACTTCTCTTTGCCTCAGTTATCTCAACTGGAAAATGGGGATAATAATAAATAATAACATTGGCATTCGTTAAGCGCTTACTATGTGCCAAGCACTGTTCTAAGCGCTGGGGTAGATACAAGGTAATCAGGTTGTCCCACGCAGGGCTCACAGTCTTTATCCCCTTTTTACAGATGAGGTAACTGAGGCACAGAGACATTAAGTGACTTGCCCAAGGTCACATAGCTGAAAAGCGGCAGAGCCGGGATTAGAATTTATGACCTCTGACTCCCAAGCCGGTGCCAAGCTCTTTCCACTAAGCCACGCTGCTTGTGAGCCCCCAGTGGAACAGGGACTGTGTCCAACCTGATTGGTTTGTACCCACCCCAGCGCTATCCCTCTCAGGGTCACACCTGGAGAGTTTCCAGTACTCTAACAGTCTCAGCTACAGGAGGGAGAGTCAAGCAGAGGCAAGCCCACTCCATTCCTAGCCTAGGCAGGGTAGTGAATGGAAGACAATCTGCTAGAAGTCAAAACTCACTTGCGCTGGGCGGCAGCAGCATGGGAGAGAGTGGTGAGCAGAGACTCCAGTTTACTGCACAGAAGAAGGCAATGGTAAACCGCTTCTATATTTTGACCGGAAAAACTCTATGGATACACTACCAAAACGACTGCAGATGGAGAGTGGGGCATTCCGGGAGAGATATGTCCGTGGCGTCGCTGTGGGTCCGAAAGGACTCGACAGCATAAGCCAACTCCAGCACTCAGTTCGGTGCCTGCTACATTGTAAGTGCTTAACGTATACTATAACAGTGACTACCGGCGCTGCTGAACCATACTCTCCCAGGCACTTAGAAGAGTGCTCTTCACCCAGGAAGTGCTCAATAAATATCATTGGTTACTCAACCACCTATTCAGCCATGAAGAGACCTTGGTGAATTTCTTCAGAATAGCCAGATTTGCTTAGCGGTTTCCAGAGAACAGATCGGTTGGTGACTCAGTGAACCCGAGAGAGGTCCTGGTAATATCTTAATTTATCCAGTCACTGTCCTCCAAAGATCAAATCTTCCAGACAGCACTTTGGCCTAAAGTAATACTGATTTGAGTAGTACACAATTGACTGTTGCTCCGTATTCTGCCCTGATGAGTTCTGACTAGAACTCTGCCTGTTAATCCTGTTAAAGTGAGATTCCCCAGGAGTTTTCCCAATCGACTCGCTCCCCTTCTTGAAGATGGTGACAAGAGTAGTGTCTTTAATGTCCTGTAGCACTTCCTCTGTGTTCCTTGTGTAAAGGAAAATCATTGATTTCTGCAGAACTGCCATTCAATTCCGTGGCTTTTCCATTTCCCTGAGCTGCAGTACCTTGGATTCCTTGGCTTTCCTGAGCAATGTTAACTAAAAATTGTGTAGAGGGAGCTGGAAAACAAAGAGAATACCCTGGGGATTGAATGGGGAACACCACCCCCCCGCCGATTTTCATTCTATGTGGGCCCTCAGCTCTCTTTGCCATTACTCTACTGTTCCTGTGTTTTAATCAAAGAGATTAAAAACAAACCATAAGCAATCCTTCTAGCTGCCATCCCCCTTCAAATTATCTTCTTGAAGACCAGGAACTATCTTCCTTTCTCTCTTAGCACAATTGAGAGTAACTGGGATAATTCCTTCCATTTCCACTGAGAATGTATGAGAGAAACTGGTTTTCCCCAAGTGTCTGTCTCCATTTTGCCTTGCTATACTAATGATTTTTTATCATTCAAACTCTTAGAGGTGAGTTTCATTTCCTCATCTGACACTTAAGCTTTGTGCCCTGGGCTTCCTGTTGTTCCTTCACGTTGGATGAAGCTGTGAAGCCAAATTCCTTAAAGAGCAAGAAACAGGCTACTTCCTAATTTTTTTTTTTTTTACTTCCTGAATCATTCTCAAGAAACCATTTACATAGCAGTTAGACGTAATACGAACTATGTCCCAGCCTTCTTGGCTTCCGATGACCTCTTTTTACCTGTACCATACATCGCTCATCAGCCAATACTAAAGAAATGTTTTTTCTCACCATCCTTCCCCCTCAGAAAGCTGAGGTGGCCACTCCTATTAATAACTGAGGCATCTGTTAAACGCTTACTACTTACCAGGCACTGTACTAAGCACTGGAGTGGATACAAGCAACGGGGTTGAACACAATCCCTGTCCCATGGGGGGCCGTCTTCATCTTCATACTGCAAATGAGGTAACTGAGGCACGGAGAAGTGACTTGCCCAGGGTCACAGAGTAGACAAGTGGCGGAGCCATGAGTAGAACCCAAGTGCTGCTGACTCCCGGGGCCATGCTCTACCCACTAGACCATGCTCCTTCTACCCATTTTAGCCTTGAAGCTACTTGGAATAAAACAAGTACAGCTAGAATTCAGGAACGCTATTTTGGAATTGCCTTTTGAAAGTCAGTGTTTGATGAATGGTCCCTACTATGTCATACGTATTCATTTGAAGGAAACTTGTTGAATGGGTAATTTGCCATTTCTTCCAATTCTGGCACAAAGTTAACGCCAGTTGCTCGAATCTCTTCCTCCGGTTCCCACTATTGGTAAATTACTTGTCTGTCCACCCCATTAGATTGTAAACTCCTGCAGAGAACACATCTTGTGTCTCGTGACTGTGGGACTCTCCCAAGCACCCAGTACAGCACTTCACACACACTAGGTGCTCAGTAAACACTGATAAATACCGATGACAGGGAAGTGGTGAGAAAAATCCGAGAACCGGTTCAGAGGACAGAATTTCAAAGTAAACATTGCCCTTTTCCTATCTGGTGCCTCAGATTAGAGTCCCTGATACTGTAAACGCTTCTTCTAGACTGAAAGCTCCTTGTGGGCAGAGATCCTCTCATCTCTACCAACTCTGTTGGACTGCATCTTCCCAAGTGCCGAGTATCGTGCTCTGCACACGGTAAGGACTCAAGAAATACCACTGACTGACAATATCCAGCGACTGAAATTCCACATGCTTGCAGGACTGGGAGGCTGGAAACCCACCATGCAGCTGGCCGGGTTCCCTTCCAAATGGCGAAATGCAGAAGTAACGTCGAGCCTCGGGGAATTATCATTATTAATTTGCTATGATCCTCTCAGCCGTGAATTCATCCAGCTCCCTCTGTAGTTTGACCTAGACAATTCCTCATGGTAACAGATAATAATGTTGGTATTTGTTAAGCGCTTACCCGGTGCAGAGCACTGTTCTAAGCACTGGGGTTGTCCCATGTGGGGCTCACAGTTAATCCCCATATTACAGATGAGGTAACTGAGGCACAGAGAAGTTCAGTGACTTGCCCACAGTCACCCAGCTGACAAGTGGTAGAGCCGGGAGTCCAACTCATGGCTTCTGACTCCGAAGCCCGGGCTCTTTTCCACTGAGCCACGCTGCCTCCCAACAGATCTCATATGCTTACCACTCACTGGATGAAGATGAGTTCCTTTAGTTTGGTCTGAAACTAAAAATTGCAGTAGCATTCATTTTTTTCCAAATATGGTATTTGGCAAGTGCTTACTATGTGTCAAATACTGTTCTAAGTGCTGGGTTAAGTACAAGTTAATTAGATGGTCCCTGTCCTGCATGGGGCTCACAATCTAAACAGGAGGGAGAATAGGCATTGAACCCAATTTTGCAGGTGAGGGAACTGAGGCATAGAGGAGTTAACTGATCGCAAGATCAAGGCCAAGATCACACAGCAAGCATTTGGCAGAGCTGGGATTAGAACCCAAATCCTTTGACTCCCAGGTCCATGCTCTTTCCACTAGGCCAGGCTATTTAGTTCAGTGCACTGTACTAAGGGGTTAGGAAGCAAAAAAATAACAGTGATATGTTCCCTGCCCACAATGAGCTTACAGGGGAATCAAAGATAAAAATATTTTCAATATGAGTGGCCAAAATTAATAGATTGAGAGGACAAAAATTCTAAAGAGGGTGTAAATAATTAAGTGCTGGAGTTAGCTTATATAATAATAGTAATAATCATGTTGGTATTTGTTAAGTGCTTACGATGTGCAGAGAAGTGTTCTAAGCCCTGGGGTAGATACAAGGTCATCGGGTTGCCCCACGTGAGGCTCACAGTCTTCATCCCCATTTTGCAGATGAGGTAACAGGCACAGAGAAGTTAAGTGACTTGCCCACGGAGTCACACAGCTGACAAGTGGCAGATCCAGGATTCGAACCCATGACCTCGGAACCCCAAGCCCAGGCTCTTTCCACTGAGCCACGCTGCTTCTCTGTGTCTCCAGGTATTGGGAAATTGAAACTGGTGAAAGATTTTTTTTGGAGCAAAGGGGATTTTTGGAAGGAATTGAATGTGGGGAGCGTTGTAGTTAATGCTATGTGGATTCAGCATACTATTTTGGGGAATTCTGGAAAAGAAATAGAATGTTATGAAGGGTCCTCCCATCAAACTTGAGGACTTACCTGAAAAGGGTATCTTCAGATTTGGATGTTGGGAAGACCCCTAATTTAGGGATTATTACCCGCCTCAATTTTTAGACTGCCCACTCAAACTCAATAACACATGGTTGGCTTTCGCTCACCGGTCTCTCTCCCTCCTCTCTCTCCTCCCCTTCCTCTCTTCCTCTCCCCCTTCTATCTCTCTCCCCTGCCCCCCCATATCTAGCCGCACTTAGACTGCATCAGCCATCAGTAATGTCTGGTTCTGGAACTTCTGTTCCTGTTTTTAACTATTTTTGCTAGCACAATGCCTAATGAGACTTAGGTACCAAAGAAATCTACTTTATATAAAGATGTATTCAAAACAGTTTGGCAAAGGAAACATTCTACTTTCAAAAACAACAGCATCAACAATTTTTCCCTAAACTACAAAACAGACAAATTAGAAAAATACAATTATACACAGAGAATTTACATTGTTAGGCATTGAAACTGAGGCAGCAATCCCTGAAAAACAAAATAGGGCACCAATACAGACAATAAACAACAATGTGTTAGTAACTGGTCCAGAGTAAAACTGACAAATGCACCGACTATTTCAAAGGATTACTTATTACAGAACATCGAGAAAACAAAAATAAACCTGTTGGACATAGCTATCAATGAAAATTCAGGTGCCTAAAGAGATAGAAAATTGTATATACTTTGAAATAGTGATTTCTGGGTGCCAGAGACCTAATAATTACAAGGTTAAAAAAAGAAAATATAAAGAAAGACAAATCTATTAGGCTTTCTTTCAATGAATAACGACTGGTGAGAAAAACAAAAATCAAGAATAAAGAATTTGGAAATAACTGCCTAAAACGGAGGGGCAATCTCTGACAAACTCTGAAGAATTCCGAATAGCTGCTTCCCCTGCTCTACTTCTTCTCATTTAGCATTCTAACATTCTGGAAAAAATAGATGCCAGAGGTTTTGGCTGATTCTTGATAAGTCCATCAATGGTATCTATCGAGTATTACTGTGTGCAGTGCACTGTGCTTGGGAGAGTTCAGTGTAACATAGTTGGCAGACACAATCCTTTACCACGAGAAGCTAGAGGAACCCGTCAACCATGGTAACAATTCTTATCTCCAGGGAATGTTGCTCAGGAAGAAATTCCGCAAGGGCGGGGGGCAGTAGAGGTGAGTGTGAGTGGGTCACAAGGAGAGGAACAGGATTCTGAAAGAGATGATCCTCCTTTCGGAGAGGACTCGATCTTCATAATTCCCCAGTGAACAACCTCTCCACAGAGTCATCGGTCCTCCCGCCGAGCTCTAGGTGGTTCATTCATTCATTCGCTCCGCTGCATTTATTGAGCACTTACTGTATGCAGAGCACTGTACTAGGCGCTTGGGAGAGTACAATATAACAATAAACCGACATTCCCCGCCCACAACTACGGTTCAGAGGCACTGCTTCGACTAGAGAAGGCCGAAGAGCGAAACACTGTTGTGATGACTCTCATCCCGATAAATAAAACCCTTTGCGAGTCTGCTGGAGTCTCTGACCCTACAGGCAACATACTCAAAACGGTTTAGCGTTTGTTCCACCCGAAAGCAACCTGCCTCATGCTGCGGGCTGAGCAGCTCCTCTTAACCAAAGTATCTAAAATGGCTCCAGGATACTTCCTAGATCTACACAGCTGAGGCTCCAGGAAAGATTGGGCAGTGGTAAGATTCCCACCTATTGTGTCAGGTTAAGCATTTCTTGGACTCCGCACCCTGCCCCGAAGTGATGCTGGAGTCTCCGATAAACCTGGTCTGGCATTACTTATTTAGCTGCCCTGGAATACATCGTCATTGAGGGTTACATACACACTTGTAGGGGTTTTTGTGCAGGCATGCGTGCGTGTTTGTATGTGTGGGACAATTCAGTAGATCTCTAGCTCCATCACACAGATCTATTCTTCACGCCCGGGACTGTAAGGCAGTGCCAGTAGAGTGATGTCAAGTTCACAACGGTGAAACGGATTAGCTTTCACAGCTGGGACCTGCTTTTGAATCTTCAGAAGTGGTGGCCCGCTTTCACAGCTTCGATGTCGGAAATCAGGGTTCTGGCAAGGAATATGCCAAAAATCTGAAGCACAAAAAGAAAAGCTTGGTCAGCGTTGGGGGGCCGAGGGAAAGAGGGATGGGGAGGAGGGAGGGAGGGAGGAAGGAAGGGATGGAGAGGAGAGAGGGAGGAAAGAGGACAAAGGAAATATCTTGCTATAGCTCCACTGACAGGCTTCAATTCAGAAATGATTTCCAAAGGACTATTGGTAAAATTTAAAAAAAATCAGAGTTCTGGGAGCTCTATGTCTTCGAAGTACAGGCTGTGAACTCCGGGGAGAGAGCAAGTGATAAAAGTGGGGAACTTACCAGTAAGTATTTAAGTGGAGAAAAACTCATGGTCCACCACTGTATCACTAGTGATCAGGTATCGAGATTCATATTGGCAGAGGGGTGGTCCATTCTTTAACTAATAAGCATCCGTGAAAAAGGCATATTTGCTCTGGAAAGGCCAAATCTTCTCAATCACAATACAGAGTAAACTGCACTAGAAAATTTGGATTGCTTTTTTTAGAGCTTTAAAGTGTATTTTTATACTAACTCACATATCAGCACAGGAAGCAGCGTGGTCTAGTGGACAGAGCACGGGCCTGGGAGCCAGAAGGAACTGGGTTCTAATCCTGGCTCCTCTGCATCTCTGCTGTGTGATCTTGGGCAAGACACTTCACTCTCTAGACCTCAGTTACACTCTTATCCCCATTTTTACAGATGAGGTAAACCCCAGGTGGAACAAGGACTGCGTTCGACCTGATTAACTTGCTTCTACTCCAGTTTGGCTCATAGCAAGCATATAAGACAGTTGCTTGACACATAGTAAGCACTTAAATACCATAACAATAATAATAATAATAATAATAATTATTAAGTAGTGTGGTCAAGTGGAAAGAGCACGGGCCTAGGACTCAGAGGAACTGGGTTCTAATACCGGCTCTGTCACTTGCCGGCTGTGTGACCTTGGGCAAGTCACTTACTCTCCTCTGTGCCTCAGTTCCCTCATTTGTAAAATGGGGACTAAATCCTAGTCCCTACTACACCTTCCTACTTAGACTACAAGCCTCATGTGGGACAGAGACTGTGCCTGATTATCTTGTAATGACCTCACGCAGTTATACACTTCAATATCATGGGGGGAGAAACAATAACAACAACAAAAAAAACCCCACGAATGCTTCTAAGACAGAAGACAACTTCTTTAGAGTCATTTGTCAAAGATGGACATTAGCCCGACTGCAGACTCCACACAGTTGGGACCTCTGTCCGACTGGGCCTCCATCCTCAGTGTCTTGCACCCACCTGCAATAATGAGATGGCTATGAAGACTCCTGCCACGATATAGATGTTTCGCGGTAGCCAGCCTTCCAGAGCAGGGATGCAGCCTTTGATAAAAATGGACTCATCCCACTTGTTCTTGGCCTAGTTTGGGGGGGAGGGGAAGAATTACAAAACAGATTCATTTACACACATTAAAAAATGTCCCAATTTGGGGAGTAAATCAGAGCTTTAACTCAGCGAAATGTAAACTGGTCCAAGAAAATGTAAACTGGTCCAACAGTCACACAGCTGACAAGCGGCAGAGCCGGTATTCGAACCCATGACCTCTGACTCCCAAGCCCAGGCTCTTTCCATTGAGCCACGCTGCCATCTCCCCAAACAGCGACAAGGCCGGCTGGGAAGAGACCCCATCCCCCGCAGCAGCGGAGGGAAGAGCCGTTAATCCCCGGCAGGGGCTGCGCTGCGGGTCCTCCCCTTCTAGACTGCAAGTTTATTGTGGGCAGGGAACGTGTCTGTTTACTGTTGAACTGTACTCTCCCAAGCGCTTAGTACAGTGCTCTGCACAAAATAAGCGCTCAATAAATACCAGTGACTGACTGACCAGGGACTACGGCCTGGAGCATGGAGGACCACCTCCTTCCAAGGGCTATTTCGCAAACCCATTTTAAGGTCTTAATGCTCTAATCCATAAACTCACTGTGGGCAGGGAATGTGTCTACCAACTCCGTCCTATCGTACTCTCCCAAGCGCTCGGTACGGTGTTCCACACACTGTAAGCGCTCAATAAGTAGCATCAGTTAAATTATACGTCTTTTTTGATGGCTTACCCCTGCTCTATTTGTCTGATCTCTCCAACAGACTACGAATCCCTAGGGGGCTGTGTTTGACCTCTTTATTTTGTACTCGCTCCAGTGTTTTGAACGTGGTACGGAATACGTAATAAATGTCATTCTGAGGGAGACTAGACCACTGTTCCAGTGGAAGAGTTTAGATAGTGCGTAAGATGCGGACGGTGGAGTTCAGAGGGGTGGGCATAGTTTATAGGAAATAAGAATAGGCAAATAGGCAAATGTACACCTCCGTTACGCCTAAGAATATTTCCATTTGTAGGACCACACTGTACACCCTGTGCGGGAATCCAATGAGAAGGTTCATGGGAAGCACAGTGACCTAGTAGACAGGGAGCCGGCCTAGGAGTCAGAAGGACCTGGGTTCTAATCCTAGCTCTGCCACTTGTCTGCTGTGTGATCTTGGGCAACTCACTTTACTTTTCTGTGCCTTGGGTCCCTCACCTGTAAAATGGGGATTAAGACTGGTAGCCCCACATGGGATGGGGACTATATCCAACCTGATTAGCTTGTAACTACCCCAGCACTTAGATCCGTGCCGGGTACATAGTAAGTGCTTAAATATCCTTAAAAAAGTTCATGAAATCTGCAAAATACTTTCAAAGACAAAGCTCAGCTTCACAGTTGGCATTAAATATCTTCTGGAAAAATGTGAATGGAGAAGCTTCCACTGGAAATTGGTTCTGGGGCAAAATTAGCCTTACAGCTAATTCTCTTACAGAGAAGCAGTGTGACTCAGTGGAAAGAGCCCGGGCTTGGGAGTCAGAGGTCATGGGTTCTAATCCCAGCTCCGCCGCTTGCCAGCTGTGAGACTTTGGGCAAGTCACTTAACTTCTCTGTGCCTCAGTTACCTCCTCTGTAAAATGGGGATTAAAACTGTGAGCCCCACGTGGGACAAGCTGATCACCTTGTATCCCCCCCAGCGCTTAGAACAGTGCTTTGCACATAGTAAGCACTTAAATACCAGCATTATTATTATTATTATTATTACAGATTGTAGAGTCTGAGCCAGAGTCTTCGGGATAGAAAGCTGGATCATGGACTGAGATTTGCCTAGATCATTCATTTTGAATGTTGAGAGTTTAGTTTTAGGCAGAACAGAGCAAATAAAACTAAAGCAAAAAAAAAAAATATTTAATCACATGGAAGCCTTTGTTGACTCAGAATAAATTTTTCAAAGCCTCTTTGCACCTACACTTGCATCTCTTTCTTCATTACAAAGTTATTAGCAAGCTAAATTAGGAGACTGGGCAAGAAGCAACAAAAATAACTAAGAAACACTTCAAACTACACGTAAAAGGTTCTCACCAGATTTCTGACATCATATCCACACTGCGTATTCACAACCTTTTGCTGTAACAGAAGAGGTCAAAGAAATTAACTTTTCTTAATTACCAGGGGCTCATGTGAGGCTTCAGAGAGAGACCAGGGGGAAAACTCAGTAGCTCATAAATTGTCTAGATGCCTTCATCTAGCAGGCCAGCCCTAGTTCGCTTACTTTCAATCGCTCCAAGTCTTTTAGAGACTAAGTGGCAAAGCTACGCTGAGAAAAAAATATGTAGAGGCAAATGGGATTGCTCATGGTGGGCAGGGAACGTGTGTACCAACCCCGTTGCACTGTACTCGCCCAAGCGCTTAGTATAGTGCTCTGTACATAGTAAGCGCTCAGTAAACACCATTGATTGAGTCAGAGGCTAAACTACAGTCTGGAGACTGAGGCGCTGTGAGTTCTAACTCTGGTTCTGCCACAAGCAAGTTTATCCTGCTAACCTGAACAAGTGACTTAACCTCTCTGGAACTCATTTTTCCTCATCCAGAAAATAAGAGGTGATTTGATGGAATAGTCTCTCAGAGCACTTCATTCATTCAATCATATTTATTGAGCACTTACTGTGTGCAGAGCACTGTACTACGCGTGGAAAGTACAAATGGGCAACAGATAAAGACAATCCCTACCCAACAATGGGTTCACACCTGCTTACCTCCATTATATTACATAACCAAATAAACCATTTTGGCCTTGGCTCTGAATAAATTTAGGACCATTTTTGGTCTCCTACTTTGTAATGACCTCAGTAGGAGCACCTCAACAGCATAATCCTTTCACTGTACTCTTCCAAACGCTCAATCTAGTGCCCTGTACACAGTTAAGCGCTAAATAAATCCCACTGATTGTTACCATTGTTTGAACCATTTGTTTTGGCTTATTTGGAGATGGGAGAATTGCAATCAACCATGTAAATGGGTCCTCAAATTCCACTACCCCAGCAATCAAAAATGACATTTTGAAAATAAAGGCAAAGGAAAACCACACACAAAAAAGATGGTCCTCACTTTCTGCCACCACCCTGGGACATAGATTTTTAAGGGGCGTCTGCCTCTGCGAGTGCTCGGATCTGAACTCGGACTCACCAAGAAGAAAGGCAGACCCCTTATACAATCAAAAATTTAACCTCCCCATCCACCCACTGTCAGAGGCGTAAGAAATCTCCTCCACCTCCGGGAGAAGACGTGTCCTTTCCCTTTCTACCCGGCTCCGCAAAATACCCAGACTTGAGCCGACTCCTCCAGAGCCCTTTGCCCTCGCTTTCCACTGCCCGAAATCTTTAACTGGTTCCCAGTCCCATGTCAACAACCCAGTCTTGCCACTAAAGGAGTGAACGTTCAAGTACAGTGATCCCCCCTTGATACGTAGCACCGCGACGGTCCCGTCAATCAGAGGGCAAGAACAGCTCACCGCAGGATCGGGGACACAGCAGGAAAAGGGAACGCCACATTTTTCCCGGCTATAACTTTCTCCGCTGCAGTTGAAGTAGACGTTGAGGTCCCAGTCTTCGGGGCCGTAAGCTCCACAGCACTGGTTCTGCAACAAGAACAACCAGGGTCCCGTCAGAAGCCCGGCGACGCTTTGGAAACCGGCAGTAAGCAGCGGCGGCAGCCGCGTCACCACCGGCCATCAATCTCCGGCACAGTGTGGGGGAGGGGAGACTGCCAACGTTGAAAGGTGGCCATTTCCTTTCGTCTACTTCTCCTCCATCGCTCTAGTCCAAGAGCAGAACCCTGACATGCAGTGGTGCTGTTTCTAAAGATAAAGTTGAGAATCCACCTTAGAAAGTCTGACACCAGCAGTGGCTTGGACCAAGCATGGGGGTTAAGACTGTGAGCCCCACGTGGGACAACCTACCTTATATCTACCCCAGTGCTTAGAACAGTCCTTGGCACACAGTAAGTGCTTAACAAATACCGTAATTATTACTGACTACTGCGCTGATACACTAGTTTATACAGAATAAAGTTAATGCCTCCCACATTTACTCGGGTTATAAAAAGACACGTTTCACAAGAACAAAATTCTTCTAAAATTCTCGGTGTCTTAGGTTCTGGTGTCATTAACCAGGCAATGGTATGTAGGGAACACTTATTCTAGGCAGACCACTGTACTAGGCACTAGACACAGCACCATGGAAGTACAAGTCAGGCCCTCCCCTCAAGAAGCTTCCGATTTTATCAGAAGCCTGAACTGGACATTCGCAGTGGCAGCAGAGGGAAAAACGATTTCGTAAAAATGAATAAATGAATAATAAGGGGCATAAATATGTTACGATGTGCACAAGAGCCTGGCTTCGTGGAAAGAGAACGAAACTGGAAGTCACGAGACCCATCGCCTAGTCTGAGTTCTGCCTACTAGCCTGCTGAAAAATAAGGATAGTACAGTGCTCTGCACCTAGAAAGCACTCAATAAAAACTATTGAATGAATAAGGATAAGATAGAATGTGATTCCCATGAGGGACAGGGGCTGGGCCCAGTCTCAGAATGCTGTATCTATCCTTGCCGAGCACACACGGAAACATGGCCTTGGAGGAAAAGCACAAAACTGGGAGTCAAGAGGGCCTGGATTTTAATCCAGGTTCAAGCCACTTGCTCACTGTGTGACTGCAGGCAAGTCACCTGACTCCTCAGTTTCCTCATCTGTAAAATGTGTTCTGTTCTCCCTCCTACTAAGGCAGTGAGACAAGGACGATGTCTGATCTGATTATCCTGAACACGCTTGGCACATAGTAAGCACTTAGCACCACAGTTATTATTATGCTACGTGCTTAATAGATGACAGAAATCAGTCAGCCCTCTGATCAGTGGGGTTCTGATGAGCCCTCCGATGAGGAAATCGTATTTTGTAGTCTGTGCTCCTTGACCGGAGTCGTGTGTTTATGTCCAGTTGTTTCTTTTAACATGACTCATTGTCCCAGACTTGCTCTGCCAGAAGAACCTTCCTTAATTTTCCTACAGTGCTTTACTCAAAACGCAAAGGAAAAAAAAACAACTGTATTAAAGGCAGCAGCTGAGAAGATATGCCATGGGATGGTGGAAACTAGTTGGGGGAGACCTACTAGAAGGGGTGGGGTTTCCAGGGACTCCCTAGAGATGGAGCAGGATGCAAGTCTCAAAGATTGGAAGGGGATGGAGATTGGGGCAAATACATAATTGTGGGATTTGTTAAGCGCTTACTATGTGCCAAGCACTGTACTAAGCTCAGGTCCCCCATGGGGCTCATATGTAGGAGTAAGACCAGGTACCAAATTCCCATTTTCCAGATGAGGGACTGAGGCCCAGAGAAGTGAAGTGACTTACTCAAGATCACACAACAGGCAAGCGGCAGAGGTAGATCAAGAACCCAGGTCCTCTAACTCTCAGGCCTGGGCTGTTTCCACTAGTCCCTACCGCTCCTATGCAATGGATCAGAGCCCGAAGAATAGAGTAGGAGGGACTGTACAGTTAGTTTGGGAGGATCAGAGAGTGCTTGCTGGGGCTTAGCAGGCAAAGAGATTGGCTACTTGAGGAGAAATGGGAGAGCCACTTGAAACCAATGTTGAGGAGCAAAGTGGATAGCCATTAGATTTTAATAAGCAGATTGTGTGTTTTGAGTGAAGTTTTAAGATTAGGATTTGGGTATCAGAGGGGACTGAAGAGGGGACAGGTGGGAAACATGAAGACCGAAGAGGCTATGTTAGGCTATGTTGAGAACTTGAACCAGGAAGGAGCAGAAGCAGCATGACCTAGCGGATACAGCAGGGTCCTGGGAGACAGAAGGACCTGGCTTCTAATCCCAGCTCTGCCACTTGTCTGTTGTGTGACCTTGGGTAAGTCACTTCTCTATCTTCAGTTTCCTCATCTGTACAATGGAGAATAAAACTGCGAGCCCCATGTACGACTTGGATTGAGTCCAACCTGACTGTATCTACCCCAGTGCTTAGTACAGTGCCTGGCACAGAGTAAGCACTTAACAACATCCAATCCGTCACCAAGACCTGCCGGTCTCACCTTTCTAATATCGCCAAGATCCGCCCTTTCCTCTCCACCCAAACAGCTCTCACAATATCCCGGCTAGATTACTGTGTCAGCCTGCTCTCTGATCTCCCTTCCGCCTGTCTCTCCCTGCTCCAGTCTATTCTGCATTCCTCTGCCTGGCTCAGCTTCCTGCAGAAATGTTCTGGGCATGTCACCCCCCTTCTTAAAAACCTCCAGCGGTTGCCTATCGACCTCCGTACGAAACAAAAACTTCTCACTCTAGGCTTCAAGGCTCTCCATCACCTTGCCCCCACCTATCTCTCCTCCCTTCTCTCTTTCTACTGCCCACCCAGCACGTTCCGCTCCTCTGCCGCCCCCCTCACTGTCTCCCGTTCTCGCCTATCCCACCGTCGATCCCTGGCCCACGTCCTCCCACTGTCCTGGAATGTCCTCCCTCCTCACCTCCGCCAAACTAACTCTCTTCCCCTCTTCAAAGCCCTACTTAGAGCTCACCTCCTCCAAGAGGCCTTCCCAGACTGAGCTTCCCCTTTTCCCTCTGCTCCCCCTCTACCCACCCCTCACCTCCCCTCAGCTAAACCCCCTTTCCCCACCTTTCCCTCTGCTCCTCCCCCTCTCCCTTCCCCTCCGCACTGTGCTCGTTCGCTCATTTGTATATATTTTTATTACCCTATTTATTTTGTTAATTAGATGTACATCTCCTTGATTCTATTTATTGCTATTGTTTTTCTCTGTCTCCCCCGATTAGACTGTAAGCCCGTCAATGGTCAGGGATTGTCTCTATCTGTTGCCGAATTGTACATTCCAAGCGCTTAGTACAGTGCTCTGCACATAGTAAGCGCTCAATAAATACAATTGAATGAATGAAATACCATTAAAAAAATGGAAAAAAAAAAAGGAAGGTGGCTGTAAGGGTGAAATGGAAGGGATTTTATATGGGAAATATTGCGAAGGGAAACATGGTAAGACATCTACAAAGCGAGAGGTAAAAGACAGAAAAATCAACATGACACCAAGAGTGTGAGTGCCTGGAACAGAGAGAATAGTGATATCAACTGCAATGGGAAAGTCAGGAAGAGGAGGTTTAAGAGGGGCGAGGAGCAGCTCTGTCTAATGGAAAGAGCACCGGCATGGAAGTCAGGAGACCTGAGTTCCAAACCCAACTCTGCCACTCTGCTTTGTGACCATAGGCGAGTTACTTAATTTCTCTGGGCCTCACTTTCCTTATCTGTAAAATGGAGATTTAATACCCATTCTACCTTCCACTTAGGCTGTGAGCGTTCCCCCGGCCCCCCATTTTTTGGTGATATTTGTTAAGCCCTTACTCTGTATCAAACATTATTTTAAGCACTTGGGAAAAGTAATCAATCATATTGACTGCACGATTACTGTGTTCAGAGCACTCTAATAATAATTGTGGCATTTGTTAAGCACTTACTATGTGCCAGGCACTGTACTAAGGCGTTTGGGAGAGTACACTATAACAGAAATGGCAGACGCGCTTCCTCCACACAATGAATGAGCATACGGTCTTCAGGGGGAGAACGCCATCACTTCCTCCTATCTGTAGTCCCCCACAAGACCGTAAGCTCCTTGAGGATAGGAATTACATACATTCATTCTATCGTGCTTAGCAGAATGCTCACAGTAAGCACTCAATCAATACTATTGATTTATTTGCTGAGATGTCCTGGAGACAAGAAAGAGGATATGTAAACTAACTTGCCAAACTGTCTTCCCTTCTTCAAAGCCCTACTGAGAGCTCACCTCCTCCAGGAGGCCTTCCCAGACTGAGCCCCCCCTTTTCTTTCTGCTCCCCCTCCCCCACCTCCCACCCTCTCCTCTTCTCCCTTCCCCTCAGCACTGTGCTCATTTGTATATATTATTACCCTATTTATTTTGTTAATGAGGTGTATATCTCCATGATTCTATTTATGTTGACGATGTTGTCTTGTTTTGTTCTGTGTCGCTTTGCTGCCTGCCCCATTTAGACTGTGAGCCCATCATTGGGCAGGGACTGTCTCTCTCCGTTGCCAAACTGTACATTCCAAGTGCTTAGTACAGTGCCCTGCACATAGTAAGCACTCAATAAATACTACTGAATGAATGAATAACAATACAGAGGAAGTAAGGGGTTGGGGACTATCTGGGAGTCACCCACACAGAAGCGCCCTTGTTCTACACTTGCTCTGCACACATATAGTAGAGCAATTCCCCTTGATTCTTTTCCAAGTTTTTGTTATCGCCTTGGAAAAACTTCCTGTGGAAACTTCAGTTCTCAACAAGTGGGACACGCTGATCTACACTGGGTGGAGCGGACTGTCATCCTGAGTACTTTCCTGTAGAGACGGTGGGTCTCGCCAGCCCCACGTGGAGGCTCGCCCCTCGGATCAAAAAATTATTTGATGGATTCCATTCAGAACGACTACGCTGCCTTTGGGAAAGACCCCTAATGTGAGCCCTTGTCCATCTCATCCCTGGATCATTAGACAGCCCTGAGAATCCAGCCTCGAATGACCTGAGATTGTTAGTCTTCCAAGAGTTCTCCCGGTCCTGTCGCCTCAAGAAGCCGACTCTTTATATGCTTGGGGCACAACTGGAAACCACAAAACAGGAGCAACACTTTCAGGGACTCAAAAAGCTATCTGATTGTTCTTCTAGGGCCTTAAGTAGCCCAGCGCCTTCCCAAGCAACCATATCTGAAGTTATCCGATCAGGCATTAGGTAATGTACTAAATGGAATTTCCAGACCTAGCATAGCCTCAGCAATCACTGCTTATCATCCAGCTGAAAGCCCTGTCCACAAGGACTTGAAATTAGATTCTGAGAAAGGGGTTGGGAAGTATATTAGTCTTAGACCCTTCTTTGTAGAGCATTACTTTTCCACCAACAGCACCGGTATCATTAGTGATCCTTCACAGGGAGTATTCAGCCCATGGCCATCTTTTAAATTACAGCCCTGTTTTGCTTTACTCTGAGAGGCTGCAGGCAATCTTTTGGGCTACTGGTTTGTTTCAGATGACCTTCGGGTCTCAAACGTAAATGAGTTAACTTTTGAAATTTGCTTTGAACCTCGATGAGCTGCTGTAGTTCTCGATTTTGAGTGGGCCAGGTATTTTCCGCTCCCAACTGCGGGTCCCTAGGGGTGTTGGACAAGGACGGATAACGACGAAAATACAACAAAACCCGTTTGGACCAGGGAGCAAGGGGGAAAAGGGATTAAGAAAGATCTCTGAAGTGGGGGTGGTAATTGGAGCCCTCCACATTAGTCTGGGGATACCTGGCTCCGGGAAAAAGGGCCACCGTAAAGACACCTCCTCCATTTCGGCCTCCCCAAGTCCTCAGAGCACCTTACGCTAAGGGGCTCAGGGACCACAAGCCTGGAGTTTCCAGTTTATTGACTAGGACGTTGGATTTCAACCAATCGTCCTCACCCAAAGAGTGGGGAAATGACAGGAAAAATCATCCAGCAACTCAGTTACCTGTCAAGCTACGGGGACAGTTTGGAAGCCTGGGAAATAGGACGAATGGCACATTTTCCAGGGGTTCCTATGGCTTTCCTCTCCTGGCAGATTTTAAAGGGCAAAGTTTGACTAAAACAACTGCCCCAGAGGGCCCGGGTAACTTACGGCCTTCTGCAGGGAATCGATGAGGTTCTGGAGGTCGATATCGTCTCGGTAAGATCTGATGTTGATCTCAAAGAACTCCTTGAACCTATCCCTCACCCAGTCCTGGAACAAGAAAGCCAGCACCGCCACTGCCAACTCCAAGAAAAATATCAATACAATGGCTCCACAAAACTGCAAAAGAGACAAAGAGAAGAAAAAAAGTGATAAAAGGCGGAGTGCCCCACAAGGGCTCACCCGTACATCAGTCAGACATATAGGGATATCATTTTCAAAGTTTGCTCTCCTGGGGTCAAATCCTGACAGAGCAGTAAGGTCAAGTAAATGAAATGCTTTACAGAGCACAACCAACCAGGTGATGAACTATTTTCTTGCTCAAAGTTCTGCAACTGGCCCTGCCATCCAAACTCGGTCCCCCCCCGGACCCCACTCCCACCCCAAACACACACACACACACACACACACACACACACATCCCACACTTGGCTCTCCCTCACTAAGGTCCCTCTGATGCAGGAATGGAGAGGGTTCCGCTGAAGAGCAACCATGGACTTGGGGTGTCTTCCCCTCGCTTCAGTGCTCTATCCCTAAACACGGACACTTTCCCTTTGTTTCCAAATGAGTAGTGAAGCCTGCTCTCACACTGGCTCTTCATTAAGCCCTCTCAGGCTCCCTCCACCCTCCCTCTTCCTTCCCATCTCCCCAGAGTTACTCACAAACTTCAGAAGACAGATGTTCTCCCTCAGAGCCCCGACACAGCCAGCGAAGCCTAAAGTGAACATCACCACCCCGACGATCAGGACGAGCACCACCGGGTCCACGCCATGGAGACGGGTCACTTTAGTCAGGTCGGACAGCACCCCCTGAAAGTGGAGGAGAATCGACAAGGTGGGACCGACGGTCTGGGGGAATAAGGCTGGAATAAAACACCCTGATTGGAACTGAACGATATAAGCTCTAAATTGAAGTCAAAGGATGGCAGTTATAAAAACCTCTACTGAGTAGTGGTGGAGACCCATGTGTTTCACAGAAAATAATCGGGGCAAATAGGGAGAAGCTCAATCAAGGAAGCCAAGAACCGCTTGGGAACCAGATACAAATCCCTGACAAGCCAGGAGTGTGAGTTTCTGTCATAGGCAAATGCTGCCATTCCCTCTGATGAGCAACTGAGATGGTTCCTGTGAAAAGCATACCAGGACAGGAACGGAAGGCACTCCACAAACAGTAGAAATGTATACCCTAGGGTTAAGTCAAATGACATTAACTCCTAGCAAAACTGGAATGAGAATCGTTTCATTGATGGTCAACTCTTACGAACAGCCGACCCGGGTAATGAAAGAATTCTCTTTTTTGACTCCACCATTACAACCTTTAGGTCATCATTCCCTTGGGCACTGATGAACGGCATGATCCCTGCAATGAATGCGTTCTCTCTCTTAGAACTTTTGGGGCATTATTTCCCTGGGAACTGCTGAGAACTGAAGAGGAGAGAAGGGAGGTAAATTCCGGGGAAAGGGGACCCGGCCGACCCAACTCCCCTTCCTCAATGTGGCTTGAACCAATCCAGCCAAGTTGATTATTTAGAATGAAAGAAACTCTGTTGGGCAGGAGGGGTTTTACAGAGCTACGTTATTGGGACCGCTCCAGAGGTAAAATGGACAAATCATTTTATGCATCAGATGGGAGATGGAAAGGGGATTCCTTGTCATCGGACGATTCGGCAGCCAAGGACCCTGTCCCTACAGATCCGGGAAGGATCTGTCGTTGCAGCAGTAGTAATAGTAGTGTGGCATAGAGCATACAGCACAGGCCTGGGAGTCAGGTCATGGGTTCTAATTCAGGCTCCGCCACTTGTCTGCAGTGTGACCTTGAGCAAGTCACTTCACTTCTCTGTGACTCAGTTACCTCATCTGCAAAATGGGGATTGAGAATGTGAGTCCCACCCGGGACGGGGACTGAGTCCAACCTAATTTGCTCGTATCCACTCCAGTGGGTGGCAAATAGTAAGCGCTTAACGAACACGGTCATTTTTCGTTTGTTTGTTTCTAGTGGCAACAGTAGAAGTGGGAGAAGCGGCATTTCTTAAGCGCCCCCTTGGTGCGATTCACCGTGCCGGGCACTTGGGAAGCACAGAATAATAAAGTCACATGCTCCCCGCCCACAAGGAATTTACACTTTCAGAGCTTGCATCATCAGCCCCACCCTGGAAGCCACACTCCTTCGCCGCCCAACCTCACCCTGAGGTCTGGACAGCGGGGTCGGCTCACAGAGACAGCATACGGAGCATGAGTGCTCGTGCCCAGTAACGAGGAGTGGGATAAGCAGACTCAAAAGCCCGTAACCTTGGAGAAGCAGCATGGCTCAGTGGAAAGAGCCCGGGCTTTGGGTCAGAGGTCACGAGTTCGAATCCCGGCTCTGCCACTTGTCAGCTGTGTGACTGTGGGCAAGTCACTTCACTTCCTCTGTGCCTCAGTTACCTCATCTGTAAAATGGGGATTAAGACTGTGAGCCCCACGTGGGACAACCTGATTCCCGTGTCTACCCCAGTGCTTAGAACAGTGCTCTGCACTTAGTAAGCGCTTAACAAATACCAACGTTATTATTATTATTATTAATCTTGGCATTACCCCCAACTCATCTTTCTCATTCAACACACATTTTCGATCGATCTCTCACCAAATCCTGTCGGTTCAACCTTCAAAACATTGCTAAAATCCACCCTTTCCTCTCCATCCAAATCGCTACCATTTTAATCCAAGCACCTATCCTATCCCACCTTGATTACTGTATCAGCCTCTGTGCCGATCTCCCTGCCTCCTGTCTCTCCCCAGTCCGGTCCATTCTTCACTCTGCTGCCCGGATCATTCTTCTACAAAACCATTCAGTCCATGTCTCCCCACTCCTCAAGAACCTCCAGTGGTGGCCCATCCGCCTCCGCATCAAACAAAAACGCCTTATCATTGGCTTTAAAGCATCCAGTCGGGCTTGTCCCCTCCTTCCTCACCTTTATGACTTCCTACCGCAACCCAGCTGACACACTTCACACCTTTCAAGGCGACCTAAGCACTGTACCTCAATCTCGTCTATCTCTATCTCTCGACTGACCCCTCACCCACATCCTGCTTCTGGCCTGGAACTTCCTCTCCCTTCATCTCCAACAGACGATCACTCTCCCCACCTCTAAAGCGTTATTAAACTCACATCTCCTCTGAGAGGTCTTCCCCAACTAAGACCCATTTCCTCTCCTCCCACTCCCTCTGGGTCATCCTTGCACTTGGGATTGGCATCCTTTATTCACCCCATCCCCAGCACTTATATGCGTATCTATAAATTATAAATTATGTATTTATTATTTGCTGCCTAGCTCCCCCTCTAGAATGTAATCTCATTGTGGGCAAGGAATGTCTCTACCGACTCTGCTGTACCCTTCTAAGTCCTTAGTGCTGTACTCTGCACAAAGTGCTCGATAATACCACTGGTGACAATCCACAATTTATCTATATTAATGGCTGGCTCCCCCTCTAGACTGTAAACTCCTTGAGGGCAGATACTGTGTCTCCCAACTCTGTTATACTGTACTCTCCCAAGCTCTTAGTACAGCACTTTACACACGGTAAGCACTCAAGAAATACCACTGATCGATTGACTGATTAGCAGATGAAGCCATGATCGGGAGTTCAGTGTCCCCAGGCCTAAACTCAACCAAATTTCATTCATTCATTCATTCAGAGGTATTTATTGAGCAGTTACCAAGTGCAGAACACTGTACCAAAGTCTTAGAAGAGTACGATAAAACAAAATCGGCAGACATGATCACTGCCCTCGACAAGCTTATTGAGTACTTACTTTGTGCACAGCACTGTACTAAGCGCTTGAAAAGTAAAATTCAGCAATAAAGGAAGAAAATCCCTGCCCACAGCGCGTTTACAGTCTAGAAGGGGAGACAGACCACATAAATAACTAGTCTATAATATACAATTTAAAGATATGCACAAAAGTGTCATGGGGGTGAGCGGGAAGTGACTATCAAATTCCCAAAGTTCACAGAAAATAAAAATAATAATAATGTTGGTATTTGTTAAGCGCTTACTGTGTGCCAAGCATTGTTCTAAGCCCTGCGGTAGATACAAGGTCATCGGGTTGTCCCCCGTGGGGCTCACAGTCTTCATCTCCATTTTACAGATGAGGAACTGAGGCCCAGAGAAGTTAAGTGACTTGCCCATGGTCACACAGCTGACAAGCGGCGGAGTCGGGATTAGAACCCATGACCTCTGACTCCCAAGCCCGGGCTCTTTCCACTGAGCCACACTGTTTCTCCAAGACCCAAGTGGACAGACCATGCAAAATCAGCTCACCTCCTCCAGGAGGCCTTCCCAGACTGAGCTACCCCTTTTCCCTCTGCTCCCTCTCTGCTCTCCCTCCGCCCTCCCTTCCCCCCTTCACCTCCCCTCAGCTAAGCCCCTTTTCCCTCTACTCCTCCCCCCATCCTTCCCCTTCCCTCAGCACTGTGTTCATTTGTATAGATTTTTATGATCCTATTTATTCTGTTAATGAGGTGTACATCCCCTCGATTCTATTTATCGTGATCACGTTGTCTTGTTTTTGTCCGTCTGTCTCCCCCGGTTAGACTGTGAGCCCGTCATTGGGCAGGGATGGTCTCTATCTGTTGCCGAATTGTCCATTCCAAGAGCTTAGTCCAGCGCTCTGCACATAGTAAGGGCTCAATAAATACTAATGAATGAAAGAATGAATGAAAGCACACCATAACGGGAAGGTCTGTTCAAACAGGAAATGAGCACCACGAGATGGTGCTCTAAACCCAGGGCTCATCCAGCCTTCCCCGGCACCTTGGCTAACCTAACAGTTATCAACCGCTTCAGCGCTGAACTGGATTGTCTCAAAGAGGCTGGCCACACAGAAACAACACACGCTCGCTAGATCTCCAAAACTGGCGAAAGGAACTGCTCTTTCCTCCCATAACTGCTCCAGAACAGTCAGCTGATCTATGGGAGAGCTGATGGGAGACTTCAGAATCGGGTGATCTAAGGGTTGAGAGGAAGAAGGTGGGAGGGGCTATTTTCTTTGCTTGGTGGGAAAACACATCCTGCCACGAATCGCATCCTGAAAAATGGGCAAAGCACAAGTGGCGGAAGAATCTCTCCTGAAGCTCCGGACCCGTTTGCATACCAACTCTGAATCTCACCTGGGTTCTACCTGCCCAAAGGAGAAAGATTCATCCATTCATTCAATCGTATTTATTGAGCGCTTACGGTGTGCAGAGCACTGTACTAAGCGCTTGGAAAGTACAATTGGGCAACAGATAGAGATAATCCCTACCCACCAACGGCCTCACCGTCTAGAAGATGAAAACTGGCACAAAGATCAGCTGCCCCATCTTGCTCGACTGCCCCATCCTTGCTCGACTCTTCACTTCTGAGTTCCACTGGACTGCAAATTCTTGGAGGGCAGAGATCATGCCTACCAATTCTACCGAATTATACTCTCCCACGCTCTGCACACATTAAATCCCATCGACCGATAGTTCCGGTCAACGTCTCATCCTATGCTCACCTACGCGATTTCAGAGTCCGTCCCCCACCCCCTTTCACCCACCACTGCAAAGGCACAGAACCGGCCATCTTCCCTGTTCTCAATGAAGATCTATGGAGCTTCCCGTTGTAAGCAACAGATGGGTCTCGGGCTCGAGGCTTGCAGACCGAGAGCGGGCAAAGGAGGAACCGATCAAAGGAACGGTGGCTTGAGCACCAACATCACGTGCTCTCGGGTCTCCTAGCCAGGTCCCCGGAGGACACAGCAAGTCGGTCGAGAGGAATTCATTCATTCATTCCATCATATTGATTGAGCGCTATGTGCAGAGCACCACACTAAGCACTTTGGGAGAGTACAATATAACACTGCGGGTAGCGCAGAGACCACATTACACAATACACGCAAACTTTTTTTTTATGCATTTACACCCAAAATGATAGGAACATCAGCCTGGCCGAGCGGAAAGAGCCTGGGCCTGGGAGGCAGAGGCTCTGGGTTCTAATCCTGCCTCTGCTACTTCTGTGACCTTGGGCAAGACGCTTCACTTCTCCGTGGCTCAGTTACCTCCTCAGTAAAGAGGGGATTAACACTGTGAGTCCTATGTGGGACAGGAACTGTGACCAACCTGATTAAATATTTACCCCAGTGCACAGTATCTATCATTAAAAACAAAACAAAGTTTTGGTACACTGCAGGCACACCACAAAGATCGGGGATATTGCCAAGTGCTTTAAAGATCTTTACACTATATGTTACTTTCTCCAATTACTCTGTGCTTACGACAGAGCTCTGCCCATAGTAAGTACTCAATAAATACCACTGATTGATTCCCTTCCAACTCACATTAATTACTTGTAAGAGTTTCCACTCATCCCTCACCGGCCATCTTACCTTCTCACTCCACGCCCAGAGTCCGACCCCAAGAAATGCGACTCCAGCTAACTGGAAAGATGAGAAGAAAAATGAATCAGGGATGAAGGGAGGTCAACCGGAAACCTTCTCAATGCAATACATGAACTAAATCAACAATTAGGCGGCAGGAATCCTCCAAATAAATCCTCCGGTCCTGCGTGTGAATGCACGAGTGCATGGCAGGCTCAGGAGCCCCAGGCCGTACGTCTGTTGCTGGTTGTCCGTGAAAATACTGAGGGAGAAATGGATGAGAGGATTTCCCCGCATGGCGGTGAGATGCGATGTGCTGTTGCCCCTGCTCTTGAGGGCCCGGGCTGGCTCTGAAGGAGAGTGGTGAAGGGGAAACATTTTCAGAGACAGCAAGGACCAAGGGCGGACCAAAATACTGGCCACCCACACGCCCTCCCTCTGGCTTCCGAACATTTGAGCCCGTGGGATCCAGGAAGCAGCGGAGGCCGCCACGCCAGGGCAGCGGCAATCCCGCCACTCCGGCCGCCACTTGGCTCCGAGTTTCTACAGCTAAAAACCCATTCTCTGCCTCGGCCGGGCTCTGACGCCGGCGACCCGTCGGTCACCCAGTCCGTGCGCTCTCTCTCTCCATCGCCTCGCACAGCGGCTGGGCCCGGGGCTGGGGGGGGACTCAGAGTCCAACAAGGAGCGGTAGCATCATCCCCACTCCTCTGGCCCCCATCCACCGCCTGCTCCCCGAGCCAAGTAAGGCCCGGCTGGCTCCCCACTTCCCGGACCCCAGCAAAGCCCCGGCGGCAGGTGCCCGGATGTGCAGTCCACCCTGAGCCCGTCCGGCTGCTTTTCCCCCAGAGAACGAGAGGCAGAACCCGCAGGTCACCTACCGGTGATTCGGGTGCAGCGGGACCCAGGGGACTGAAGAAAAAAACCACAGTGATTGTTCATTGATATCTTAACAAAGCCTCAGACCCACCTGGGCTCTCACTTGATGCTAGATGTGAGCCCCTGGGCATGCCTGATTAACAGGGAAGAGAAGACTCCCCCGGGGCTTGTCTACAAGACAGTCACAGTCACGGTGTCAACACACACATCTCTGTGTCCGCTTCATGGGGAGTGGAGCCAAGCAGACAGCAGCACCCTTTCCCCCAGGGTCGGCCCCAGGTCACACAGGGCCAGCTCTCCCCCGTAACCACCCACAGCGCTGAAGCAGTATCCAACAATCCCAAGCACTGATGTCAAGGTCATCTCAGGCATACTGCTTTCACTTTTTAATTCATCATTCCACCCTCCTGCTAATACAGGCACAGATCTGTTCCTTCTCCTGCTCCCGCTATTTGGAAATCATGTGTGTCTTTCTCATTCATTCAATCACAATTTTTGAGCGCTTACTGTGTGAAGAGCACCGTACTAAGCACTTGGGAGAGCACAGTACAACAATAAACACATTCCCCATTCGCAACAAGCTTACAGTCTAGCGGGGGAGACAGATATTAATATAAACTACAGATATGGACCCATCAGACGGCAAGCTCCTTGAGGGAGGGACCGAGGCTTTATTTTTAGGGTGCTCTCCCTAGCATTCGGTGCAGTGCTCGGCGCACAGTAGAGGCTTGATGAATATTTTCGGTCGGTTGGTCACGGCTGCCACTAGCTAGCGGCCCACCCGTTGAATGAACACCTGCTCTCACTTTTGATCTGTGACTCCCGGGCGCACTCCGCTTTCGGTTTGGAGCTCTCGAATCTCCGAGGCTTGGCCAGCCCCGATACAAAAGACACGTCGTAGAGTCAGATTTGAGGGCCCCGGGTCGAAGCTCGCCCACCTCAACGATCAACAGGTGGGTGCTTTCGAGAAGCCACAGGAAACCCAGGCTTCTGCGTCAACGGCCTACCTCTCGGGGCTCCCCAATCTAAGGGTAGGCCGGTTTGAAGCCCTGCCAACTGAACTGAGAATGTAGGACGAGGACCTCAGACCAGCTCCACCAGAAACTGGTGTGCGTTCTCTGGCGCGTTCACTTTCTGCGTCAGCTCTAGAGGGACAGCGGTAGCTGAATTCAGAGGATTCCAAACCGGGGACCCTTCGAAGGGTTCTTGGGGCGGGAAGGCCTTTACGGCAGTGACGGCGGGATCCTGCTTAACCCGAGGGACAACAGAAATTCCTCCACAGCCCGTGGTGGCAGGAGCGTTTTCTGTTCTCACTGCTTGGGCTGTTGTTGCTTTTCTTCACCGGGGCACTGGCTGGGATCTGCCCAGTATTTCTGGGTGGGTGAGAAGGAAGACCCTCCAAACCGAAACCTAGGGGCCACGGGGAATTGCTTCCAAAGAAGTTGAAAACTGCTATGCAAAAATACTGTGCTTAACTTAAAATACATTCTGCCCAAAAGAATGATCCTCTGCCTTTATTCCACACTAATGAAATAAAAATATTCCACCGAAAGCAATACAATCGCCCACAAAAAGCAAATGCACCGGAGATAATACCAACAACAACTATGGACGTGATACGTGGAGGTGAGGTGTGTGTTTGGGGGTGGGGGAGATGGAAGAGAGAGGAGAGAGTGGGTTGGGTAGAGAAGAGGAGAGCAGAAAAGGTTAAGAGTATAAGAGAAGACGCAATCTTCACTCCTGCAGGGAACCATGCAGAGATTCCCACAGAGGTAGGAAGAGAGGGGAAGCCAGGCTACGAGGCAATCCCAACCCCACCCCGGGTTTTCATTACACGGGGCCGTGCCACGTCACGACCCGGAGTTGGGGAGGGTGGGGGAGAGGAGTGCAGCCCTTCCGGCGAAGCACTGCCGGGGAGCTGAAATGTGCACAGTGCGCAGTGCAGGGCAGTGGTGGTGGGAAGGTCAAGAGATGGGCAACGGAAAAAGAGGAGGTATTAGAGAGTGGGAGGGAGGCCGTGCCTGCTATGACTGTTAGACTCGGGCCGGCCTGCCGGAGTGATCAGAAACCTGAAAACCGCACCTTCCCATGGGCTTTAAAAAACTCATTCGGCTCACTCCCCTCCTAGCTGACGGCACTGATTTCCTACTACAACCCAGCCCACACGCTCACTCCTCTAATGCCAACTTAGTCCCTCTTCACTTATCTCGCCTATCTCGCCACCGCCTCCTTGCCCAAATCCTCCTTCTGGCCCGGAACACCCCCTTCGCACCTGACGGACCACCACTTGCCCCACCTTCAAAGCCTTACTAGAATCGCATGTCCTCCAACGAGCCATCCCCAACTAAAGTCCCAGACTGAGCTTCCCCTTCTCCCTCTGCTCCCTCTCTGCCCCCTGCTTCACCTCCCCTCAGCTAAGCCCCCTTTTCCCCCTCTCTCCCTCTGTTCCTCCTCCTCTCCCTTGCCCTCGTCTCAGCACTGCGCTCATCCACTCATTTGTATATATTTTTATTACCCTATTTATTTTATTAATGAGATGTACATCCCCTTGATTCTATTTATTGCTATTTTTGTCTGTCTCCCCGATTAGACTGTAAGCCCGTCAATGGACATGGATTGTCTCTATCTGTTGCCGAACTGTACATTCCAAGCGCTTAGTACAGTGCTCTGCACATAGTAAGCGCTCAATAAATACTACTGAATGAATGAATGAAGTCTGGTTTCCTCTACTCCCTCTCCCTTCTGTGTCGCCCTCGCACTTGGATCTGTGCCCTTCAAGCACTCGGAATTCACCCCATCCTCAGCTCCACTGCACTTTTGTAAATAACTGTGATTTATATTGATGTCTGTCTCCCCCTCTAGACTGTTAAGCTCCTTGTGGGTAGGGTACATGACCCATACCTGGGTTGTACTCTCCCAAGAGCTGAGCAAACAGTAGTCTGCACACAGTCAACGCTCAATAAATACAACTGCACGATTGATTTCTCCCTTGTCCTCAAATTACCGTGGCCTAGCGGAGCCCTGTCACTGACCTCGGCTTCTCCCCTAGTCCACCCAGCCAACGCGGTGCCTGACTGTACTAATGCCGACACGAGAGTCACCATCCACCTGACACTCAGACAGACGGTCACGCCCTTGCACGGGCTCAATGAGCAACTGTATGTTCATGCCCAGTTCGCCCTTTTCAAACGCAACCAATTACTAATAAATTCTTTGTAGACTTATTAGTAATCTAGTACAAGTGCAGCCCCTGTTCCAAACGACCAAGCTACGTAAAATCCGGGGGGGGCGTCTCGGGCAACGTTTGCCGACGTAGCCCCGCTTCTATAAGCCCCGTGTGAGAACGCATCCAATTGCTGCCGGAAAACCAATTCCCTTCCTGCTCCCTGCTCCCTTGGAGTTGTGCCGTCCTGAGCCGGTTTCCTCCCCTTCCACGCTCCCGAGTCGCTCCCTCCACTGACTGCCTCCCTCCACCCTCCCTTAGTTTCTAAACTAAACCAACTACACTGCTGGAGCCTTTCATTCATTCTTTCAAGTGTATTTATTAAGCTCTTACTGCGTGCGGAGCACTGTACTAAGGGCTTGGGAAAGAATACAACAAAAAACAGTGACAATCCTTGCCCACAATGAGCTCACAGTCTGGCGGGGGCGGGGGGGAGAGACGAGACAGACATCGATACAAATAAATAAAATTACAGATATAGCCATAAGTGCTGTGGGGCTGGGAGAGAGAGCAAAGGGAGCAAGTCCGGGAGACGCAGAAGGGAGTGGGAGATGAGGAAAAGTGGGGTTTAGTCGGGGAAGGCCTCTTCAAGGAGCTGTGACTTCTATAAGGCTTTGAAGTGGGGAGGAGTCATTCTCTGTCGGATGTGAGGAGGGAGGGTGTTCCAGGACAGAGGCAGGACGTGGGCCGGGGGTCGGTGGCGAGACAGGCAGAGTGAGAAGAGTGAGAAGAGATGGAGGCAGAGTGAGAAGGTTAGCACCAGAGCGGCGAAGCCACACTAAGACAGTGGTTCTCACATCCTTCCCAGCCCTGGTGGTCTGCAGTAGCAACCAGGAAGATCACCAAGGAGCCAGGGTGTGGTCAATCACACAGAATAGGAGGGGAAGACGGTGAGAGGGGAAGGACAGGGAGATGCGCGGGGATGTCAACGACTGCACGGGGGGAGTGGAGCTCCCAGAGACCGCGCAGGGACCCAAGGGGGTGCCTGGCACTGGGGACAGGTATCAGAGTCAGACGGAGAGCAGCGACAGGGTGGCCTCCCTGACCCTTGAGGGAAGGAAGGAGGCAGAAGCGGGACCGGCATCGGGACACCAGGAGGAGACTCCCGGTCGCATTTGCCTTCCCCTCTCTTGCTGGCAGCTGCTGTAGTGCATGGTTTGAGGGGTGCTGCACACCTTACTTATTTACAAGACAATACATCCTGGGGTGGTGGTGAGGAGAGCTGGGGAGGCAGGGATCAAGGCAGAGGATTGGGATCAAATCAACTAATCAGTGGTATTCACTGAGCGCCTACTGCGTTCAGAGCACCGTACTAAGTACTTGGGAGAGTGCAATACTATAGAGCTGGCAGACTCAATGCCTGCCCACAAGGAGTTTACAGCCTAGAGGGGAGACAGATGCTAAAATAAATTACAGCGTGGGGAAATAATATTGGGTTAGGATATGCACATCAGTGCTATGGGGTAACAAAGTGATGCAAGAGGTTAGAAAAGTCCCTAGGAAAAATGAAGGGTGGGGTTATGGTTTAGGGGGAAGTGGGAACTGTAAACTTGTTGGGGGCAGGGAAGGTGTCTTTTATTGTTATATTGTACTCTCCCAAACGCTTAGTACAGTGCCCTGCATACAGTGAGAGCTCAATAAATATGACTGACTGAAGGACTCCTACCTGCAGAGCCCGGTAATGTTGTGGCTCTTTCTGGAACGGACTAAACAAATTGCCCATAAACCAAGGGGGAGGCATATGGCTCACTATATGTTTTTGAGAAATACATCACAACTATACCAAGGGGTATGCCTATACATTATTATTTCATAAAATAAAAGGAAATGAAACTCATGAAAAGGATTAAAATTAGATTCCAAATTCCTTAGAACAAAGTATGTGTTCTCTACTTTTCCTGTATTCTCCCTAGCGGCATAGTACAGTCTTTTAAGCAGCGTGGCTCAGTGGAAAGAACACGGGCTTAGGAGTCAGAGGCCGTGGGTTCGAATCCTGGCTCGGCCACTTGTCAGCTGTGTGAATGAGGGCAAGTCACTTAACTTCTCTGTGCCTCAGTTACCTCATCTGGAAAATGGGGATTAAGACTGTGAGCCTCACGTGGGACAACATGATTACCCTGTATCTACCCCAGTGCTTAGAACAGTGCTCTGCACATAGTAAGCACTTAAATACCAACATTATTATTATTATTATTAACTCCAAGATTGCTCAATAAATACTATTGATTGGTCTCCAATAGGGGAAACAGTGTAGCCTTCTGGAAAGAATACGGGCCTGGGAGCCAGTGGACGTGGGTTTTAATCCCAGCTTGGCCACTTGCCTGCTGGGTGGCCTTGGGCAAGTCGCTTGATTACTCAGCACCTCACTTACCTCAAACAGTGAAATGGGGATAAAATCCTCCCCTGTTCAACTTAAGACTGTGAGTCCAATATGGGACAGGAACTGTGTCCAAACAGAGTATCTTGTATCAATCCCAGCACTCGTATAGTGCCTGGCACATAGATAGCACTTTACAGGTACCATTAAAAAAAAAATATTGTTATGGATGGGCTTTCCAAAGAGGCATGTTTTTTGCTACCTTTTCTCTAAGGAAGGCTTTCGCACCCTCACTCACCAAGGTCTCCAACAACCTCCTCTTAGTCATTTCTAATGGGCTCTACTCTGTCCTCACCCTCCCTTCCTCTTGACTATGACACCACTGACCACTATCTTCTCCTGCAAACACTACCCAACTGGTTTTGTTGACATGGCAATAACCTGATTCTCAATCAGTGATATTTACGGAGTGCTTACTGTGTGCACAGCACACAGAGCCCAGAGTACTAAGCGCTTGGGAGAGTACAATTCAAGAGAGTTGGTAGACAGGATCCCCGTCACCAAGGAGCTTACAGACTAGAGGGAGAGGCAGACATTAAAATAAATTACAGATAGAGGAAATTCCCTACTAAATTTACTCTTCTTCCCAGCCTTCACGTTACAGTGAACGCTATCATTTCTTTCTCCCAGAGGCCTGCAGTCTTGGCATCATCACACTTCCTGCCTCGAATCTCTTCCTCTTTCAATCCCACCAGGCTACAGCTCTCCATTTCTAGAGAAGGAGCGTGGCCTAATGGGAAGAACACAGACCTGGCAGTCAGGCAATCTATGTTCTAATCCTGGCTCTGCCAAGTGCCTGCTCTGTGACTTTTGGCAAGTTATTTAACTTCTCTGTGCCCCAGTTTCTTCATCTGTAAAATGGGGCTGCAATACCTGTTCTCTCTCACCCTTAGATTGTTAGCCCCATGGGGGACAGGGATTAAGTCTAATCTTCTTATAAATGTATCTATCTAATAAGTAGATAGATACATAGCTGAATTTTGCATCACAGCTAAATAATTAACTTTTTTATAATCTTTAGCACGAATACAACGTAACAGTCAATAGCATATATTGACCACCTGGGTGTCCTGTCCACAAGGGGTTTAAAATTTCATGGACCAGACATTCAAAATAATTTACAGATGGGGCCAAGTGCTTAAATACCAGAATAAGTAAATAGAATGCGAGATCTTCGAAGGAGGAAATCACATTTACTAGCTACTGAAATTTCCTGTGCACTCAGTACAGTGTTCTGCACACTGTGGACACTCAATAAATACGACTGACGACGACCATGTACAGAAGTTCAACACGAGGCACATCTCCTCCAAAAGCCTTCCCTGACTAAGCCCTCCGCTCCTCTTCTCCCACTCCCTTCTGCGCCTCTCCTACTTGCTCCTTCATTCATCCTCCCTCCCATCCCTACTGCATATATGTATATATCTGTATTTTCTTTCTCTATTTATTTATGTTAATGTCTGTCTCCCCCTCTAGACTATGAGCTCATCGTGGGCAGCAATGTGGCTGTCTGTTGCTATACTGTACTCTCCCAAGTATTCAGTACAGTGCTTTTCACACAGTAAGCACTCAATAAATACAACTGAATAGATGAATGAGGGGGATTCGAGAGGGAAGATGAGTTCAGTTTCTGATATATGAAGCTTAAAGTGTTTGTAGGCCATTCATTCGGAGATGTCCCCAGGTAAGAAAAAATACAAGAAGGCAGATGGGGAGAGAGGTAAGGGTGAGCAAAGTAGATTTCCCTGGGGTGGAGGGGGGAGGAGAGATGTCATCCATTGAGAGTTAGCAGTTGAAGCTATAGGAACAGATGAGCTTCCTATGGGTGTGAATAGAAAGTGAGAAGGGAAAGGGACCCAGAACAGAGCTTAAAGGGACACCCACAGTTCAAGAATGAAAGGTGGAAGGGAAGTCAGTGAAAGAGACTGAGTGTGCCCATAGATGTAGGGGAAAACATAGGAGAAAAATTGGGCTGGTGAAACTTTTTGTTGGGGGGGGGGGTGTTGTGAGTAGGGGGGAAGGGGGAGAGAATTTGTTAAGCGCTTACTTATGTGACAAGCATTGGACTAAGCACCAGGGTAGATACAAGCTAATCAGGTTGGACACATTCCATGTCCCAAATGGGGCTGACAGTATTAATAATCTCCATTTTACAGATAAGGTAACTGAGGCACAGAGAAGTGAAGTGACTTGCCCAAAGGTCACCCAGCAGACAAGGGGCAGACCCGGGATTATATCTGACTCCCGGGCCTGTGCTCTATCCACTAGACCTCGCTGCTTCTCCTGATAACATTATCGGGAGGAACGAGTGGTGCCAGTGCCAAAAATAACAGATTCCCAGGGGAATTACGATAGAGTAGGGATTGCTAGATTTGGCAAAGAGGAGGTCATTGGTGACCTTGGAGCGTGTAGTTTCGACATACTGAAGGTAGTGGATACCAGATAGCAGCAAATCAAGAATGGTGTGGGAGGAAGGGGAGTGGAATCGGTTTGGGGAATTTCGACAGGAATGGGAGTGGAGAAATGGGATTGGGAGACCGCACTGAGATCCAGAAGGCTTTTTAGTATGAGGGAAATTTGAGAATATTTGAAGGCAGACGGAAAGGAGCCATCAGGGAATGAGCAATTGAACACGGTGGCTATGGAAGGAACCAGGGAGGGACAAAGTGCTTTTAGAATGTGAGAAGGGATGATACGATCTCTCCCCCACTTGACTTTTATTTGCTTTTATTTCTTGGATACGTTCTTCTCAAGCTTTCTGACCACTTATATTTAGATTTCCAAAAACGGTTGTTGGGTGTGATATGGCATCGTCTATATAATAATAATAATGGCATTTGTTAAGCGCTTACTCTGTGCCAGGCACTGTACTTTGCACTGGGGTGGATACAAGCAGTTCGGGTTGGACACAGTCCCTTGTCCCTTGTGGGGTTCAGTCTCCATCCCCATTTTACAGATGAGTTAACTGAGGCCCAGAGGAAGTGAAGTGACTTGCCCAAGGTCACACAGCAGACAAACGGTGGAGCCGGGATTAGAAACCATGACTTCCAGGCCTGGGCTCTAGCCACTATGCCAGGCTGCTTCTCATTATATCATAATGAGATGATCTTCTACATCCTCTAGACTGTAAGCTCATTGTGGGCAGGGAATGTCACTGATTTTTGTATTGAACTTTCCCAAGTGCTTAGTACAGTGTTCTGCACCCAATAACCGCTCAACAAATACAGCTGAAAAGTAAAACCTTTTTCGAATAAATTTTTAAAACCATCTCCCAAAACTGTATAAAAAGGTCTGAAGTTTTTAACTCCAAATCTGATACATTTAAAATTTTACTTCTGTTTTCGGCCTGTAATTCGGTAAATCGCTAGTTCTGGTGTCAGAAAGTTCAAAATTTGCATAAACTTTTTTCCATGTCTGTGTCGCAATAAACATGATGTTCCCAGTTTCCTATTATCAATTGAAAACATTTTCATTCTGAATGCAAGCACTTTCAATAGCAGCTCTCCCTTTTACCCAGAATTTAGTATTTTTCCAAAGTGTTGATTTATTCTTTTCTTTCCTTTAAGAAGTAAACTGTACATGCTCCTCAAAACTGTTGTTCTTAAGAAGTATTCACTGTTCAAAACTGGAAGGCAGATAAAAACAATATTCATGAAATACGGTTTGAATGGTACATAATGACAACCACCTTATTATCTGGAAAGCTACGTTTTACATTTCACTTAGCGTTGTTGAAATTTTTAAAAAGTGAGAAGAGAGGGACTATGAAATGAAATTTGTGATTCCATCTACTGTCACAGATTGCAAGCTCCCTGATTGCAGGAATCATTTTTACCTACACTCCTGTACTCTGCCAAGTGCTTAGCACATCGTTCGGAATCCGGTAAGCACTCACTAATTGCCACTGATTGATCGAGAACAATGGATCAAAAGATTTGAAATGTCTGTACCCTAGTACAATTTATGGTTTCAGGTGTTGCTTCAAATAATACATTTGCAGGCAAACAGGTAACATGTTGACTCAGAAATACCTGAAAACGTGATTCACTGTTTCAATCTGCTCAAGAAGTGGGCTGGGCAAAGCACTGACTAAATACGAGTATATTGGCATATCGTATTTTTGCAGTTCCAATCATCAGAGCTCCATCTGAGAGGTATTTTTCTCTGCCTGGGACTGATTGTTTTGTAGACTTAATTTAGACCTCAAAAACCTGTCTGACATCCTACTTTCAAATTTGAAGATGGACTGAATTGTTCATTTTAAGCATACAATTGTGGCCCAACATCATTAAAATAACACAGTCAGAACAGATGACTGTTACATATAAATATTTAACGTTTTGTTAGTCCTCGCTGCAGATTTGTAAATGTGGAGTCGAGTCAGTCGACAAGTTTACAAATGTGGGTTAGGGCAGGGTGGGTTGGCAGTACTGCTTTGTGGGTACACAGGGGATGTGGGTTCAAGGCAGATCTGGGTAATATATGTAGTAACCAGACAGGTTTTTACTTCCTGCCTCAATAATAATAGTAATAATAATTATGGAGCTTGTTAAGCACTTACTCTGTGCCTAGAACTGTTCTAAGCTCTAGGGTGGACACAAGGTTATCGGGTTGTACACAGTCCCTGTCCCACAGGGGGCTCAGTCTCAATTCCATTTTACGGATGAAGTAACTGAGGCCCAGAGCGGTTAAGTGACTTGCCCAAGGTCATAAAGAAAGTGGTGGAGCAACGATTAGAACCCACGACCTCTGACCCCCAAGCCCGGGCTCTTGCCACTAGGCCATGCTCAACACAGGGAATCCCTGTCCAAAGGCCATGTCCCAAAACAAACAGCTGCTTGCAAAATGAAACAAATGGGATGAGCCACCCAAGCTTCCCCTCTTCTGGTGTGTCCAACTTAATAATGTTGGTATTTGTTAAGCGCTTACTATGTGCCGAGCACTGTTCTAAGCGCTGGGGTAGACACAGGGGAATCAGGTTGTCCCACGTGGGGCTCACAGTTTTAATCCCCATTTTACAGATGAGGTAACTGAGGCACCGAGAAGTTAAATGACTTGCCCAAAGTCACACAGCTGCCAAGTGGCCGAGGCGGGATTCGAACCCATGACCTCTGACTCCAAAGCCCGTGCTCTTTCCACTGAGCCACGCCGCTTCTCTACTAGATTTGAGAATACTCAAATCTAATTCCTACCCTCACCTTTGACATAAACAGTCAAAATCTTTCCTTTTCCCAAACCTTCAGTTTACAATAAATTAGATCCATGTATATTATTTAAAAATAAAAAATTAAGTAACCAGCAGATTAAATGTTGGAGAAGAAATGCCACAAGTTTCCACATGTTACCTACCAATGAAGATGCACATTCCTCTTTTAATCACTATGTTAGAGCTTTATTTTGTCTAATTACTAGATCACATCATCTAATTAAGTTAATCAGAAAACAGCCAGCAGGACATGAGAGTCTCTGTAAACCTTACGTTTAAATAACTTAGATCTTCCTTAAAAAGAAAAAAATATATCAACTATTGGAGTCACCCTATCTAAAAGCACATCTTGTTCTAGTAAGTCACAGTTCAGTAAACTGTCCGATTCGATATCCTGTAAGCTTATGCAAATCTGACAAAAGTATAATATGCCTTGGAAGGAAAAAAAAAATAAAACTGTTAAGTATACTTCAAACAAATTTATCCTGATTCAAAAAGCATAAAGAATCCTTCCATTATAATTAATAGCAAGATCTATACAGGCAATGCAAAATGAAGGGCTGAGGAAATTTGGATAATTCAACTAAAAGCACAAATCTGTTAATATGTACACTGATGACCCAAAGGATTGTCTCAACTCTCCTTTTTACTGATAACTGCCCAGTGATTTTTTTTTTCTCCCTTGCAGACTTAAATGTTTATACCGAAGGCAAATGTTATCTTCAATGTGAAGAATGAGAACCTAACATAGATGCCACACAAGGGATCTGTAAATCTATTGTATTGCAGCAACTTTCACATTCCCAGAAGCACAAGAGATAAACCCAAAGATTAAGCTTTCAGCGTTTTGAAAGCAAAGGAAGTGGCTTGAGAAAGGTGGGTGGCGGGGAGGGGAGCAGTCATGGCAATCAATGGTATTATATTGCTTAGTACAGTGTCTGGCACATAGTAGGCGCTTAACACATACAATAATTATTGTTATTGAGCGCTTACTTTGCACAGAACATTGTCCTAAATGTTTGGGACTGTTCGATCCAGAGTTGATAGCCACGTCCCCTGCCCACGACGAGCTCACGGTATCCAAAACGATGCTAGTTATCTTTTGCAAGGACAAAGAAGCAATGCCATAGGTTTCAATGTTTCCAGAGTTATTTTTCATCTTAGTTCTCGTCACCACATCGCCACACTGAATGTAGCCCTGCTTTACAAAATACCTAGCAAATGTGTACCCTATATTTATAATGATATAATTTGGAATTCCAGACACCATGTAAATCAAATGGTCAGAAAACGAAATATAAAATTATGCAGAAAAGACCAAGAAACGCTGATTTCCATGTTTTACAAAAATGCTGCAGGTTTTTTTTTTTTTCCCTCTGCACGTATCGGCAAGACATATCCCAAACCCTTTTGTTTGGGGGCTGGAATGCAAGAGACTTTTAAATATTGTAAAACAAAGTTTTAAGAGTTAACTGTACTAAACACCACTGGAATATTAACTCCCCTTTAATGAAAGGTCATGGGCTGAGATACCTGGTAGGCCATTACCTGCTGAAAATATATTCCGTAGGACACCAGGGCTTGGGATTTTTCAGCTCCTTTCACACTACTGGCAAATAACTCTAAACTGCTTAGGCGACTTAGAAAAATAATTTCGGAAATCAAAGAAGTCTTTCCTCTCCCGAATAATTAGCAAGTCTCTGAGACTCATCCCTCACAGCACTGATGTATTTATCTGCAATTTTATTTATTTGTATTGATGTCTCCCTCCCCCCTCCAACTGGGAGCTCGTTGTGGGCAGGGAAAGCCACTGTTGATGGTTGTACTTTCCCAAGCGCTTAGTACAGTGCTCTGCACACAGTAAGCGCTTAATAAATATGACTGAATAAATGTCAGTCCACATTACATCAACTCCTAGAGAGACTCGGGACACTCTCTCGTCCCAGTAAGTGACCAGTTCGAAAATTCTCCAACATCCCCAGTTTCCTATCTCAATCTCTGTCCCACAAAAGCCTCAAAATCTTGCCTGATAACATATCTTGCATTTTATTCCTGTGTTAACTTAGGGCTTGGCACACGGTAAGGATTTCATTCATTCAGTTGTATTTACTGAGCGCTTACTATGTGCCGAGCACTGTACTAAGCGCTTGGAATGTACAATTCAGCAACAGATAGAGACAATCCCTGCCCCACAACGGGCTCACAGCTTAAAAAGGGGGAGACACACAACAAAACAAACCAAGTAGGCCTCAATACCATCAAAATTGATAAATAGAATCATAGATATAGACACATCATTAATAAAATAAAAAGAGCGATAAATAATGTATACAAATAGGCACAAATGCTGTGGGGGCAGAGTAGAGGGAGGGATGTAAACAGCCTAATTAAGACTGTCTTTTTGAAGAACTAAATTAGCTAGCATCTACCTCAGGGCTTAGTACAGTGCCTGACACATTGTAAGCACTTAAACACCAAGGAAAAAAAAGTGGAAGAGAGCACGGGCCACGTGAGTTCTAATCCCAGCTCTGCCACTTGTCTGCTGGGTGACCTCGGGCAAGTCACTTAACTTCTCTGGTCTCAGTTTGCTCATCTGTAAAACCTGAGCCACATGGGGGGCAGAGTCTGTGTCCAAACAGATCATTTTGTATCTATCCCATGACTTAATCTAATGTTTGGCACACAGTAAGCCTTATCAAGTACCATTAAAAAAAAATTCCAGGAAGTTCACTATACTTTTAGGACTGTCATTCCATCCACCATCCATTAGTGGTATTTACCGAGTGCTTATGTACTAAGCACTAAAGAGTAACATATATTTGCCAATCTGACTTGACGACTCACTCTTCTCCCTTTCAAAGTGATGGCAGTCAGAAGGACCTGAGTTCTAATTCTCACTCCACCACTTGTCTGCTATGTGACCTTGGGCAAGTCACTTAACTTCCCTGTGCCTCAGTTGCCTAATCCAAAAAATCGGGATCACGTGGGACAGGGACTGTGTCCAGCCTAATTAGCTTGTATTTACCCCAGTGTTTAGTACAGTGCCTGGCACATAGTAAGCGCTTAAATACCATATACCAACCAAATACCTGAAAAAGTGAATAAATCTCACTCCAACGTGTGATTCACCACAACAACGGAGCTCGCTGGAATTACGGAGTAATAGACTTAGGCTAGGAGGGAAAAGAGAAAATACAGAGCACTCCAAAGGATTAAGAAAAAAACAGGAAGTGAAATCACCGGTAATCAGGGGCACAGAAGGGTTATGTAGAGGGCAAGAGGAGAAATGAAGGACCCCTCCCTCTTTCGCAGCAAAAATGATAGGAAAAAATGAACAGTGTCATCAGGAATACAGCATCCTGCTACCGCGGAGCGGGGGGGGGGGGGAGTTCTAGCCGCTTTCGAGAGGCCTACCCCCGGGTTCAACACCTAGCGGGTTGTCTGAGTGGCATCCTTAGCAGCCATGGGCCGGGACGGAACCAGTTCTACCGCACTACCCGAGGAGATGAGAACGCAGCCGGGTGCTCTGACCCATCACCCACCCCCAACCCCAGACTGCTTCACCTGCCCCACTTGCCAAGCTCAGGTAGGCGGTGGGAATTTAAACTTCTCCCCAAACAGCCAGCTAGTGCAACCCAACCGACACCGCCCGGCTAAGCTGCCACAACCAGCCCGTGTGGTCAAAATCTGCTCTCCGTTAGGCTGGGTTGCCTTGCAGACAAGGAAGCCTCTTCTGAAACCGAAGCTGACAGACTGAGGGGAAGAGGAATATGGAACCCTCCCTTTCACAAAAGGCAAAGGGACTTTCCCACTCTTAAACGGGAACTGGAAAGAGCAAAGCCCCCTTCAGAGACAACATTTTCAAGTCCATTTTCCTGCACTTCCTGCATACCCAGGTATTCTGGGGGCAGGTGAGGTGAGTCACACCTCTCTTGGTTTTCGTCATCTGATGCCTAGTGAGTATCTGCTGGAAGCCAAGCTGTTTTTTGGCTCTTGGGGAAGGCCATCACTTGAGTGAGTAATCTCTTCTATTACCTTGTTCAATCGCTAACTTTTGTGGGAGAAACTTAGACAAAGCAATGGGGATCTTGGAATTTTCTGCCCCAGAAGCACCGTGGCCTAGAGGGAAGAGCACAGACCTGAGCAGTCAAAAGACCTGGATGATAATGCACTTGCTGGCGTGAGACTTTAGGTTAATCACTTATCTGTACCGCAGTTTCCCTCATTTGCAAAATGGGAGTTAAATACATATTTTCCCTCCTTAAACGGTAAACTGCGTGTGGAACAGGGACAATGTCTGACTTGTACCTTCCCCAGTAGTTACTATAATGTTTGGCACATAATAATAATCAGGGCATTTGTTGAGATCTCAGTGTGTGCCGATCACTGTATGAATTGCTGGGGTAAACATAAGATAATTAGGCTAGACACAGCCCCTGTCCCTATGGGGCTCACAGTCTGAGGGAGGGGGATTACATCCCCATTTTACAGATGAGGAAACTGAAGCCCAGAGAAGTGAAGTGACTTGACCAAGACAAGTGGTGGAGCTGGAATGAGAACCCAGGTCCTCTGACTCCCAGGCCCACGCTCTTTCCACTAGGCCATGCTGCTTCTGTCCATATTAAATGCTTAACAAATACCACGGTTTCTATTATTTTCTACTTGTCCTGTTAATTTTCCATCTTATAAAATATATCCTGGGATCCTTAAGGCTTCTCAAGAATCATTTCCTCTCAAAGATACGCTAATACTTCAAAACATCTGGATCCTCAACGGGACAGTGGAACTTTTGAATCTCATCTTGAGCTAGGATGACAAACTTTTCACCCACCATCCCCGAGAAGGGATCAGAATTTGAGAGGGGAGGTTGCTGCTATCTGGTCCTATACCCGTGGAGCTGGCCGTTGAGCTCGGGAGGGGATTTCTGTTGCCCAATCCTCTGCTCACATGACAAGTGTGGGTGTCTCTCAATGTCAGCAGGGTTCACAGTATAAAACACAAAGAAACGCTTCTGGGAATGAGAGTCATAAAGAGTCTTTTCAGGTCACAGCTAAGCCTCACTGCCATCTTTGGTTATGGAGGCTACAAGATTCTGGTCTAACGGAACAAGTCCTGAAAAAAAATGCAAGAGTTACCCAGTCTTGCACTGGTCCTTTATTTTCACCCTGGTTTCCAGTTCCAGAGATCTCGCCTGACCTCTTTTCAGTTCTACAGCGAGCTGGGAGACCTCAACCGCGTGCCTTCCCTTTTCCCACACGCACCAAAAGCCCCAGATAATTCTGACAAGTGGGTTCCACTTGTCAGAGGTATCTGGTTTGAGCCCCTGAGCTGACAGGTTCCCGGATTCATACAGCATCAATTTTCCACTCACCCAGAAGATGATATTGTAGCTGAACAGCAGATATTTGTACCAACAGCTGACCTCAGCATTAGAATATCTGTAATACTGCATCTTCTAAAAAGCAGACTCTGTAAATAAAGAAGGAAGAAATCAGTTTACACGCTTGTTTGAAAAACCTCAACGCCCACCCACGGCAGGAAAAATATGGTTCGACAATTTCAGGGTGAGGAAACTAACCTGCCATTTAACATGAGTCACTCCATGAAATTACAAAAGAGAAAATGTTGTACTGGGGCGGCAACGTATAAAAGAGAAGTTTAGTAAGACGCTGCTTATTAACGGGAACAAGTTTGGCAGGAGTGGAATTTCAATTGGCTTTCCAGAGAAAAGACAAGGTACATATCAAAGGTGCGATGGCTCTTTGTAGCTATGAGAGAGACCCTTGAGTTACCAATAATAATAACTGTGGTATTTTTAAGTGCTTACTATGTGCCAGGCACTGTACTAAGCACTGGGCTAGAAACAAGGAAATCAGGTTGGACACAGTCCCTTCCCCACATAGGACTCCCAATCTTAACAATCTGTGGTATTTATTGAGCACCTATTCGGCTTTGGGGAGCATACGAGAGAAACAGCAGATATGAGCCCTACCCTCAAAGAGCTTACAGCCTTATAAAGATGAGAAGCAGCGTGGATCAGTGGAAGGAGCACGGGCTTAGGAGTCAGAGGTCATGGGTTCTAATCCCGCCTCCGCCGCCTGCCAGCTGTGTGACTTTGGGGAAGTCACTTCACTTCTCGATGCCTCCGTTACCTCATCTGTAAAATGGGGATGAAGACTGTGAGCCCCATGTGGGACAACCGGATCACCCTCTATCTACCCCAGTGCTTAGAACAGTGCTCGGCACATAGTAAGCGCTTAAATACCAAGTCATAAAGATCCAGGACTCTTGGCCAGGGAAAATGAGAAGGGCTTAAGAGATCATGAGGGAGACAGAACCAAGACCACTACCGGCAAAGAAGACTGGAAAAGCAAACGAAAAGGAGAAGCGAGAACAGATGTGACTGATCATTTCACCTTGAAACTGACTGACCCTGTGCAGGTAAGTTTGACCTCACAAAGGGTTCTGGGGAGACTCGGGAAGGTCCTAGGGAGCGTAAAAGAACACACCAGCTGCCACTGTGCTTAATGTAATTCGCTGTACGCAGTCACCGCTCAATAAATACTGTCGACTGAATGATTGAGACTGTATCCATGGTTGTGTCTGGAGACAACTACCTGCACATTTGCCCTACGTGCCCCTAAAAATAATAAGGTTCCTTTCTCAGGCCCTGGCATCAAGGGTGCTCCTAACTGGGACTACTGTCTGACAATCAATCAATTTTACTGACCGAACGCTTACTGTGTGCAGAGCACTCTCCCTCCGCGAGGGATCAGACTGAGGTAATCTGTGTCCCCTAGGACTTCGGTTTAAGTTGGGGAGAAGAGTGAGAGATGTAGCCAGGTGCAGTGGGGGGGAAGGTCTGACTGAGCCACCCAAACTCTCATCCGGTCCTCTGGGCTAACGCCACCGGTGGTCACGGAATCAATCGTATTTATTGAGTGTTTACTGTGTGCAGTGCACTGCACTAAACGCAAGGAACAGCCTATCTCTGAGACTTCATAAAAATAATCATTGTGCTATTTCCTAGACTGCAGGATCGTCATAGGCAGGGAACGTGTGTACTAATTCTGTTATACTGCAGTCTCCTAAGCGCCTCGTACAGTGCTCTGCACACAATAAGCACTCAATAAATACCACTGATAATGACTACATTTGCTAAGTGCTACTTGCCAAACACTGTACTAAGCAAGTGTTGAGGTAACTACAAGATAACCAGGATGGACACAGTCCTTCTCCCATATAGGGCTTTCAGTCTAAGTAGGAAGGAGAACAGGTATTGAATCCCCATTTTACAGTGAGGAATCTGAGGCACAGAAAAATTCAGTGTCTTGCCCAGGGTCCCACAGCAGGCAAGAGGCAGAGAAGGGATTAGAACTCAGCTCCTGAGTCCCAGGCCCTGAGCTCTTTCCGCTAGGTCACGCTGCTTCCTGTAACAGACACCACATGACACTCAGGGAATTAGTGTGCGTTTGAGGGCTTTTCTACTCTCTTGTAAAAATGAGGTGAAAGGCAAAAATGGAAAAGAGAATGAAGAACTAAATTCATTCTCCGTAGATAATCAGATTCCATAATTCATTCCATCGCTGTTATTGAGCGCTTACTGTGTGAGCCCGTTGTTGGGTAGGGATTGTCTCTGTTGCCAAATTGTACTTTCCAAACACTAAGTACAGTGCTCTGCACACAGTAAGCGCTCAATAAAAGTGACTGAATGAATGAATCAATGCAGGGCACTGTCAGGCAAACAGAAGAGAGAAGTGGCAGGCGCATCGGGGCAGGGCACTGGCAGACAAAGGTGGTTTCCTGGGAGCAGCCCAGCAACCTGAGATGGTGACTGCTAACTTCGGGTGGATTTGGAAGACCTGAGCCCAGCAATCGCCTCCCTGCAAAACTTCCCCGGGACGGCCGCCGCTCCCATCAGAGGGAGGCCTCTCCCAAGGAAGATACTCCCAGCATCCATCAACGTGAGCCTCCCCTTCATAAGGCCGGCGACGGGCTAACGATCCACCCCCGGCCAGATCGTGTGCTATAAATGCCATTCTCTTTTCAGGGTGCTGACGGGTTCTCCTTACAGGCTGTGGATGTACTAAGTGTGAAGTTGTTTCGAGCTTTAACGGGGAAGGGAGATATAGAAATACGCACAAGCAGTAGCATCGGAATAAAACCCAATTCCAGTCAAAGACACAGAGGGGAGCAAATGCTGAGGATGGGCACAAATGAATATACAGGTGCAAGAAGCATCTGCAGAGCTGATAATTATTTGGGTAAGTTAGGATTTTAGGAGGACTTTGAAAGTGGGGAGGGTTGAGGTTCGACACCCACTAATGCCATTACCAGGGTTTTTTTTTAAAGTCATGAAAATGCTGATCCCTTTCGCTCTAGCTGGGTAGACAAAAGGTCCAAAAACGTTCATTCTAAGGCCCATGAAGGTTATGTACCGAGCTGCTACAGTCCCATCTCCCAAGGAAAGGCTGAATACCCTAAGAAAGCAACACAGCAAACGGAAGATTGGCCAACCGCTTCTCTGACTGTACGCTCTAGACTGTAAGTTTGTTGTGGGCAAGGAACGTGTCTTGTTTCTTGTTGTTCTGTACTCTCCCTAGCGCTCAGTACAGTGCTCTGCACCCAGTAAGCACTCAATAAATATGACCAAATGAACGACTGGTACCGTGACCTCTTAAGTTTTACCCCAGACTGCAGGACGACAGAAGTGGCTACAGGGGTTGCAGAGGAGGAGGAGGAAGGCTTTCCCTGCTCCTGCTTCTCTTGGATCCCACCAAAGTCAAACCCCCCTTTTCACTGAAGCATGTTGTCCCCCGACCCAGGGCCACGGCACCACTAAGCCTCTGGAGACACGCGGAGGGAGGGGAGGTGAGAGTGGGGAGGGGAGGAAAGGGAGAGAAGAATCCGCCCATGTCCTTAGCCCCATTTGTGCAACACTGGGGAGGCTGCGACATTCTGTATCTGAGGGCTGTTTGGAATGACAAGACGCCCAAAGACTGTCTCCTCCGGGAAGACAGTGTTAAAAAGACTGCGTTGCCTGTTGAATTTTTAACATGTTTTCACTGACCTTTGCAGATCTACTTCACTCTATGGGTCTGAGCTCTGCCCCACTGACTGTGAGTCCCCTGTGGGCCAGGGACCACGTCCAGTTTGATTTCAATCAATGGTACGGAGCATTAACTGTGGGCAGAACACTGCCCTAAGCCCCGGGGAAGTACAATGCAATATTACGGCATTTATCGAACACTTACTATGGGCTAGGCAGTGGGGGTAGGCGAAAGACGGTGAAACTGGACAAAGTCTCCGACTCACATCAGGCTCACAAAATCTGTCTTATCTCCACAGGAGGTAACTGGACATCAGAGAGGTTAAAGGACTTATCCAAGTATACTGGGGCAGGGGACAGTGGGTCTCCTGACTTCCACTAGAAGCAGCATGGTTTAGTGGATAGAAGGCAGGTCTGGGAGTCAGAAGGACCTGGATTCTACTCTCGGCTATGCTGGATGTATGTTGTGTGACCCTGGGCAAGTCACTTCACTTCTCTGTGCCTCTGATACCTCATCTGTAAAATGGGGATAAGAGTGTGAGCCCCATGTGGGACAGGGACTATGTCCAACCTGATCCATCTGTATCTACCCCAGGGCTTAGAAGAGTCCTTGGCACACAGTAAGCACTTAATAAGTATCCCAATTATTATTCTCAGTCCTGTGCTCTTCCCACCAGGCCACACTCCCTCTCGTCATTGCCTTGTAATTACTCCAGAGCTCTGTTCAGTGCTTTGCCCAAAAAGCGCTTAATCCCATGCAACTTCTAACAATAGCCAGCCTCTTCCTGTAGCCTGGCCAGAGCCTCTGTCCTTTTGAACCAGAGGGAAGAGCAGGAAACACTAGTTCTTACAATACCACTAACAGAGAAGTTGTCAAGAAGCTTCCTGCCAAAACAGCTCAACCCTGGTTCACCAAAAGGTGATCCTGTCTACTTCTCCAGAAAAGCCTTGGAAAATGCCCACCCATCCTCCATAAACTGGCCCGCAAACGATGTTGGTGATGCCGCCCTGCGCTTTCATTCCAGGTGCCCCTTACCGGCAGGGCGGCGAAGGCCCGTCTGGATGAGACGACCTGGAGATCTGGTGGCTAGTGGAGCTTCAGACAAAGATAATTCAAAATGACTTTTAAAACCTAAAGGAGGAAGTGCCAAGCCTAGCCCTGGGCAGGGCAGGGCCGAACTGCTCAAGCTTGGTAATGACAGAGCAACTTCTGTGACCTCTAAGGAACTGGCTCCAGACAACTCTCATACAGTGGAAACTCGGACAAATACTCCTAACTTCACTCAGCTCTTCTTCCCCTACTGAAAAAAACATAAAAATTAAAAAGGTCGGGGGTGGGGGGAAGAGATCCAGGGTGGATCAGGGACTGCGCTTCCTGAACAAGAAAGCTGAAATTGGTGTTAATCAGATAATAACTGATCAGATAGTAACTTGCTATGTGCCAGACACTGTAACTAAGCACTGGGATGGATACAAGCAAATGAGGTTGGACACAGCCCCTTGTCATTCATTCAATCGTATTTATTGAGCGCTTACTGTATGCAGAGCTCGTGGGGCTCACAGTCTCGATCCCCATTTTCCAGATGAAGTCACTGAGACCCACAGAAGTGAAGGGACTTGCCTTAGGCCATACAGCAGACAAGTGGCAGAGCCGGTATTAGAACCCAAGTCCTTCTGACAGCATGAACTTTGTCCAATGGATCTGTACTACTCCAACCTAAATGTCATATTCAGGGCTGTCTGATGAGATGGCATAATCAGCTTGGTGCCAATCTGGCCCCTCCTCTTCCTCCCAGTTAGTGCTGCCAAAGAGCAAATAATCCAACAGGGCTTGGGACCAAGCAAAATAGCCAGCAGGACAGTGCTCACCGTAAGGCCTGCTTTTGTCTTTTTGGGGGTATCAAACAGGCATCAGTTTAACAGCCCGGGTTACAAATCACCTCAACAAAAGCATGTGAAGTCTACTTCTTCAGAAAGAATGGTAGGCCAGCTCTCAGTTAGGGCAGTCACCCTCTTATTGTCATATTGTATTCTCCCAAGCACTCAGTACAGTGCTCTGCACACAGATACAACTGAATGAAGTGACTTGCCCAAGATCACACAGCAGACAGGCGGAAAAGTGGAGATCGGAACCCATGACCTTCTGACTGCCAGACCCGTGTTCCATCCACTATGCCATGTGACTGTGGATTCTGAGCCTTGAGGAGCTTGAAATGCCACTCCTCTACCCACAGTACCCTACTGATCTGGCTTTGTCTTCATGTTGTCTTAGTGTTCTGTTTCATCTCTCCTTATTTATCTGCCGCCAGTCCCTTTTCTCATTCTGTATTTTTAGATTGTGAGCCCCCAAAGACAGGGACCGGGTACAATCCCACTTAGGAGTTTCTTTCCCAGCGCTGAGTCCAGTGCTCGGCACCCAGTAAGCCCTATATTTATGGTACTTGTCAAGCGCTTTCTATGTGCTGAACACTGTTTTAAATGCTAGGGTAGATAGAAGGTAATAAGATTGGCTCCTATGTCCGTCCCACATGGATAGGGACCAATCCCTATTTTACAGATGAGGAAACTGAGGTGCAGAGAACTGAAGTGACTTGCACAAGGCCATACAGCAGAGACATGGCAGAGCCGGGGTTAGAACCCAGGTCCTTCTGATTCCCAAGCCCGGGCTCTATCCACTAGACCATGCTGTTTAATCAATATTATCTCTCTTGCTATTCTGGGAGGTGGGGCACAGCTCACCCCTCCCTCCCAGTGCCAGAGAGAACACAGGAGGCAGCCCCAGGCCTGGGACCCTGCACATTCATCACCGTGGCAGAGATGTGCTCACCACGGATGAAAGGTGCCACGGAATGTGACGTTAATTAGGCTGCATCCATCCGGCAGGATTTTATCCCATTCTTTCCATGCGGAACGGCCTGGGATCACTACACTGGAGCACAGACACTAGCGGGGGAGAGGGAGGCTAAGACAAACAGCCTCTTGGGGTCGGAAATGCAGCCTTTTCCACCCCAGGATGTTTTCCTAAATATAGGGCCTCACTCACAGGCCTTCCTGGAACGGAGAGGTGGCTGTCTGTGGGGAGGGGGTGGGGAGGGCCGAGAGATAGGAAGGGTTCTCAGACTGCAGTCTTTTCCTACCCAGCACAGCTCTGGTTTCCTCAGCAATTGAACTCTTGCTGTTCACTCACTCATTCCATCATATTTACTGGGCACTTACTGTGTGCAAAGCACTGTACTAAGCACTTAGGAGAGTACAATATAATAATAAACAGACATTCCCTGCCCACAATTAGCTAGTGCCTGAGCAGAGGAGTCAGGTTTGAATGTTCTTATTAATACACATAACTCAGATTTCACCCATCTCTCCAACCCCGGAGTGGTTTCACAAGAAAGAGATCTGTGAACGTTTCCCAACAACTGCCTTTTTCTTATTTTTGGCTCTGCTCTGCAGTGGGACGGACAATAGCTGCAAGATGTGAGGATCTGGGTCAACTCAGATATTTGCTACTCTGCATGGGTCTCCAGAGTTCTAAAGTAGGATGTTACTGCTTCTGGACCTCGGAGAAAACAGAAGTTTCCAAAAAATGCAAGTTAATGATTAAACTGATCTAAGTTCGGAAAGAAAAGAGGAAGCAGAAAGCCTGCCTTCCTTTTATCTTCCAAAAGAATGGGAGCTTGGGATGAAACTCAAGGCCTTTCAGGAGAAACAGGGGAGATAGCAATGGCTAAGCAAATTGCTTGGCACCTAGTAAGCGCTCAATAAATACCACTGATTGATCAACCCTTTATGAAGGTGGCTGTGAAGTTGTTTCAAAAAATCAATCGATGCTATTTACTGAGCTCTCATCGTGTGCAGAGCACTGGACTAAGTGCTTGAGAGTACAAAAGAATAAGTAGAGGTGATCGCTGCCCTCAAGGATCTTTCAATCTGGAGAGGGAGGCAGACAAACTAAATCAAGGGTAGAGGAAGGAAAGGACTAAATCGAGCACTTACTGTGCTTAATTGTTCAATACATTTGGCACTTAGTGTGTCCACTGTACTAAGTGCTTGGGAGAATGCATTAACAACAGAATTGGCAGACACAAATTACTGTCCATCAGAAGCTTAATGTCTAAGGTATAAGGATATACGGGGCAGTGGCTTTTAAAAGTAATGCATATTTGGAAAAAGGTTTGGGGCACAAATCTCCCTTTCTTAAATCCTCACTTGTTACCTGTTTGGGAGAAAAGGAAAACAGAAGTGTGTGCCAGAGGAGAAGGAGAGAGACTAGCAATTACCCCAAAGACTAAAATGTGTTTTTTGGCTGTCTAATCAAACAATTAACATACTCCCAAGTTACAACTGGTCCATATTTCAAAAGCCTCCAGGCAGGCAGTAAGGTGAAGGGCAATCTCCAATGACACTCCAACAGGGGAAGAGAGATGACGCTCAGTGCTCCCTTTTCTGTCAAACAATAAGAGGAAAGACCAAATCCCTGGGGAATGCCAGCAGATCACAGGCTGCTCAGATCAAACAACTGCTGTCTATAACACTGTGCTTTTTTTCTATTTTTTTCTAAAAAGGCTGTCACTGAAAGGTGTCGCGGAAGAGATGGGAGAGGAAGGAAGAGAAAGAAAAAGATAAAGAAAAACAAAAAACAACTTTAAGGTCTCAGAACTCTTTTGTCACGTATAGCACGTCTGCAAAACTAACTCCCAGTTCAATTCCAGGCATTCGGAAGTGAGAGAGGAAGAGGCAATTCGTGAGCCATGGGCAACTAACTCCCAGTTCAATTCCAGGCATTCGGAAGTGAGAGAGGAAGAGGCAATTCCTGAGCCATGGGCAAACTTTCCAAATGCTTTAATATCTCCTCTTAATGGTAACACAATTATAGGTGACACATCTTTCTTTCCCGATGCCTACGTGATCTTCCTCTGGGTCTGACTGGCCTCAGGTCTTTCCAACAGTATTACCAAAATCCCCAACTCGGAGCTCTTTCCCTTGGACCAGGTGAACGGTCTGCTTCCAATAATAACTGCGGGGTTTGTTACGCAACAAAAAAAAATAAGCCAAACACTTTAATAAGCACTGGGGTAGATAGGAGATAATCCAGGTAAACTCGGTTCTTCTCCCACATAGGGCTCATAGTCTGAGGAGACAGAAGTATTTATTTCACGTACTCTCATTCTACCAAAGCCAACCATCGACCCACACCAGAACCTTCGATTTGCCAAAATTATGGCAAGCTCCAACCCTCGCCCTCCTCTCTAAATCAAGATTCCCTGCTCTCGTTCAACAGTTCAGAGTTGAACCACAGCCCCAAAGCCCTTGAGGAACTCTCAACACTAACCACCCCCTACCACCTGATAACTCCGCAACTTGCATATATGCCATGAAACATCTTGGGGGATGGGGGGAGAGGGGCCCAGGGCAACCTGGCCCACTTTTTCTCTCAACTTGGCTTGATGGCCACTTAAGCAACTGGTCAGTTGACCACAAAAATGTTTACGTACATTCCATCTCCTGCTTTAAAACTCCATCTCTCTGCTTCATCTAACCTCATGAATGACAATCTCACAAGTTTCTCAGGAAAAAAAATAGGTGATAAGGTATGAGTTACTTCTGCCACTCACATTTTTGCCTAGGTATATCCAATTCTGGACTCCTTTCCCATTCATTTATTCATTTGTATTTATTGAGTGCTTACTGTGTGCAGAGCACCGTTCTAAGTGCTTGGAAAGTACAATTTAGCAACAGAGAGAGACAATCCCTACCCTACTCACAGTCTAGAAGGGGGGAGGCACACAACAAGTTTCAACTGTATATATTTTCATTACCCTATTTATTTTGTTAATGAAATGTACATCGCCTTGATTCTATTTAGTTGCCATTGTTTTTACGAGATGTTCTTCCCCTTGACTCTATTTATTGCCATCGTTCTCGTCTGTCCGTCTCCACCGATTAGACTGTAAGCCCGTCAAACGGCAGAGACTGTCTCTATCTGTTGCCGACTTGTTCATTCCAAGCGCTTAGTCCAGTGCTCTGCACATAGTAAGTGCTCAATAAATACTATTGAATGAATGGAGAGGAATCAATAGCAACAAAATAAACAGAACTCTAGATATACACATCTTTAATAAAATAAATAGAATAATATATACAAATATACACAAGTGCTGTGGGGCAGGGAGGGGGTAGAGCAGAGGGAGGGAGTAGGGGAAATGGGGAGGGGGGAGGAGGAGCAGAGGAAAGGGGGGGCTCTGTCTGGGAAGGCCTCCTGGAGGAGGTGAGCTCTCAGTAGGGCTTTGAAGGGGGGGGGAAGAGAGCTAGTTTGGCGGATCAGAGGAAGGATATGGGCCAGGGATCGACAGCGGGACAGGTGGGAACGAGGCACAGTAAGGAGGTTAGCGGCAGAGGAGCGGACTGGGCAGGCTGCGCTGGAAAAGGAGAGAAGGGAGGTGAGGTCAGAGGGGGCAAGGTGATGGAAAGCTTTGAAGCCAATAGTGAGGAGTTTCTGCTTCATACAGAAGTGACTTGCCCAAGATCACACAGCAGACAGGCGGAAAAGTGGAGATCGGAACCCATGACCTTCTGACTGCCAGACCCGTGTTCCATCCACTATGCCATGTGACTAGGGAAAAATCATCCAAATAGCCACCAGTGAAGCTATCGATCATGTCTCAGTTAGACTGTAAGCACACTTCTGCTCCCCCTAAGCTAAACTCTCTTGCTCACCAGACTCCCTTTTTCACATCGGTGCCTAGAACTACCTTCCCTTCCATCTTCCAAGCCCTCCTGAAATCCCATGTCTTCCAGGATGTGTCCTCTAGTTAATTCCCAACACGCCACCCCATTGGTCAGCCAGTCAGTCATATATATTGAGCACTTACTGTGTGCAGTAACAATAACAGTCAACAGGCACATTCCCTGCCCTCTGTGAGTTTACAGTCTAGAAGGGGGTGACAGACAATCCCAACGGTCCTTTCGGCCACTGTTTATCTACACTCATCCTCAACACTCACATACGAGTTCAGTGGCACGTATTTATTCTCCTACTAATCCAAGCAGCATGGCTTGGTGGAAAGAGGCCGGGCATGGGAGCCAGAGGCCATGGATTCTAATCCCAGCTCTGCCACTTTGTCTCCTGTGTGACCTGGGGCAAGTCACTTAACTTCTCTGTGCCTTGGTTCCCCCATCTGTAAAATGGAGATTAAGACTGTGAGCCCCATATGGGACAACCTGATTACCTTGTATCTACCCCAATGCTTAGAACAGTGCTTGGCACATAGTAAGCGCTTAACAAATACCATCATTATTATTATTATTCTACCATACTCTTGTTATTATTACCAGTTGCATCCTGCCTCTCCTTTCTGTTCCCACCATCTGTTGTGGATGTGTGTCTGCCTGTCATTAGAAAAAGTACTTTTTTCCTGTGTACTTTCCCAAACGCTTAATACAGTGTGCTCTGCACACAGTAAGTGATCAATAAAGACCACTGACTGATTCTGATCGTCCCATCTTTCAACACAATGGAGATGGAAAAGGTCAGGAGAAGGGCACCCAAGTCGGATCAGGTGGGGAGAGTAGCTTCACCTGAGCACAACCTGAAAGGATTAGGATCTGTCCATCTGGAAAGATGAAGGCTGAGAGAGTCCACCCTCAAGTCCACCAAAACCAGGAGAGAGCTGGACAGGGAAACCGCATAACTGTCATTCACCAAATACCACCCCAGGAAGATGAGGGGTTACCCATTCAAGCTTGGAGGTGAGAAATTCCATTGTTGGGTAGGGACTGTATCTGTTGCCGAATTGTACTTCCCAAGCGCTTACTACAGTGCTCTGCACACAGTAAGCACTCAATAAAGATGACTGAATGAATTAATGAAATTTAAAATAACAAGAAGCACTTCACCTAGTAAGGGGTAAAAGCATATGGAATCTGTTCCCACAGTACATTAAGTGGGATAAAATTATCAGCAGGTTCCTCAAGGGTTTTGGATCAATTCACTGAATAAAAATCTGTGCTAAGCACTGTACTAAGGACTGGGGTAGATATGATGCAATCACCTTAGACATAGTCCCTGTCCCACATGGGGCTCGCAATCTAAAGAGGGAGGGAGAACTGGAATCTAATCCCCATTTTACAGATGACGGAACTGAGGCCCAGAGAAGTTAAGTGGCTTGCCGGCAGCCCACGGCAGCCGAGCGGCAGAGCCGGGATCGGAGCCCCATCCTGGCTTTCCACTAGGCCACGCTACCTCTCAGAGAGTGTTCTATAAAAAGTCACTAAAAATAAACAAAGTCGAAGGGGGAGTGTGGAGAGAGAAAACCACACGACAGCTGGGTAGCTGAAGGTGAGTCAGAACAAAACCGAAGGCCAGCAAGACAGTTACACAGTCTTGGGTGAATCCACTTTCCAGCCCCCAGCAGGAGAGGAAGGCTTGAATCTTCTGCCCATAATTGATGAACTACCCCGGGGCATAGCTTAGTGAAAGGGAGATGAAAAATAGCTGCATCAAACAATCCCTTCACCCAATTTTCCTACCAGCTCATTTGTTTCTCTTTGGCAGTAAAAACCATCTTTGGCACGCTTCCAACCGGAGAGAGCAAAGGATGTACAGGTAGTAGGGTCACTGGAGCTGGGCAATACCATATGGGGAACGGGCCTAGAGGCTTCTGAAGAACTCCGGGCAGGACAGCGATCAGCATCGGCTGACCCCCTCCCCTTCTCCTGAGTTTGAAGCCTGGCGGGCTCAGGGCTCTAGGCTCACAGGAAGCTTGATTTCGGTGTACGCTTGATGATCCAGCTCAACCTTTGGGAAAACTGAAAAGCACAGAGGATAAAAACTGCTCCTCACGACAAAGGTAGGTGGGTTTGGGGCCTGCGAGCTGCTACGACTGCACCCGCTGTTAAGAAGGGGACCCGAGTCCCAGGTCCCCGCTGAAGAAGGCTGGAGGTCTGTCGGCCTGGGCTCACTCATTCGATCAAGGGTATTTACTGACCGCTTACTGTGTGCAGCGTGGCCCGGTGGGTAGAGCAAAGGTCCGAGAGTCGGAAGGACCTGGGTTCTAATCCCGGCTCCGCCACTAGTCTGCCGTGTGACCTCGGGCAAGTCACTTCACTTCTCCGGGCCTCGACTACCTCATCTGTAAAATGGGGATCGAGGCCGTGAGCCCCACGTGGCACGTGGACTGTGTCCAACCTCACTGCTTTGCATCCACCCCAGCGCTCGGGACAGTGCCTGGCACACAGTAAGCGCTTAAATACCCCGCAAAAAATAACAGTATCACAGCTGCAGTCCCTTCCCACCAGTTTACAGTAAACACCCCAAGCCGCAGGCACGGTGGCACACCCAAGCCGAGAGGTTTCCTGCCTTCGCCACTACAGCTGTGTAGCCCAAGGGGGAGGTTCTCTGAGGTGTCCTAATCAATTACTGGTAGTTAACAAGTGCCTATTAATAACAATAGTGATGATATTTGTTAAAGGCTTACTATGTGCTAGGCTATGTGCTCTACACTAGAGTGGATACAAGCAAATCGAGCGGGACACAGTCCCTGTCCCATGTGGGGCTCACTGTCTTAATCCCCATTTTTCACACGAGATAACTGAGGCCCAAGTGAAGTGACTTGCCCGAGTTCACAGAGGAGATAAGGGGCAAAGCCCGGATTAGAACCCGACCTTTTGACTCCCAGGCCCGCGCTCTACCCACTACGCCAGGTTGCTTCGCAAGCTGAGGAGAGGAAAACGGAAACCAAACACATGTTCCCTGGCCACCAGGAGGTTGCCACAATTCTAATGGGGAGGCCAATGCAGAAAATGATTTACTAATAGTGGGAGCAGGAAGAAGAACAAGGGTAAACCAAGAAGCAGTAGGGCAAGAATGACAGGATAAAATATCAGAATAATTAAATGTACAACTGACTACACGAACGTACATACCCCCTCTAGACTGTGTCTCTCCGTCTAGAATGTAAGCTCGTTGTGGACAGGGAATGTGTCTGCTTGTTGTTGTACTGTACCCTCCATTCATTCAATCATAATTATTGAGCACTTACGGTGTGCAGAGCACTGTACTAAGCACTTGGGAAAGTACACTGCAACAATATAACATACACCTTCCCTGCCCACAAGGAGCTTACAGTGCTCCGCACACGGTAAGCACTCAATAATTACGACAATGAATGAATGAATGAATGAGAAGGATAAATATTCAAGTGTTAGAAGTAGCTGTTGGGTTGGATATGACAGGGGGTTGGGAATTACTCTGGAAAGGCTTCGTGGAAGAGGTGGGCTTCTAGAAGGGCTCTGGAGTCAGGGAGAGTTGCGATGCGACGTGGGGGGAGAAGCTGCGGCCAAAGGACGTGGCATATAGAAGGTGGTGGAGGGAGAGAAAAGAACAACTGACAACAGAGTTGGAAGACCTTGGAAGAAGTGGGTTGAGATCCAATATTTATTTGGAGAAAGCCAGGCGAAACTTGAAGCCAACGATAAAGGGTCTTTGCTTGCTGCCGAGGGAGACGTGCAGCCACTGGGGGATTTTTTTTTTCTTCCTTTGGGTACTGAGCAGTGTATTGAGCAACAGTTCGGAAAGACGGTGGGGGAGGTGAGGCTGGAGGCTGGAGAGCGGGGAGAAAGTCGATACATTAGCGGAACAGTGGTATTTTGAGGGCTTGAATCGGGATGGACTCTTAGGGGTGGAGTGGAAGGAGCGGATCTGGGGAATGTTGTGGAAGAAGAAACGGCAGGATTTAACAGTTGAAAGAGCACGAAAGTGGAGAAGTTAAGGATGGCACCGTGCTTGAGGGCTTCTTGGTGGTTTCACTGAGCAGAAGTGGGGAAGTTCAGAAAAGGGGAGGATTCAGGAGGGAAGTCGAGAAGTTGGGTTTCTAATGCTAAGGGCAGGACAGCCGAGTGAAGATGTGCTGGAGAGGAGGCTTGTAAAAAGAGAAAACCCAGTTTCCAGTGCCATGGGCTATTTGGCCGTTAGAGGAATGTGTGTTGAGATTCTGGCATATCCAGGCCGACATTCCTCTGCAATCAGAAAGATTTATGTCACAAAGTGGTATTCAAACTACACCCAAAAAGAACTACATTGTGCCCTGGATTCTGAATAGCTACAAAGCACAGAGATCACATAACAAAGGAAAAGGCTCTCACGATCACTGAAGCAGCTCAACAACCCGGCATAGTTATTATTCTGCCAGTAATTATTCTGGTAAAAACTGGGACTTGAGTGGCTTTTCAAAGGGCATCCAATACCCCAAGCCCATGAAAGCCCAAAGCAAGGAGGGAGCACTTGGGAAAGAAAATGACCGAAGGTCACTTTCTTGGCCCCTTACCAAACCTTTTGAACTAAGAAATCGGTCCTAAACATTACATTTCAGACAACCAAAACACCATTTATGATTTGCCAGCTGAGTGAAGATAAAGATCCAAGAGTGCAGTGATACTTGGAGGTGGAGGAATACAAAGAGCAAGAAAGTTGAACATCCTCCATCCTCTTCCTTGTCTCACAAACGCATAACCTTGGTGTTATCCTAGACTCACCTCTCTCAATCAACCCACCATCATTCAAATCTGTGTCCAAATCCTGTCAGTTCGACCTTCACCAACATCGCTAAAATTCACCCTTTCTTCCTCATCCAAACTGCTACATCATTAATCCAAGCACTTATCCTATCCCAGTTTAATCACTGCATCAGCCTCCTTGCTGACTTCCCCGCCTCCTGTCTCTCCCCATTCCAGAACTTACTTCGCTCTGCTGCCCGGATCATTTTTCTAGAAAACTGTCGAATCCATGTTTCCCCACTCCTAGCGAACCTCCAGTGTTTTCCCATCAACCTCCGAATCAAACAGAAACTTTACTTTAGGCTTTAAAGCACTCAATCACTTTGCACCCTCCTACCTTACCTTGCTGCTTTCCTACTTCGACCAGCCTATACACTTCATTCTTCTAAAGCCACCCTCCTCGCTGTACTTCGATCTCGTCTATCCCGCTGCCAATCTCAGGACCGCGTCCTGGCTCTGGCCTGGAACGCCCTCCCTCTTCATATCCGTCAGACGACTACTCTACCCACCTCAAAGTCTTATTGAAGGCACATCTCCTCCAAGAGGCCTTCCCCGACTAGGCCCTCGTTTCCTCCTCTCCCACTCCCTTCTGCGTCGACACTGCAGTTGTATTTGCACCCTTTATTCACCCCTCCCTCAGGCCCACAGCACTTCTAGACATATCCAAAATTTACTGAGCGCTTACAGTGTGCAAAGCACTGCACTAAGTGTTTGGGAGAGTACAAAATAACAATCAACAGACATATCAGTCTCCCCCTCTAAACTGTAAGCCTGTTTTGGGCAGGGGAACGTGTCTACCAACTCTGTTATACTGTACTCTTCCAAGGACTTAATACAGAGCACTGCACACAGTAAGCACTCAATAAATACAACTGATTGATTGAAAGAGCAAGGGAGATGAACTGCCATGAGTTTATGGGGGCTCAAACAGCAGATACATGAAAAGAGGTTGCACAAGGCAGAGAGAGAAGCGGACTGGCGTAGTGGATGGAGCACAAACCAGGGAATCAGGGAGTCATGGGTTCTAATTCCGGCTCTGCCACTTGTCAGCTGCGTGACCTTAGGCAAGTCACTTCACTGTGCTTCCGTTACCTTATCTGTAAAACGGGGATTGAGATGGTGAGCCCCAAGTGGGACAGGGACTGCTTACAACCCAATTTGCTTGTATTCACCCCAGAGCTTAGTCCAGTGACTGGCACATTGTAAGCACTTAATAATTATTATTATTATGATGGGAAGGTAATGTTTCTCCCTCCCATCCCAGCTGGCCCTAATGTCCGTCTTCCCCTCTAGACTGCAGGCTCATTGCGGGCAGGGAACATGTATGTCAACTCTGTTGTATTCTCGCGAGTGCTTAGTACAGTGCTTTGCCTAAAGTAAACGTTGATAAATACCGCTGATGATGGTTTGAGATTATGAGATATTTTCCTTTCTGATTGTTTTGCTAGAAGATTCTGATTCTCTGCTAAAGAGGTAAGGAAGAATATGAGCCTTAAAACCACCGAGATAAGCTGACCACCGCTAGCTAACAATATGGGATTTGGGGGGGCAACCAGAAGCATTTGGGGCAAAAAATCAACTGGTCCCTTAAAACTGCCAGGCTAGACCTCTGCTGTGTCTACGGGAAAATTACAGAACTTCCTAGACATTTGGGAGAAAAGCATAATATGGGATATGTTTTCACTGTTTCAGGTTACTGCAACTCCTTTCTTAATTCCAAATTTAGTTCTATCTTCTTTTATAACTGTAAAAGATGAACAAGAGATGGAGGGCAGGGAGGGGGTCACCCTGAAATTTTGATGGTTTCCCTATTTGACAAAGCCCAAGAAGAAAAGACTCAGTGAATAGGTCGATTGTGTGCACAACAAAAAACAAAATCAGGTCTGGAACTTCTATAGCAATTCATTTCAAAAGAGGTCAGTACGTGAATCTGAAAGTCTCCAATCCTGCCTGGTCACCCTTCTCCTTTCCTACATTTCCCCAACACTTGATCCACAGGGCCAACTCTGGAAGCAGCGTAGCCTAGTGGAAAGAGCACAGGCCTGGGAGTCAGAGGACCTGGGACCTAATTCCGGCTCTGCCACTTGTCCGGTCTGCTGTGTGTGACCTCGGGCAAGTTACTTAATTTCCTTGGGCCTCGGTTGCTTCATCTGAAATGGGGATTGAGTCTGGGAGCCCCTTGTGGGACAAGGACTGAGACCAACCTTGTATCTACCCCAGTGCTTAGTACAATGAAAAATAAGCTCTTAACGGATATCATTTTTTTAAAAAATACCTTCTCAGAGACCTAACCACAATTCTTAGTTTCAAAAAGACCAGGAAATTGAGCGTGCAAAAGCTGGTAAAAAAACTCATTGACTTTTTTGATATGCCCAAATATGTTGCATGAGATTATTTCTGTTTTGTTTTTATTTTTTTAGTTACCAAGAAAGCCTTGGATTATAAACTTTCAGAGGAAATCAAAATGTCATCACTTAATAAACATCATCATTATTTACGAAGAACCTTAGCGCTCTATAAAGTAATCCTACTCTATCAGTTTAGAGGTCCTCCCTAACACTCTTCATTGTCTTTCTTCTGACTCTCTTCCTCTCCATCGCCCATTCTCCCCATCCCCGCCCAACGTAAGTATCATTAAAGGTTCCTCCTTGGGACCCACGTGGGATGAGTCTGCACACCTCAAGATCTGTGGAATCCGCGAGGGGCGACCCGATGGCCAGGGCCGTCTTCCCTCTCCCATTAGACTCTATGGGAGCATAATATTGGCATGATTGGGCCGATCAAAACCAGGGGCTGGCGCCAAGGGGCCCGGAGAAGCCTAAAGGCCGCTATCTTCTCAGTTCTCGACTCAGATTGTGAGCTCCTTTTGGGATGGGAATCTGTCTTGTATCGTCCCTAGGGCTGATGGAAAGTAAGTGATCAACAGAGTAACGGTACTAGGACACTGACAGTCGTGTGCCAAAATGGAGAGGCGGTGGGCAAGGCTGGCTGAAGCGTTTAATAGTTGGTAATGCCATACCAAAAGGGAGGCCTTCAGAAGAAAACGGAGACTTCTTTTTTTCTAGACCCAGAGAAAAGCCACTTGCAATACACCAGTTATCCGAACTAATTCGCTCAATGGGATTTCAGATAACTTAAAGTGAAGTTGGCCAGTATATGGCCATATCTGCCCCCAACCTGAGTTGCGCCCTCCTCTTGGAGGGGTGGGGCAGGAGACGGAGAGGGGAGGTGTTAGCTCAACTAACTTGGGTTCAACTAAGGCACTTGGATAATCCAGTTTCTGCTGCATTTTAGATACCGTTCTCCTGATCTCTATACGAATTCCGTGTCCTACAAGAAGCACTCACTAACTAGTTCTCACCCACAAAGAGAAAGGAAAATATGCGTGCTGCGTTCTCTTTTGCAAAATTCAAACTGCCAAACTATGTAGGTTTAGACACGGTCTCCAAAGGGGAAAAAAAATTGGCTTTCATTTTGTTTCCTGCCTCTACTCTGGCAGGAAGCTGTCTGTTTATAAATTAAGTCGTAGCTCTTATTTACCGAACTGTCTTTAAAATAGGCTTATTTAGTGGAAGTGTCATCAAACATTCTTGGCAAAATTAAAGGTCTTCAAGTGACCTGAATCATTTTCTCCATGAGCCCAGTCTTTTAGCTCTCAAGGTACTGCAGGGGGCCTAACTTTAACATTACGGATTATAATCTGGTTTGACAGTTTTCAATCCATCTGTAACTTCGATGGGGTCTGATGTTCATCTGGTCGTTTAGGTAACGGGCCCCATTTTCTGAAAGTTATGAGAATGGAAGTTGTTGAGTTAATTATCCTCCCCCAGTCCCCAGTTCCAAGAATGAAGTATAGGGTTTGTGCTGCGTCGTCTATTTGGGGAAGTCGCACATATTCCTTGCTCATTTTCAACTGTACAAAAATTTGACCGCAGCCCCTCCAATATTCCAATTTGCAGGAGATGTTAATCCAAAACAGGAAATCTGCTTTTTGGGGGGCTTGTTTGTTTTTATTAAAGGGTTTCATTCCCAGGGACAGACCCTGGGAATGAAGAGGCTTTGGAAAGAAGGCAGAAACAAATCAATGGGGGTGGGTGGCAGTCAGATTTCAGGAGAGGAGGAGTGATACGGCATGGCCTTTGTCAAAATCCGAGTCCCAGCACAAGAGCCTGTGTTATCCTTCTTGACAATGTACTTGAATTAACTTTTACATTTCCAGCAAAGGACCTCACATTTGGCAAGTGAACCAGGAGGCTTTCTGCCTTCTTGAATCCAGAGCCAGATTAGGAGTGCGGCATCCTCTGGGGCACAGTCACTTTTGGCCACACAACTTTGGATGTGGTAAGTGGCCACTGAAATTTTAGGGCAACTAAACTATGGGGGGGGGGGGAATGCACATTCAGAAAAGTAAAAGATGTGACCCAAATGACTTCCAATAGACTCAATCTTAAAAGATTGGAGTGGCCTAGGTTTGGTGACATCAGCTGTCCCAAACATAAACCCCCTTGCCAGATAATCTCCAAAGGTTCAGAAGGGAATGCATGAGTCACTTAATGGACCACTGACAGAAGCCCCCCTTTGCAAAGGAAGAGAGGACAGGGGAAAACAGTCCGCACCCAGTGTCCTGAATTAGCCAGGAAGTCCAAATAAAGTATGACTCCAAACCAAAGAACAAATAAATGGAAGGTCCGTGGGGTAATCTGATTTCAATTGTTGATGGAAAAAGATTCCGCAAATACATTTGTAACAATAAATTTAATTTTGCCCTTTTCCAGAGTCTTTGACCTTGATCAGACACTCAGAGCCCTTTTATTTAACTAGGCCTTAAAAAGAAAGTGTCACGATTCCCTCATTTTAGTCGATAAGATAAACTGGGGCACCTCCGGAAAGTTCTGGGCTGCTCGGAATCAAATGAGAAGTGCCAGGGAGCTCCCCGAAGACTGAGTTGTTGGCTGGTTCTCTTGACCCCAAGGCCACACGCACAGAACTTTTCAGCGTGTATGCACACTGGGGAATTCAATACGTGGATTTTTACAAATGAATCTGCCTTCAGATCAACATCAGTATCTATTAGGTACCTGTGTACGGAGCAGAGGGACAGTACAGAGTACAGGAAGGTCTTCGAGGGGCTCGTAAATGACCTAACTGATGCCAAAGTCTCCTTTCGGCAACACTCCACTTACTGGCCCTGATGAGATTCTGAATTTTTATTTTCAAGCCAAAAAATCATTAGTCACCTTTGTCTTGAAGAAAATGAATTGTAAATTCCAACAGATACTTTGCTTGAAGTCAGGGAATGTGCTTGATTTCTGGGGTACTCTCCCAAACATGCAGACCAGCGCTTTACACTCAGCGAGTACCTAATACTCACTTGGAGAAGCAGTGTGGCTTAGTGGAAAGAGCCTGGGCTTGGGGGTCTGAGGTCGTGGGTTCTAATCTCGCTTCTGCCATTTGTCAGGCTGTTGACTTTGGGCAAGTCACTTAACTTCTCTGGGCCTCAGAGAAGTAAATGGGGATGAAGCCTGTGAGCCTTATGTGGGACACCCTGATTACCTTGTATCTACCCCAGCGCTTAGAACAGTTTGCACACAGTAAGCACTTAACAAATATTATTACTAATAAAGAACACTGACTGATTGAGGAAGAAAAACATGTGACATCACCTGTGTGAATCAAACTATTTCCCCTTCTAGACTGTAAGATCATTGTGGGCAGGGAATGTGTTTATTGTTATACTGTATTCTCCCAAGTGCTCAGTACAGTGCTCTGCGGACAGTAAGCGCTCAATAAATACGACTGAATAAATGCATGAATTTCAGGCTGGTTGTCCTTGGTGAATCTTGAACCCAAAAATGTTGAAACTGACTCTTATGATTGGTGTTAGGTTTCTCAGCCTTCCCTGAATATAAACTGAACGTTCCTTATTGTTTTTCAAAACCCAGCATGATTAAAGTAGGCAAGTTCATGATTTCAATAACAACTGGTCAGGGCCTTGGAACTGGCAAAAGAGACAGTCGGTGAAGAAAATTCTGAGGTGGAAAGAATTTTTTTTATATGAAAATGCCTCAATTTGATAGCATCAGACAAAAAAAAAGTTAAGAGGAAGGATATTTGAATGTGTTCTGTGAGCAAAAACAAACATCCCTACCCAGGCATGAGTTTGAGAGAAAAAGACCTGAGGATGACAGCTGACCACAATGATCCAGCACCAAAGTGCCATTATTTTTAAAGCTATCATCATACCTGGAATGTGTTGGGTCAAGTCTGAAAAGGACCCTTCTATTTACTCTACACTAGTCTGGAGGACCAACAACCAAATATAAAATTATGCCATCTACATTTACAAAGTGAAGTGAAAGGAGTAAGAATCCAAACGGCAGCCGAGACTAAAGGCATCAGGTCTCAAAGGGAGTGAAGAACTCAAAACAACCAATTCTGGCAAGGCCACTAGCCAACCCAGACCTGAGCAAGCCGCTAACATACTTTCTGAGCTTCAGGTTCCTTGGAAGTAGGGCTACCAGTGGCCTGTCTGGGAATCCTGAGGATTCCATAGTGAAAAAGAATAAAACCCTTCAAAGCTGGGGTCCTTGATTAACTACCATTGATGTCTCAGCTTACCTCCTTCCTCCCTGTCTTTCTGACCCAGCTCCTCTCTGCCAGTGCAAACAACCATCCATATCACGTGTGCCTTCACCCACTGCTAGCTGGGTAGGTGAATCAGCCCTTTGTTTTCAATTCAAAGCAAGAATTCTGCACCTGTTCTCCGTGGAACAAGGAAGGTGGGCATTAGGTTTTGCATGGAAAATTCTTGCACGCACGTGGCAAAAGGCTGCAGCCCTGCCCTCCTACTCACTTGTTGCCTCAGTAGAAACACAAGTGGCAGGGACGAGAGAGTGTTTGGGGACCTGGACAAACCACTAGCACTGTAATCACTCCCCCCGTTCAGGTTCTCCGTACTGAAGTCTTGGAGACTGGAATGAGATCTGCCCGGCACTTCCAACAGGCGATTCCATCACATCGCTCGGATTCCAGAAAACCTAGGTCCGTTGAAGCTACTGCTCAGAGCAGAAGTTCAAGGCACAGACCGTTCCACAGATTCTGGACTTCACACTGGAAACCTCAAGCATCAAGCTCAGTGTCTCAGAGTGAAAGACCCTTCCTTCTGTGACCTGTAGGTCCTGGATGTGAAAGAAAATTGAGGCCACATCTTAAAGATTCAAAGATGCAGATTTAAATCCGCATTTAGAGTTCAGGAACCTTCATTCCTGAACTTGAAGAAAACTGGATCCCACCCATCAGTAGCAAAAATTGGCGCCTTCAACCTCTTGGGGTTCTGACGGAGATGCGGGCCTTTCGACAAGAATGGCACTCTCAATCAACGGTCTTTCTTGAGCTCCTACGGTGTACAAACATGTAGGTGAATGAAACAGAGCAGGGGCCCTGTAGACACCCATCCATCCAAGAGGCCAATTAACCAATTGCTTGATCAAGCACGTGTACTTATTGAACGTTTACTGTGTGCAGAGCACTGCACTCCCGTTGTTGGGCAGGGATTGTCTCTATCTGTTGCCGAACTGTACAGACCAAGTGCTTAGTACAGTGCTCTGCACATAGTAAGCGCTCAATACAACTGAATGAATTGAATGAATGCACTAAGCAGTTGGGAGAGTACAATATAACAGAGTTGGTAGACACTTCCCAGGCCCACAGTGAGCTTACATCTGGGAGACAGAGTTAATATAAATAATTGTGGATCCATGCACAAGTGTTGTGGGGGGATCGTCACCTGAGATCTTCGACACTTCTTCCACCTAATCAGCTAGCAAACCTGGATGACTACACAATCAACAATTGCATCGTGACCTTAAATAATGTCATGCATTCAATCAATAGTATTTATTGAGCACTAACTGTGTGCAAAACATTCTACTAAATGCTAAATGCCCTGGGGAGTGCCATACAAGGGAATTGGTAGACATGATCCCCACCCTCAAAGAACTTTACAATCTCAGTAGGGGAGAAGGACTTGGGAAGCAGCAGAGTAGAAAGACAAGTACAAAAGTCCTGTGGGGAAAGACGTGAGGTGAGTATCAAAGTGATACTGTAATACAGTGACGTAATCTGTGTTACAACTATCCTGATTTTTGTGGGTTACATAACCAAATTCTGGGCAATGTTCGGGGTTCGGCTGGCTCTATGAAAATACATTCTCTTCTGTGAAACTGCTGTAACTGAAGCTGACAGGTGCCATCAGTGACGCTAAACCGACCGTCCAAATTGACATGTGCCCTGATTAAAAAGATCCCACAATTCTCAAGAATAGCTCGGTCTGCTGAACTGCAGTACACTCAAGGACTTGTCAAAATTTATCAACAGCTATCGCTTTTCTTGAAAATGTCCTCTTTTTTACTAGCAATGTTGATTAAGCTGTTCAAGCTTTATTGTCAAAAAATTTCATATTTTTTAATAGCTTACCAAGCTATACTTTGCTGATGTAATACAACAGTGTGACCCAAGGTCTGCGAGTCAGAGGACCTGGGTTCTAAATCCTGGCTCTGTCACTTGCCTACTGTGTGACCTTGGGCAAATAACTTCATTCCTCTGTGGCTCAGTTTTCTCATTCAATCATTCAGATTCAATACCTGTTCGCCCTCCTTAGACTGTGTCTTGGACTGTGACTGATGATCTTGTATGTGCTCCAGCGATTAGCATACTGCTTGGCACATAATAGGCATTTAAGTACCACAATTATTATCATTATTATTGTTACAAATGCGGTCTGCACACATATGGATTTCTGGTTACTAATGACACTATTTGGATGCAGCTGCCATAGAGATTAAAAAAAAAAAAACCACATTCCTTACCCTCAAGAAGATTACACTCTAACAGGAGAGACAAACACCAAATTACTTAGGAAATAGAAGAGCATGAAAAGATGGATAAGCAAAGTGCTTAAAAAGCAGAATACATAAGTTGAAACATTATGAGTACTTTGGATGTTTTGTCCGCCTGTTACACTCGACTGTCCTTTCCCTTGCCCCCTCTTAAGTACACAGTCTAATTTTTCCTCCCTGTCGAACTGCAAGAAACTACTAGGCTTGAATCCACTGGTAACACAAAGAAGAAAAAAAACAAATTTACTAGGAGACTGCAGTGTGCCCAATGATCTTTTAGGATTCTGCAAATTGCTCTAAGCCCTGACCCTATGAGACGAAAAAGATACTTTCTGGGGTCCCCCTGCCCCAGCGCCGCCAATATCATACTGCTAGACTTATGGAGGGTGCGCAATTTACTGTCCCACAACTCAGAAGACCCCGCAACTCAGAAGACTGAACATGCAATTACATTTACATAGTTCCTTCTCTAATTACCAAATCAAATGCTATAAATATAGTCTGCTTCCTAATTACAGGCTGACCCTAACTTATGACCACCCCGAGGGCACAACATATACAATGTTTGGAGATTTACCCCCGACTAAATCAGTCTGGCCTCAATATTACAGCCAAGCTGAGAGCTACAAATACCTACATTCCTTCCCTGTCCTCTTCTCTACTCGGTGGCTTTTTCCTTTCTGCCCTTCTCCCTTTACTCCAAAACATTCCCTTCCCTCATCTCCAAAGCTGCAAGGTCACAAATGGTTCAAGATGGGACAGGGTTGATAAGCAAGAGCAGCAAGAGTCTAGGAGGCAGGTGAATGGGGAAGGACAGAAGCTCCCGCTGCCTAGTTAAAAAATTAAAGTTTAATATACCAACTACCTCTGTACAAGTGCCACGGAGAAGACTGTGGGGAGAGACAAGAGAGCGGGGGGGGGGGGAGTGGGAGTAGGAGGGAGATAGGTTTGGGGTGCAGGAATGGGAAATCCACCAGTATAGGGGAAGAATTTAGAGTGTAATTACCTTGTCACCTTCAGCATCACTATGGGACTGTCCTGAAACAGACCCTAGTTTATAACCTAAGTCTTGGGGATAACAGACCCCAAGCCATGGCAGTCAACTTCTTATCTTGAGCAGGAGTGAAAAGGAGATATGGATGCAAAGGGGCTACAGACTGGGAGAGGAAAGGTAGGGAAGCTGTCTACCAAGGCGATAGTATTGTACTCTTCTCTCAAGACCTTAGAATAGTGCTCTGCACACAGTAAGTGTTCACTAAATACCTCTGAGTCGGCGCACGAACAGGCCAGATGGCATCGCTCTGGGTCTCCTGAGCCCCGATTAGAATCTCTTAGGTCTCGTCAGCCACCTGGGTCACAGACGGCAGGGAGTCCCACTGAAAACGCCGTGGGGGAAACTGACCCCTCGGAGTTGGCAGCCCATGAAACGTTGGCCAGGAACGTAACCTGGTTTACTGTGTTTCACTCCTCTACTGTATCTGCTCCCCTCGCTCTTTCCTCCTGTGAGCGGAAAGAAAACACCAAGGGAAGATTAACCACCCCTGGAACGGGAAAAATGAGGCTTGCTGTCCCACCACGGCGAGAGGCTGGACGCAGGTGATAGGAGACTGCATCCTAATGCCTGCCACCTACTTGCCTCTTCTTAGACGGCCCTGTCTAAAATCCAGTCAGATGCACGGGAAGGAAGTACACCTTACTGCGATACGACTTAAAATACCGAGCCGTGCTCAGTTGTAAAGCAATTGCTGTACAGCCAAGCTTCCTTTTAAGTGCTTTTTTTCCATGACGGCGGTACTCTCGCTTGGCAATGGAGCCCAGGTTTTGCCGGGCACGCATTCTGAGAAGCAAATTTGCATTCTGTGGTGGGCGTACATCGTTCCGCTGCACAACGGCCACGCACCGAAGCACACAGCTGCTGGGATTTACACTGAAGTTACTACTCAAATCGATACAGTATATTTTTATGACCTCGGAGTATGGTACCAAAGCGTAACTCTGCCAGAACATTCGCTGTCTTGAAGTGTCTGGACTCGGATACGCAAAGGGTTCGGATTCATGTGGTGAACGTTGTCTTTTCTCATTACATATATTCAAATCGGATTTGGTACATCTCTACGTGGCTATTTATTGGGTTTAATTCCTGTTTTGGTATTTTTTTTAATCACTTTTACATCTTTACATTAGATCCTGTGGGAAACTAGACTACTTTTTGCTGCTGTCTTTCGCTAACAGTCTTGTGCAGATTCCCAAGTCTGGAAGTCTCAGGACCAAAGCCGGATCAGTGCTCTCGACAGGAGCTGCCATCATTTAATAAGCTGTGGCACGAAGCCCTTACTGTACTAAGCACTGAGGTGGACGCGATATAAACAAAATAGAGATAGGTTCCTGACCCACAGGTGACTCAGTCTAAGGAGGAGGGGGAGGCGGTGTCCTCATTTTTATGTAAGAGTAACCTAAAGCACAGATCACTTAAGTGATTTGCCCAGTGACACCCAGCAGACAAGTGGTGGAGACAGGATCAAAGCCCAGGATTCCTGATATCCAGGAACCTATTAAGTGCACCGGCCGTGGTCACTACCCTGTTCTCCTAAAATGTGAGGGTTGCGTTCTTAAAAAACCTGCGATAGTACGCGGGCGCAAGTGCCCAAGTCCTTCCTTCTGACACCGCGGCATCCCGGCCCCAGAGAAACATTTGCTAATTCCATAGCAAGGTGTGACTCAAAATGCGCAGCGGAGGGGGCGGGCTTCTTGAGGGATAAGCTTTTATGGTACTCTCCCCAGCGCTTAATACAGTGCTCAGCAATCAGACTCTCAAATACCGTCAACATGAAACCACGCGTTCCGGCAGACTGGGTGAATCGGGATGGGGAATCAGTGGTCCCTTCAGGGTAACTGAGCGCTGAAGCTTTTTTCTTTCCTCTGGAGGGGCAAACGAGCACACACACTCACTGCGGTCTCACTAGAAAGATCTGTTGCCCGGCTGAGAACCTTCCGGCCCCATGGGAAGGGCCCAATTCAACTGCCTAGATGTATTTACGGCCTTATCAGAAAGTGAACCCTTCCACCCGGACTAGGGGCGGGAGGACAGGACTGAGAATCGGGAGATCTGGGTTTTAATCCCAACTCTGCCACGTGCCTGCTGCGTGACCCTGGGCAAGCGCTCTGACTTCTGATTCCTCATTTACAGTTTCCCTTGTTAACAGTTTCCTCGTCTGTAAAGCGGAGATGAATCTATCCATCGGTGGTGTTTATCGAGTGCTTACTTTGTGCAGAGCACTGTAATAAGTCCTGGGGGAGAAGGATAAAAGAGGGTCGGTAGGCACAATCCCCGTCCACAAGGAGCTTACGGTGTAGAGAGGGGAGACGGACATTAATATAATAGAGAAGCGGCGTGGCTCAGTGGAAAGAGCACGGGCTTGGGAGTCAGAGGTCATGAGTTCAAATCCCGGGTCCGGCACTTGTCAGCTTTGTGACCGTGGGCGAGACACTTCACTTCTCTGTGCCTCAGTTCCCTTACAGCCACACTGTAAGAAGCAGCGTGGCTCAGTGGAAAGAGCACGGGCTTTGGAGTCAGGGCTCATGAGTTCGAATCCCAGCTCTGCCACTTGTCGGCTGTGTGACTGTGGGCAAGTCACTTCACTTCTCTGTGCCTCAGTTCCCTCATCTGTAAAACGGGGATTAAGACTGTGAGCCCCACGTGGGACAACCTGATTCCCCTATGTCTAACCCAGCGCTTAGAACAGTGCTCGGCACATAGTAAGCGCTTAACAAATACCAACATTATTATCATTATATTATCATCTGTCAAATGGGGATGAAGACTGTGAGCCTCACGAGGGACAACCTGATCACCCTGGATCTCCCCCAGCGCTTAGAACAGTGCTCTGCACATAGTAAGCCCTTAACAAATACCAACGTAATTATTATTATTACTCTCCCAAGCTCTTAGTAAGATGCCTTGCACGTGCTAGGCACTCACTAAATACCACGAATGAGTGAACGTGTCTACCAACTGTTGTACTGCGCTCTCCCGAGCGCTTGGCATAGTGCTCAACACACACTGAGGGTGCAATAAATACGCACGACTCCAGAAAACCCTTTCATCTGACTGCTGGACATTCAGCCGCATCTCCTGGGCACCTACTTTGTGGTTTAAAGGGAAGTTGAAAGGGGCAGCTCTGCCTAGGTGGGGGGGGGGTCCCTCCTCCCGCCCCCTCCCCGCTGGCGGGCGAGAGCCCTTTCCCAGCCTGAGGGGGGGGGGGGCGTTGTGGAGCTGCGAGCCCGAGGTCGTGGGTTCTAATCCCGCCTCGGTCACGCGCCTGCTGTGTGACCTTGGGCAAGTCACTTGACTTCTCTGTGCCTCAGTTCCCTCATCCTGTAAAACGGGGATGGAGGCCGTGAGCCCCACGTGGGACAACCTGATGACCCTGTACCTACCCCAGCGTTCAGAACAGTGCCCTGCACATAGTAAGCGCTTAACAAATACCATCATTATTATTATCTGCCCTAACTGCCCGGGAGCTCATCGCTCGCGGCCGGGTGGGGGCGCTGCAGGTCTCCCGCTCGGCCGCCAGGGAGCGGCGCTCATCGCCCGCGGTCGACAGGGGGCGCTGTCGATCTGCCCTAACTGCCCGGAGGGGCTGCCCCAGAGGGGCTCATCGCCCGCGGCCGGCAGGGGGCGCCGCAGGTCTACTCCCGGCCGCCCGGAGGGAGGGGGCGCTCCCGGCCCGCGCCCGACGGGGGCGCTGTGGATCTACCCTAACTGCCCAGAGGGGCTGCCCCAGAGGGGCTCATCGCCCGCGGCCGGCAGGGGGCGCCGCAGGTCTCTTACCGGCCGCCGAGGGGCAGGGGGCGCTCCCGGGCCGCGGCCGACAGGGGGCGCTGTGGATCTGCCCTAACTGCCCAGAGGAGCTCATCGCCCGCGGCCGGCAGGGGGCGCCGCAGGTCTCCTCCCGTCGGCCTCCCATCCCCCCCCCCCCCCCCCCCCCGCCGGCTCCCCGCTTACCCCGCGGCGGCGAGTCCGGGCCGGGTGGGGCCGGGGTTGGGCGCCGCCCTCCGAGACGGCCCTCGGGACAGACGGGCCTCGGGACAGACGGGCCGGGGGGCGGCGGCGGCGGAGGAGGCCGAGGCGGAGGGAGGGAGCGGGCGGGCGGGAAGGGGGCGTGAGGCCCGCGGGTCCGCGCCCCGTCGGTGGCCGGGCGCAGGGCGGAATCCCCGGTCCCCCGTCTCCCTCCGGCTCCCTTCCGGCCCAGGCCCCGCCCCCCGAGCGCGTGCACGCGAAGCCCCGCCCCCGAGCGCGAGCACGCAGTGACCTCATCGGGCGGTGACGTCAGCGCGCCGCCCGGCCCCGGCCCTTCGCCATCACGCAGGCGTTCATTCGTGCATTCGTGCATTCGTTCGTTCATTCATTCATTCATTCATTCATTCATTCATTCATTCATTCATTCATTCATTCATTCATTCATTCATTCCTATTTAATAACAATAATAATGTTGGTATTTGTAAAGCGCTTACTATGTGCCCAGCACTGTTCTAAGCGCTGGGGGAGACACGGGGGAATCAGGTTGTCCCCCCTGAGGCTCCCCGTCTTCATGCCCATTTTCCAGATGAGGTCACTGAGGCCCAGAGAAGTGAAGTGACTTGCCCGCAGTCACCCAGCTGACAAGTGGCAGAGGCGGGATTCGAACTCATGACCTCTGACTCCGAAGCCCAGGCTCTCTTCCACTGAGCCACGCTGCTTCCCCCTTCCTTCCTTCCTTCCTTCCTTCCTTCCTTCCTTCCTTCCTTCCTTCCTTCCTTCCTTCCCTCCTTCCTTCCTTCCCTCCTTCCTTCCTTCCCTCCTTCCTTCCTTCCCTCCTTCCTTCCTTCCTTCCTTCCTTCCTTCCTTCCTTCCTTCCTTCCTTCCTTCCTTCCTTCCTTCCTTCCTTCCTTCCTTCCTTCCTTCCCTCCTTCCCTCCCTCCTTCCCTCCTTCCCTCCTTCCTTCCTTCCTTCCCTCCTTCCTTCCTTCCTTCCTTCCTTCCTTCCTTCCTTCCTTCCTTCCTTCCTTCCTTCCCTCCTATTTATTATGCACTGACTCTGTGCAGAGCCCTGGACTTCAGCGCTTGGAAGGGACAGTTGGACAACAGATATAAGAGAGACGGGCTCCCAGTTAGAGAAGCAGCGGGGCTGCTTCAGTGGCAAGAGCCCGGGCTGGGGAGTCCGAGGGCATGGGTTCGAATCCCGCCTCTGCCACTTGGCAGCTGGGCGACTGTGGGCGAGTCACTTCTCTGGGCCTCAGTGACCTCATCTGGAAAATGGGGATGAAGACTGGGAGCCTCACGGGGGGCAATCTGATGACCCTGTGTCTCCCCCAGCGCTTAGCACAGTGCTCTGCACTGAGTAAGCGCTTAGCAAATACCAACATTATCATTATTATTACCCAGCGCTTAGGACAGTGCTCTGTACAGAGTAAGCGCTTAACAAATACCAACATTATCATTATTATTACCCAGCGCTTAGGACAGTGCTCTGCACAGAGTAAGCACTTAGCAAATACCAACATTATTATTACCCAGTGCTTAGGACAGTGCTCTGCACAGAGTAAGCGCTTAACAAATACCAACATTATTATTATTATTATTATTATTATCAAATGGGGATGAAGACTGTGAGCCCCACTTGGAACCACCTGATTCCCCTGTGTCTCCCCCAGCGCTTAGAACAGTGCTCTGCACATAGTAAGCGCTTAACAAACACCAACATTATTCTTATTGTTGTTATTACTGTAGGCAAGTCACTTCACTTCTCTGGGCCTCAGTTCCCTCATCTGTAAAATGGGGATGAAGACTGGGAGCCTCACGAGGGACAACCTGATCACCCTGGATCTCCCCCAGTGCTTAGCACAATGCTCTGCACAGAGTAAGCGCTTAACAAATACCAACATTATTATTGTCAGCTGTGTGACTGTGGGCAAGTCACTTCACTTCTCTGTGCCTCAGTTCCCTCATCTGTAAAATGGGGATGAAGACTGGGAGCCTCACGTGAGACAACCTGATGACCCTGTCTCTCCCCCAGCGCTTAGACCAGTGCTCTGCACATAGTAAGCGCTTAACAAATACCAACATTATTATTATCATTACGCTAGCCTAAATCAGGTTGGACACAGCCCCTGTCCCACATGGGGCTCACATTCTCAATCCCCATTTTACAGATGAGGGAACTGAGGCACAGAGAAGCAAAGTGACCGGACCAAGGTCACGCAGCAGATAAGTGGAGGATCCGGGATTCGAACCCATGACCTCTGACTCCCAAGCCCGGGGTCTTTCCACCGAGCCACGCTGCCACGTCCTCCAGGGGAGCCGGCAGCTGGAAGCAGGTTCTCTGCAGCTGCCCCTGACCTCTGGCGGGACCACCGAGGACCTCTGACCTCGGGCTCCCCATCACCACCCCAAACCGGCCAACCTCACCCCCTCACGCCCCAACAATGTTGGTTGGTACTTGTTAAGCGCTTACTATGTGCAGAGCACTGTTCTAAGCGCTGGGGGAGATACAGGGTTATCAGGTTGTCTCAGATGAGGCTCACAGTCTTCATCCCCATTTTACCGATGAGGTCACCGAGGCCCAGAGAAGTGAAGTGACTTGCCCACAGTCACACAGCTGACGAGTGGCGGAGCCGGGATTCGAACCCATGACCTCTGACTCCCAAGCCCGGGCTCTAGATGTGATTCTGTAACCCTCTGCTTTCCTGACTTGCTGAGATGTACTCAAATGATATGAATTCTTTTTTTATTATCATTATTATTTTGTTATTATTTTGCGCTTTCTATGTGTGAAGCCCTGTTCCAAGTCCTGGGGTAGATACAAGTTAATCAGGTCGGACACAATCCCAGTCCCACGTGGCGCTCAAAATCTAAGTGGGAGAGAATAGGATTTAATCCCCATTTTACAGATGAGTAAAATACCTCTTTCACAGATGAGGGACTGAGGCTCAGAGAAGCGAAGTGACTTGTCCAAGGTCACACAGCAGTTAAGTGGCAGAACCGGGACTAGAACCCAGGTCCTTCTGACTCCCAGGCTTGTACTCTGTCTACTAGGCCCACACTGCTTCCTCTGAAGATGGGCCGGGAAATTGGAAGTGGGGCCTCAGAGGTGTGTGAGGGTTGGCCTGGCTCGGCCACTGGGTCCTCTTAAAATCCCACATATCTGTCTCCTGTGGTAGAAATGCTAACGGCCCTGTGTAAAGTCACCATTAGAAGGCCAGGGATATTCAGTTTGGAGTTTTCCCATTATATTTCCAGGCCCCCAGAACAACTTAGCAGCATCTACGGCCGCCGCCCCCGCCGCCACCTCTCCGCAGCTTAACCCTCTTTTCCCCCCATTTCCCTCTGCTCCTCCCCCTCTCCCTTCCCATCCCCTCAGCACTGTACTCGTCCGCTCAACTGTATATATTTTCATTACCCTATTTATTTTGTTAATGAAATGTACATCGCCTTGATTCTATTTAGTTGCCATTGTTTTTACGAGATGTTCTTCCCCTTGACTCTTGTTCTTGTCTGTCCGTCTCCCCCGATTAGACCGTAAGCCCGTCAAACGGCAGGGACTGTCTCTATCTGTTGCCGACTTGTTCATCCCAAGCACTTAGTACAGTGCTCTGCACATAGTAAGCGCTCAATAAATACTATTGAATGAATGAACAAATGTGAACACAGAAACCACAGTTTAGAATCTGAAAGATAAAAGAAAGGGCACAGGCCAGGGAGTCAGAGGACCTGGGTCCTAATCCCAGCTCTGCTACTGGCCTGCTGTGCTACCTTGGGCAAATCACTTTACTTCTCTGTGCCTCTGTTTCCTCCTCTGTAATCTGCTCTCCCTCCTGCGTAGGCTCGGATCCCCACGGGGGACAGGGACTGTGTCCGACCTGATCATCTTGTATCTATCCCAGTGCTTGGCACATAGTAAGGACTTAATAAATACTATTATCATTATTAATTCTTTGAACTGTTCAGTAACCTGGGGCAGGGAACAGAGACTGTGTATTTTGAACCCCCTACCATCATGAGGTGGGTCAGCCTGGGGAACCCAAGGCATCCAACTGGCTATTCATCACCTCTAGACTATAAGCTCTTTGTGGGCAGGAAACATATCTGTCAACTCTGTTGTACTCTCCCAAGCATTTAGCACAGTGTTCTGAACATAGTAAGCGCTCAATAATGACCACTGAATGAATGAATGAACAAGTGAAGGAATTAATTCAATTCATTCATTCAATAGTATTTATTGAGCGCTTACTGTGTGCAGAGCACTGTACTAAGTACTTGGGAGATGATTCAATAGCATTTCAATAGTATTTATTGAGAGCTTACTATGTGCAGAGCACTGTACTAAGCGCTTGGAATGGACAATTCGGGAACAGATAGAGACAATCCCTGCCCAGCGACGGGTTTACAGTCTAATCCGGGGAGATGATGATGATGATGATGGTATTTATTAAGGGCTTACTAGGTGCCAAGCACTTTTCTAAGCACTGGGGTAGATACAAGATAGGATGTCCCTCGTGGGGCTCAGTCTTAATCTCTCTTTTACAGTCGAGGTAACTGAGGCACAGAGAAGTCAAGTGATTTGCCCAAGGTCACACAGCAGACACGTGGTAGAGTCAGAATTAGAACCCAAATCCTTCTTCTTCCCAGGCCTGTCCTCTTTCCACTAGGCCACGTTGCTTCTCTTTCGGAGTCTTTGTGGGTAGCTCGTTGTGGGCAGGGGCTGTGCCTGCTTGTTGTTAGAGTGTTCTCTCCCAAGTGCCCTGCACAGCGGTTGGCGCACGTTAACTGTGCCTTCTCCTGTTGAATTGTACTTTCCAAGCGCTTAATACAGTGCTCTTAGTACAGTGCTCAATCAATACGATTGAATGAATGAATGAAAGGCCCCTCCCCCCACCAGCTTTATCTCGATGGGCCCCACATAGAGTGAGGCCCAGGAGTGGCTTTGCCCCAGTTTCTTCTGTCCCAGCTGCAAAACACTGTCTGCACAAACCCAAGTGTTAAATTGGGAGCAAAGATCTCTAAAATGACTGAAACATCTCAGTCCTCTCAAACTTCGGAATGCGGGGATTTTCTGTTTGCTTAATGGGAGAGGGGCAGTGGCAGACCGCCCTGAGAAATCTAGCCAGGCAGAACCTGCTTAATCATTTAATGTAAAAAGTCAAAAGTGAATTGGCTCTGTATTTGTAATCTCGTCTAGATTGTGAGCCTCCTGGGGGCAGTAACTCCATCTGAATTTTTTTTTCCCTAATCGTCTCAGTTACTTCCTAAGCCATTAATTACATACATTGCAAGTACAATCAATTAATGGTAATTACTGAGCGTTTACTGTGTATAGAGCACTGTACTGTTTGGGGGAGTACAATCTTCCAGATCGCAAGCTCGATGTGGGCAGGGAACGTGTCGGCCAACTCCGTCGTACTCTCCCAAGCACTTAGTACAGGGCTTTAGAAATAGGAAGCACTCAATAAATACCTAATCTCATCTTGGCTTCACGGACTCTGTCCTCTCCCGGTTCTCCTCTTACCTCTCTGGCCGTTCATTCTCGGTCTCCTTCGAGGGCTCCTCCTCCCCTTCCCATCCTCTAACTGTAGGGGTTCCTCAAGGGTCAGTTCTTGGCCTTCTTCTGTTCTCCATCTACACTCACTCCCTTGGTGAACTCATTCGCTCCCACGGCTTCAACTATCATCTCCACACCGATGACACCCATATCTACATCTCTCCCCCCGTTCTCTCCCCATCCCTCCAGGCTCGTATCTCCTCCTGCCTTCAGGACGTCTCCACCCGGATGTCCGCCCGCCACCTAAAACTCAAAATGTCCAAGATTGAGCTCCTTATCTTCCCTCCCAAACCCTGTCCTCTCCCTGACTTCCCTGTCACTGTGGACGCCACTAACGTCTTTCCCGGGTCACAGGCCCGCAACCTCGGTGTCATCCTTGACTGTGCTCTCTCATTCACCCCACACATCCAATCGGTCACCAACGCCTGCCGGTCTCACCTTCACAATATGGCCAAGGTCCGCCTTTTCCTCTCCATCCAAACTGCTGCCGTGGTGGTACAAGCTCTCGTAATAACCCGACTGGATTATTGTGTCAGCCTCCTCTCTGATCTCCCTTCCTTCTGTCTCTCCCAACTCTAGTCTATTCTTCATTCTGCCCCTCCTTTTCCTCTGCTCCTCCTCCCCTCCCCATTCCCACTTGTCCCGCCCTCTGCTCTTCCTCCTTCCCCGCCCCACAGCACTTGTGTCTATTTGCACATTTTTATTATTCTATTTATTTTACATACATACACTTTCATCCATTCAATAGTACTTATTGAGCGCTTACTATGTGCAGAGCACTGTACTAAGCGCTTGGAATAAACAATTCGGCAACAGATAAGAGACAGTCCCTGTCCATTGACGGGTTTACAGTCTAATCGGGGGAGACAGACAGAAACAATAGCAATAAATAGAAACAAGGGGATGTACATCTCATTAACAAAATAAATAGGGTAATAGAAATATATACAAATGAGCGGACGAGGACAGTGCTGAGGGGAGGGGAAGGGAGAGGGGGAGGAGCAGAGGGAAAGGGGGGAAAAGGGGGCTTAGCTGAGGGGAGGTGAAGGGGGAGGGGGCAGAGAGGCAGCAAAAAGGAAAAGGGGAAGCTCAGTCTGGGAGCTTGATGTGTGTATGTATCTATAATTCTATTTATCTATTTTTATGCTATTGATGCCCATCTACTTGTTTTGTTTCGTTGTCTGTCTCCCCCTTCTAGACTGGGAGCCCGTTGTTGGATAGGGATTGTCTCTGTTGCCAAATTGTACTTTCCATGCTCAGCACACAGTAAGCGCTCAATAAATATAATTGAACGAATGAATGGATGAGCGGGAATCTACCCCAGTAATTAACTCAGTGCTTGGCCCATACTAAACACTTCACAAATCCTACAGTTATCATTTTTATTCCTTATAGTTGCTGCAGTGTTAACAGTTTGGAATATAGACAGAGAGATCTGAAGGAGCCTGCTGGTTCCGAGCACTCCTGCTCAACATCAACCTTTGTTCTTCCCACCTCCCAGCCCCACAGCACTTAGGTACATATCTATAATTTCTTTATTTCTACTAATGTCTATCTCCCCATCCCCTTTAGACTGTGAGGTTGCGGTGGGCAGAGAATGTACCTGTTTATTGTTGTACTCTCCAGTGCTTAGTACAGTGCTCTGCCTATAATAAACGCTCAGTAAATACAATTGAATGAATGAATCAGTCAACACGGGTCTGTGGTTACTTCAGCCAAAAAATGGTTCCTGCACCTAAAAAAATCCTCATGAACAATTTGCACTCTGCTGCACCAATGCTCACCTCCTTGCTCTTTGGGCTCTGTGGGCACAGAGAAGTTAAGTGACATAATAATGTTGGTATTTATTAAGCGCTTACTACGTGCAGAGCACTGCTCTAAGCGCTGGGGTAGATACAGGGTCATCAGGTTGTCCCACGTGAGGCTCACAGTTAATCCCCATTTTACAGATGAGGTAACTGAGGCACAGAGAAGTTAAGTGACTTGCCCACAGTCACACAGCTGACAAGTGGCAGAGCCAGGATTCGAACCCATGACCTCTGACTCCCAAGCCAGGGCTCTTTCCACTGAGCCATGACTTATCCAAGGTCACACAGCGGACAAGTAGGAGAGATGGGATTAGAACCCAGGTCGCCTGACTCCCAGGCCTGTGCTCTATCTATTAAGCCAGAAGCAGGTGGAGCATAGATAGAATCTGTAGTGGCAGGAGTATGGAAAGATGAATTAATGAGTGAGGCACCCGGGTAGTGGGATTTAACTGGGGAAGGCCTGAAAGAGGTGGGATTTCAGGAGATCCTTGAAAATGGGGAGGGCTGACGTCTGACAGACATGATGGGGGAGTGAATTAAAGGAGGAGAACTGTGGGTTGGAGATGGGAGAGTGGAGAGCAAGATATGGTAAAAATCGAGAGCTAGGGCAGGAGCAAAGGGGTGGAGAGGATAAAGAAAGAGATAAGCAGATGGCAGATGCTCTGGAGTTTCTGTTAATTGCAGAGGGAATGGGGTAGCCAACAGCGCTCTATACATACAATTGAATGTATAAATTCATTCATTCATTCGAGATCTTTGGATCGGAGATTTGTGCATCAACAGTCTGCCCAATTCACTTCGGTCTTGGATTTTTTTCTAAAAGATCTGAGTTGGCGTAAGGCCTTGTACCCACTGGCTGCTCCGTAAATATTAGTTTATGATCATGGCAAACCTTTGTATACTGCTTTTTTATGCTACAATCCTGAACTGTAGTGCCCCCTCCTCAAGATTCTTAGTTTCTTTCATTCATTCACTCAATAGTATTTAGTGGGCGCTTACTGTGTGCAGAGCACTGTACTAACCGCTTGGAAAGTACAATACAGCAATAAAGAGAGCCAATCCCTGTCCACAGCGGGTTCACGGTCTTGTGGGAAGGGATCGTGTCCACGAACTCTATTGGACTGTGCTCTTCCAGGTGCTTAAAACAGAGTTCTGCAGACAGTAAACGCTCAGTAAAGACCCCTGATTGAAGAATCAGGTAATCCCTTTCCCTCCCCAACCCCAGAGGAAAAATGTAAGGAAAGAGAGTGACGAGAATAAGCCAGTAGAGGGCTGCATTTCTCATTTATTTTCTTAGTGACAACAGGATCTACTGCGAGACACACCAACATCTAGTCAAAAAAAGCCAAGTCGGGGCAACAAATTAGACCTGAAGCAAGCCCAGGTCAAAAAGTTACACCAGTCCATCCTCTCCAGGATGGGGCTAAGGAGACAAAGGGAGGAGGCCCTTTCCAAGCTTAACTTCAGGTCTTTTCACTGTCTCTGCTGGTTTCCTTGGCCTGAAGTGGAGGGGAGGTGGAGGAAGGCATTGTTCTGGGGAGTGGAACAAACCCATCACTTCCCACCAGTTATTTTCCCTCCGGACCTGCCTCTCGGAGGAAACCGAGGCCCATAGGAGGAGGAGGAGGAGGAGGAGGCGTTGAGGGAAGATGTGTGAATGCTGATTCACCCAGCCACACTGAGTCCCTCCCCAGCATTTTATCGGTTTTTCACACAACCTCCCCAGAAAGGCAAGTGAATGGAAGAGATAAAACACAGAAGTAGTGCAATCCAGTGGAAAGAACACAGGCTTCCGTGTCAGGGGATCTGGGTTTTCATCCCGATTAGACTGTAAACCCGTCAAATGGCAGGGACTGTCTCTTATCTGTTGCCAACTTGTTCATCCCAAGCGCTTAGTACAGTGCTCTGCACATAGTAAGAGCTAAGTAAATACTATTGAATGAATCCTTGTTTGGCCACTTGCCTTCTGTGTGTGACAGTGGGTGAGTCACTCAAGGCCTCTGTGCCTCAGTTTCCTCATCTGGAAAATGGGGATTCGATTCCCAGACTCTCTACCTTTTAGACTGTGAGCCCCAGATAGGACGTGGACTGTTTCCGTCTAGCCCAGCATTCAGTTTAGGGCTTGACAGAGAGTAAGTGCTCAACACAACCAAATATTTTTATTATTATTGTTGTTGTTGTTATATCGGGGCTTGGAACTCAATAGGTTAAGCGTTGGAAATGTCGGCCATGGCTTAGGCACTGTTACTCTACTTTCCTTAGCTGAATTTCATGGCCTAGTGGATACAGCCCTGGCCCGGGAGTCAGAAGGACCTGGATTCAAATCCCTGCTTCGCCACTTGTCTGCTGTGTGACCTTGGACAAGTCGCTTCACTTCTCTGTGCCTCAGTTACCTCATCTGTAAAATGGGGATTAATTCTGGGAGCCCCTTGTGGGACATGGAGTGTGTCCAACCTGATTACCTTGTATCTGCCCCAGCACTTAATAATAATAATGTTGGTATTTGTTAAGCGCTTACTATGTGCAGAGCACTGTTCTAAGTGCTGGGGTAAATACAGGGTAATCAGGTTGTCCCACATGAGGCTCACAGTTAATCCCCATTTTACAGATGAGGTAACTGAGGCACAGAGAAATGAAGTGACTTGCCCACAGTCACACAGCTGACAAGTGGCAGAGCCGGGAGTCGAACTCATAACCTCTGACTCCAAAGCCCAGGCTCTTTTCCACTGAGCCACGCTGCTTCCCGGTAAGTACTTACAGTAAGTACTTCGCAAATGCCATAAAAAGAAAAAAAAAAACGCTTCAGAGTGGTATGCAAAGCACAAGGCAGAAAAGTTGCTTCTGTGGCATGCTAACTGTGTTGGTCTCCTGAGGATGGATTATATGCCCTTCCCTCTCATGGTTTCTGACCATGGCATTATTTAGTGTGTACCTGGACAGTAGCGCTGTTCCAGTTTGACTTCCGTTGGGGTGGGATTTGAAGAAACCTTGAGATTTACAAAATTTCTCATGGAAAATGACCCAGAAAAACACTCTGCTGATTTTCAAATGGATTGTCTTGGTTGAGAATTATCAAAAGATCCCAGAATCGGGAACATAAATCTGGGGAGGAGTCATTCACTCCCTTTTAATCTGTGGAAATAAATGCTTCTTCCCACTCTAGGGAGTGAAGGACACTTGGAAGGCAGACATAGGCAGTGGTACAGAGGAAGGAGGAGATAGAATGATGAGAAAGGCTAGGGGAACTGGATTTCTCAGAGGATAGAGCACCTACTGTGTGCAGAGCTATCAGACAGTGACTCTCCCCCATTCAGAGTCTTACTGAAGGCACAAGTCCTCCGAGAATTCTTCTCTAAGCCCTCCTTTCCTCTTCTCCCACTCCCTTTTGCATCAACCTGATTTGTTCCCTTTATTCACCCCCCCCTCCCACCCCCACAACACATATGAACACATCTGTAATTCTTTTATAATAATATCTGTATCCCCCTCTAGACTGTAAGCTTGTTGTCGACAGGGAATGCATCTGTTTATTGTTGTACTCTCCCACGCAAGCTTAGTAAGATGCTCTGTGCACAGAAAGCGCTCAATAAATAGCATTGACTGACTGACTACAATAGAGAAATAGATCACTGCCTTGAAGGAGTTTACAATTACAATATGAGAGTGACTGGGGGGGGGGGGGGGAGAGACAGAGAGACAAAAAGAGAGAGATGTTCTGGCCAGGTATAGGAGTGGTGCAAAATTGGACATGCTGGTGATACATAGACAGTCTGTGGGGAACTCACACACATTTGCAGCTCCATCCCAGCATCTAATGATGTGGTTGATGCTGCTTCCAGATTGTAAGCTTCTTTGAGAACAGGGACCGTGTCTACGAACTTTCTGGTACCCTAGCAAGCGCTTAGTACATTGCTCTGCAAGCAGTAAGCGTTCAGTAAATACCTCATCAATCAATCAATCATTTGCATTTATTGAGTGCTGTTGTGAGCCTCAACCACAGCCTGTTTTACTCAAACATCTGTCACCTGACCCCGATCCTGACCTCTCGCTCCTCTAGAGAATCTCAGCAAAGAGGGGATTCATTCATTCATTCATTTGCATTTATTGAGCGATTACTGTGTGCACAGCCGGTCTCACCTTCACATCGCCAAGATCCGTCCTCTCGTCTTCATCCAAACTGCTACTTTGCTGGTACAATCTCTCATAATATCCCGAGTGGATTACTGCATCAGCCTCCTTTCTGATCTCCCATCCTCCTGTCTTTCCCTGCTTCAGTTTATACTTCACTCCGCTGCCCGGATTACCTTTCTACAGAAACGCTCTGGGGTTGTCACCCCGCTCCTCAAAAATCTCCAGTGGTTGCCTATCAACCTTCGAACCAAGCAAAAACTCCTCACTCCTGACTTCAAAACTCTCCATCACCTTGCCCCCTGCTACCTCACTTCCCTTCCCTCCTTCTGCAGCCCAGCCCGCACACTCCTCTCCTCTGCCGCCACTAACCTCCTCACTGGGCCTCGTTCTCTCCTGTCCCGCCGTCGACCCCTGTCCCACATCCTTCCGCTGACCTGGAACGCCCTCCCTCCTCACATCCACCAAACTAACTCTCTTCCCCTCTTCAAAGCCCTACTGAGAGCTCACCTCCTCCAGGAGGCCTTCCTAGACTGAGCCCCCCTTTCCCTCTGCCCCTCCCTCCCCATTCCACCTACTCCCTCCTCCTTCCCCTCCCCACAGCACTTGTGCATATTTGTACATATTTATTACTCTATTTTATTAATGATGTGTATATATCTATGATTCTATTTATCTTTTTTGATGGTATTGATGCCTGTCTATTTGTTTTGTTATCTGCCTTCTCCTTTATAGACTGTGAGGCTGCTGTTGGGTAGGGATCGTCTCTATGTGTTGCCGAATTGTACTTTCCAAGCGCTTAATACAGTGCTCTGCACACAGTAAGTGCTCAATAAATACAACTGAATGAATGAATGAATTTTGGGGAGCCCAAACTGCAGAGTGCCAGGTACCTTGTTGACCCCTGGCGGCACATTCTTTTCACCCAGCCGACCGGCATGGGTCTGGGTGTGAGCCCGAGCCCAGGCTTAGCGGGATGCCCAGGTGTTTCGAAGTGTCATGGCCGCTGCAGCGGCGGCTTTCAATTCCTCAGCCCCGCCTCGTGTCGATTTTTACACTCAAACCTGTCCTGCACGGGGTTTACGATCCGAGGCTTACGGTGAGAAGCAGTGTGGCCTAATCGAAAGACCCTGGACCTGGGAGTCGGAGGACCTGCCTTCTAATCCCAGCTTCCCCATTTGTCTGCTGTTTGACCTTGGGCAAGTCTCTTAAAGTTCTCTGGGCCTCAGTTACCTCATCTGTGAAATGAAATTTAAGACTGTGAGCACCACAAGAGACATGGACTGCATCCAACTTCATTATCTTGTATGTACCCCGGTGCTTAGTTCTGTGCCTGGCACATAGTAAGCACTTAAAAAATGCCATAAAAAAATTAAAAAGGTAGTGAGAGCAGGCCTCTTACGGATGAGGAAATTGGTATCAATTATTCAGTGGTATTTACTAAGCATTTATTGCATTCAGAGCATTTGCCTGGCCCACTGGCATACTGTGAGCCTGTGGCAGAACTGTGATTAGAACTCAGGTCTCGAGGCAGAATTGTGATTAGAACTCAGGTCTCCTGACTTCCAGTTCTAGGCTCTTTCCATCATGCCATGGAGCCCTTCTATAGAAACTTGTCCACAGGCCTGTGGAAGTCTGTTCCTCACAGGCCTATCTCCCGGGTCCCAGGTTTGTCTCTAAGTTCACTGTGGGCAGAGAACCTGTTAATCAACTCTGTTGGGCTGTACGTTTAGTACAGGGCTCTTCACACAGTAAGTGCTCAATTAATACCACTGATTGATTGAGCAGCTCCTGCCTTGGGGGTCTTCTTCCCTCTCCCCAACTCTATCTCTTCCCAGGTTTCTCATTTCCTTCTCGGAGTGTCTGTTTAGATCGCACCAGGCCCCATTTCTGGGCTCTTTCTACTCTTTGCTGCTTTGAGCCTTGATTTCAGGATGGGACTATTCTTTCTGTCCCAAGAAGGCCCATCCCTGGAAACCAAACAATCAATCATAATAATAATAATGATAATAATAATAATAATGGCATTTGTTAAGTGCTTACTATGTGCCAAGCACTGTTCTAACCACTGGGGTAGATACGAGGTAATCAGGTCGTCCTCTGTAGGGCTCACACTTTTAATCCTCATTGTACAGATGAGGTAACTGAGGCACAGAGAAGTTAAGTGACTTGCCCAAAATCCCACAGCTGACAAGTGGCAGAATCAGGATTAGAACCCATGTCCTCTGACTCCCAAGCCCGTGCATTTTCCACTAAGCAACGCTATATGTATTGGCACTTCCTATGTGTACCTTCCTAACCGCTCAAGAGAGTAATAATAATAATAATTGTATTTGCTACGCATTTACCATGTGCCAAGCACTCTTCTAAGTGCTGGGGTAGATACAACTGAATCGAGTTGGACACAGTCCCTGTCCGACATGGGGCTCACAGTTTAAAACCCCATTTTACAGATGAGGTGACTGAGGCCCAAAGAAGTGAAGTGGCTTGTCCAAGGACACACAGTAGACACGTGATAGAGCTGGGATTAGAACGCAGGACCTTCTGACTCCCAAGTCCATGATCTATCCACTAAACCACACTGCTTCTCTCCATACAATACAATACAGTAAAATAGAATTGGTAGACATGGTCCCTACCCTAAAGGAGCTGACAGTCTAGTAGACGGGGAGAAGCCTTACCCCAAAGATTTCCTCAGACTTCCAAACGCAAGGCAATGCTTTCGGGCACAATGCAAGGAGATGAGACGAGATGAGACGGTGTCCTCTCCTCACAAGCCCCTGCACACGACCTCTCCTGCTGGAGTGCTAATGAGTCCGGCAACTGTCGCGGCCTGCCGTCACTCTGCGCTTTCCGAGGGGAGACGGGAGCCATGCTCCGGGCCGGTGAGCCGCCAGGGCCGCAAGGGCTTCTCTCCTCGACTGCCTGGTCAGAGGCTGAATCTCTAGAGCTCACTTGTGGACTCGCCACAAGATGCACAGACATACACACAAACACACGCATACTCTTCTCTATCCTCAGATAAGGTTGAAGAGAAGGAGGAGCAGGACTGTACCTGTGCTCAGGATGAGGTGGGGAGAGGAAGGCAGGGAGGGAGGGCTTGGGGAAGGCAGCAGAGTTGCCTAGAGGGGTTTCCAGGCGCTCGTGCCAATTTCATCCTCCCGCTACCAGAGCAAGAGTGAGGCCTCATAGTATTTACCAACGCCTCTGCTTGCCCCGACCCTGCCGGGACTGGAAACCTACATGTCTGTTGGCATCGGGGCTTGGGCTGAGGCTTTCCTGTGGCCCTACCTTTTATATTATTCATTCATTCAATAGTATTTATTGAGTGCTTACTATGTGCAGAACACTGTACTAAGCAATTGGAACGTACAATTCGGCAACAGACAGAGACAATCCCTGCCCACTGACGGGCTCACAGTCTAATCGTTGTACTTGCTAAGCATTTACAATGTGCCAGGCACTGTTCTAAGTGCTGGGATAGACAAGGTAGTCAGGTTGGAGACAGTCCCTGTCCCTCATGGGGCTCACAGTCTTTATCCCCATTTTACAGATAAGGTAACTGAGGCACAGAGAAGTGAAGTGACTTGCCCTAGGTCACGTAGCAGACAAGTGGCAGAGCTGGGATGAGGACCCAGGTCCTTCTGACTCCCAGACCCATGGTCTAACCAGGAGGCCACACTGCCTTATTCAGGAAAAGGGGACTAACCCACCACCACCAGAGTCCCAGCATGGGGATGGATGCTAGTGTTCTGGTCAGGGGGAATTAATCCCTGGCTCCAACACCCTTGTCTGATGGCAGAAACTCAGGGAATGCTTAATGTGGATTCAGAGGGGAGAGTTGTTATTAAGTTCCGTCGAGTCGTTTCCAATTCATAGCGACTCCATGGTTATGTTTTCCCCAGAACGTCCTGTCCTCTGCCATAATCCGCAACCTTTCTAATGGTTCTTCCATTATCGTCGTTATGGGCTCTATCCATCTAGCCACCAGTCTGCCTCTTCCATGTTTCCCCTGGACTTTTCCTAGCATTAACTTTTCCTAGCATTAGTGTCTCCTCCAGAGAATTAGTCCTCCTGATTATGTGTCCAAAATATGCTCATCTAAGTCGAGTCGTTTGGCCTTCCAATGACCACTTTCGTTTAATTTGCTCTAAAATCCATTTATTTCTCTTTCTGGCAGTCCATGGAATTCACAAAAGCCTTCTCCAACACCACGTTTCAAATAGACTATGAGCCTGTCATTGGGCAGGGAAAGTACTGCCGAATTGTACATTCCAAGCGCTTAGTAGAGTGCTCTGCTCAATAAATACTACTGAATGAATGAAAAGAATCGATGTTCTTTCTATACTGTTTTTTCACTTTCCAGCTTTCGGACCCATACATTTTCGCTGGAAATACCGTAGAGTTGACAGAAGCCCTAAAAACAGAGGGAAGAGGAGTAACGGGAGAACAAAAGAAACCAGTGCTGACTCTCTCCATCAGCTCCTTCAGCACTAAACAAATGCCCTCGGTCTCCTGCTAAAATGGCATTAAAGTAGCCGACTGTGGGGCTGTCCTGGCTTCTAAAAGTGAATAGACTGAGAGGCTAATCATCTCCTACCCCCAGAAGCACTCTCACAGGATGAAAGTTGCAGCTTCATTAACAGACCCTTGTGAAAAACAAAGAGCTCGGCTATATGCTTTTTGGCTGTGCTTTCTCACTAGCAGAGTTCTCTGGGCAAAAAGAGTTTCCTTTCCCAGCCACAAAAGGAACAAACACAAACCCCGGAACTCAGATCGCCACAGGGATCTGGAAAACAAAACAAAAAAACAACAAAAACTTCCATCCCCCTCTCCACAGACCTTTGTCCTCAAGGGGGTTGATTCATTAGGTTACTAATCTTACAGGCCTCCCTGGCCTGGCCTGTTACATCCCATCGGGACTCCACACCTAGGCAGTGCCTCCGGGGCGCAACCTGCAGAAACCCATCATTCCTTATCTTTCCTGTAATTTCCAAGCCATCCATCGTACCGTTCTAGCTCCTTTAAGCATTTTAAGTTTGAGTTCTAAATATTTGTGAGCCCTTTCATGACTCCCATAAAAAAAAATGGTCTGGATAGCGAACACAAATTGTAGATTCGGGTGGCCTGCGATCTTGTTTTGGTCCACATTTCTCAGCAGATATTTGTGATTTCTCGGAAAAACCGCCACTGTGCTGCTTTATCACAAGGCGGTGTCCCTCCCTTTGCCTGTCGGCTCTTCTTCTGATTGCCTTTTCTGCCAAGAAGGACACACTATCTTCTGATCCCTGCTAATTTGCCTCTCTTTTCACACTGTTATCTTTTCAGCTTTCCATAGTTTTTCAGCCCCTACCTGTTGCAACTAGCTCTTTTTTTAAAAAAAGTCCTCACTAAGGAATTTTGTTTATGGGAAACAAAGACTGCTTTAGTTTTGCTTTAGTTGCTGAATTTTCACCGATCTCCTGATTTTCCTGATCTCCCACCCGTATCCTTGGTTCAAGCTGCCCTCCAAGAGTGTGTCAGCCCCCAGCTAGGCTCCGTTTTCCCAAAGAGAGGAGGAGCACCACGGCCTAGTGGAAAGAGCCTCGAGCCTGGGAGTCAGAGGACATGGTTTCTAATTCCGACTCCACCACTTGTTTCCTGTGTAATCTTAGGCAAGTCACTCCACTTCTCTGGGCCTGTGACCTCATCTGTAAAATGGGGATTAAGACCGTGAGGAACAGGGACTTTGTACAACCCGATCTGCTTGTATCCACCCCAACGCTTAGTACTGTGCTTGGCATGTAGTAAGTGCTTAATAAATATCATAATTATTATCATTATTATTACTTCACTTCTCTGTGCCTCAATTTCCTCATGGAGATTAAGACTGTGAGTGAGCCCCCTGTGGAACATGAACTCTGTCCAATCCAATTATCTTTTATCTACCCCTGTACTTAATATAGTGTCTGGCAAAGGTTAAGTGCGTAACAAAAACAATTTAAAAAAGTTTTAAATGGGAGCAGCATGAGTCTTCAGATTCCTTTGAAATAGCTTGCGGGCCTTTGCAAGTGAAATGTCTTCCCTCATAAAAATTCTATTTTTTAAATTTTCTTAGGTCCTAGAAATCCCCAAAACGGGAGGGGGGCGGGGAATGTGTGTGTGTGTGTGTGTGTGTGTGTGTGTGTGAGAGAGAGAGAGAGAGAGAGAGAGAGAGCATAAATTCCTCTCTAGCTGGTTGTTGGTCACCAGGATAGACCGAATGACCTCTAGCACCTGATGTCCTACATGCAGGATGCCCTTTCCCAGTGCTTAGTGCAGTGGTTTGCACACAGTAAGTGCATGTTTAATAGTACTAGAAGCAGCATTGCTCAGTGGAAAGAGTCTGGGCTTGGGAGTCAGAGGTCACGGGTTCTAATCCTGGCTCGCCGTTTGTCAGCTGTGTGACCTTGAGCAAGTCACTTAACTGCTCTGTGCTTCAGTTATCTCAACTGTAAACTGGCGATGAAGACTGTGAGCCCCACGTGGGACAACCTGATTACCTTGTATCTACCCCAGCGCTTAGAGCAGTGCTTGGTACATAGTAAGTACTTAACAAATCCCAACATTATTATTATTATTACTTATGCCCAATACCCTGCATTTAGGATACAATCACAACTCCTAGGAAAACTTACTTTTCAATCAACTTTTCCCTGTCAATCAATCAATCATATTTATTGAGCACTTACTATGAGCAGAGCACTTTACTAAGTGTGTGGGAGAGTATAACAGAGTTGGTGGACAGGTTCCCTACTCACAGTGAGTTTACATTCTAGCGGGGGAGACAGGCATTAATACCAAGAAGTAGATTAAATTACAGGTATGTACATAATCAGCCAATCAAAGGTATTTATCAAGCTCTTATTGCATGCAGTGCTTTAGAGAATACAATACAACACAGTTGGTAGGCAAGCATTTGAAAAGCAGTATGAACTAGTGAAAAGAGCATGGGCCTGGGAGTCAGAGGACCTGGGTTCTAATCCTAGGTCTGCCACTTTTCTGCTGTGTAAACGTGTTCTTATTTTACTTCTCTAGGCTTCAGTTACCTGATCTGTAAAGTGGGGATTTGGGCCTGAGGAAGGAGTTGATGAAGGTTGAAATCTTCATGCAAGAGTGATGCAGAAGGGAGAAGGAGAAGGGGAAATGAGGGGTGAGTTAGTCAAGGCCTCTTTTAATAAGGCTCTGAAGGTAAGGAGAGTGGGCCTCCATCAGATAAGACGGAGGGCTTCCAGGCCAGAGGCAGGACATGGGCGAGGGGTCCATGGAGAGATAGACGAGATTGAGGTACAGCGAGTAGGCTGGCATTAGAGAAGAGAAGGGTGCGGGCGGAGTTGTAGTAAGAAAACGGTAAGGTAAGGTAGAAGAAGGCAAGGTAATTGTGTGCTTTAAAGCAAATGGTAAAGAGTTTCTGTTTGATGAGGAGTTGGATGGTCAAGAGCTGGAGGTTCTCGAGGAGTGGAGAAACACGGACTGACATTTTTATAGAAAAATGACCCAGGATGTTTGTGCTTAAGCTGTTATTGGAAATCGCTTTTATCCCTGAAATCCTTTACCTTGAACTCCACTCATTCACCTCCATTCCCTTACTGATGCTCCTCCCCGAGCTTGAAACTCCCTACCTTCCCGTATCTGACAGACCACAGTTCTCCCCAAAATTGAAGCCCTCCTAAAATTCCAACAAACCTTCTCTGAATAATTCCCAGCATCCACAATGGTACGAACCCATCAACCATCTTTAGTACTTATGAATATATGTGCATCTATCGTCAACACATTTGTATATCTGCTTTTCCAGAATGCATTTAATGATCGATTTTGACGATTCTGTCAATATTTCTATGTTTCGCTTCCCCATTAGGCGGTAAGTTTCCTGTAGGCAGGGACTATCACGTCTTCATTTTGTATTTTCAAACACTCAGTACAGTGCATTGGATCAGCGAGCGCTAGATAAATTCGAATATATTGCTTTTAGTCCTTGCAATTGGATTGCTCCCTTTACTCACCCCTCCCTCAGCCCTACAGCACTTGCAAACATATCCATAATTCATTTTAATTTACATTAATGTCTCCCCTATTAGACTGTAAGCTCGTTGTGGTCTGGGAAGGTGTCCCCCAACTCTGTCGTACTGTACTCTTCCAATGCTCTGTGCTCTGCCCACAATCAGCCCTGGATAAATAAATACGGTTGATTGATTGCTGCTGCTATTATGATTACACTATTAGGGAATACTGGTAATTCAAGAAAATGTTGAATTCATGCTGGTATCTCAGCTATAAACTTTTTTTTCTATAAATGCTCTATTCTCTCCATGTCAGAGACCAGTGTTATGTTCCATTGCCTACGATGACCTGGCCATATTGCTAATGAAAGATATCTTGTGTCTCAGTTCTGACAGGGGTCCTACATCAAGTTTGCCAGGCATTCGAAAGTTTTAATTGGCATCTATATGTAGAACCATTTTGGGGGTTTTGCCTTTGAGACCAAATTCCTCTTTTCTTTCAGCTCAAGCAATGCTATTTATTTACTGAGCACTTTGGCCGAGCACCGTGCCGAATGTACAACAGAGTGCCTAACCGTGATCTCTACCCTCTAGTAGTTTACAGTCTAGCCGAGGAATCTAACATTAAAATAAATTACAGAGGGTGGGAGAGCAACAGAGTTTAAAGATGCACACATAAGGGGCAAGTGGGGAAGTGAAGAGAGCATGTGTCCCCCATGGGGTTCACAGTCTAAATCCTCATTTTACAGTTGAGTAACCTGAAGCACAGAAAAGTTAAGTGAATTCCCTAAGGTCACAAAGCAGGCAAGTGGCAGAGGCGGCATTAGAACCCATGACCTCCTGCCTTCCAGGACCTTTCTCTTTCCATCAGGCCACGATGCCCCTCTATTTGACTCAGACAAATTATTCAAAAATGACTAAGTTGGCGGTGACTATCGAACACACTTACACGGCCTCACCTTCCACCTCTGTGCCGATGACTCCCAAATTTTCCTGGCTAGTGCCGGACTCTCCCTTGTTACACAATCTTTCATTTCCTCTTGCCTCCAGGACATTGTTACTTAGAAGTCTCCCTGACACCTTCAATGCAACATGGGTGAAACTAAACTCTTTTCCCTTTCTCCTCCTCCTAACTTTCTCATCATTTTTGACAACACCACCATCCTCCCTGTCCCAGAAAGATGTAACTTTGGTCATCTTCAACTCCTTGCTGTCTTTTTCCTTTCATATTACCTGTCACTAAAGAGCACGGGCTTGGGAGTCAGAGTTTGTGGGTTCTAATTCTGCCTCTGACACTTATCAGCTGTGTGACTTTGGGCAAGTCACTTAGCTTCTCTGTGCCTCAGTTCCCTCATCTGTAAAATGGGGATTAAGACTGTGAGCTCCGTGTGGGACAACCTGATTACCTTGTATCCTCCCCAGCGCTTAGAACAGTGCTTGGCACATAGGAAGCACTTAACAAATACCATTATTATCATTACTATTATTAGTAATCCCAGCTCCGCCACTTGTCTGCTGTGTGACCGTGGGCAAGCCACTTAACTTCTCCGTGTCTCAGTTACCTCATCTGTAAAATGTAGATGAAGATTGTGAGCCCCATGTGGGACAACCTGATTACCGTGCGCTTGGAACAGTGCTTGACACGTAGTAAGCGCTTACAAATACCATAACAATAATTATTATTATTATTATTATTGAAAACGTCCTGGTTCTGCCCCTTACACTCAACCAAAATACTGCCCTTCCCACCCTCATTTCAGTCTTTCATCCTCACCCAACTGAGCTACTACATCAGCCTCCTCACTGGTCTCCCTGACTCCAGTCTGTCCTCTCGAGTCTACCCTACATCCCGTTGCCCAGATCATCTTCCTAAATACGACTGAATGAATAAATCATTCTAAAGGTGCTCTTCCCCGCTTAAAGATTTTCCGGATTCTTTCCCCCATTGTATCGAGTCCAAGTTCCAGACCGACAGCTTCGGGATTCTCCATCATCCCTCTCCTTTCGACATACTTTCTTTCTTCCCCTACTCTTCCCTAATGGCACTTTGCTCCACCCAACCTAACGCTCATACAGTGATTCACTCAAGACTCTTGTTTCCAACACGTTGATCACACCCTTCCCCTGACACGCAAAGTCACGAAGCGTCCATAGTTTTTGATTAATTTTTCTTCCCTCCAGGTGATAGTCTTCCACCTATCACCTCACCTTTGTCCCCGCACATTACCGTTGCCACCACTCTGCCCCACTTCAGCACCAAAGCACTGCCACCTCTGGCACTTTGGTAAATTTCGATTTATATATTCCACTATTTAACTATGTATTTATTCCCCTATTCTTTCCATTTTCTATTCATAAATCATACTGTGTATCTCCTGTTAAATTCCTTGAGGGTAGGGATTAAACCGTTTACCTCTATTCTACAGAACTCAGTACAACGTTCATTCCACATACCATAGGCATGCAATTAAAACCTTTAAATGGAACTCCTTCCCACTTTGAATCTACCAGTAAACAGTTCTCTCCCATCTTTCAAACCTCTGGAAACTCCCCCTGCTCCAGGTGGCACTCCCCAAATAATTTCTCCCAACTAAAGTCATCTCAACCTAACAGCCACATAAGCCCTTCTGTATCTATCAATTTATGCATTTTATTTATTTATTCAAATGCCTAGTGAAATGAGCACAGGCGGACCCGGTTCTAATCCCGAATCCACCATTCTATGTGACCTTGGGGAAATTCCCAACCTTCTCTGAGCCTCGGTTTCTTCATCTGTAAAATGAGGAGTCCATACCTGAACATCTATAATTTATTTTAATGCTTGTTTCCTCCTCTCCCCTTCCAACCTTTTATCTTGTAAGTTCCTTGTGGGTAGGGAATGTGTCTACTGACCGTGTTGTAGAGAAGCAGGGCAGCTCAGTGGAAAGAGCCCGGGCTCGGGAGTCAGAGGTCGTGGGTTCTAATCCCGGCTCCGCCACTTGTCAGCTGTGTGACTTTGGGCAAGTCACTTCACTTCTCTGTGCCTCAGTTACCTCATCTGTAAAATGGGGATTAAGACCGTGAGCCCCACGTGGGGCAACCTGATCACCTTGTATCCCCCCAGTGCTTAGAACAGTGCTTCACACACAGTAAGCGCTTAACAAATGCCATCCTTATTAAAAATTTACTATGTGCTCAGCACACAGTAAGTGCTCAATAAAAACCAATGACCGGTCAACTTCCTTCTTAGATTTTGAGAACCCTGGGGTGGGGGACTGCATCCAGTTCAATCATCTAGCATCCTTTCCAGAATTTGGTACAGTGTTTGGCACATAGTACATGCTTAAAAATTATTATTATTTTTGTTATCCTTCTTCCAGTTATATCTATGTCCCTCCATACATTATTTGTAAATAATTATGTTTGCCTATCTACTATCAGATTGAAAATTACTTGAAGGCAGAGACCGTGTCTTTTAATTTTATTGGACTCTCTCGAGCTTCTTAATACACAGCTCTGTCCAAAGAAAGCATTCAAGAAATACTATTAATTGGGTAATCTCTCTGAGAAATTTAGTTGAGAAACCCCTTCCTTCACAGACTACCATGACTTAATATCCTACGTGTATGACTCTCTCAAAGCCTACACCCACTCACACAAATGCACACAACGCACCTGGAGAGTCAGGTTGAGTCAAAGACAAACCGGTCATTGGAGAAGGATTTGGAGCCTCTTTCTCAGACTCTAGTTGTGGGTTGGGATGGTTTCGGCAATCCCTCTTACGAGCTGAAATAAGGGAAGAGAAGATGAGGGCATTGGTCAGGTGAAATAGCATGGCCTAGTGGATGGAGCATGGGCCGGGCTGGGTTCTAATCCTGACTCTGCCACTTGTCCGCTGTGTGACCTTGGGAAAGTCATTTCATTTCTCTGTGCCTCAGTTACCCTATTTGTAAAAAGGGGATTGAGACTGAAAGCCCCACATGGGAGAGGGACTATATTGCAATCTGATTTGCTTGTATCCACCTCAGTGCTTAGTGCTTGGCACATAATAAGCGCTTAACATATACTATTATTATTATAATTATCATCATTCAAGAGGAAGGAGGTGGGAGGAAAGGAGAGGGGTTTGGGTCATCAATCAGCCGATCGTATTTACTGAGCATTTACCATGTGCAAACCCTGTACTAAGCATTCGGGAGAGTACATTATAACAATATAACAGATGCATTCTCTAGCCCACTACGAGAGGCAGAGCAGGAGCCCATGAAAGAGACTGAGAATGAGTGGCCAGAGATATAGGAGGAGAACCAGAAGAGGACAGTGTCAGTGAAACCGAGGTTGGATAATGTTTCCAGGAGAAGGGGATGGTCGATAGAGTTGAAGGCAGAGGAGAGGTCGAGGAGGATTAGGATGGAGTAGAGGCTGTTGGATTTGGCAAGAAGGAGGTCACTGGAGACCTTTGAGAGGGTGGTTTCTGTGAAAAGGACGAAAGCCAGATTGGAGGAAGTCAAGGGGAGAATTGGAAGTGAGGACCTTGAGACAGCAGACACAGATAACTCACTCAAGGAGTTTGGAGAGGAATGGCGGGAGGGAGATGGGGTGACACCTGGAGGGAGCTGTGGGGGCAAGGGAGGATTTTTTTAGATGGGGGAGACATGGAACATTTGAAAGTAGTGGGGAAGAACCCAATGGAGAGCACAAAGTTTAAGTTGGAGGTTGGGGGGGGAAGAAGTGAGGGGGCAAGTGTTTTAATGATAATAATAATAATTGAGGTATTTGTTAAGTGCTTACTATGGGCCAGGCACTCTTCTAAATGCAGGGGTGGATACGATGTGGTCTGGTGGATAGAGCATGGGCCTAGGAGTCAGAAAGTCATGGGTTCTAATCCTAGCTTTGCCACTTGTCTGATGTGTGACCTTGGGCAAGTCACTTCACTTCTCTGGGCCTCAGTTCCCTCATCTGTAAAATGGGGATTAAGACTGTGAGTCCTTTATGGGACAGGGACTCTGTCTAACCCTTTATTTTGTATATTCCCCAGTGCTTAGAACAGTGCCTTGCACATAGTAAGCACTTAACAAATACCATAATTATTATTATTTTTATTATTACAAGAAAATTAGGTTGGACCCAGCCCCTGTCCCGCAAAGGGCTCACAGTGTTAATCCCCATTTTACAGATGAGGGAACTGAGGCACAGAGAAGGTAAGTGACTTGCCCAAGGTTACACAGCAGACAGTTAAACACAGTAGTTTGGGAACTCCCTCCCCCATCACAACCTGCATATTGCCAGTCTCACCATCTTCAGAGCCCATTTCTTCCAGGTGGCCTTCCCTGATTAATCTATCTCCCCACATTATTTCCTCCTCTAACAGCCACTGCAGCACTTCTTTGCCTCCTAAGCGCTTAAGTACTCATCTTTCCCAACATTTGGTAACATTTATACACATATCTTTATACTGTTGCCTCCTCCTACCTGTAATTTATTTTAGTATTTGTCTCCTGTACTAGACTGTAAGCTTTCTATAAAGCACTCAATCACCCTTCTCCTTCCTACATCACCTCGATACACCCACTACAACCCAGTCTACAGGCTTTGCTCAACTAACGCTAATCTTCTCACTGTACCTCGATCTCGTCTCACTGCTGACCTCTCGCCCATGTCCCGCCTCTGGCCTGGAATGCCCTCCCTCCTCAAATGCAACGGTTGCTCTCCTCGTCTTCATAGCCTGATTGAAGGCTCATCTCCTCCAAGAGGTCTTCCCTGACTAAGCCCTCCTTTTCTCTTCTCCTAATCTCTTCTGCGTCGCCCTGACTTGCTCCCTTTATTTACCCTCCCTCTCAACCCCAGACCATTTATGCTCATAGCTGGAAATTTATTTATTTATATCAATGTCCGTCTCCCTCTCAAGACTGTAAGCTCACTGTGGGCAGGGAATGTCTGTAATCTTGTTATATTTAGTCTCTCAAGCGCTTAGTACAGTGCTCGGCACACGGTAAGCGCTCAATAAATTTGATTGACTGACTGACTTGAAAGCAGGGATCATGTCTAACTCTAATGAACTCTCCCAAGCATTCAGCACAGTGCTATGCACAGAACAAGTACTCAATGAATACTATTAACTGATTGACTGACTGACTTTTCCTGCATAGGGTCTTCCACTACAATCAGTAAGAATTGTTTTTTCCCTTTAATACAGAGCCTGAATCTGCAAAAGAGAAAGAGAGAGGGATGAAGAGAGAAAATAAAAGAGGCAGAGATAGAAGCTGCTTGTTGTTTGAGTTTAGGAAAGTCAATTAACTTGTTTGTGCCTCAGTTTCATTGGCAATAAAATGGTGATTAAATATCTGTTTTCCCTTCCCCTTAGATTTGGTGGTACGTGGTGGTACAGTGTCAGTGTCTGAACTGATTGCATTGTATCTACCTCAGCCCTTAGCAGAGAGCTTGGCAGAGAGGCTTAATGGAAAGAGCCCAGGTTTGGGAATCAAAAGGTCATGGGTTCTAATCCCGGCTCTGCCACTTGTCAGCTGTGTGACTGTGGGCAAGTCACTTAACTTCTCTGTGCCTCAGTTACCCCATCTGTATAATGGGGATTAAGACTGTGAGCCCCATTTGGGACAACCTGATAATCTTATATATATCCCCACATTTAGAACACTGTTTGGCACATAGTGAGTGCTTAACAAATACCATAATTATTAATTATTATTATAGTAAGTTCTTTGCATATTCCACAGCTATTATTATTGGGTGAAGAAGAGGTAGATACAGAGGGAAAGGTTGAGAAAGAATGAGAGCATGCATGCCCACTTTGATAGTTTAAAGACCTGCCCTTGGAATAATACAGGCATTTGATGAGGTATATGAAGAAACGCTAGAGGTTTTCCCTCCCAAGTCCAAAAGCAGCAATAACCTATTTCAAAATAATTTGAGACTCCCAATAAAGAACCACCGGAGGTTTTCCCTCCCAAGTCCATGAGCAGCAATAACCTATTTCAAAATCTTTCGAGACTCCCAGTAAAGAAGCCTGTCGGGACGTGTAATGGATGGGACCTCTTAATGTGTTTTCTTTCCTGTCTCCATACAAATATAATTGCTCATAAAACACATAATGTAAATTTAACGTGAAAATCTTCCATTCATTTTGACTCACGCTTTAAACATGAACGACCAAACAGATAAAAAGCCCTTTACTCTGGCTTGGATTGAGACAGAATAGCAAAGGGGGAACTAAATAAGCAAAATCCACTTAAATCTGCTCAGGTGAAATAATCAAAAGGTCAGAAGAAAGAGAAAATGCAATAGCAAACATCAAACCTTGCCCAAATTGAAATAATTCAAGAAATTGCAATTTTCGCCAATGTTTGATTTTCCTATTTCTCAATTTCCATATTTCAGCCTTAAGATGGTAAATGATAATTACGTTTCTAGAAGACTCTAGGCATTATGCCACTAAAATGAGGTACTCTACCCCAATCAAACAATCCCTGGTATTTACTGAGGACTTACTGTGTGCAGACCTCTGTACTAAACTATGGGGAGAGTACAGTGGAGTTGGCAGGCCCAATCCCTGCCCTCTGGAGCTTACGATATGGCGAAGGAGTTTACTGGCTAGACCCAAAGAGCTTCTTTTCCTTGAAGGGATACCACGAGAATACTGGAAGTGAATGCATCAGACTGCTAACCTCCTGCTGTCTCCATGAAGCAGGAAGAACCACACGCTCTCAGCCTAACTCCTCAGATCACTTCTAAGCATTTGCCACCTGGGGCTTTCTCGTACAAGGCTGGGCAAGAGGACTTGACATCTATCAGGCTAAGAGATCCGGAGACCTGAGGAAACTAGAGAATGCCAGAAGCTGAGAGAAAACAGACATAGCCCAGGAACTCAGTGCCTGGTCACTGAAGTCACTGCAAGTTGTGAGGAAGTTTTGGTTTCCCCAAGGACTAAATGGAGAGATTCTAGGACTGGGGGAAAATCCAGAGAGAACCTGTGAAAGCAAACACCATCCTCCAGGATCAAGGCTGCTCTCTGTGAATGTGATTAATGGCAGTTTTAAGAAGAATAATAATAATAATGTTGGTATTTGTTAAGCGCTTACTATGTGCCGAGCACTGTTCTAAGCGCTGGGGTGGACATAGGGGAATCAGGTTGTCCCACGAGGGGCTCACAGTCTTAATCCCCATTTTACAGATGAGGGAACTGAGGCGCAGAGGAAGTGAAGTGACTTGCCCACAGTCACACAGCCAAGTGGCAGAGCTGGGATTCGAACTCATGAGCCCTGACTCCAAAGCCCGTGCTCTTTCCACTGAGCCACGCTGATTCTAAACCAATGCTGCATTTTTTTCTTTTTTAAAAAAATCCAAGCAGGTTTAAGAGTATAAGGATAGGGCCCGTGCCTGCCCTAATTTTGGAAACATTCCAAAGCTATGTGATATCTAGATATCTAGAGAGAATAGCAGTTCCATTCCCCTGGTTTGAACCTGATTTCCCACTTTATCAAGAGTTTACCCATGGAATAGGTACAATCTGTTGCTTTACAGTGCTCCTAGATTTGGGGTTGTTTATTACTTTTTTTTGGTTGTGACATCAGTGATGCTTCTCTTGTTTTTGTCCATCACTATTCCACTTGATTCCCCATGTTGTTAAAGGCACCAGAGACAGTAATTACTGTATACACTGTCTCCTGGATTTACTGGTTCATCACATTCAATGGGGTGGGGTGAGGGTTGGAGGGGACAGAGAATAAGACCACAAGAGCTTGATTTCTATGTAAAATAGGCTCAATTTCTGCTCCCACTTGCTCCTTACTCCTGCACACTGGCCCAAAAGTGGGGAGAATGACCCATCTTCAAAGCCCTATTAAAAACTGCATTCATTCCTTCATTCAGTGGTATTTATTGAGTGCTTACTGTTTGCAGAGCACAGTACTAAGCACTTGTAAAGTACAATTCAGCATCAGAGACAATCCCTGCCCTCATCAGGTTCACAGTCTAGAAGTGGCGAGGCATCTCCTCCAAGAAGCCTGCCTTGACTAATCTCTCACCTCCCCACCCTATTCACCTTCCCTTGCACTTCACTTATGCACTGAGTTCTATGTCCCTTTAGCATTATTCACCCCATCTCCACAGCCCTTATGTACTCATCCTTCTCAGTCATTTCCCTTATCTGCAATGTATCAGATTATCTCCACCATAAAACCATAAACTCCCTGAGGACAGGATTACCTCGGCCAGCTCTATTGTACTGAACTCTCCTGAGAGCTTAGTACAGACCTCCACACCAGTAGTAAACATTCAACAAATACCATTCATTGATTGAGGAAAGCCTTCAGGGCAAGAGAAATAGGTTTGATTAGAAGAATGGGCCTGAGATGAGAGAATCCCGGGAATGCTGGTAACAGGAGGGGAGATCAACAGATAAGGGAGAATCCAGAGGAACAGGACAGTGATCTCTACTGACCACCAAGAAGAATTTCGAATATTTGTCGGGCCAGCAAGGGACTAATGGGATTAGGGCTAAAGTTGTCCCCATCTGTATATCTCTGTGAGGTTTTTTAGGATGTTTTATAATTTTTAAATGGTGGGAGTCCAGATCCGATTGGAGAGAACCAATGAGAGGGAGAGCTGCCCACGGACATGGTCGCTCTCAGGCCAGTCCCACCACACTGCCCTGCCGGGCGGGGGTCCAGGAAGGGTACTTAACTTGGCCTTGGCCCCTTCACTTGGCAGGACACCAGCTCACTTCCCACCAAGGGGAAGCTGAGCCCCATGGTTCCTTAAAATTGTGGGGAAATGTCAGTATAGGAGTTGGGAAAAAAAAAGTATCAGTCCAGGGCGGGGAAAACCTAAATGGGAGCTATTAGTCAAAGCCTCACTAATAATAATTGTGGTATTTGTTAAGCACTTACTGTGTGCCAGGCATTGTACTCAGCACTGGGGGAGGTACAAGCTAATCAGGGTGGATGCAGTGCCTGTCCCGCATGGGGCTCAGTCTTTAATCCCCATTTTACAGATGAGGTAACTGAGGTGCAGAGAAGAGACCTGTCTCCAATTCTGGGTTATTTATGGAGAACCAGACTGTGACACAAGGGGTGAGGAACGTTAGAAGGTCAAGCTCCCCCTGCCATCCTAATCTGGAAAGCCCATTTCTGGTCAAAAGTCTGGGTATTTCCTTCTCTCAAGTTCCACCCGGGCCTCCTCTGGTGCGGATTCTGAAGTTCCAGTCTTGCATCGGGAAGTCAAAGCACAATCCCCACGGACTCCCCAACTCTTCCTGTGGCTCAGTTAGCCAGCAATCCCAGGGCCTACCCACTTGCAGCAGGAGTCCAGCTGGCCCAAACGTGGGTGCTACCGCTCCAGCTTTGGCTCACGCCAAGGCATCCCGCGAACTCCTTTCCCACTTCAATGCCTTCATCCAGGTCTACGTGGGATCTTGACTTTTCCCAAAGAGAGATCAGGCACTGGATGGGATAAAAGATGCCCATAGAGCTGTCCAGGAGCAGCTGGACTTTAAGGTCATTATAAGCAAGGATCATGTCTTCCAACTCTTCAGTTGGATCTGTGACCTTTGGACATTTGATATTTGTCCCAACCCCACAGTTCTTACGTACACATTTTTACATCATACATCATAAATTATTGATTCATATTAATGTCTGCCTCCCCTCTAGACTGCAAGCTCATTATGGGCAGGAATGTGTCTGCTAATTCTGTTGTATTGTACTCACCCAGGCACTTAATCCAGAGCACATAGTAAGCGCTCAATAAATATCTCCCAAGCTCCATCTCAGGATCACCCCTGGAGAGTTTCCAGTACTCTACCAGTCTCAACTACGGGAGGGAGAGTCAAGCAGAGGCACATCATTCCATTCTTATCTTGGGCAGTGGCTAGCCAGTGGAAGGCAATCTGCTACAAGTCGAAACGGACCTGTGCTGGGCAGCAGCAGAATGGGAGAGAGTCGAGGGCAGACTCAAGTTTACTGCGTGGAAGGAGGTGATGGTAAACCACATCCGTATTTGTACCAAAAAAACTCTCCAGATACACTGCCAGAATGACTGCAGATGGAGGTGGGGCATTCTAGGAGAGATGTGTTCATGGAGCCACTATTGGTCAGAGGTGCCTCGATGGCACAAGAAGAGACTCTCCCAAGCACTTAGTACTTCACTCTGCACACAGTAATCGCTCAATAAATTCTACTGCTTGATTGATTGAGCAGTGACTCCAGACCCGCCGGGACTTCTAGACGGGGAGGTTAGACGGGAAGGTTAGAGTCAGTCGAGTGGGCCGGGCGTGCACTGACACGGACACCGGGAGGTCCCTGAGCCTCGTTCCCAGTTATCCCAGCGCTTAGTACAGTGCCTGGCACATAGTAAGCCCTTAACAAATGCAGAAATAATAATGATGATGATAATAACAGCCAGTCTCAGGTTTGTAGTCGTTTCTGGCCAAATCCATCTGTGCATATACTCAACCACCTGGTTTCATCCATTTGCTAGCCCCAACACAGAACAACTGAAAATGAATGTTTTGGAGCCAGAACCGACCTTCATCGGAGACCAGAGGGCTGTGACCAACCGGTGGGTTCCAATATAAATGAGAGAGTCCAGGAGAGCACGGTGACTAGAGGAGACTTTATTATCATCCCCGGGCTTTGTCGTACCCAGGACGGGATCCCCAGGTCCGCTGGGATCTGCCCGTCTCTCTGTCTCAAACTGGAAACATCCAGCCTAGGTCTGAAGGTGAGGCCTAGTCCTTCATTAGCCCAGTAAGAGACAAAGACACGCTAACAGATCCAAACAGCATCTGGGGGTCTGGAGAACTTGGTCTTCCAACCGAGAGACGTTGCTGACGGCCAGCTAAATTCTTAAGGGCAAGTCAGAGCCCCCAGGAGAACTGCTCGATGACACTTTTCCATCCCAACGACAGCAGCACATGCTGGTGCCAAGTTAAGCTGTTACGCGACTGGCTCTTTACAGAGGTTGCGGTTTTATCCTCTGAGCAGCTTCGAGAACAGACGCAGGGCTTACTTTGTCTCCGAACTCTCTCTCGCGATGCTCCAACAGAATGCCCTGCAAAGGGAAAGAAAAGCTTGAGTGTTAACCTTGTACCGGGAGGCAATTCTGGAACATAATAATGATAATGATAGAAAATTTCTCCCCCTGCTTTCAAAGCCTTACTGAAGGCCCGTCTCCTTCGAGAGACCTTCCCTAAGCCCTCATCTCCTTTTCTCCCACTCCCTTCTGCATCGCCCTGACTTGCTCCCTTTATTCATCTCCCCTTCCAGCCTCACTGCGCTTATGTACATATCCGTAATTGATTTATATTAATGTCTGTCTCGCCTCTCGACTGTAAACTTGTGGGCAGGGAATACGTCCATTTATTGTTACATTGTACTCTCCCAAGCGCTTCACAGAGTGCATACGGTAAGCACACAGTAAATACGATTGAATGAACGAAGAAAAGAACTATTCTTGCTCTGTCGCAAGGTCCAATTTAAGCCTCAACCTCTGCCATAGAAGTGGGCGGGGGGCAGGGAGGTTGGGGGGGGGGGGTGGCCCAAGAAGAGCCAGAAAAAACAAACTCCGTCTTTGGGGAGCAATTCCCAACTGCTGACTTCCCAGCAACAAAAGAGAGGGTGCGTCCCCAGAGTTTGGAGAAACTGAGTCTTCTGGGAAGGGTGAGTACCCAGGGAGTCATCAAAAGGCAAACAAATTCCCAGCAGGGCCAAACTTTCTAAATGGAGAGATGAAGCTGCACCTTGCCCCTCCCGCACACGTGCACACACACGCATACACACACCAAGCCTAGGGGCTTGCCCTCTGCAGTCCCAGAAATGGGTGGACTGGTGAAGGAGTGTGACTCCCTTCTCTCCCTTCTCTTCTTCCCCAGCCCAGCCCGCACACTCCGTTCCTCTGCCGCCGCTAACCTCCTTGGGCCTCGATCCCGCCGTCGACCCCTGGCCCACGTCCTACCGCTGTCCCGAAATGCCCTCCCTCTTCACATCTGCCAAACTAAGCCCTACTGAGAGCTCACCTCTTCCAGGAGGCCTTCCCAGACTGAGTCCCCCTTCTCCTCTGCTCCTCCTCCCCTCCCCATTGCTCCGACTCCCTCCTTCTGCTCTACCCTCCTCCTCCACCCCACGGCACTTGTGTACATTTGCACATATTGATTATTCTATTTATTCTATTAACGTGTAAATATCTAGAATTCTATTTATTTTGATGCTATTGATGCCTGTCTACTTGTTTTGCTTTGTTGTCTACCTCCCCCCTTCTAGACTGTGAGCCCGTTGTTCGGTAGGGATTGTCTCTGTTGCTGAACTGTACTTTCCAAGTGCTTAGTACAGTGCTCTGCACACAGTGAGCACTCAATAAATGCGACTGAATGACTTAGTGAATAGAGCACAGGCGCAGGAGTCAGAAAGATACGGGTTCTAATCCCGGCTCTGCCACATGCCTGCTGTGTGACCTTGGACAAGTCACTTCACTTCTCTGAGCCTGTTACCTTATCTGTAAAATGGGGATTAAGAGTGGGAGCCCCTTGTGGAACAGGGCCTGTTTCTAATCTGATTAGCTTGTATCTATCTCAGCGCTTACAATAGTGCTCGGCACATAGTAAGCGCTTAACAAATACCAACATCATCATTATTATTATTATTATTATGGCGTGAAAAGGTATTAGCTAAGTTGGACATCAAGAAACCTCTGCAAATCCCTTCCCCAAGCCTCAGTTTACCCCAACATGCCAGTTGCTCCTGCAGGATGAGCAGAGAGTTTCACGGTATTACTGAATGCTTACTGTATGAAGAGCACTGTACTAACCACTTCAGGAATGTACAATCCAATAGACCTGATAGACACGATCCCTGCCAACAAGGAGCTTACATCACCCATCTGATAAAGCTTGAATCCTTATACTTCCCCCAATTTGTTCTCCATTTAAACTCGTGCCCACCATTTGGTGTTAGAATAATAACGACGGTATTTGTTAAGCGCTTACTACGTGCGCCAAGCACTGTTCTAAGTGCTGGGGTGAATACACGGTTATCAGGTTGTCCCACGTGGGGCTCACATCTTAATCCCTATTTTACAGATGAGGTAACTGAGGCACAGAGAAGTGAAGCGACTTGCCCAAAGTCACAGCCGATAAATGGCGGAGCCGGGATTAGAACCCACGACCTCTGACTCCCAAGACCTGCTCTTTCCACTAAGCCATGCTGGATGACAGTTCACCGACGGTCAACCATTCTATTGGGAGGGAATTCATTTATTCATTCAATCATATTTATTGAGCGCTTACTATGAGCAGAGCACTGTACTAGCACTTGAAATGTGCATGGACAACTGGATGCCCAGATCTCCTCTGGCCCATGACCTCATTTTAATGCCACTTAATGCCATTTAATGCTACTACCTTCCTGGAGGCTGTCTTCCCCCACCCCCGACCCTGGCACTGTGAAGGACTACCTATTAGCCCCACCCCCAAGACTATGACGGCAGTTATGGTTTCTCTTGAAGCTAAAAAGGGGCAGAAACAGAGCAAAAAAAATCTCCCCCCACCTAGCAGGCTGTGAGGGTTTCCACTCTCCCCAAGGGGATGACTGTCCGGCCAGGGGTCACTCTGCCCACCGTCCGCCCAGGCAGCTTGGTGGGGACTCCAAGGACGAGTCGAATGCCCCATTTTGAGAGCTGCCGTTGCTGTGACTCGGTAAATCCCCGGGTCCGCTGTCTCACGCAATTAGCCCCGAGGAGCGATCATCCCCAGGGAACTGAGGAGCGGCACGGCCGAGGGCCCAGAGCACAGGCTTGGGAGTCGGAGGTCCCGGGTTCCAATCCCGGCTCCGTCGCCTGCCTGCTGGGTGACCTCGGGTTAGTCGCTTCACTTCCTCTGTGCCTGTTACCTCATCTGTAACGCGGGGATTCAACACCTTTTCTCCCTCCAACTTTGACTGTGAGCCCCATGTGGGACAGGGACTGTGTCTAACCTAATTATCTTGTATCCACCCCAGTACTTAGAACAATGCTTGACACATTAAGTAAGCACTTAAAAAATACCATTAACAAACCCCCCCCAAAACCCTGGTTTAGTCTGCTTCTTATCCTTCCCCTTTCCACACTCTCCATCTCTCCCTCTCACCCCTCTCTATACTCATCCTCTTTAAACCCACTCCCTGGCCTGCTTAAGGTGATCACCAAAATCATTTCCGGCATTTAATAAGCAACTGTGTGGGGAGCACATGTCCGCCGAATGATACACTGGATGCGTGCTGTGTGCAGAACGCTATACTGGACTCCTACCGTTGGCAGGACACTACTCTTCTGTGTGCCTACTTTGAGCAGAGAACTGTATTAAGAGTTTATGGATGCAGAACACTGTTCCGAAAGTCCCAGTGAATGGAGTTTGGTGCAGTAAATACATAAAATTATAATGCAGAATATACATTGGAACAGGAAGCGCTCAATAAATACGACTGACTGAATGAAAGAATTAGAAAATACAGTGCTTGAGGAGATCAGAATTGTGGGCGGGGAACGGGTCTGCCAATGTCTCTCCCAAGTGCTTAGTACAGTGCTCTGCACACAGTAAGCGCTGAATAAATACCATTGATTGATTGATTGCTGGTCACCCTGGCCCAGCCTGGCAAGCCGCTGGGCGCTTCCAGGGTAAGTAGGTGGCTCTGGGAACGAGTCAGAGGCAGCTAGCTCCTCTTATCCCCACTCGTCCCAGCCCCCAAAACACGGTCGGGACTCTACGGACAAGCCCACGCTCTTGTCATTCCAGTGGCCTCGGGCCCAGTTTAGGGCTCCGTGCTCTTTGACCTCCATTACTCATGGGGGCCTTTTTCGTATCCCTGCCGGGTGGGACCTTCCTCCTCCTCCTCCCTACCTAGTCCTGGGGGCAGCTGGGGCTTTTTTCATTCCCTTTGGAGACCAGGGTGAGGATCTGTGGGTGGAGAAGTTCCCACCCCCTCAGATTCTGCCTCCAGTTGGCCCAGCTCTGCAGATATAATGCTGCCACCCCTGTAAGCCAATCCCCCCCCCGACACCCATCTTTCAGAGGCAGGCTCTCCTCTTTCTCCTCCCGCCTTTCCCAACTAAGCCCTCATTTCCCCTAGTCCCTCTCCCTTCAGCGTCACCTTTGCACTTGGATCTGTACAGGCGGTTGATATTCACCCTACCCTCGGCCCCACAGCAGTTACGTAAATAGCCATAATTTATTTTAATGTCTGTCTCCCTCTCTAGAGTGTAGATTCCTGTTGGGCGGGGAACGTGTCTACCAACTTCGTTATACTGGACTCTCTCAAGTGCTCGGTACAGTGCTCTGCACATATTAAGTGCTCCATAAATACCACTGATCGACTGTTTTACCGTACTGCCCCAAAAGCTTATTATAGTGCTCTGCACAAAGGAAGTGCTCGGTAACTACAATTGGTTGATTGATTGAGTTTATTTATGGTGCTCCCCTCTGCCTTTCCTCCAATCTCCCTCCCTCTTGCTATTCTAGATCAGTCCAGAGCATTCTTTCCTTACTGCTTCTTTCCCACCGCTCTCTGGGTACCCTGAGCACACAGTGAGGCCTAGAGATGTAAGATTTCAACTCCCGGAGGGGATCTCGGATCAGGACAGTAGCACATCCCAATAAAGCATCCCAGTGGAGCTGTTAGAGAAGCAGCGTGGCTCAGTGGAAAGAGCCCGGGCTTGGGAGTCAGAGGTTATGAGTTCAAATCCCAGCTCTACCACTTGTCAGCTGTTTGACTGTGGGCAAGTCACTTCACTTCTCTGTGCCTCAGTTCCCTCATCTGTAAAATGGGGATTAAGACTGGGAGCCTCACGTGGGACAGCCTGATTACTCTGTGTCTCCCCCGGCGCTTAGAACAGTGCTCTGCACATAGTAAGCGCTTAACAAATGCCAACATTATTATTATTAAAGCTGGAATGCAGCCAGGCAATCCGGATAAGTGGTGCGGGGCTCCACCCGCAGAACAATAGAGTGTAAACAGGGAAAACATCCGACAATCCCTAGACCAGGGGTTGGGAACCTAAGGCTCGCTAGCCAGCTGCGACTCTTCGATATAGCAGATATGGCTCGAGAGCCCTGGTGCCCACTTGGGATTGGCACTGTGAGGGCGTCACCGCTACTTTCTCCCTCACGGTTTCCTGGGCAGGAATGATCTTGCCCGCTCCACCCCCTCTGAGTTGGAATGGGACCGAAGGAGGGTCAAAATGGTGGCTCCACACCTTGGCCTCTGCTGGCAGGATGGTGCCACGCCTTGGGGAACGGTGGGATCCCCCCAGTCTTCCCCACGACATGTTGGAGCTGTTCTTGCCCTTCTCCCTTCCCCGGTGCCCAGGCAAGCGGTGAACCAGCTAAGCCAGGCAAGGCAGGGGAACATTCACGTCTGCCCCATGGGCACTGAGAGCCCCACATTCTGGCAATCAATCAAAGGTATCTACTGAGTGCTTACTGTGTGCAGAGAACAATACAACAGAGTTGGCAGGCATGTTCCCTGCCCGCAACAAGCTTACAGTCTAGAGGGGGAGACATTAACGTAAAGAAATAATGTGAATTACAGATATATACGTTGGCCATCATCACGCTGGGAAGGAAAGCACTATGCCCTCCTCTCCTCTTCACCCACTTCCTTCTGCGTCACCCTGACTTGCTCCCTTTATTCATCCCCCCTCCCAGTCCCACGGTACCTATGCATAGATCTGCAGTTTATTCATTTATATTAATGTCTGTCTCCCCTCTAGACTCTAAGCCATTGTGGGCAGGGACTGTGTCTGCTTGCTATACTGTACTCTTCCAAGCGCTTAGTACAGTGCTCTGCACACAGTAACCGCTCAATAAATATGACTGAATGAATGGAAGTACAGGGGACAAAAAGAGTCCCTGCGACAGCAACACACTCCCCACGGATAATAATAATGATGGTATTTGTTAAGAGCTTACTATGTGAAAAGTACTGTTCTAAGTGCTGGGGTAGATTCAGGGTAATCATTTTGTCCCACGTGGGGCTCAGTCTTAATCCCCATTTTATAGATGAGGTAACTGAGGCACAGAGAAGTTCAGGGGCTTGCCCAAGGTCACACACCAGACAAATGGCAGAGCCGGGATTAGAACTCACGTCCTCTGACTCCCAAGCCCATGCTCTTTCCACTAAAGCACGCTGTTTCCCCTTCCCTTCCTACATGCACTGGAGGAAGAGATTAAACATCCCCATCCCCAGAAGCCAGGTTCAGAGCGGCGGTGGGAGCACCGGCAGAGAGAGATGGGACAACGGTAGCCACACTGCTCTGGCCATCTGGCACCTGCCCGCCCCGCTTCCTAAATAAACCAGAATAATAAATCTGATCTTTCTTTCCCCTTCCCACCCTTCTGTTTTCTCCTCTCTTTCGCACACCATCTGCTCCCAGGTTTTATTTCATTTGGCTCTTCGCTGTATGGGCCGGGAATATGTCTGTTATTGTTGTATTATACTTTTCCAAGAGCTTAGTACAGTGGTCTGCACAAGGTAAGCACTCAATGAGCACGAGCGAATGAATGAAAGGTCTGCCTCAGAGCAATCCAACCACGCAGGGAAGAACCTGGAGCAGGAGAGCCAGGAGAGGCTGTTGTCCTGGCCCGGGGCCCTACAGGGGCTCCCCGGGTCCCCAAGAGAAAAGGGGAGCAGGTCATCCCTGGAGGGATGTCAGAGGTGCCAGGGGAGGTTGATTTGCTGGGAAGAGGAAGATGGGGAACAGGAGAGAGAAATCGCTTGTTGTGGGCAGGGAATGTGTCGATTTGTCGCATTGTACTCTCCCAAGCACTCAGACCTTAGCACACAGTAAGCGCTCAATAAACACGACTGAATGAATGAATCACGGGACGACTGAAAGAGCTTTACTGCAGCCCTAGGAGGCCCTCGGAAAAATTAAGGGAATGGTGAATATCAGCGAGAGCAGAATACCTGTTTGCCTGCCCCAAGGACATACACGCCTCCGAGGATCAGTCCTTCTCCCTCCAGGTTACCGGAGAAGCCCCTGTTTCGGGCCCGAAGGAAGTTCTGCCACACGCCCAGGCGGATGAACCCCAAAAACAGCATCTTCCTCTTGTGGGGACCATAGAATTTTTTCTGCAAGGACAAACGATCGTACGATAAGTCATCACCTCAGGGCTGGCGGAGAGGGAAGCGAAGGCACCGTGGTGGACGAGAAGCCGAGGAGCATTACGGAGCATGGAGAGCCTGTGACCGTGGCGCATATTTGGGAGGTGAGATGCCTAACCGACACGGCCTTGAAGCCCCACGAACTTCCTTCGTGTGCAAGTTCAAGAATTTCCAGCCACCCAGAAAATCTCCAGGATCTAGCCTGAGGTACCGCAATGCGCATCCAGCAACAGAATCTGGGTGAGCGCCGCGTGTGTGGGTGTGTCTGTCTGCGTGTGCAGGCGCGTACATGCAGGTCTCCTGAGACCTCCACCCTTTTGCCCCTGACCTACTTTCAACCCAAAAAGTTCTGGTCACCTTACTGAAAGGACACAAAGATAATCCATGACCTTCTAAGAGCCCACTATCTAAGCACCCACTCCCCTCCACTATCAAGCCAAGAAGGGCTCCAGAAGGATCTGAACCAATGGCATGCCTATAAAATGCCCAAATGCACGCTCTCGCCTAAATTAACAAGAAAAACACTCACACCCTCTGTGAGCCGGGAAGGGAAGCCCCCGCAAAACAGACGGGAGGGAAAGAGATTCTTCCGCAAGGTTAGCCCAGAAAACTGGATGAAATCATTCGAATAGATTTCACTGGATCCTAGTGATCGCCGATTTTACAAGGTGGGAGAGGAAAGAGCGGAGCCCAACAACTCTGAACACCTGAAAGTGGGTCCCCGGGGGAAGCAAGTATATGAGGGAAGGGAACTGTGAGCTTCACGTGGGAGATGGACTGCGTCCAACCTGATGAGCTTACATCTTGGCGAAGCAGTGCGGCCTAGTGGGTAGAGCCCTGGGCCTGAGAATCAGAGGGAACTGGAGTCTAATCCCAGCTCCACCACTTGTCTGCTGTGTGATCCACGGCCAGTCACTTCACTTCTCTGTGCCTCAGTTACCTCGGTCGTAAAATGAGGATTAAGACTGTGAGGCCCATGCGGGACAGGGACCGAATCCAACATGACTTTCTTGCATCTATCCCAGCGCTTTGAACAATGCCTGGCACATAGGAAGCGCTTAACAAATACCATAAAAAAAACTCCAAACAAAAACATCTCGGCAGCGACAGCTGCTCTCCCTCCCATCCATCCTCACGACCGGTAGAACGTGACTTTTGCTTTAGCAACGTCCCACTGAGTCACAGTTCAAGAAGGGCTTGGACAATCCACAAGAAGGTGCTTTTCATAATCTAACTGCTGTTGCTATGGGGCAAGAAAAAGATAGTCATGTAAGAGCATGTCATCAGGATCGAGCAGCCGAAAGACCACTCGGCTGGCAAGAAAGCTCAGCAGAGGCATTTATAGAACGCTAAGCCCGATTAACGAAGCTGAAGCCACACCAACGCCCAACCGACATCAGGCCAAGGCGATTGAGCTTCGCACCTCGGCCACCAGCGCACCCTCCGCCGCCACAGGGCCTTCTAACTTGGCTCTGTACAGCAATCGACGGGGGAAGGAGACTCACCCTTTCATCCAGAAAGATTTCTCCTTTGAAATAGGGCTGGAAATCCTCCACTTCGGTTCCGATCTTTTCTTTCACCACCGCGTAGAGGGGCACCCCCAGCCGGTCAAGCTGAGGTTTCAGAGAGGACAGCTCTGCGGCCTCCTGGAAGACAGTGAGACAGAGAAGGGCTGCAAATCCATGCCCCTGTAGAGACTCCGAGTCTGCAGGGACCTCCAGCACACGTCCAATCGGTCTGACACCCAGACCACTGACCCGAAGGGCTTAGCTCTCAGAAAAATCGAGAGGACCGTAGAACTGGGTGGTTCCTTTCCGGAATGGTGTTCCTTTCCGGAACACTGCGGCTTTCGAGGTGCCAACCCAGGAACTTCGACAGGGAAATTATTTTAATGGCCAGGGTGACGATTGGGATCCACTCAACCAATAGTATTTATTGAGCATTCAACTAACTAGAGCACTGTACTAAGCGTTTGGGAAAGTACAGTTGGACAGAGTTTTTTTATGGTATTTATTAAGCGCTTACTATGTGCCAAGCACTGTACTAAGTGCTGGAGTTTCAAGCTAATCAGTTTGGACACAGTCCATGCCCCACATGGGACTCGCAGTCTTAATCTCCATTTTACAGATGATGCATAGGGAAGTTAAGTGACTTTCCAAAGTCACACAGCAGACAAGTGGTGGAGCCAGGATTAGAACCCAGGTCCCTCTGGCTCCCAGGCCCGGGCTCTATCCACTAAACCGCCCCGCTTCTCAGCTTTGGATAGATGCAATCCCTGCCCACAAGGAGCTTACGGTTAAGAGGAGCTTTCGGTCTATAGGACACCAGACAACATCCGCGAGACAGCTGCCATTGACAGTATCCTCCCAAATCTCAACTTCTAATTGTCCAGAAGTTCCGGGTGCTACAAGTTGCAATTCCAAAGATTCTGATCACCGGAAAAGAGGATGGATGGGGCTGGAGGTGCCTTGGGGTAACGGGTTCCTGGTCACACCAAGGACTATTTTTCCAGATAAAGCAAGTGCACCTGTAACCTGCAAATTTACAAACAGCACGGCCTAGTGGAAAGAGCACAGGCCTGGAAGTCGGAAGACCTGAGTTCTAATCCCAGTTCTGCCAATTGCTTGCCGTGTGACCAAGGGCATGTCATTAAACTTCTCTGCGCCTCAGTTTCCTCAACTGTAAAATGGCAATTCCATGCCCGTTGTCCCTCCTAGTTAGACTGTGAGCCCCAGATGGGACAGGGACTGTGTCCAACCTGATTAACTTGTATCTGTCCCAGCATTTGGAACAGCGCTCGACACACAGTAAGCACTTAAGGATAACTATAATAATATTAATAATAAAATAACAACAAAAAATTTAACCAGGCCTTGGCTGAACTAATAAACCTGACCACCTTGAGCATCAACCAGAGACCAGCCACGCCATGACCTACAAGGCCTACTTCAAAGCTTCCGACTTTATCTCTGAGTGACGAGTTCTAAAACGCATGCATGCAAAATGGAAAAAAAATAGATTTATTCCCGCAGGCCTATAGAACACCCCGCAATTAATTTAATTAAAATGAAAAAATCACATACCCATCCACCCACCCTTTGGAGAACAGAAAAAAAGTTTCCATAACGTTCTCTGCCTGGGCAAAAAGCAACAGACCAATGAAAACCAAGATTTAATGATCGAAAGGCTTTGGAAAGCTTTTGGTCTGCACACGGGTGTCCGGTTTGGGAGAAATTAGTGGTTTGTGGCTAAGAGGATCTCACCACCATTTTGAAGGAAGGAGGGTAATGGACATGCTGTCATGAAACACAACCAAGAGCAGAAGCCACACAACTGGAACCTGAAAGCAAGGCTTCTACTTCCCACTTGGCAGGGAATCACAGAATCATCATCATCATCAGTGGTATTTATTGATTGCTTACTGTAGGCGGAGAACTGTACTGAACGCTTGGGAAAGTACAATATAACAGATTTGGCAGCCCTGTCCACAACAAGCTTCCAGGCTAGAGTTCGCCACATTTGCGATGGTCAGCGTAGACGAGGTCATCCCCTTTCATGCACTCTCATGTCCCCATCCCTATAAACATGGGGGGTTCGAGAGACACAACCTTCAGGATGTCTCCCTGCAAGATATTTGTACCCAACGAATACCGAATGCTCTGAGCAAGCCGTGTATTTGCCAGTGGAAATAAAGAGTTACCGTTGCAAGTCGGCGGGTCACGTGAGCCCCGAAGCCACCTACCTCTCTGCACAAAAATCATCCAGGACGCCGCACAGCCATGATCACGGCCCCATTACGCTGCCAAAGCTCTCGGGCCTTAAACGTTCTCGGTTCCGATTCTGGCAAGAAAGACACGTTCAGCGTTATGTGCCACTCTGGGCACCAGACTGATCATTCAGGTTTAAACTCAATCTATACTACAGAGGAGCGTAGCCTACCAAAAAGAGGCTTCATTTGGGAGTCAAAAGTGGGGGGATGAGAGGCAGACCTGCCCCTGCTGCCTGCCTACTGTGCCATTTGTACCATTCTGGTCTTCAGTATCCTCATCTGTAAAATGGGGATAATCAGCACTGCATTCCCCTCCCTCACAGGAATTTGGGGAAAATAAAATGAGATCGTTAACATGAACATGCTGTGGGACAATAAAGCCCGAAGCAAATCCTAAGTGGGCAGCAGCGTGGTTTAGTGGATAAAATATGGGTCTGGGAGCAGAGGAGTTGGATTCTAATTCTGGCTCTGCCACTTGCCTGTGGTGTGATCTTGGGCAAGTCACTTCAATTCTTTGTGCCTCAGTTTCCTCAACTGCAAAATGGAAACTCAATACCTGTTCTCCCTCCTACTTAGACTGTGAGCCCCAAATGGGGCAGGGAATGTGTCCGACCCGATTAACTTGCACTTAGAACGGTGCTTGATACACAGATTAGCAAATACCATAAAAAAATCCAAGGCAATCAATCAATTAATGGTATTTATTGAGCAGAGCACTGTCCCGAGTGCTTGGGAGAGTAGAATGTAGCAGTCGGTAGATACGTTCCCTGCCCAGAAGGAGCTTTTCCCTGAGGTAGAGATCAGGCTTCCATGGAAACTTGGTATCAGTCTTTTAGACTGTGAGCCCCATGAAGGACAGGGACCATGGTTATTTCCCACCTGGTCGCTCTCTCCCAGCGCTCACCGCAGTGCTCGACACAGAGTAAGCACTGAATGAATAATAATTCTGGTATTTGTTAAGCGCCTACTATGTGCAAGGCACTGTACTAAGCGCTGGGGTAGTACAAGCAAATCGGGTTAGATACAGACCCTGTCCTGCATGGGGTTCAGAGTCCCAATCCCCATTTTACGGATGAGGTAACTGAGGCCCAGCGATGTTAAGTGACTGGCCCGAGGTCATACAGCAGACTAGTGGCAGAACCGGGATTAGAACGCTTGACCTTCTGACTCCCAGGCCCGGGCTCTATCCATTACGCCACGCTGCTTCTCAATACGCTTATTCATTCATTCCTTCATTCATTCAATAGTATTTATTGAGCGCTTACTATGTGCAGAGCACTGTACTAAGCGCTTGGAATGTACAAATCGGCAACAGATAGAGACAGTCCCTGCCCTTTGACGGGCCAGCCTAGGAGTTCAGCACTCACCTTTTCCCAGGGTTTTCAGTTCTGTGTCTTCCAGGTATTCCAGCGTAGCCTTCTCCGGCTTCGTCAGCAGAAGGTCGGTGTTAGCCAGGAGCAGCCCCACCGCCGCTGCTCCCAGGGCACCGACCCCAACGGACCACATCCCCAGGTTGAAGAGCCCCAGGTCCGGGGGCAAAGGCATCCCTAAAGTCCGGGGGGGAAAGAAAGGGGAGAAAGAGAGAGGGGGAGACAGATATTAGGACACATTCCTCAGAGTCACTGGTGCACAGAGGGGGCAACTTCAGCGGCAGGCTGGGTGGGGTTGAGTGGCACAGTCAGGGTGATATTTCCTCCCCGTCCTCCTCCTTCCTTCCCCTTCTTCTCCCTCTCCACCTCCTCCTCTCAGACTAACGCAACAGTCCTCAGGGCTGCATTCCCAATTACAACATAAACGGGGGTGACACCGCAGACATCCTAAATAAGAGATGGATACGGCTCTTCCCACATGCCCGGAATCTGACCTTCGTCACCTTGACTGTAGTGGAAATTTGAAAAACTCTTGGGACTTCACCACATGCACCCGGTACTCTAACGCAAATATCTTAACCTGCGGTTCACAAGGAGATTCCAACGACAGCCTCTCGCCAGATCTCTGCAGTGCGGCATTCCAGGTTCACAGACGGTTTTTGATTTGGTTGGCAAAGGAGACAATGATAATAATCATAGTGGCTTAGTACAGTGCTCTGCACATAGTAAGCGCTCAATAAGTACTACTGAATGAATTTGTTAAGCGCGATGTGACAGCGCTGAGACAGACACAAGATAATCAAGTTGGACATGGTCCCTATCCCACATGGGGCTCGCAGTCTAAGGGGGAGGGAGAACAGATATTGACTCTCCATTTTACTAATGTCAATTAGCATTTCTCAAATTGGAAGGCATGTGGCTTAGTAAATAGAGCACAGGCTTGGGAGTCAAAGGACTGGGTGGCACACACACTTGCCTGCTGTGTGATCTTGGGCGAGTCACTTCACTTTTCTATGCCTTAGGCACATCTCTCCCAAGAGGCCTTCCCTGACTAAGCCCTCTTTCCCTTTTCTTCCACTCCCTTCTGTGCCCAGACTTGCCCCCTTTATTCATCTCCCCTCCCAGCCTCACAGCACTTAAGTACATACCCGTAATTTATTTATTAATGTATATCACCCTCTCCTCTAGACTGTGAGTTTGTTGTGGTCAGGGAATGTGTCTGTGTATTGTAATGTTATACTCTCCGAAGTACTTAGTACAGTGTTCTGCACCCAGTATTAAGCACTCAAAAAATATGACTGATTGACAGACTGACCTCAGGTTCCTCATCTGTAAAATGGGGATTGATATCGGTTCTCTCTCCCATTTAGATTGAGACACACAAGAATCAGGTACTGTGTTAGGCCTGATTATCCCGCATCTACGCCAGCACTTAGTATAGCTCTTGGCACGCAGTAGCATCTAACGAATTTGAATAAATACCACATTTATTCATATCAGACTAAGAAAAGTCGATCGTTCCATTCCGTTCGGATCAAACCACAAAATAGCATGTTACGAAATGCACTTTAAAGGATGGTTTCGGCTCTAGACCGTAAGCTCATTGCGGGCGATGAATGTGTCTGCTTTTTGTTATATTGTACTCCCCCAAGTGCTCTTAGTAAGCGCTCAGTAAATACGACTGAATGAAGGTACAAGAGACACAATGTTGGCTCAGTGGTTGTAGGGCTGGAGCAGGATGTGCTGTAGAGACGACCTTTAAAATGGACACCGCCCGCTGAAGAAAGCATAACTATTCCCCCAGAACCCCTGGGATGCTTAAGTGACGAAAGAACTGCCCTTTCTGGGTGCAGCGTGAGAGATTACACAAGATATATCATATAGATAGATTGCAGAATTTCTGAAGAGGGAAAAAAGCAACATAGAAGCACAGCGCTTAGAAGAGTGCCTGGCACATAGTTAGCACTTAACAAATACTATTATTATTATACTATCTACTCCCTACTTGAATTTTTCTCACTGGCCCAGGACCAGAGGAAAGCCTATTTCTTTGCTGTCTCTCGCTCAGAGGGCCAGACCAGCTAAGCGACTTCAGCCGATCCATTTTGAAGAATTCAAAGTCAAAGCCTCTTCCTCCCTGGAGAGAAGCCACTCACCGTTGGCGACGTCTAAGGGACGCGGGGTCTCCGATCTTCCGCCCGCTGCTGCCGGCCCAGACTCGGAGAGTGGCTCCGAATGCCAAGGGGAGAAATCCCTTCTGAGCGCAGCTGGCACCTATGAGCCCTTTTGACTGGGGCTAGGAAAGGTGGGCGGGCAGGTGGGTGGAGTCGGGCACAACCCCAACCCAGGAACCTTTATGCTCCTTTCAGTTCCTGGCAGCTAATCACACTTCGGAGCCTCTCAAGATGGGAAGGGGGGGAGGGGGAAATGCCAGGCTTCTTCCCAAAGCTTCGCAAAAAACAGACTTTCTCTGTGTCATTAAGAATCCCACAGAGCGTTGCTAAGAGCAGATGCGATTGGTTGGGAAAGGACCACTGCACATTTGGCAGCCGTGGCAGTAATGCTTCTTTCTTCGTCGCAGCCGCACATGGGAGAGTGCACATTTTTCTGGGTGCGAGCTCCAGAGAGCTTAATAATGATGATAATAATGATGGCATTTGTTAAGCGCTTACTACATGCCAGGCACTATACTAAAGCTCTCGGGAGGACACAGGCAAATCGAGTTGGACACAGTCCCCGCCCCATGTGGGGCACAGAGTCTCAATCTTCATTTTACAGAGGAGGTAACTGAGGCCCAGAGACATGAAGTGATTTGCCCAAGGTCAGAGAGCAGACAAGTGGTGGAGCTGGGATTAGAACCCATGACCTTCTGAGTCCCAAGCCCGTGATCTATCCACTGTACCATAATACTGGGTTCTAATCCCAGCTCCGCCACCTGCCTGCCATGAGACCTTGAGTGAGTTACTTAACTTCTCTGTGCCTCAGTTTCCTCACCTGGAAAATAGAGATCCAAATCCTGTTCTTTCTCACGTGAGGCCCTCGGGGACAGGGGACTGCGACCAATCAGATTAACTTGTATCTACCCCAGGGCTTTGAACAGTACTTGACACACGGTAAGTGCTTAACAAATATCACAATTCTTATTATTCAATCAATTTATTATCCCGATTATTATTAATCAAACATGAGCATTTATTGGGGCAGAGCACTGCATTAAGCACTCAGGGATAGTATGCTGAACTCTCCCTTCTCTCCTCCCTAACACCCTACCCTTAATGACGTGGAACTTGGCAGAAACATTCTCAAGTTCCCTCTGGAACCCTTCGCCTGCCGGCCGGTCCTTCCTATTGCGTTTGCCCACGGGAACATATTGACAGTCCTCTTACTCAGGCCTGCTGCTCAGGAGAGCCTTCTCCCCCGCAAAACACCCACTCGCCCTCTTCTCCCCCCAAAACACTCCTCCCCCCGACACACAGGCTCCACCAAGACTCCCAATCAGCTCCCTCCTTCTCCACCCAGGAGGGTGAAGAGCACAGGCAGCGTGAGGCCTTCTCAACCTCCAGAGCTGTGGGTATTCATTCATTCAATCTTATTTATTGAGCGCTTCTATGTGCAGAGCACTGTACTAAGTGCAATTCGGCAACAGAAAGGGACAATGCCTGCCCAACGACGGGCTCACACGGGGGAGACAGACAAGTAGTCAGGCGTCAATACCATCAAGATAAATACAATCATAAATATATACACATTATTAATAAAATAGAGTAATAATGTATACAAATAGGCACAAGTGCTGTGGGGAGGGGAAGGGGCAAGAGCAGAGGGAGGGATTAGGGGGAATGGAGAGGGGAGGGGGGAAGAGGGAAAGGGAGAGCTCAGTCTGGGAAGACTTCCTGGAGGAGGTGAGCTCTCACTAGGGCTTTGAAGAGGCCAGGAGAGCTAGTTTGGCAGATGTGAGGAGGGAGGGCGTTCCAGGTCAGCGGTAGGACGTGGGCCAGGGGTCGACGGCAGGACAGGCGAGAACGGGGGACCGTGAGGAGGTGAGCGGCGGCAAAGGAACCAAGTGTGCAGGATGGGCTGGAGAAGGAGAGAAGGGAGGTGAGGTAGGAGGGGGCAAGGGGATGGAGAGCTTTGAAGCCAAGAGTGAGGAGTTTTTGTTTCATGCGAAGGTTGAGAGGCAACCACTGGAGGTTTTTGAGGAGGGTAGGCTGTAGCTGCCACCACACCCGTGACTAGAGCCGTGGCTGTGAGTTTTGGACTCTGAATCGTGATGAGCCCAAAATGGCTCCTCCAGGCACGATGCCCCGTCCCCCTCGTTGCTCACTCATTCCCACCGGAGTCCAGCTCAGGATAACGGAAGCGGGGCAGAGGCATCCACTTCGAAACGGCAGTGACGCGGTGCAGAGTGCTGGGGAAAGGGAAGATAATGCTCTTTCTATAGAGAAGGGCCAAAGGCTTACTGGTTCTAAGCCCTGCAGAGAGCTGCCTGGCTAACCGCTAGACTGCGTCCCTGCATCCTGCCAGATATGAGTTCTCCCCTTCTCCCACAGATAGGCCGGGCTTCTCCCTACAGAGAGCAGCAGGACCGGGTCCAAGCTGCTCCACTCCTGGCATTCAGTTGCCAACCAGTTGCCACTCAGAACTGGGGAGTCTGGGCTGAGAATTTACTAAACATAACTGTGGTACTTGTTAGGGGCTTACTTTGTGCCAACCACTGTAGTAAGTCCTGGAATACATACAATACAATCAGAACAATCGATCAATCGGGTTTATTGAGCACCTGCTGTGTGCAAAACACTGTTCTAAGGGCTTGGGAGAGTACGATCCAACAGTTGGTAGGCACATTCCCTGCCCACAAGCTTTCAGTCTCCAGCACAGTCCTTCTCCCACATGGGGTTCACAGAATAAAGGGGAGGGATCATCGTTTTTAGGCACAGAGTTAAGTGAGAAGGAACAAGCTGGCACTCAAAACTTCCTCTTGCACCCCATGAATTGCTTCTCAAGATTTAATAATGTTGGTATTTGTTAAGCGCTTACTATGTGCCGAGCACTGTTCTAAGCGCTGGGGTAGACATAGGGGAATCAGGTTGTCCCACGTGGGGCTCACAGTCTTAATCCCCATTTTACAGATGAGGGAACTGAGGCACGGAGAAGTGAAGTGACTTGCCCACAGTCACACAGCGGACAAGTGGCAGAGCTGGGATTCGAACTCATGAGCCCTGACTCCAAAGCCCGTGCTCTTTCCACTGAGCCACGCTGCTTCTCCAAGATTTGGCTCTAGGCGGTTTTCCTGTTCAGAACAATGAAGCTATTTTGGAGAGAGAGCTCCTACTTCACCCAGAAACAGTGAGACGGGAGAGGGGAAGGGGTTAGGGGAGGGTCCCGACCTTTCTGCAGTGGTGAGTTGGAGGGGAGGAGGGGCTCCACTGGTTCATGTACATGATTATTTACTGCATCTAAGGAGCATTTATTTACAATCCGACTTGCTTGTAATCACCCCAGAGCTTAGTACCTCTTACCTAATCTGTAAAATGGGGATTAAGACTGTGAGCCCTAGGTGGGAGTACCTGATTACCTTGCAACTACCCCAGAGCTTGCACATAGTAGGCACTTCATAAATACCGTTATTATTATATAAGGTAATCGGGTTGGACACAGTCCCTGCCCCACACAGGGCTCACAGTCTTAATTCCTGTTTTAAAGATGAGGTAACTGAGGCACAGAGAAATAAAATGCCCAAGGTCACACAGCAGAGAAGTGATAGAGCCGGGATTAGAACCCAGGTTCTTCTGACTCCCAGGCCCATGCTCTAGACACTAGGCCATGCTGCTCCTGTTATAGAGAACTGAGAATAAAGCAAAGCCCACAGATGAACCAAACAAGGACAACACTCACAATAAGCAGCACTGACATGAAGGAGTGTGGCCCACAGGAAAGGACACAGGCCCTGGAGTCAGAGGAGCTGGGTTCTAATTCTGCTCTGCCACTTGTCTGCTGTGTGACCTAAGGCATGTAACTTCATTTCTCTGTGCTTCAGTTTCCTTATCTGTCTTTGTGAATTAAATCCTAGTCCCTGCTAAGTAGACTGTGGGCCCCATGTGGGACAAGGAATGTGTCCTACCTGATTATCTTGTACTTATCCCAGTGCTTAATACAATGCTTGGCACATACCATAATAATAATAATCATTATTTGCTGCTCCAGAACCTTTAGCTTGTTTGATTCCCGTGGGACGGGGCTTTACCCAGGGATCATTTTGGAGTCGAGAGGACTGTTCTGTGAGGATCATATTTTCTCCAAGGCATCTGGCATCAGTCCCTTTAGCATGAGTGCATGGACAGGGCTAGGGGCCCTTGGGCTACTGGCCAATGATTAATCAGAGCCATGAGGTAAGAGATGGAATGTCCCTGCAGAGAAAACTCTGTCCTGAGTCTCTGTGACTGCCGAAGAGGATGATCTGCTGACTTCTGGACAGAAGACACCTGAAAACCTTCCTAGATTTCAGAGGAACAGGGAGGCCCTTGCACCGTCTGACTCTATCGCGAGGGCCGTGCCCTTCCAAAAACTCTGTGCTGAGAAAAAAGTCACACTCAACTCCTCACCCATTTTGGTGCGTGTGCGTGCTCGCGTGCACAAACACATATACACACACACGCAGTTCCTTCAGAGAACGCAGCAGCTCGTGCTCTCCAACTGCTTTCTAGTCAAAACACATAGCGACGATGCATGTTATGTCAGAACCGACTACTCTATTCATCAAGCGACTCTAACAGGACGAACGGTTAAGCGCTTAGTACAGTGCTCTGCGCACAGTAAGTGCTCAATAAATACGACTGAATGAATGAAACGGTATCACACACGGAGGGCACATTTTCATTCAATGGTATTTATTGAGCGCTTATTATGTGCAGAGCACTGTACTTGGCGCTTGGAATGAACAAGTCGGCAACAGATAGAGACAGTCCCTGCCGTTTGACGGGCTTACAGTCTCTTTAAATGCTTTTGGCATTTCACAACGCCTCAAGTCGCCCACTGTAACAAAGGTCAAAGCCGATCAGCTCTGTGGAAAGTAATTACTTTTCCATTCTCATAGGGCTACTTTCACATGGCTACCGAGGATCACTGAAATCGGTAATTTGCTTGTCTTCAGTAAATCCATAATATATCAATAAATATCAGTAATATATAAATCAGTATATATTACTGAATTATTCATAACATACCTCAGTTGTGGGGGTTAAAATCCAGAAAACAGTTTGGCATGCACAAAATCCCATCACTCCTATCCCTGGATTTTACTGGAGCTACCCAAGCTCCTTAAAAATCACCAGCTATTTATTTAAAAAGGAAACAAAAGGATGTAGGAGTAGAAAACCCTGGACTGGCGCCACCATTAACCAATAATCTAGTAGTGCAATTAGTCATTGAGGATGCGTTTCAAATTCTGATTTCTGATTTAACAGAAGTTCACCGCGACTTAAACTTCAAGTGTGTGTCATCTTAACCTGAACATGGCAATCTCATCTGGAGCAGCTGTTCCCCTTCTTTCCAAAACACACAGTTCCATGTCTTAGCCTGCAGCCTCCTCCTCCTCCTCCTCCGCCACTAAGACTCCTTTCTTCTCCAATGATGCCCCCAGCGCTCAGAATCTCCCATAGGAACCACACCCCCATTCATTGTTCATGTGCATCCACCGAAAACCACATTTTGCTCTAGTCGCAGACCAGCAGATTTATTAGCCACTGTTAGGGGAGCCATTAACCGCAATGCCTTCTATTTCTTTGGAATGTTTTGTTCTAAGAAAAGAAAAAGCAATTAAAGCAGATTTAGATTAGGATGAATCTTTATGGGTTGGGAAACTCCAGCTCTGACGAGATGCCAGGTGGCAGGTGACTTCGATGCTTTGAAAGGAATTTAATCTGTAATGAGCTCAGAGGAGGTAAAATGTGAACTTTTCCTTCTGCAGTAGTTTCAGGATGGCAGCCCACCCAGGGAGGCCACGAGAAAGATCACTGCAAGTACTATTAGGGTGGGAGATCTCTGCCGACATGGGTTGGGGAGAGATCTCTGCCGGTAGGGCTGGGGGGGAGATCTCTAATAATAATAATAATAATAATGATTTTTCTTAAGCGCTTACTATGTTTCGGGCACTGTACTAAGTGCTGGGGAGAATACAACCAAATTGCACTGGACACAGTTCCTGTCCCATGTGGGACTCACAGTCTTGAATTCCATTTCACAGATAGGGTAACTGAGGCCCAGAGGAGTGAAGCGACTTACCCAAGGTCACAGAGCAAACAAGTGGCAGAGCCGGGATTAGAACCCATGATCTTCTGACTCCCAGGCCTGTGCTCTAGCCAGTATGCCAAGCTGCTTCTGCTGGGTGGGGATTATCTCTCTTTATTGCTGAATTGTACTTTCACAAGCACTTAGTACAGTGCTCTGCACACAGTAAGACCTCAATAAATACCACTGAAGGATTGAATGAATGAATGAATCTCTACATGTACAGCTGGGGGGAGAGGTCTGCAGGTACGGCTGGAGTGGGAGATCTCTGCAGGAAGAACTGGGATGGGAGATCTCTGTAGGAAAAAACTGGGATGGGCAATCTCTGCAGGTACAGCTGGGGTGGGGTCTCGGGGGCCGCCGGCAATCGAGCAAGAACATTACTTCGGCCCCGCGGGGAACCCTTAGGAAATGGAAGCCCAGTGGAGGCTAATGGGAGAAGAGCCTCAACCCACATCACTGCACCGGAGCTTCAGTCCTCCTTTCCTTTCTCCAGTTCCCAACTGGAGACTCCATCATCAGCCTCAAGAAGCGGGCCAGGATAGTAGCTAAGAGTGGCAAGAATCTCAGCAGTCTCCACTGTAGCACTGCTTGCCATTTTGGAGCGGCCCACAAAAGCAGAGAAGCATAGGTAAGCGCTTTATCCTGGCTGTATCTGCTTCCCTTTAACCCCCCAACAACCCTATCCCAAAATAGCAGCCCGAGCCCCACCACTGCCCTCCCACCAGATCCCCTCCCCTCTGGGCCACTGACAACCCATCCCCCGGCACCCCGGACTCTGGGCCTGACTCCCTTTGTTCACTATCACTCGGTCTGGGTCTGTTCTCACCGTATCTGCAAGAATCTCTGAGAACGCGAGGGTGTCTTTCCCCGCCTTTGCCCCGATTCCCATTCTGGTGGCTGTGTGCACAAAGCTCGGGATTTGGAGCCAGGAGGAAATAAAAAGGCAGAGCTGAACACAACCTATGAGCACAAGCTTTCGGGGGGAAAAAAAATGCTCACATTAAAGTTTCACCCTTCTCCAGAGAAAAAGTGAATAAGGAGGACAGACCTTATCAACCAGCTGGAAGGTGAGAATTGGTGTTTAAGGGTATTACTAATAACGGTAGTATTTGTTAAACTCTTACTATGGGCCGGGCACTGTACTGAGTGCTGGGGTGGATACAGGCGAATCGGGTTGGACACAGTCCCTGTCCCACATGCAGCTCACAATTTTAATCCCCATTTTACAGGTGAGGTGATTGAGGTACAGAAAAATTAAGTGACTTGCCCAAGGTCACCCAGCAGACAAGTGGCAGAGCCGGGATCAGAACCCAGGTTCTTCTGACTCCCAAGCCTGTACTCCATCCTGATGAATTCATCTTCCTGGCCACGTGATCAATCGATCAGTGGTATTTAGGGCTGTACTAAGCACTTGGGAGAGTATAAGAGAATTGGTAGAGACATTCCCTGCCCAAAAGGAGCTTATAGTCCAGGGACTACAGTCTAGAATCACAACATTCAGGAATTTATATATTTATTTATTGGTTATTTACTTGGATCAATTTTTTTAGCTATTCTCTTACTCTTATCTATAGTATATTAGTTTCTTGTCTTTTCTGTGTCTCTTTGAAGGTGAACTTTTCTCTCTTCTTTATATTCCCCAAGTGCCCAGTAATGTGCTCTGCTCATAATAGATGCCCAATAATAACAATAGTCATAACAATAACAACAACTTTGGTATGTGCTAAGCGCTTACTATGTGCCAAGTAGCCTACTATGCGCTGGGGTAGATACAAGGTCATCGGGTCCCACGTGGGACTCATAGGTTAAGCAGGAGGGAGAACAGGTACTGAATCCCCATTCTGCAGATGAGGGAACTGAGGCAACAGAGCAGTGAAGTGACTTGCCCAAGATCACACAGTCGGCAGGTGGCAGAGCCGGAATTAGAACCCAGGGCCCCTGGCTCCGAGGCCCATGCTCTATCCACTAGGCCATGAATCTGCCTTCCACACACGAGGCATCCAGTGCAAAGCCTTGTACACAGTCAGACCCTCTGTATGTAAACCCTCAATAAATATCACTGATTGATTGATCGATTAGTGTAACTGGGGCTTCTTAATTCCAGGCTCACACCTGATCTCTTCCAGAGGAAGGCAGTGTAAGTCCAAAAAAACCTGATTTTCCAACAACAGGGATACAAGTAGAGAGATCCTTTGCTGGCCAGCACAGGGTCGGAGGGAAGACACTGAGGCAGAAGCAGATCTAATCTTCATTTGATGGATCAGCACATCGATTCACAACCAAGTTTAATTCATGTTGTGCATTTTCCACTTGATGGTTCCACATTGCCTGTTTCTGAGAGGAAGACACTTGCTCAATCATTGCTTTGGCAATTATATTTTCTGCAATAGTTTGCCAAGCCATCAATCCCTGGAATCTTCTGGGTTCAGAAAATTAAAGTGGTCCACTTTCGACCACTTAAAATAATTCTTTAGAGGACTTTAAGTCCACTTACGTGGCCGTATATCTTCTAGTCCAGTACCACACTCTTTGGGGCAATCAGTGAAATCAATTAATGATCAGTGGTAATGAGATCACAGGGAGGGCAAAAAGGCTGTTGGGTTAAAGGTCCCACCGAGGCAGATATCTCTCTAGGAGGCATTTCTTGCTATCACAGTTGATTCTTGCTCCCAAGTCCCAGCACGCCAACTTGGGCTTTCTGACTTCATTTATTCAATAGTATTTATTGAGCGCTTACTATGCGCAGAGCACTGTACTAAGCGCTTGGAATGAACAAGTCGGCAACAGATAGAGACAGTCCCTGCCGTTTGACGACTTCTCACCCACAGGCCAAAGGGAGGTGTACTGAAGAAGTAGTTCCCGTAGAAAGTGCATCTGCCCTTCGCTTTGGCAGTAAGGAAGGCGGCCCAGTCTGGTGATCGAAGGTCGAGGCAGGCGTAGTGCGGACACGATTCAAAGCTGCCCTCCCTGTCCTCCTTAAACCTTTAAAAAATGTGTTTCCCTCATTAGGCAAGGCTGCCAAGGCTTCCGATTTATAAAAGACCCGAGGATTCCTAAACCTTGCTGAGATCACTCCATCTGCTGCTCTTACAAGGAAGCTTAGAGGTAACCGCTTATGGCAAAGGCAAGGGTCTTTGTTTTCGCTCTGAAATTTCGGAACCCTGGGTGCGCCATTCGAAAACAACTACCAGATGAAACTTTGAACTCTAAATAGCTGGGTGGGCAGGAGACTGGGATAACAGGGGCCCAATCCTAGGGAACTTTCTACGCAGAGGATCATGAGGCTTTCCCAAGGTCACACAGCAGACAAGCAGCATGGCGTAGTCGACAGAGCACAGGCCTGGGAGTCGGCAGGTCCTGGGTTCTAATCCCCGCTCTGCCACTTTTCCGCTGCGTGACCTTGGGCAAGTAACTTCATTTCTCTTCATCTGTAAAATGGGGATTGAGATTTGAGCCCGACATGGGACAGGGACTGTGTCCAACCTGATTTGCTTATATTAACTCCAGCACTTAGTACCGTGCCTGGCACGTAGTAATCACTTAACAAAGACCATAATAATAATTACTATTCTAAGGCTTTCCTAAGTTCACACAGCAGACAAGCGGCAGAGCTAGGATCAGCACTAACCTTTGCCCGATCCTTGACTCCTCCCTCTCTTCCAACTCCCCAAGTCGGCCTGTCACCAAATCCTGTCGGTTCTTCCTTCACAACGTCTCCAGAATCTGCCTCTTCCGCTCCCTCCGAACTGCTGCCGTGTTGGTCCAAGCACTTGTCATAAACTGACTCAACTACTGCATCAGCCTCCCTGACTCTGCTGCCAAGGTTGTTTTCCTAAAACATCATTTTCTGCACATCAATCAATCAATGGTATTTACTGAGCGCTTACTGTATGCAGAGCACTGCACTAAGTGCTTGAGTACAATATAACAATAATAACCGAGTCGGTAGACATCCCTAAAGTCCACCCTTTCACCGCGCCTCGTGCGCTCACCCACATCCTGCCTCTGGCCTGAAACGCCTTCTCTCTTCTATTGCTGAGAAGCAGCATGGCTCAGTGGAAAGAGCCCGGGCTTTGGAGTCAGAGATCATGGGTTCGACTCCCGGCTCTGCCACTTGTCAGCTGTGTGACTGTGGGCAAGTCACTTCGCTTCTCTATGCCTCAGATACCTCATCTGTAAAATGGGGATTAAGACTGTGAGCCCCACGTGGGACAACCTGATTCCCCTGTGTCTACCCCAGTGCTTAGAACAGTGCTCTGCACATAGTAAGCGCTTAACAAATACCAACATTATTATTATTATTATTATTCTATTACTCTCCTCCCCTTCGAATCCTTATTGAAGGCACATCTCCTCCGAGAGGCCTTCCCTAAGTCCCCCCTTTCCTCTTCTACTCCCTTCTGCGTCACCCTGATTTACTCCCTTGGTTCTTCTCCCCTCCCCGCCCCGCAGCACTTATGTACATATCTGTAATTTACTTACTATATTAATGTCTGTCTTCCCACCTCTAGCCTGTAAGTTCATTATGGGCAGGGAATGTGGTCTGGTATCTCGTTGTATTGCACTCTCCCAAGAGCTTAGGACAGTGCTCTGCACACAGTACGAATGAATGAATGCCCTCAATGAGCTTACAGTTTAGAGGATGAGCTTAGAGTCGAGAGGATCTCCCCATTCCTCAAATCACCCCCGAGGATTTCCCATTCTTCTTTACATCAGGGAACAGCATGGTCTAGTGGAAAGAGCCTGGGAATCAGAGGACTTGGATTCTAATTCTGGCTCTGCTACCTGTCTACTGTGGGACCTAGCAGCGTGGCTCAGTGGAAAGAGCCCGGGCTTCGGAGTCAGAGGTCATGGGTTCGACTCCCGGCTCTGCCACTTGTCAGCTGTGTGACTGTGGGCAAGTCACTTCACTTCTCTGTGCCTCAGTGACCTCATCTGTAAAATGGGGATTAACTGTGAGCCTCACGTGGGACAACCTGATTCCCCTGTACCTACCCCAGCGCTTAGAACAGTGCTCTGCACATAGTAAGTACTTAACAAATACCAACATTATTATTCTCTGTGCCTCGTTTTCCTCATGTGTAAAAGGGAGGTTCAATACTTGTCCTCTCTCTTACTTAGACTGTAAGCTCCATGTGGGAAAAGGACTGTGTCTGACCTGATTAACTTGATCTGCCCCAGAGCTTAGAAGAGTCCTTGACATGTAGTTAAAACAAATACCATTATTATTATTTTTATTAATAATAATATTTATCAAGGAGAAACTCACGACTTTGGGCTTTAAGACACTCAGTTCTCTCACGGCTTATCCTTGCTCCTCTCCCACTATAACCTAGCTACCGTCCTTTCCAACCAACTCACTGGGCTTCATTCTCATCTCTCCTATCACTGACCTCTTCCTCCCGTCCCCACTTCTTCCTGGAACTCCCTCCCCCTTCGCATCCAGCAGACCTCTGCTCTCCCTACCTTTGAGACCTTTCTGAAATCACATCTCCTCCAGGAAATCTTCCCTAATTAATCTTCCATCTCCCTGTCTAGACTATAAGTTCTCATGGGCAGGGAATGTCTCTGCTAATTCTCTTGTACTGTACTCTCCCAAGCGTCTAGTACAGGGCTCTGCACATAGTAAGCACACAATACATACCACAGTGCTTGGCACGCAGTAAGCACTTATCAAATACCAAAATTCTTCTTCTTCTTCTTCTTCCTATATCCCCTGGCCTGACTTTAGCAATCTGCATACCTAAGCACTTGGGTAATCACTCTTTCCTTCACCCCATCCTCATATTTATGTATACATCTTTACATTCTATTCCTTTTCTCTATCTGTAATTTATTTAAAGTCTGTCTCCCCCCACTAGCCTATCAGCTTCTTGAGAGCACCGACTGTGTCTACTGACTATATTGTAATGATAATAATTATGGTATTTGTTAAGTGCTTACTATGTGCCAAGCACATAGTTCTACATGCTGGGGAAGGCTGTCCCACTTGGGGCTCACAGTCTTAATCCCCACTTTACAGATGAGGGAACTGAGGCACAGAGACGTTGAGTGGTTTGCCCAAGGCCACACAGCAGACACGCGGCAGAGCGGGGATTAGAACCCAGGTGCTCCGACTCTTGTACTCTCCCAAGCACCTAGTAGAGTGCTATGCACACAGTAAACCCTTAATAAATACCATTGCTAGACTGATTAAGTGAAAATAGCCTGCCAAAGTACGTGGGGATGGGGGTTGCACAGCGGCAGGTTGTAAACCTATGCTCCAGTTGTGGTAAGTCAGAGTTGGTGTGGTTAGAGATAGAACAGTAGTAGTATTAAAAGGATGGGAGGGAAACACGAGGTATCTTAGGGTCCCCTGGCACATTGTCCTGGCCCTCCCCTAGGTGGTTCAAAATGTTTCCAAATGCATTCGGGTCCAGTTCCAGGCAAGATGGAATAGACCTCAGCTCCACTGGAATCCGTGGACTGGAATCGATCTGGAACGAAGCCCGGACTTGGCCCGGGGGGGGACGGCTTGCTCCCTGGCAAGACGAGGCCTACCACGAGGAGAGGGGGAAGACTGTGCCCCTCCTGCACATGTGCAATATAGCACGATCGCTTAGAGTGCCCTTTGGGCCAGCTGGAAATATAAATACCAGCACCCAGGATTTAGCAAGACCGCAAGGGATAGATAAAAGACAGAAAGAAATCCAAGGTGATACCAAAGTGACATTGGCTTCAATACAGTCACCTCGCTCCCTCCTACCTCACCTCACTACTGTCCTGCCACAATCCAGCCGGCACAGTTTGCTTCTCTAATGCCAACATTCTCACCGTACCTCCATCTTCTCCATCTCGCCCACGTCCTGCCTCTGGCCTGGAACATCTTCCCTCTTCCCAGCCGATAGACAATTACTCTCCCCCGACTTCAAAGCCTTATTGAAGGCAGATCTCCTCCAAGAAGCCTTTCCAGACTAAGCCCCACCTGTCCTCTTCTCCCACTCCCTTCTGCATCGCCCTGACTTGCTCCCCTTATTCATCCCTCCTCCCAGCCCCACAGCACTTAAGCACACATCTGAAATTTTATTTCTTTATTATTAGCATCTGTTTCCCCTCTAGACTGGAAGGTGGTCGTGGGCAGGGGATGTCTGTGTTATATGGTTACACTGTACTCTCCCAAGCGCTCTGCACACATTAAGCACTCAATAAATAGACTGGCCGCCTGCCCAAGGGAGGGACCCAATCCCAAACTGACCTCCTCATATGTCTTCTTCGCTGCATATTATCCAACGGGTCAACAAAGCTCAGGTCTCCAGAATTTGCGGGGTAAAATAAACTGAGTCAATTCTGCAGAACTGAGAGGTAGCACACCTGGGAGTCAGAGGATCTGGATTCATTCATTCGTTCACTCATTTGTATTTACTGAGCGCTTACTGTGCGCAGAGCACTGTACTAAGCGCCTGGGACAGTGCAATACAACAATAAACAGATATATTTCCTGCCCACCACGAGTTTACAGTCTGGGTGGGGTGAGGATTCTAATTCTGCCTCCACCACTTGTCTTCTGTATGACCTGGGGCAGGTCACTTAATTTCTCCATGCCTCAGTTTCCTCATCCATAAAATGGGAGATGAAGCATATAAGCCCACCCCACTTGCGGACACGGACTTTGTCCAACCGGATCAGCCTGTACATGGTGTGTACGCATCTCCGTTTCTATTTATAATGATGCTATTGCTGCCTGTTTTGTTTACTTGACGTGGGCCAACCTGGTTCCCCCGTGTCTCCCCCAGCGCTTAGAACAGTGCTCGGCACCTAGTAAGCGCTTAACAAATACCAGCGTTATTGAAACAGGGTCATCACGTGAGGCTCCCCGTCTTCATCCCCACTTGACAGATGAGGTCACTGAGGCCCAGAGAGGTGAAGTGACTCGCCCAAGGCCACCCAGCTGGCAAGCGGCGGAGCCGGGATTCGAACCCATGACCCCCGTCTCCCAAGCCCGGGTTCCTTCCCCCGAGCCACGCTGCATCATTAGTCATTCAGTCATTCGATGCTGCATCATCATTCATTCAGTAAGCGCACGTATTGAGCGCTTACTGTGTGCGGAGCACTGTGCTGAGCCCTCGGGAGAGGACCGGGCAAAAACAAACTGACACATTCCCCGCCCACCGACGGATCCCGGTGGAGAAGGGGGCGGGGCAACAAAAGCAAACAAGTGGGCAGGCATCAATACCATCCAAACAGATCGATAGAATTAGAGATAGCTGCACCTCATTATGCATGCATTCATTCGGTCGTAGGTATTGAGAGCGCTCACTGTGCGCGGAGCACTGGGAGGAGCAGGAGCAGGAGGAGCAGGAGGAGCAGGAGGAGGAGGAGCCGCCGCCGGGCTCCCGGACACGGAAAAGAAAGCAGGAGGAGAAGCCCCGGGGCGCTGCAGCCTGCACTCACCTCCGCACGCCGCCTGCACTGCACCGCAATGCACTGCACCGCAATGCACTGCACCGCAATGCACTGCACCGCAATGCACTGCACCGCACCGCAATGCACTGCACCGCGGCCCGACGCCGGACCCGAGAGCAGGGTTGGGGGCGGGGCCTAGGGAAGGGGGCGGGGACTCGACGGGGGAGCCAATGGGGGCGGAGCCTGGGCGAGGGGCGGAGCCGATCGGGGGCGGGGCCTGGGCGAGGGGCGGGGCCAATGGGCAAGGAGCCTGAGCGCGAGAGGGGGCGGGGGCGGGGCCTAGGCGAGGGGGGAAGAGCCAATGGGCACGGAGCCTGAGCGCGAGAGGGGCGGAGCCTGAGCGCGAGCGAGGGGGCGGGGCCTAGACTAGGGGGCGGAGCCAATGGGCACGGAGCCTGAGCGCGAGCGAGGGGCGGGGCATCGGCGAGGGGCGGAGCTAACGGGGAGGGGGCGGAGCCAATGGGCACCGAGCCTGAGCGCGGGAGGGGGCGGGGCATCGGCGAGGGGCGGAGCCAACGGGGAGGGGGCGGAGCCAATGGGCACCGAGCCTGAGCGCGGGAGGGGGCGGGGCCTATGCGCGAGCGAGGGGGAGGGGCCTCGGCGAGGGGCGGAGCCGAGGGGGCGGGGCCGAGGGGGAGGGGCCGAAGGGTACGGGCCGGGGGGCCCGGGGAGCTGGAGGAGGCACGATGAATATGTGCCATTCATTCATCATTCATCCTTCATTCATTCATCCATCCATTCATCCATTCATTCCTATTTAATAATGTTGGGATTTGCTAAGCGCTTACTATGTGCAGAGCACTGTTCTAAGCGCTGGGGGAGATACGGGCTCATCAGGTTGTCTCATCTGAGGCTCCCAGTCTTCATCCCCATTTTCCAGATGAGGGAACTGAGGCACAGAGAAGTGAAGTGACTCGCCCAAGGTCACACAGCTGACAAGTGGCAGAGCGGGGATTCGAACCCATGACCTCTGACTCCCAAGCCCGGGCTCTTTCCACTGTGTCACGCTGCTTATTGCCCATCATTCATTCATTCATTCATTCATTCATTCATTCATTCATTCATTCATTCAATAGTATTCATTCATTCATTCAATAGTATTTATTGAGCGCTTACTATGTGCAGAGCACTGTACTAAGCGCTTGGAATGAACAAGTCGGCAACAGATAGAGACAGTCCCTGCCGTTTGACGGGCTTACAGTCTAATCGGGGGAGACGGACAGACGAGAACAATGGCACTAAACAGCGTCAAGGGGAAGAACATCTCGTAAAAACAATGGCAACTAAATAGAATCAAGGCGATGTACAATTCATTAACAAAATAAATAGGGTAACGAAAATATATACAGTTGAGCGGACGGGTACAGTGCTGTGGGGATGGGAAGGGAGAGGTGGAGGAGCAGAGGGAAAAGGGGAAAATGAGGCTTTAGCTGCGGAGAGGTAAAGGGGGGATGGCAGAGGGAGTAGAGGGGGAAGAGGAGCTCAGTCTGGGAACGCCTCTTGGAGGAGGTGATTTTTAAGTAAGGTTTTGAAGAGGGAAAGAGAATCAGTTTGGCGGAGGTGAGGAGGGAGGGCGTTCCAGGACCGCGGGAGGACGTGACCCAGGGGTCGACGGCGGGATAGGCGAGACCGAGGGACGGCGAGGAGGTGGGCGGCAGAGGAGCGGAGCGTGCGGGGTGGGCGGTAGAAAGAGAGAAGGGAGGAGAGGTAGGAAGGGGCAAGGTGATGGAGAGCCTTGAAGCCTAGAGTGAGGAGTTTTTGTTTGGAGCGGAGGTCGATAGGCAACCACTGGAGTTGTTTAAGAAGGGGAGTGACATGCCCAGATCGTTTCTGCAGGAAGATGAGCCGGGCAGCGGAGTGAAGAATAGACCGGAGCGGGGCGAGAGAGGAGGAAGGGAGGTCAGAGAGAAGGCTGACACAGTAGTCTAGCCGGGATATAACGAGAGCCCGTAACAGTAAGGTAGCCATTTGGGTGGAGAGGAAAGGGCAGATCTTGGCGATATTGTAGAGGTGAAACCGGCAGGTCTTGGTAACGGATAGGATGTGTGGGGTGAACGAGAGGGACGAGTCAAGGATGACACCGAGATTGCGGGCCTGCGGGACGGGAAGGATGGTCGTGCCATCCACGGTGATGGAGAAGTCTGGGAGCGGACCGGGCTTGGGAGGGAAGATGAGGAGCTCAGTCTTGCTCATGTTGAGTTTTAGGTGGCGGGCCGACATCCAGGTGGAGACGTCCCGGAGGCAGGAGGAGATGCGAGCCTGAAGGGAGGGGGAGAGGACAGGGGCGGAGATGTAGATCTGCGTGTCATCTGCGTAGAGATGGTAGTCAAAGCCGTGAGAGCGGATGAGTTCACCGAGGGAGTGAGTGTAAATGGAGAACAGAAGAGGGCCAAGAACTGACCCTTGAGGAACTCCAACAGTTAAAGGATGGAGGGGGTTTATTGAGTGCTTACTATGTGCAGAGCACTGTACCAAGTGCTTGGAATGGACAAATAAGCAACAGATAGAGACAGT